>NC_135818.1:41962416-42562416 GCF_964213995.1 Mustelus asterias
CTGGTACAGATTCTGTTGCTCCCCATCACTGGTACAGACCCTGCTGTTCCCCCATCACTGATACAGACTCTGCTGCTCCCCATCACTGGTACAGACCCTGCTGCTCCCCATCACTGGTAAAGACCCTGCTGCTCCCCATCACTGATACAGACTCTGCTGCTTCCCATCACTGGTACAGACCCTGCTGCTCCCCATCACTGGTACAGACCCTGCTGCTCCCCATCACTGGTACAGACCCTGCTGCTCCCCCATCACTGGTACAGACCCTGCTGCTCCTCATCACTGGTACAGACCCTGCTGCTCCCCATCACTGGTACAGACCCTGCTGCTCCCCATCACTGGTACAGACCCTGCTGCTCCCCATCACTGGTACAGACTCTGCTGCTCCCCATCACTGGTACAGACCCTGCTGCTCCCCATCACTGGTACAGACCCTGCTGCTCCCCCATCACTGGTACAGACCCTGCTGCTCCCCATCACTGGTACAGACCCTGCTGCTCCACATCACTCATACAGACTCTGCTGTTCCCCCATCAGTGATACAGACTCTGCTGTTCCCCCATCACTGGTACAGACCCTGCTGCCCCTCCATCACTGGTACAGACCCTGCTGCTCCCCATCACTGGTACAGACCCTGCTGCTCCCCATCACTGGTACAGACCCTGCTGCTCCCCATCACTGGTACAGACTCTGCTGTTCCCCCATCACTGATACAGACTCTGCTGTTCCCCCATCACTGGTACAGACCCTGCTGCTCCCCATCACTGGTACAGACCCTGCTGCTCCCCATCACTGGTACAGACCCTGCTGCTCCCCATCACTGGTACAGACTCTGCTGTTCCCCCATCACTGGTACAGACTCTGCTGTTCCCCCATCACTGGTACAGACCCTGCTGCTCCCCATCACTGGTACAGACCCTGCTGTTCCCCCATCACTGGTACAGACCCTGCTGTTCCCCCATCACTGGTACAGACCCTGCTGCTCCCCATCACTGGTACAGACCCTGCTGCTCCCCATCACTGGTACAGATCCTGCTGTTCCCCCATCACTGGTACAGACCCTGCTGTTCCCCCATCACTGATACAGACTCTGCTGTTCCCCCATCACTGGTACAGACCCTGCTGCTCCCCATCACTGGTACAGACCCTGCTGTTCCCCCATCACTGGTACAGACCCTGCTGTTCCCCCATCACTGGTACAGACCCTGCTGCTCCCCATCATTGGTACAGATCCTGCTGCTCCCCATCACTGGTACAGATCCTGCTGTTCCCCCATCACTGGTACAGACCCTGCTGTTCCCCCATCACTGATACAGACTCTGCTGTTCCCCCATCACTGGTACAGACCCTGCTGCTCCCCATCACTGGTACAGACCCTGCTGCTCCCCATCACTGATACAGACTCTGCTGCTCCCCATCACTGGTACAGACCCTGCTGCTCCCCATCACTGATACAGACCCTGCTGCTCCCCATCACTGATACAGACTCTGCTGCTCCCCATCACTGGTACAGACCCTGCTGCTCCCCATCACTGGTACAGACCCTGCTGCTCCCCATCACTGGTACAGACCCTGCTGCTCCCCATCACTGGTACAGACCCTGCTGCTCCCCATCACTGGTACAGACCCTGCTGCTCCCCATCACTGGTACAGACTCTGCTGTTCCCCATCACTGATACAGACTCTGCTGTTCCCCCATTACTGGTACAGACCCTGCTGCCCCTCCATCACTGGTACAGACCCTGCTGCTCCCCCATCACTGGTACAGACCCTGCTGTTCCCCCATCACTGGTACAGACTCTGTTGCTCCCCATCACTGGTACAGACCCTGCTGTTCCCCCATCACTGATACAGACTCTGCTGCTCCCCAACACTGGTACAGACCCTGCTGCTCCCCATCACTGGTACAGACCCTGCTGCTCCCCATCACTGATACAGACTCTGCTGCTTCCCATCACTGGTACAGACCCTGCTGCTCCCCATCACTGGTACAGACTCTGCTGCTCCCCATCACTGGTACAGTCCCTGCTGCTCCCCATCACTGGTACAGACCCTGCTGCTCCCCCATCACTGGTACAGACCCTGCTGCTCCCCATCACTGGTACAGACCCTGCTGCTCCCCATCACTGGTACAGACCCTGCTGCTCCCCATCACTGGTACAGACTCTGCTGTTCCCCCATCACTGATACAGACTCTGCTGTTCCCCCATCACTGGTACAGACCCTGCTGCCCCTCCATCACTGGTACAGACCCTGCTGCTCCCCATCACTGGTACAGACCCTGCTGCTCCCCATCACTGGTACAGACCCTGCTGCTCCCCATCACTGGTACAGACTCTGCTGTTCCCCCATCACTGATACAGACTCTGCTGTTCCCCCATCACTGGTACAGACCCTGCTGCTCCCCATCACTGGTACAGACCCTGCTGCTCCCCATCACTGGTACAGACTCTGCTGTTCCCCCATCACTGATACAGACTCTGCTGTTCCCCCATCACTGGTACAGACCCTGCTGCTCCCCATCACTGGTACAGACCCTGCTGCTCCCCATCACTGGTACAGACCCTGCTGCTCCCCATCACTGGTACAGACTCTGCTGTTCCCCCATCACTGATACAGACTCTGCTGTTCCCCCATCACTGGTACAGACCCTGCTGCCCCTCCATCACTGGTACAGACCCTGCTGCTCCCCATCACTGGTACAGACCCTGCTGCTCCCCATCACTGGTACAGACCCTGCTGCTCCCCATCACTGGTACAGACCCTGCTGCTCCCCATCACTGGTACATACTCTGCTGTTCCCCCATCACAGATACAGACTCTGCTGTTCCCCCATCACTGGTACAGACCCTGCTGTTCCCCCATCACGGATACAGACCCTGCTGCTCCCCATCACTGATACAGACTCTGCTGCTCCCCATCACTGGTACACACCCTGCTGCTCCCCATCACTGGTACAGACCCTGCTGCTCCCCATCACTGATACAGACTCTGCTGCTCCCCATCACTGGTACAGACCCTGCTGCTCCCCATCACTGGTACAGACCCTGCTGCTCCCCATCACTGGTACAGACCCTGCTGCTCCCCATCACTGGTACAGACCCTGCTGCTCCCCATCACTGGTACAGACTCTGCTGTACCCCCATCACTGATACAGACTCTGCTGTTCCCCCATCACTGGTACAGACCCTGCTGCCCCTCCATCACTGGTACAGACCCTGCTGCTCCCCCATCACTGGTACAGACCCTACTGTTCCCCCATCACTGGTACAGATTCTGTTGCTCCCCATCACTGGTACAGACCCTGCTGTTCCCCCATCACTGATACAGACTCTGCTGCTCCCCATCACTGGTACAGACCCTGCTGCTCCCCATCACTGGTAAAGACCCTGCTGCTCCCCATCACTGATACAGACTCTGCTGCTTCCCATCACTGGTACAGACCCTGCTGCTCCCCATCACTGGTACAGACCCTGCTGCTCCCCATCACTGGTACAGACCCTGCTGCTCCCCCATCACTGGTACAGACCCTGCTGCTCCTCATCACTGGTACAGACCCTGCTGCTCCCCATCACTGGTACAGACCCTGCTGCTCCCCCATCACTGGTACAGACCCTGCTGCTCCCCATCACTGGTACAGACCCTGCTGCTCCCCATCACTGGTACAGACCCTGCTGCTCCCCCATCACTGGTACAGACCCTGCTGCTCCCCATCACTGGTACAGACCCTGCTGCTCCCCATCACTGGTACAGACCCTGCTGCTCCCCATCACTGGTACAGACTCTGCTGCTCCCCATCACTGGTACAGACCCTGCTGCTCCCCATCACTGGTACAGACCCTGCTGCTCCCCCATCACTGGTACAGACCCTGCTGCTCCCCATCACTGGTACAGACTCTGCTGTTCCCCCATCACTGATACAGACTCTGCTGTTCCCCCATCACTGGTACAGACCCTGCTGCCCCTCCATCACTGGTACAGACCCTGCTGCTCCCCATCACTGGTACAGACCCTGCTGCTCCCCATCACTGGTACAGACCCTGCTGCTCCCCATCACTGGTACAGACTCTGCTGTTCCCCCATCACTGGTACAGACTCTGCTGTTCCCCCATCACTGGTACAGACCCTGCTGCTCCCCATCACTGGTACAGACCCTGCTGCTCCCCCATCACTGGTACAGACCCTGCTGCTCCCCATCACTGGTACAGACCCTGCTGCTCCACATCACTCATACAGACTCTGCTGTTCCCCCATCAGTGATACAGACTCTGCTGTTCCCCCATCACTGGTACAGACCCTGCTGCCCCTCCATCACTGGTACAGACCCTGCTGCTCCCCCATCACTGGTACAGACCCTGCTGTTCCCCCATCACTGGTACAGACTCTGTTGCTCCCCATCACTGGTACAGACCCTGCTGTTCCCCCATCACTGATACAGACTCTGCTGCTCCCCAACACTGGTACAGACCCTGCTGCTCCCCATCACTGGTACAGACCCTGCTGCTCCCCATCACTGATACAGACTCTGCTGCTTCCCATCACTGGTACAGACCCTGCTGCTCCCCATCACTGGTACAGACTCTGCTGCTCCCCATCACTGGTACAGTCCCTGCTGCTCCCCATCACTGGTACAGACCCTGCTGCTCCCCCATCACTGGTACAGACCCTGCTGCTCCCCATCACTGGTACAGACCCTGCTGCTCCCCATCACTGGTACAGACCCTGCTGCTCCCCATCACTGGTACAGACTCTGCTGTTCCCCCATCACTGATACAGACTCTGCTGTTCCCCCATCACTGGTACAGACCCTGCTGCCCCTCCATCACTGGTACAGACCCTGCTGCTCCCCATCACTGGTACAGACCCTGCTGCTCCCCATCACTTGTACAGACCCTGCTGCTCCCCATCACTGGTACAGACTCTGCTGTTCCCCCATCACTGATACAGACTCTGCTGTTCCCCCATCACTGGTACAGACCCTGCTGCTCCCCATCACTGGTACAGACCCTGCTGCTCCCCATCACTGGTACAGACCCTGCTGCTCCCCATCACTGGTACAGACTCTGCTGTTCCCCCATCACTGATACAGACTCTGCTGTTCCCCCATCACTGGTACAGACCCTGCTGCCCCTCCATCACTGGTACAGACCCTGCTGCTCCCCATCACTGGTACAGACCCTGCTGCTCCCCATCACTGGTACAGACCCTGCTGCTCCCCATCACTGGTACAGACCCTGCTGCTCCCCACCACTGGTACAGACTCTGCTGTTCCCCCATCACAGATACAGACTCTGCTGTTCCCCCATCACTGGTACAGACCCTGCTGTTCCCCCATCACGGATACAGACCCTGCCGCTCCCCATCACTGATACAGACTCTGCTGCTCCCCATCACTGGTACACACCCTGCTGCTCCCCATCACTGGTACAGACCCTGCTGCTCCCCATCACTGATACAGACTCTGCTGCTCCCCATCACTGGTACAGTCCCTGCTGCTCCCCATCACTGGTACAGACCCTGCTGCCCCTCCATCACTGGTACAGACCCTGCTGCTCCCCATCACTGGTACAGATTCTGTTGCTCCCCATCACTGGTACAGACCCTGCTGTTCCCCCATCACTGATACAGACTCTGCTGCTCCCCATCACTGGTACAGACCCTGCTGCTCCCCATCACTGGTAAAGACCCTGCTGCTCCCCATCACTGATACAGACTCTGCTGCTTCCCATCACTGGTACAGACCCTGCTGCTCCCCATCACTGGTACAGACCCTGCTGCTCCCCATCACTGGTACAGACCCTGCTGCTCCCCCATCACTGGTACAGACCCTGCTGCTCCTCATCACTGGTACAGACCCTGCTGCTCCCCATCACTGGTACAGACCCTGCTGCTCCCCATCACTGGTACAGACCCTGCTGCTCCCCATCACTGGTACAGACCCTGCTGCTCCACATCACTCATACAGACTCTGCTGTTCCCCCATCCGTGATACAGACTCTGCTGTTCCCCCATCACTGGTACAGACCCTGCTGCTCCCCATCACTGGTACAGACCCTGCTGCTCCCCATCACTGGTACAGACCCTGCTGCTCCCCATCACTGGTACAGACTCTGCTGTTCCCCCATCACTGGTACAGACTCTGCTGTTCCCCCATCACTGGTACAGACCCTGCTGCTCCCCATCACTGGTACAGACCCTGCTGCTCCCCCATCACTGGTACAGACCCTGCTGCTCCCCATCACTGGTACAGACCCTGCTGCTCCCCATCACTGGTACAGACCCTGCTGCTCCCCATCACTGGTACAGACTCTGCTGTTCCCCCATCACTGATACGGACTCTGCTGTTCCCCCATCACTGGTACAGACCCTGCTGCTCCCCCATCACTGGTACAGACCCTGCTGCTCCCCATCACTGGTACAGACCCTGCTGCTCCCCATCACTGGTACAGACCCTGCTGCTCCCCATCACTGGTACAGACTCTGCTGTTCCCCCATCACTGATACAGACTCTGCTGTTCCCCCATCACTGGTACAGACCCTGCTGCTCCCCATCACTGGTACAGACCCTGCTGCTCCCCATCACTGGTACAGACCCTGCTGCTCCCCATCACTGGTACAGACTCTGCTGTTCCCCCATCACTGGTACAGACCCTGCTGCCCCTCCATCACTGGTACAGACCCTGCTGCTCCCCATCACTGGTACAGACCCTGCTGCTCCCCATCACTGGTACAGACCCTGCTGCTCCCCATCACTGGTACAGACCCTGCTGCTCCCCATCACTGGTACATACTCTGCTGTTCCCCCATCACAGATACAGACTCTGCTGTTCCCCCATCACTGGTACAGACCCTGCTGTTCCCCCATCACGGATACAGACCCTGCTGCTCCCCATCACTGATACAGACTCTGCTGCACCCCATCACTGGTACACACCCTGCTGCTCCCCATCACTGGTACAGACCCTGCTGCTCCCCATCACTGATACAGACTCTGCTGCTCCCCATCACTGGTACAGACCCTGCTGCTCCCCATCACTGGTACAGACCCTGCTGCTCCCCATCACTGGTACAGACCCTGCTGCTCCCCATCACTGGTACAGACCCTGCTGCTCCCCATCACTGGTACAGACTCTGCTGTACCCCCATCACTGATACAGACTCTGCTGTTCCCCCATCACTGGTACAGACCCTGCTGCCCCTCCATCACTGGTACAGACCCTGCTGCTCCCCATCACTGGTACAGATTCTGTTGCTCCCCATCACTGGTACAGACCCTGCTGTTCCCCCATCACTGATACAGACTCTGCTGCTCCCCATCACTGGTACAGACCCTGCTGCTCCCCATCACTGGTAAAGACCCTGCTGCTCCCCATCACTGATACAGACTCTGCTGCTTCCCATCACTGGTACAGACCCTGCTGCTCCCCATCACTGGTACAGACCCTGCTGCTCCCCATCACTGGTACAGACCCTGCTGCTCCCCCATCACTGGTACAGACCCTGCTGCTCCTCATCACTGGTACAGACCCTGCTGCTCCCCATCACTGGTACAGACCCTGCTGCTCCCCATCACTGGTACAGACCCTGCTGCTCCCCATCACTGGTACAGACCCTGCTGCTCCACATCACTCATACAGACTCGGCTGTTCCCCCATCCGTGATACAGACTCTGCTGTTCCCCCATCACTGGTACAGACCCTGCTGCTCCCCATCACTGGTACAGACCCTGCTGCTCCCCATCACTGGTACAGACCCTGCTGCTCCCCATCACTGGTACAGACTCTGCTGTTCCCCCATCACTGGTACAGACTCTGCTGTTCCCCCATCACTGGTACAGACCCTGCTGCTCCCCATCACTGGTACAGACCCTGCTGCTCCCCCATCACTGGTACAGACCCTGCTGCTCCCCATCACTGGTACAGACCCTGCTGCTCCACATCACTCATACAGACTCTGCTGTTCCCCCATCAGTGATACAGACTCTGCTGTTCCCCCATCACTGGTACAGACCCTGCTGCCCCTCCATCACTGGTACAGACCCTGCTGCTCCCCATCACTGGTACAGACCCTGCTGCTCCCCATCACTGGTACAGACCCTGCTGCTCCCCATCACTGGTACAGACTCTGCTGTTCCCCCATCACTGATACAGACTCTGCTGTTCCCCCATCACTGGTACAGACCCTGCTGCTCCCCATCACTGGTACAGACCCTGCTGCTCCCCATCACTGGTACAGACCCTGCTGCTCCCCATCACTGGTACAGACTCTGCTGTTCCCCCATCACTGGTACAGACTCTGCTGTTCCCCCATCACTGGTACAGACCCTGCTGCTCCCCATCACTGGTACAGACCCTGCTGTTCCCCCATCACTGGTACAGACCCTGCTGTTCCCCCATCACTGGTACAGACCCTGCTGCTCCCCATCACTGGTACAGACCCTGCTGCTCCCCATCACTGGTACAGATCCTGCTGTTCCCCCATCACTGGTACAGACCCTGCTGTTCCCCCATCACTGATACAGACTCTGCTGTTCCCCCATCACTGGTACAGACCCTGCTGCTCCCCATCACTGGTACAGACCCTGCTGTTCCCCCATCACTGGTACAGACCCTGCTGTTCCCCCTTCACTGGTACAGACCCTGCTGCTCCCCATCATTGGTACAGATCCTGCTGCTCCCCATCACTGGTACAGATCCTGCTGTTCCCCCATCACTGGTACAGACCCTGCTGCTCCCCATCACTGATACAGACCCTGCTGCTCCCCATCACTGATACAGACTCTGCTGCTCCCCATCACTGGTACAGATCCTGCTGTTCCCCCATCACTGGTACAGACCCTGCTGTTCCCCCATCACTGATACAGACTCTGCTGTTCCCCCATCACTGGTACAGACCCTGCTGCTCCCCATCACTGGTACAGACCCTGCTGCTCCCCATCACTGATACAGACTCTGCTGCTCCCCATCACTGGTACAGACCCTGCTGCTCCCCATCACTGGTACAGACCCTGCTGCTCCCCATCACTGATACAGACTCTGCTGCTCCCCATCACTGGTACAGACCCTGCTGCTCCCCATCACTGGTACAGACCCTGCTGCTCCCCATCACTGGTACAGACCCTGCTGCTCCCCATCACTGGTACAGACCCTGCTGCTCCCCATCACTGGTACAGACCCTGCTGCTCCCCATCACTGGTACAGACTCTGCTGTTCCCCATCACTGATACAGACTCTGCTGTTCCCACATTACTGGTACAGACCCTGCTGCCCCTCCATCACTGGTACAGACCCTGCTGCTCCCCCATCACTGGTACAGACCCTGCTGTTCCCCCATCACTGGTACAGACTCTGTTGCTCCCCATCACTGGTACAGACCCTGCTGTTCCCCCATCACTGATACAGACTCTGCTGCTCCCCAACACTGGTACAGACCCTGCTGCTCCCCATCACTGGTACAGACCCTGCTGCTCCCCATCACTGGTACAGTCCCTGCTGCTCCCCATCACTGGTACAGACCCTGCTGCTCCCCAACACTGGTACAGACCCTGCTGCTCCCCATCACTGGTACAGACCCTGCTGCTCCCCATCACTGGTACAGACCCTGCTGCTCCCCTTCACTGGTACAGTCCCTGCTGCTCCCCATCACTGGTACAGACCCTGCTGCTCCCCATCACTGGTACAGACCCTGCTGCTCCCCATCACTGGTACAGACCCTGCTGCTCCCCATCACTGGTACAGACTCTGCTGTTCCCCCATCACTGATACAGACTCTGCTGTTCCCCCATCACTGGTACAGACCCTGCTGCCCCTCCATCACTGGTACAGACCCTGCTGCTCCCCATCACTGGTACAGACCCTGCTGCTCCCCATCACTGATACAGACCCTGCTGCTCCCCATCACTGGTACAGACTCTGCTGTTCCCCCATCACTGATACAGACTCTGCTGTTCCCCCATCACTGATACAGACTCTGCTGTTCCCCCATCACTGGTACAGACCCTGCTGCTCCCCATCACTGGTACAGACCCTGCTGCTCCCCATCACTGGTACAGACCCTGCTGCTCCCCATCACTGGTACAGACTCTGCTGTTCCCCCATCACTGATACAGACTCTGCTGTTCCCCCATCACTGGTACAGACCCTGCTGCCCCTCCATCACTGGTACAGACCCTGCTGCTCCCCATCACTGGTACAGACCCTGCTGCTCCCCATCACTGGTACAGACCCTGCTGCTCCCCATCACTGGTACAGACCCTGCTGCTCCCCATCACTGGTACAGACTCTGCTGTTCCCCCATCACAGATACAGACTCTGCTGTTCCCCCATCACTGGTACAGACCCTGCTGTTCCCCCATCACGGATACAGACCCTGCCGCTCCCCATCACTGATACAGACTCTGCTGCTCCCCATCACTGGTACACACCCTGCTGCTCCCCATCACTGGTACAGACCCTGCTGCTCCCCATCACTGATACAGACTCTGCTGCTCCCCATCACTGGTACAGTCCCTGCTGCTCCCCATCACTGGTACAGACCCTGCTGCTCCCCCATCACTGGTACAGACCCTGCTGCTCCCCATCACTGGTACAGACCCTGCTGCTCCCCATCACTGGTACAGACCCTGCTGCTCCCCATCACTGGTACAGACTCTGCTCTTCCCCCATCACTGATACGGACTCTGCTGTTCCCCCATCACTGGTACAGACCCTGCTGCCCCTCCATCACTGGTACAGACCCTGCTGCTCCCCATCACTGGTACAGACCCTGCTGCTCCCCATCACTGGTACAGACCCTGCTGCTCCCCATCACTGGTACAGACCCTGCTGCTCCCCATCACTGGTACAGACTCTGCTGTTCCCCCATCACTGATACAGACTCTGCTGTTCCCCCATCACTGGTACAGACCCTGCTGCTCCCCATCACTGGTACAGACCCTGCTGCTCCCCATCACTGGTACAGACCCTGCTGCTCCCCATCACTGGTACAGACTCTGCTGTTCCCCCATCACTGATACAGACTCTGCTGCTCCCCATCACTGGTACAGACCCTGCTGTTCCCCCATCACTGATACAGACTCTGCTGTTCCCCCATCACTGGTACAGACCCTGCTGCCCCTCCATCACTGATACAGACCCTGCTGCTCCCCATCACTGGTACAGACCCTGCTGCTCCCCATCACTGGTACAGACCCTGCTGCTCCCCATCACTGGTACAGACCCTGCTGCTCCCCATCACTGGTACAGACCCTGCTGCTCCCCATCACTGGTACAGACCCTGCTGCTCCCCATCACTGGTACATACTCTGCTGTTCCCCCATCACAGATACAGACTCTGCTGTTCCCCCATCACTGGTACAGACCCTGGTGTTCCCCCATCACGGATACAGACCCTGCTGCTCCCCATCACTGATACAGACTCTGCTGCTCCCCATCACTGGTACACACCCTGCTGCTCCCCATCACTGGTACAGACCCTGCTGCTCCCCATCACTGATACAGACTCTGCTGCTCCCCATCACTGGTACAGACCCTGCTGCTCCCCATCACTGGTACAGACCCTGCTGCTCCCCATCACTGGTACAGACCCTGCTGCTCCCCATCACTGGTACAGACCCTGCTGCTCCCCATCACTGGTACAGACTCTGCTGTACCCCCATCACTGATACAGACTCTGCTGTTCCCCCATCACTGGTACAGACCCTGCTGCCCCTCCATCACTGGTACAGACCCTGCTGCTCCCCCATCACTGGTACAGACCCTACTGTTCCCCCATCACTGGTACAGATTCTGTTGCTCCCCATCACTGGTACAGACCCTGCTGTTCCCCCATCACTGATACAGACTCTGCTGCTCCCCATCACTGGTACAGACCCTGCTGCTCCCCATCACTGGTAAAGACCCTGCTGCTCCCCATCACTGATACAGACTCTGCTGCTTCCCATCACTGGTACAGACCCTGCTGCTCCCCATCACTGGTACAGACCCTGCTGCTCCCCATCACTGGTACAGACCCTGCTGCTCCCCCATCACTGGTACAGACCCTGCTGCTCCTCATCACTGGTACAGACCCTGCTGCTCCCCATCACTGGTACAGACCCTGCTGCTCCCCATCACTGGTACAGACTCTGCTGCTCCCCATCACTGGTACAGACCCTGCTGCTCCCCATCACTGGTACAGACCCTGCTGCTCCCCCATCACTGGTACAGACCCTGCTGCTCCCCATCACTGGTACAGACCCTGCTGCTCCACATCACTCATACAGACTCTGCTGTTCCCCCATCAGTGATACAGACTCTGCTGTTCCCCCATCACTGGTACAGACCCTGCTGCCCCTCCATCACTGGTACAGACCCTGCTGCTCCCCATCACTGGTACAGACCCTGCTGCTCCCCATCACTGGTACAGACCCTGCTGCTCCCCATCACTGGTACAGACTCTGCTGTTCCCCCATCACTCATACAGACTCTGCTGTTCCCCCATCACTGGTACAGACCCTGCTGCTCCCCATCACTGGTACAGACCCTGCTGCTCCCCATCACTGGTACAGACCCTGCTGCTCCCCATCACTGGTACAGACTCTGCTGTTCCCCCATCAGTGATACAGACTCTGCTGTTCCCCCATCACTCATACAGACTCTGCTGTTCCCCCATCAGTGATACAGACTCTGCTGTTCCCCCATCACTGGTACAGACCCTGCTGCCCCTCCATCACTGGTACAGACCCTGCTGCTCCCCATCACTGGTACAGACCCTGCTGCTCCCCATCACTGGTACAGACCCTGCTGCTCCCCATCACTGGTACAGACTCTGCTGTTCCCCCATCACTGATACAGACTCTGCTGTTCCCCCATCACTGGTACAGACCCTGCTGCTCCCCATCACTGGTACAGACCCTGCTGCTCCCCATCACTGGTACAGACCCTGCTGCTCCCCATCACTGGTACAGACTCTGCTGTTCCCCCATCACTGATACAGACTCTGCTGTTCCCCCATCGTTGGTACAGACCCTGCTGCTCCCCATCACTGGTACAGACCCTGCTGCTCCCCATCACTGGTACAGACCCTGCTGCTCCCCATCACTGGTACAGACTCTGCTGTTCCCCCATCACTGGTACAGACCCTGCTGCTCCCCCATCACTGGTACAGACCCTGCTGCTCCCCATCACTGGTACAGACCCTGCTGCTCCCCATCACTGGTACAGACCCTGCTGCTCCCCATCACTGGTACAGACTCTGCTGTTCCCCCATCACTGATACAGACTCTGCTGTTCCCCCATCACTGGTACAGACCCTGCTGCCCCTCCATCACTGGTACAGACCCTGCTGCTCCCCATCACTGGTACAGACCCTGCTGCTCCCCATCACTGGTACAGACCCTGCTGCTCCCCATCACTGGTACAGACCCTGCTGCTCCCCATCACTGGTACAGACTCTGCTGCTCCCCATCACTGGTACAGACCCTGCTGTTCCCCCATCACTGATACAGACTCTGCTGCTCCCCATCACTGGTACAGACCCTGCTGCTCCCCATCACTGGTACAGACTCTGCTGCTCCCCATCACTGGTACAGACCCTGCTGTTCCCCCATCACTGGTACAGACCATGCTGCTCCCCATCACTGGTACAGACCCTGCTGTTTCCCCATCACTGATACAGACCCTGCTGCTCCCCATCACTGCTACAGACCCTGCTGTTCCCCATCACTGGTACAGACCCTGCTGCTCCCCATCACTGGTACAGACTCTGCTGCTCCCCCATCACTGATACAGACTCTGCTGCTCCCCATCACTGGTACAGACCCTGCTGCTCCCCCATCACTGATACAGACTCTGCTGCTCCCCATCACTGGTACAGATGCAGGTTTGGGAATCACTTATTCTCATTTCTATTGAATGCTAAAGCATCCCTATTTCCACAGTTCAACAGCCGAATCAGATAGAGAGATTTTTAATCAGGAAGGGAATCAAGGGATATGGGGATAAGGCAGGAATGTGTATTTGCGGATAGTCAGATCAGTCAGAGCAAATTGATGGGCCAAATGGCCGACTTCTGCTCCTACGTCAGCAACAGAAATGATTCGAGATATATGCCGGAATTTTATTGCCTCACCCGCCCGAGTCTTGTCAGCTCCCGCCCGAGCTCAACGGAGAATGCCGTTCTGCAAGCCTTGCCTGCCCCAATTCTGGGGCAGGCGAGGCGGTAAAATTCCAGCCATGGAGTTGAGCTCTTGGTGGTTTTTGTTTGTGTGTCTGGAATGTCAGACCATTGTCATCCATGGTAAAAGGTTCATTGCTTCAAGCTAAACTTTTTCATGAATGTAATTAGAGGTTTGACGACAGTGGAATAAAGGGTCAATGTGTTGGAAATTTTTCACATTCCATGCGCTTTAATCCTGGGTTACAATTGGAATAGGAGTTGACCATTCACTCCTATAATAACCCCAGGAGTCAGCTGTAAAGAAACAGTGCTTTATTTCACACAATAAAGTACAGCTAAAACCATAAGCCCAAGGTGAACACAGGCAGGTCCCAACTGGGACAATGGAATAATGGGCCCATTCAGGGGCCTGCTTTATACAGGACTTGGTAGATGAGCTCCACCTGGTAAGTAATCACCAATCACCAGGGAGCTCATATTCAATGAGTCCTACAGGGAGGTCAATCAGTGATTCCTCATGCAAATCCTGGAGTTATCACAACCCCCTTTGAGCCTATTCCACCAGTCAGTGAGATCATGATGGGTCTGCATAACATTGCAATTGACAATATGCCTGTCCAAGCGACCTGCACACATGCAACCTGATGCGCTACACTTCAATGCAGAGGTCAGCAGGTTAGAGCTAACTTCTCAGCTCACATTTTCCTGCGTTTTGTACATCATCCACCCCAAATCCCTGCGCTCATCTATACTAAAATTTCCTCTCAGTTACCATGTCAAAATGTCCTCTGCTTAGCTATAGTTATTACCTATAAAATCATTTTCCTTTTGTAAACATTTTTATTTGAGTTTTTTTCTGCAGTCGTAAAAGCTAATGCCCTCAATCTTGTTAGTTGCTCTTGAAGCAGACAACATTTCCATAAAATTGGTGCAATACAGCACAATCATTTCAGCGTTCAGAGAAAAACCCAACACAGTTGGCTCATCAAACTCAACCCATTTAGCATAAACAAATAAAAGGATGGCAGAACACTTAAGAGTATTGATAGGCAAAGGGATCTGGGTGTACAGGTGCACAGGTCACTGAAAGTGACAACGCAGGTGGAGAAGATAGTCACAAAGGCATACGGCATGCTTGCCTTCATCGGCATTGAGTTTAAAAATTGGCAAGCCATGTTGCAGCTTTATAGAACCTTAGTTAGTCCACACTTGGAATATAGTGTTCAATTCTGGTCACCACACTACCAGAAAGATGTGGAGGCTTTGGAGAGGGTACAGAAAAGATTTACCAGGATGTTGCCTGGTATGGAGGGCATTAGCTATGAAGAGAGGTTGGAGAATCTTGGTTTGTTCTCACTGGAATGACAGAGGTTGAGGGGCGCCCTGATAGAAGTCTACAAGATAATGAGAGGCATGGACAGAGTGGATAGTCAGAAGCTTTTTCCCAGGTGGAAGAGTCAATTACTAGGGGGCAAAGGTTTAAGGTGCGAGGGGCAAGGTTTAAAGGAGATATTTGAGGCAGAGTTTTTACACAGAGGTGGTGGGTGCCTGGAACTCGCTGCCGGGGGAGGTAGTGGAAGCGGATACAGTAGCGGCTTTTAAGGGGCGTCTTGACAAATACATGAATAGGATGGGAATAGAGGGGTGTGCTCTCGGGAAGGATAGGGGGTTTTAGTTAAGTTGAGCAGTGTGTTCGGTGCAAGCTTGGAGGGCCGAAGGGCCTGTTCCTGTGCTGTAATTTTCTTTGTTCTTCTTTGTTCTTTGATGGAGGAAAAAAGAACAAAATTACAGAAAGAGGGAGAAAGGGCACAAACCATCATGCATACTGTATTGGGGACTGCATGTTCTATGGAAAGCCTTGTAAATCTGACACTATGGAATCTGGGGATGGGATTTTCCAGCCACGTTCGCCCAGAAACCCAAAAATCCTGCCCGAGGTCAATGGACTTTTCCATTGTCCGCTCCTCCCCGTGGAATGGGAAAATTCACCCTAGCATATTTAAGATAAGGGTCCCATAACCTTTGGATTGAGTTCGACTTAGATCAAAGTATGCAAGTTAGAAATTCAATTGGAACACACTCCATAATAATTGGTAGATTTAAAGAGCTAGAAAACCTTTTTGATATGACCTTGGAGATGGATCCTGTGTTTTTATTTCTGGGGCTTCCAGATCAATGTATAATTCATGTTAATGAGAAAAAGGTTGTATAATATTCCAACAGTTGCATCAATGAAGTCACCTTCTGTACAAAATTGGCAGAAAATAATTTTTAATGTAATTATTCAAGTATCTGGCTATGTCTTTTGGATTTGACACCCTGGTTGACTTCACTTGTTGATTCCTCAATTGCAAGATTTAACGTTGCAATAAAGTGATATGTAGCTCGTTTGGACACAGTGCCTCTTTATTGTAATTGTTTACTGGATTGCGTAACATTTCCTTTTTGATGGACGGATCCTTTGGTTGTAGACACATTAATTTGGGAAATGTGCATTTTTTTTTTCTCCACTTGAGTCTGTTGGCACCGGTAACTGGGCATTTCTCCTTGCTGCGTTGCAGTCATTCCCATCAATTACAATTGGCAGGCTCATTAAAATGTCTCTTCGATTGACATTGTACACATTCCTGCCTGTGTGGCTGGCTGCATCGACGGATGCTGCTGCCTGTGGTGCCAGCAGGGCACCTCCTTTAAGCAATGACATTTACTCCTTTCTGACGGATCAACACCTCTGTTGCCTCTACCATCAGGTTTGCAATGAAATGTCAACATAGAGGCTTCGTCTAGTATTCCCACAACAAGTTTGCCCTTGATCATTCCATCTTTGGATATTACTTGGCCATGCCTCACAGCATTCTACAAGTCTAAGAAGATCAGTTACATGTCTTCCACGTACTGAGTGTGGAGATATAAATTGACGCCAGATGCCAAGAACATGTACACGAGCATTAATGTGGCAATTAGTTTGAATATAGCAACACTGCACAAGCTGGAAATGAGATATGTGAGCAGATAATCCAGAATGAAAAAACACTAAAAACTGGATAATAAAAGCATTGGTCAGAACTGGTGTTCCATTTTCAGGTATAGATGACCATTTCGGACCTGTACGCTTATTTCCCAATTTTTACATTTTTTTTGCCTTTGGGAATTTATTTGGTGCCAGCAGTTGAGGGAAGGATGTTGGCCAGGTCTTCACATGGTGCCATGGGATCTTTTATTTTTACCTGAACCAGCATATCATCCAGAAGGCCTCTGACAATAGATCATTGTCATCTTCAACATGTAAATATCAGCCCAGAATGGTTATTCACATCCACAACCTGCTGACTTAGGAATAAAGGCACACCGCACTACCATTGGATTACAATCAGGACAGAAATAGTTGTGTGGCGAACGGGCACCATGAGAAGAAGCAGAAGCAAGAGTCATTTCAGTTCGTACCCAGTCAACAACCCTGTCGCCATCATATGACGGTTGGCTAATTAAGGGACAGCCAGCTAGAAGTGTGCTGATTGAGAGGCCAAGAATAGGCCTGGAGGTGACAATAGGGTGGGAAGAGCTGGTAAGCGGGGAGAGTGGTGGTGGTGGTTAGGGATAGTTTAAAGATCTGCTGACAGTGTGCGTTGCTGCTGAGACTGGAGTGGGGGGTGGGGTTCTGCTTTTGCTGCTGCAGAGAGGAGTTCAGAATCGTTCCACTGAGAGGCAGGCAATGAAAATCCACCAAAGGCAAAGGCATACACACTTAGATCAGTCCCCTCACACCTGAGTGTCTATCACCCACGGAAAGTTGAGGACAGAAGAGCACACAGTGCCACGGAGAGAGTGATCCTTGACTAGAAATATCAGAAGATGCAGCCATTGTCTTCAGTTCCAACCACAAGTTCCGTTCACTCACCACCAACTCCATTGCACCCTGTGGCCTGGTCCAAATTGTTAGAATAGAATCATAGAAACCCTACAGTGCAAAAGGAGGTCATTCAGCCCATCGAGTCTGCACTGACTCTCTGGCAGAGCATTTACCCAATGCCATCCCCTGCCCTATCCCCATAATCCCACGTATTTACCCCGCTAATCCCCCTAACCTAAACATCTTGGGACACGAAGGGGCAATTTAGCATGGCCAGTCCACCTATCCCGCACACCTTTGGACTGTGGGAAGAAACCGGAGGAAACCCACGCAGACATGGGGAGAAGCTGCAAACTCCATATAGACAGTCACCCAAGGCTGGAATTGAACCCAGGTCCCTGGCGCTGTGAGGCAAAAGTGCTAACCACTGTACCATGCCACCATGCTGCCTTTTGGCAACCTTCGTGTTAGGTTTGACTCCAAAATTGAGCATCCAACCAGATAATTATTGCATTACCAAGACGGCCTATTTTCACCTCTGTATTTTCACCAACTCCACCCCTCCCTCAACCAATCTGCTGAAACCACCATTCGTGTCATTGTTACCTTGGGATTTCACGGTTCTGAAGCCCTTGTGGCTGCACTGCTCCCCTTGTTTCTAATTTCTCCATGGCCTGACCCTCCCTATATTTATAAACACCCCCAGTCCAAGACCCTGCGAGGTCTTTGTGCTGCTCAAATTCCAACCTCCTTGTACATCCCTGACTTTCACCACTCATTAGCCTCACCATTATTTTGACAGGAAAATCTGAGTCAGTGAATATGATGATGATGGCAACTTGCAATGATGGATCGGTTGTTATTTCACTGAGGTTTAACTGAAAACTATCCAAGTACAGCTGATGTTGCTTGCTACAGGAACAAACAAATTTTCCAGGCAGGAGGTAGATCTTTACACTGCAACTCACCACAATCACTATACGGAATAGTCACGGGAGGATGTCACAAAGAGAACATATTTTTTTTTCTAAAAAAAGTCATTTCAGTTTTCCAAATACATTTATCATAAGATTCAGCAAAGATGAGAAGACCTGATGTGGTTCTGAAAGGATTCAGTATGACACTCAACTGGAGCCAGGATGTGTGTAGCAGTGAAATATTGCAACATTAATCATACAAGTCTTGAAAACAGGGCATGATTTTTGGACATCTCATTTGTGAAACTTCCTGTTGGTAATCATAGATGTTTCTATGCAAATTTCAGAGTATGGTTTGTATTATTAGTTATACCTTGCTATCAATGGTGTCACATTGAGTGCAGTCTCCTGGCTCTCATTTGCTGGGATGCATATAGTTTATGAGAATAATGAAAGACTGCAGAAGGGAGAATTGAATAAAATGGCACAAATTAAACAAGTTGAGAAAGTAATCAGTTGCAGCACCTTTGGAACAAAATTCTCTCTTGACAATATTTGAAAATGTAATTCATTTTCTGCATGTGGGTGTTGCTGACAAAGCCAGCATTCATTACCCATCCCTGGTTGCACTGATAAGGAGATAGAACTCCTCGAACTATTGCGATCCACAGCGGCTCAAAGCAACTTGTTAGCCCACTTGGGACGGCATTTAAGAATCAAGTATGCGGCTCAGCATCAATCTCTCTTTCTTCCTGTCTCTGCTTACCAGTCTGCTAAGTGCTCTTATTTTCAAAGGCTGATCCAGAGGGAGTGTCGCTCACGAACAGTATAAACACTGACACTTCTCACAGATGGGGTGCGGAGTAGCCCCAAGATTGCTTAATCTGACCCTTCTCACAGGGTCACTTCTCACAGGGCTGACCAATTCTTTTATTCTTCACTTTTTCTGAGACTGAAGTTTTCTCGCTGGTCGTTATTAATGCACTTTTGACAATTCCCTTTTTGAGAGATTTTCTTTATTATCGCTAAGAGTACTCTTATCACGAGTCAGTTTTCAGTTCATTAAACAATCTTGGTCAGCTGTTGAGAATAAATGAGCATCTATTTTCTCTAGTTCAGAGAATGCATATTAGATAAAGTAGGCTTCCTTCACAGCCAACTCTCTCTCTTTTGGACATTTTAATGTCTGATTTTCTTTTATTCATTTTTTTCTATTTTGCGTGTTATATCCAACTGGCATTGTCTCAATATTTTTATAACTTTCTTGCTTTGATATCTGCACAATCCTGACAGGCTTTTTAATTTTTTTTCCTGCTGTCAATTGACTCCTGATCAGAAGTCAGCATTTTCTTCAAAATTAACCTATCCAAACGTGTTCTGCAAATTGAATCAGAAAAAATAATTGACCGAATTGCTCAATCCCCAAACCCCCCTCTGTTATCAAATGTTTTTGATGTTTCCTCACCTTTAAGAATCCTAATTTCTATAACTTTTTTTCCCATTATACCAGCCTGAGAATAGCCAGTAGGGTTCTAAATCATAGTTCACTCTCTTTATCTATTTCTACTCCACCTCAGTAGAGACATATTTTGCTCCATCTTTTCTCTCCAGAAGATTACTCTGGTCGTTTATTGTTAACTTCTTTAGCATTGAATTTGCACCAGGGCATACTCCTGAATGGTTCTTCAATGCATTTGTATGGAATTCCTCTCTGATATTTTGGAGGCGCAGTTAATCCTTTTTTAATGAACGCCAGAGAATTTCCCCTCCATCAGTCAAATTAATTTACTGCACTTTTTTTAAAAATCAGTATTGACTCGGTCACCTCGGTGGTGGGTAATACTGCCAAGAAAGACAACTGTGACCATTTCATGAGCTGAAATGACTTTTTCATAGCGCTTCTCACAGAGGCACAAGGAACAAGAAGCTGAGACACGCCAAGAAAATGCTAGGTGGACAATGCCAGTAGTGACTTGCAACCGAAAAGATCACAGCTGCCTGAAGTGACCAAGTTAGTTCAGGACTGACGACAATGGAGTGTATCTATTCAGCCCCATTTTCACTGCTGTGAGATGACGAACAAGAATTTAATAGCCAACAGTAGCAGCAGTAATAGTGCACCACAATCTGTGCCTTTCCTAGTGGAATCAATGTACAGAGTAGTGTTGGTGTGCTTCCAATTACTTTAGTGCCATAGACTGCAGCAGTAACACTAGTTAACAGGAACACAATAGTAATGAAACACTGCTACACATCTTTCACGTTTAATCAAAAAAAGTACTGTATGGTTCCATTCTGTCGCTTCCAATTTTATTCTAAATAGCTTACAGTTTTTGTGACAGCTGCATTGAAACCATTCTTACAATTGTACCCTTGGTTCTTTGTGCGTATTAAGTTGCATAAATCTCAAGCAGATTTATTCAATGTACCAATAATTATTCTGTTATAAATTGTGGTGAACCATCGTTGGTTCACCACTGGGGTTGTTATTGTATTACTGTTGGGCTAGGGTGTTGTTGTTATGGGGGTTGTACTATGTTGTTGGGATAGGGTGTTTACCTGTCCTGGGTGTTATCATGGCACACTCCAGTGGGGTCCCACCTCCGGTGGCAGGGTATAAGACCCCCTGCTCCGGCAGGACCCCTTCAGTCTGAACGGGTGAATTTGTGTTAGTAGTTTCATTGTTAATGTATTAAAGCCTTCAGTTCTAAAGCCTTGTTTCCGGGTGCTCATTGAGGTGCATCATAAATTTCCTTGGTATAAAAGCAGCTGGATTAAATTTTTGCACTATTTAACTTGTGGTTTGCAATAATTTTGTTCCCCTTCAATAGTTCACTACCATTTAAAGTCCCATTCAATATAGTTTTCTCCCCCCATTTCTAGTACTGTCAATCTCTCTGTGATCTCTCTAAAATTCTATGCACATTTATTGGTCCTGCACAATTGTCTGGAATTTCCTTTGCTTCCAATGGTATCCATTACAGGAACAGCATGATGGCACAATGGTTAGCACTGCTGCCTCACAGCACCAGGGACCCGGGTTCGTTTCCCAGCTTGGGTCACTGTCTGTGTGGATTCTGCATGGGTTTCCTCCTACAGTCTGAAAGAATGTGCTGTTTAGGTGGATTGGCCATGCTAAATTCTTCCTTAGTGCACCAGGACAGATGCTGGAGTGTGGAGACTGGGGGATTTTCACAGCAACTTCATTGTTAATGTAAGCCTACTTGTGACACTAATAAATTAAGTTTAAGTTTTTTTTACAGGTCCTGTGTACTGTAGAGTCTGCAGTGGAAACTCAGATGGCAACGGATTATGTTTGATAAATCATGTCATGCCATATACTATGTTGTTATATCTGACCTATTTTTTGCTCAGCTTTGAGAGTTGGCTGCTGTTGATATTTTTTACAATATTGCAAAGAATTCAATAGGAAGCAACTTCCAAGCCAAATCTTCAGGGATACATTTTGAAACCACTTTCATCCTAGTTTTTGCATCTGCATTTCTTTCTCATCATATAAAGCTGTGAATAGAGAAGTATCAGTTTTCTTACTGAACAGGTTGCTACAGGTTTCTGTTGTTATAAAACCATGTTTTATATCAAAAATGACTTTATTTGCTGAGCAGGCTAAAGCCACAGGATAAGTTTGTAAAAGACCAGCAACAATATTCTAAGCAACCTTAGCAGCAGCCCTTAAAAAGGCCGAACATTTACATTATTTCACTTTGCAAATTACAAAGCTAGCCGAATGGAGCCGAGCGGGCTGGAAGTAGCTCACAAGAAACAATCAATTTAAACAAATGTGAATAGTCCATCCCCTGAACCATTCATAAACATGATGTGGAGATGCAGGCGTTGGACTGGGGTAAACACAGTAAGAAGTCTCACAACACCAGGTTAAAGTCCAACAGGTTTATTTGGTAGCAAATTATGGTATTTGCTACCAAATAAAGCTGTTGGACTTTAACCTGGTGTTGTGAGACTTCTTACTGCATTCATAAACATCCAGGGATAATCTGTTATTCAGGTGGGTGAAGACCAAGCCACTTGGCTTAGTCACTTTGGACAATGGACCAGGGTGGAGAAGGGGACTCCACCGAGCATTTAATCTAATTACTTTAAACAATGGACCAGCTTGCTTGCTGTGACCATATTTGGGAACCACCCAGTTTGTGAATGGAGATCATGTGATGATCAAGCTAACCCTTTGGGTGGAATTTTCCCATCCCATCCGCCACGAAACCATAGCGGGTGGGACAGGACCATGCAAAGTTCCGTTGACCTCGGGTGGGATTTTCCGGCCTTTGGGCGAGCGCCACTGGCAAATCCCGCCCTTTGCGTTTAAAGAAATAGTTTTTCCAGGGGTCGAGGAGACAGGCAGAAAAATATTGAGTTTGTAACAATAAGAAGAAAGTTCTCATTGAGAAGAAATGTTTGGAGATGGAGTCTCTCTCTCCGTCTCCAACGATTCAGCAAATGTATGCTCTGCTTACATCTGACCAACAGCACAGTCAGCATCTTCAACTTAAGACAAGAAGCTGATGACTCTAAAAGAAAAGATTGTCCGCAAAGTCTTTAACTATCCCGATGCAAAATCCAAAGAAAAGCACGTGACCTGACACCATCCAATACATCAATCTACAGGACCCATATTGATTTATTTTTGGACACTCTTAAACAATTTTGCCTACCCTCTCTTTGTAACTTACTCCTGTGTGTGTGTGAATCACTTGGTTATATATTTGAGTATGAGTTGGGGCATTTGATTTTTTTTAATGGTTGAGTGTTAAGAACAATAACACTATTTCATTTTGTCTTAAAACTTTCAAGAAAAGCTGTCTGTGTGTGTATTTTACAGACATAGCACTTAAACAGTTAAACCCCCATTAACTTGTTGAGTTAATTCCTTTTAAGAACAACTGGTTGCAGTCAACCAGGAGACAGAGAGAAACCATTCTACTCATCTGGCCATGACCCTGCCAACTGCCCTTCTATTCATAGATAGCTTCACTTATCAATCAAACAAGGTTAACAATTCAAATCCAATTTCTGCTTAAAGTCTGTCAGCTATCTATCAGATTTGGAAATTAATTGTTTTGTACTATTAGTGTTTCCTGATTAGCATTTACTTAGCACATTATGGGAGCCATTTTAACCTCCCAGTTACTGGGAAGAACAGGTTGGCAGCAGCTTGAATATCAGTGAGACTTCCTTTCTACTGCCAAGAGGCCTGCACAAAGGAATTGATGGGTGAGCCTCAAAATGGACATGCATTGGTCCCATTTGCAGCAGACAGGAGCCTTACTTAAATGTTTCAGCCATGGTCTATGCCTGCTGTAGGGTCCTTGGTGTGGATCAGCTTGGCTAGTTATGCTTAAAAGGATTTCTGCAGATTTACTCCAAGCATTTGGTTTCCTTACATTTCTGTGGGTTACAAAATGGTTAGCATGCTTCATCTCACCCCACAAAAACACTCCAGTCTGCCTCAAGATAGCCAACTGCAGGTTCATGTGGATAGAATACTCCAACATTTGGGACCTCGCGTTGCAGTAATTATGCGGATGGTAAGGTTGCAACACCCTCCACTTGCCCATTTCCTACAACCAGTCGAAGGTGCCCACTGTGACTCAATTCTGGAACTAATAACCTCCTTCCAAAGTGCCCAGGAATGAATGCGATGTAAAATAATGCTTGTCTGGTTCAGACACATCTGAATCAAGAAACCATGGCTCCATACATTATTTAAACATTGAATCCGGACAGGAGGTCAGCTGCACCCAATTCAAACTGGGGAATTTTGTGGACATTCTGACAATATTCCTTTCGTTAAATTCTTTGGTATTGAGGAGTATCTTCAAGAACTCACTCCACAAACAGGTGTCAGGGAACACAGATCCTTATTGCAGTCTTACTCGCTCCACACTCCCAAAGACAACTGCCCTCTCAGGGCGTTCCCCGGGCAGCTCACTCCACACCCAGGGTCACCTGTCCCATTCCCTTGAAGGGGCTATGTCCCAACATACATAAGACCTTTGACCTTTATTCACCTGAGATAGGTGTTGCTGTAGCCATGTTTGTGCGCTGTCCCCAATCCCCACCCACAAATATGAGTTGTGGCAGAAACCCACCATGAAGTTATGGCACCTTTGCTTTTCATTCAATTTATTATTCAGCAACCCCCAAAACCACTCAGTATAATCACAGCCTTCTCTGGCCTGATTTTTTTTTTGTTTGACTCTCCCTTGCCCACTATCAATCCAGCTCACACCCTGGTCACTCGCCCTTTCTAACTGAGCTAACCTGATGCTGTTCCTCTTGCCATGCTATCCCACTCACTGAACTGATAGGTTGTGCATTGCAATCGTGCCATGAAGGAACCATCTGCTTACCTACTCTTCATTTGAACACTTTCCCAGCACCATGTCTTCAAAGATTTTCTCCGCAGTGACCGTGCTGCATTTTCAGCATTGTCCGATGCAACGACTTTATGCCTTGCAGCATGATTTTAGTATGTTCACCATGTCGTACCTGTTCTTAACCTTGCTGCTACCTGTCTTATCACTGCTAATCACCATGCTGTATTGTTATAATGATACCCTGGATCTATTTACTGCACAAGACTCAAGGCACCAACTGCTCATAAAGGATGTTGGGTAAACATGCTGTGTGTTCATTTGTTAAGATTGGGCACATAAGAACACTTAAACATAGGTATAAAACTTGCAGACATCAGAGCTGTGTGTGAGTGCTCTGCTCAAAGCACAAGTGAAACTAAGACAGGATCATAGGAGATATTTCCCTTCTCACGATGTCATGCTGATATCACTTAAAGACATATGACAACAAATATGAGGGACAATTTTCCTCTTTCACAATGCTTCAGTGCCAAACATGGGGTGGGATTTTCCAGCCTTAGAATCATAGAATCCTACAGTGCAGAAGGAGGCCATTCAGCCCATCGAGTCTGCACCAACCACAACCCCACCCAGGCCCTATCCCCATAACCCCATGCATTTATCCTAGCTAGTCCCCCTGTCACTAAGGGGCAATTTAGCATGGCCAAATCACCTAAACCCACTCATTTTTGGACTGTGGCAGGAAACCGGAGCACCCGGAGGAAACCCACGCAGACACAGGGAGAACATGCAAACTCCACACAGACAGTGACCCAAGCCAGAAATCGAATCCGGGTCCTTGGCGCTGTGAGGCAGCAGTGCTAACCACTGTGTCACCGTGCTTGTCCCAAGACCGAAAAATCCCACCCGAGGTCAGCAGACCTTTGCATGGCCCTGTCAACCCGCTATGATTCTGCCCATTGAATTTAAAGTTTGCCTGAGCAGTCGGACATAAGTATCCTGTCACAAGTCATTAACAATGGTTGGAAGCACCACTTTGATGGCCACTCATCTTCCAGTCAGGCCTAGTGCTGGGAAGCAAGACAGGAGAAAGGAGCAATGCTACATTGTGGGCTGTCACTCTCAGAGTCTCCAGCAGCAGACAGATGGATTCAAGACCCAAAAGTTAAGAACAAAATAGTTCTAAAATTCCTCCTCTTCAGCCTGCACCAGGTTTGACCAGTCTCAGCCAATGAGTGGGGTTCACAGTGCAAGCCCAATGCCAAGATTTTGGCTCGTGCCAAAAGTCATAGAAAAAGAGTGGGACTTTGGGATTACGCCCTTCTTTTTCATCGGCATTTCTGCATTGAGCCATCGCTTATTGTCGGGAATTCTGGAAATCCTGAGGCTAATGAAAAGGGTGCAAACCTGATGTGATGGGGATTTGGACCTTTCGAGTAACACCCACAGGAAATATCTGTAAAATGAGCCCCATGTGGGCAGTTTGACAATTAAATTACATCTTGTAATCTTGTGACAGACGTCTACAGCCACTTTTATTATGAAGTGACTTTAAAAATACTTTGATCAAGCTTTCTGTTATCTGGATCAACGTTGAGAAACATTCAATACACATCAACCATAAATGTAACAGTTGCTTCAGAAGATGAAATGTAAAGGATATAATCATGCACCTTAGGGGCGATTCTCCCATTCCGACCCGCTAATCTTTTGGCGGGTTCGGTCAGGCGATGCGTGCGTGCGCCAATTTGTAGAATTCGCGCATGCGTTCCCAACGCATGCACATCTCCCACTGCCGGAAAGCAGGTGTGGTTGGGACCATGTAGGAAACCGACGGGAAGACCAGATAGGTCATTTTAATGTATTTTCAATGTTATTTGCATATGGTTATTGGGCCCGACAGCATCTCCCACCCCGTCAGTACTATTTCACTCCGGTGGGGTTTAGAGTAGCTCCCCACTTTCGAGGAACTGGTGGGAGACCCCACTGGAGTGAAGGGGACAATCGGGGCCCCCCACAGGGTAGGGCGGTGGTGGGGTGGTGCCCCCTGACCATGTGCACCCTCGCAGTGCCGGCCTGTGCCCTTGGGCACCTTGGCACTGCCCACCAGGCATCAGGCAGTGCCTAGGGGTGAGGCCTAGGGGGTGGGGCCAAGGGGCGGGGCCTAGGGGCAATCGGTGGGGTGTGGGGTCCCACCTCCACGCCGCCATTTGGATCCAGTCAGGACTGGAGGGAGGCCAGCGATTGGGGCGGGCCGGGTGAGGGTTGGGGGGTGTGGAGGATGGGGGGGGTGGAGGGGGGGGGGGATTGCCTCCCGTGGGGAGGGGGAGATTGGGCTGCAATTGAGTCTTGGGCGGGGGGGGTGGAGGGGCAGCACTGTGGGGGTCCCGGGATGGCCAGCGACTGAGCTGACCAGCAAAGTGCAGGCTGATAGTTCGGGGCCACTGTGCATGTGCAGAGTTCCGGAACTGTCAGACTCTGGCGTGAATAGGCCCCGCCCCTGAGCTTTTAATGATATTCATGATTGTGGCCTCTGCATTGCACAGGGTGTGGGAGATCCTTGTCTGAAGTCGCACTGAAAAAACAATTATGAATTACACCAAATTTCCCGCCAATTCAGCACTTAGAATTTGTTTGGGAGAATTGACCCCCATGTGTTCTTTTGCTGGTCGATAAATAAGAAATACACATTGTACAAGTCATAATCCATTTTTGAGTAACTAAAAGAAATGTGTATAAGTAAAGAACACTTACATACACAAACCCAGCATTAGTAACTGTGAAATTCTTTATAGAATCATAGAAACCCTACAGTACAGAAAGAGGCCAATCGGCCCATCGAGTTTGCACTGACCACAATCCCACCCAGGCCCTACCCCCATATCCCTACGTATTTTACCCACTAATCCCTCTAATCTACGCATCCCAGGACACTAAAGGGCAATTTTCTACCATGGCCAATCACACATCTTTGGACTGTGGGAGGAAACCGGAGCACCCGGAGGAAACCCACGCAGACACGAGGAGAATGTGCGAACTCCACACAGACAGTGACCCAAGCCAGGAATCAAACCCAGGTCCCTGGAGCTGTGAAGCAGCAGTGCTAACCACTGTGCTACCGTGTCGCCCAACCACTGTGCTACCATGCCACCCAAGTAGTAGTTGTTAAGACTGGAGGTGCAATATTAATGCAAGTTGCTGGCTGTTGCTTAACTGTGCTCTGTGAACCACCCCATGCACATTTCTTAATTTTACTGTCTGCACTGCCCAGCATGACAATTCCTGTGCTGGTGTTTGGAAAGATAAGAGCAAATAACATTGGCCTCTCTTAAATAGGTGAACTCATTACCCTCTATTGTCCTCATCCGTACTTCAGTATCAATGACATGGATGCAATAACTATGGATGCCATTACCACTTTACATGGAAAACCTCTGTTGATCCATAGCAAATACTTACAACACCAGTTGCTTAGTAAGGCCCACTTGCAGGAACTCATCCCCAGGTGGTCAGTTGACTGAACATATCCTTCCACATGACTTCCCATAATTGACCAAGTGGCACTTCCTGGCTGCAGCAGCAATGTCCCTTTGAGAGTTGTGACTTCATGCCCTTTCTGACTTTGGTCCCTTGACATATAAAGCAATGTCTTAAATCAAGACTTCCAATTGGATAATCAATATCTGGCCATGCAAAGACCATGTAGTCATTTCCTGTTCCCAGGAAAAAGTGTCACCAGGTACCCAATGGATGTGATTTCTGTATCTTGACAAGGTAGGAAGAAAACCATTCACACATACCCTCGGTCAGATACCAGGGTGTCTGGTGGTTAGCCACTGCCCCAGTGACATGTCTTGACATATCTGTGTCTATCTGTGTATATATCCTTATGTAAGTTCACACATAAGCCTCAATGTTGATGTCTTCAGTCAGAAATTTTCATCCGATATCCTCCGTAATCCGTGTTTCTACTATTCGATTCTGAGCTCAGGACATTGGTCCACCTCATAAATGGTTATATGTTAACACAAGCCTAAAGGTAATACATATTTAAAAATAACAAATTACAGAATGTCAGAAATACACAAATATCAAAATGCCTTACACCAGGTACATCGGCCATATATTCCAGCCATTGGCTGATTGGATCAAGCAGTATGTTCCTTTGGTGGTTCGTGCAGGGCAGAGTACAGACTGCACCCAATCAGCCTTCACATACAAAACCCAAAATAAAACATCTACTGCAGACATGGTTCCACAAATGGATAGCACTTGCTGAATAATCCTGAGTGTGATAACATATATTAAGATAAACAGTTGAGCTTATAACTTGCTTCAATTTTGTTTGCAAGAGATGGCATATTTTAACAGCCATGGAAACATTCTCTGCAAATAAAAGAATTATGTTCAAACCTTGTGCCTTTTTTGAATTATCAGGGAGCTTGGTTGTAGTTTGTCATTGCTCTGTCAACTTGACAACCAATCAGGACTTCATCCCCTGTTGGAAAGTTGTTGCGATTGTTTAGAATTTGGCGTTCTTCATTTATTTTGACGAGTGAAAGATGGAAAGCATTAGCAACAGCTTACTCTTTTCAGCAATGAATACATTTGTTGTGAAGTATGAATTAATTCTTTAAATGATTGTCATCTGAGGCTGCTTCTTACAGCTGCATGCTGTGAAGGAGAAGCAACAAGTGAGAAAGATGGTTTTTGACAACAAAATGCAATGTGAAAAATTGAAAGCAATTAGCTGAATAGTGGAACACATCTCAAATCGAACCAGATAAATAAAGTATGTTCGGATTTCAGGTGACAGGATGGCTTTCATTGTATGCATGCTGTGGATAAATTTAGCACCAGAGTTATCAGCCATGTTGTCAAAGGTAGCCCTTATCACCCAGTAGCTCCACCACCCGCCCCCTCCCCCCCACCCCCCGCCCCCCGCCCCCCCGCACCCCACCACCACCACCACCACCACCTTGGTTTGTTGTTCTGGCTCAAATGTAGCTGACACAGTGGAGTGCTGCAGTGTGAAGACATCCTGACTGCTGCCAGGGTACCAGGCATTGGCATGGCTATGACCACACACCCAATCTGGGCATTGTGGAAAGGGAATCCCATTTCAGCTTTCAGCATAGAGCAGAGTTGGCACTGCGCATTCACAGAATGATATGTGTGCAGCCTATGGCAGTCTGCATCATGGTGAAGCATGTAATGCAGACAAAGCCGTGTGCTAACTCTGCCTACTTCACTCTGAGAAGAAGAAATGAAATATAGTTAGCTGTCATTGAATAGTGTCAATGACATGTTACCGTTACTTTACAGTAAACTGTAAAATGCTGCAAATATCTCCAGCTCTAGCCTCAAAGGATGATGCAAAGAACGAAGAACAAAGAAAATTACAGCACAGGAACAGGCCCTTCGGCCCTCCAAGCCTGCACCGACCATGCTGCCCGACTGAACTAAAACCCCCTACCCTTCCGGGAACCATATGTAGAAATGTCTTTGCCGTTTTCACAGCTACAGACAATGTGGTCCTTGTGCTGCTCTCTAGCTGCAATTATGGCTACAGCAGGTGGCAGATTTCAGTGGATATTTTTACTAAAGCACAGTTGTTTCACAGATTCTTCCTCACTGAGGTTCAGGTAGAATTGCTCCCCGACCAGCCTGGGTGGATGTAGCCTTCTGCTGAAAGACATTCTCCACCTCCTCCCTCTCCTCCCTCTTCCCGCAACTTGTCATGCTCTTTGTCACCTCTGTCCATTTTCCAATTCATGCTGTATTCCAATGTCTACTAGTACACTCATATCTGGGAGCAATGGATCATCCAGACCAATAAAACTGATTTTGATCTTCTTCACACTCCTCTCCTTTCTCCTGAACTCATAAACCTGCCGGTATTTATTTCATCCCTGATGAAAACATCAAAGTCATTTCATGAATACTTTTTTTTCCAATTCTCTACCCACACCTAGTTGCGCACAAAGGCAGAATTTCATCTGCTTCCCTAATTTGTAATTCCCGGAACAGGTCACTAGTCTGTGTCCAGAGATTTATAGCTTGTGGGGTGCCACTCCACATCAACTGTGGCTGTTCAGGTGTCTCTGCAGGTCTTACCACCAGCCGTTGGCAAGTTTGGAAGAGTTATCAGGTTGACACTGTCAACCAGTTTTACTGCATTATGAACACACCTTCCTTGACCTTCAAGTCCTGGGGTGGAATTTATACCTGGAGCTTCTGGTTCAGAGGCAGATATGCTACCCACTCCACACAACACCTCCTTCATGAATAAACTGACGCTTCATTATCTTTAGGGAACCAAAGTATTCATAGAATCCCTACAGTGCAGAAGGAGGCCATTTGGTCCATCAAGTCTGTACTGACTCTCTGACAGAGTGTCTTACCCAGCCCCCCTCACCTTATTCCAGTAACCCCATACATTTAGCCCACGCAGTTACCCCACTAATCCCCCTAACCTACACATTCTAACCATATTCTGGTCATTGTTATTTCTGTGGTTATCCACTGCGTCCAGATACAGGCAATTCTGCCAAATCAGTCATTTGTAAACATCCAGAACACATCCATAAGGCTCATGGTCATGTCTTCCATTGGAAAAATATTTTCAATTGTGGCTGCAACTTTCTGGGTGGGGCTTTCCGGCTGTGCTCACCCCAAGACCGGAAAATCCCGCGTGAGGTCAATGGGCCTTTGCATGGTCCTGTTCCGCCCGCTACGATTCCCGTGGTGAAAATTCCACTCTCTGACTCTCATTCTTTCCTTTCTGTTACTTGCCATCTTCTTCAGCAAGAAGAGTGGAAGTAGGTTTGTTTGGGCTTGTGGAAGGTTTGTTAGTCAGTAATGCAGTTTCACAGCATGTACAAGCTGCAAGGAAAAAGCAGCAAGCCGTCGAACTGGGTTGTTCAAAAAGCAAATGCATAATGTTACATTTTAAAGCAGTTAGCAGGATAGCAAAATATATTCCAATTCTAACTAGATAAAAGCAGAATGTCTCAACAGTGGCACTAAAGCGATGGTAACAAATCAGCAGCCTGCTTTACATCCCATCCAATTCCCTTTCCCTCTGACTGACAGAATATGATTAATTTTAACAAGAATTCCTCCAAAATCAGAAGTCCATCATTAAGCAAAGCAATGTAAAAATTATTAATACGACAGTAAAATGTCAGTTATGGTGGACATCAAAATATTTCCGTCATTGAACTCGGCACAACATCGTGGGCCGAAGGGCCTGTTCTGTGCTGTACTGTTCTATGTTCTATGAACTAATTATCCTGTATTTTTTTATTGTATAGTTGTAAACATTCTACAACACATGGCCTCCTTTTCCAAGGAAGATATGACACTGAACCATATGTTAAAAATGTCATTATTGTTTCTCATGAGAACTTTTCAAGCCATATGAGTTCAAAATTAATATTCTCCGCCACACTGAGATGGAGCATTCAGCTTTGACATTGCATTCCATCTTGCAACTCAGATTGTACTCAGGCAGATAAAGTAAGTTTGAGTGACAAGCAGTGCTGGGCCTCAAACCTAAAACTCTCTTGTTGGAAAGCAAATACTTGATCGCTCACAACATTAAGGTCATGAGTTGCCAAGAATGTTTAATTTTTTGTGTTGGAGTTGAATACTGGGCTAATCTTCACATCTCCAATAATTAAACCTCACCAATTCATTTCAATGCCTCTTGCAGATGTCCTGTGTTTCTCTATAGTCAGATGCGTTCCGCAGCATGGTTGTGACATAGCATCGTATAGTGTGCCATGCCCTTTTGTGATTCAAACGTTCTTCAAACCTTCAGTAGTGTCCGAATAATTAAAATGTGTAATTCAAAAAGTAAGATAGACAAAAAAAAAATCATAAAAGAAGAACATTTGAATAAAAATAGGTTACGGACAAAGCGGCTCAGCTCAAACAGATATTTAAGGAGTTGAATGTCATTTAGGTTAATTAGATATGGTTTTGGGTGTAGTGACTAGTTCCATTTGCTAAATTTATTGTCAAAGGGTTCTTGCAAGTTTCTAATTTATACAGTGATGGGTTTAGTCAGCTAATCAGAACTTCAACACGACCTCAAGTCAACTGACAGTGATTGATAGCAGAAGTGAAGTTCTCATCACTGAGCCAACAATGCCCAAATCATGTGCAGTCAAGATGTCTTCACCACATTAATTCTTTAATAAGCTACATTCCTTATTCTAATGTTAAAATGTCAGGTTGAGTGAAATAGATTAATAACAATGAAAGAAGGAATTCTTGACTTTATGTTTTGTAGAAGAGAAAGCTAAAGCTAAATGAAGAGTGTCCTTAATGAGTATTTTAAATAGATTTTGCCAAATCCTAGGTAGCTTTAGATCCACTTGGGGCACTTCCAAATGAAAAATATCACAGGGAAAATTTGTACCTCAGAACACCCAAAACCAAATAAAATGGTTTATGTCAGTAAGTAGGTTATAGCACTATCAATAAGTACTAGATTAATATGACCCAGTCGTCCTTTACTGCTGTTTAGATATTTAATTGCCCCAATATTGGATGGATTTGGTCTGTTGACTCAATTACTGTACAAATCTATAATAAACTTAATCACGGGAAGTAAAGATCCAAGTACAGTGTGCAATTAGGAAAGCAAATGGAATGTTAGCTTTTATTACAAAGGGATTGAAGTCAAAGAGTAAATGAGGCTTATTGCAACTAAATATGGCTTTGGCAAGACCACACTTGGAGTGTTATGTACAGTTTTGGTTACTTAATCTAAAGGAGGTATATTTAGAGGGAGTGCAACTAAGTTTCACTAGCCTGATTCCTGGCATGGGAAGATAATTCTATCAGGAAAAATTGAGTGGACGAGACCTACATTCCCTAGAATTTAAAGAATGAAAAGTGATTTCATTAAAACATTTACAATTCTTAACAGGCTTGCCGCTGGGAGGATGTAACACCGCTGCCTAGGGAATTCCAGATTACAATGCAGAATTTTGCTTACCCCAGGTGGTACTTTAAGAGGCAGGGGATGCTGGTAAAATTGTGGGGAGCCACATCAGGATGGCTCCCTGATGCAGTACTGTTGCCTTAAAGTTTTCCTAGTGATGGATTGTGAGACAGACCGGTGCTGCTCCAAGGAGGCAAGCTGTTGATTGCATAGTTAAAGGTCCAATTAGGGGCCATCTACAGGATTGCTGGCATTTGGTCAATGGTAGGTTAGCTCCACACCACATGAGGAGGCTGCCAGCTTCATTGAGGCAGCATCCTGGCAGCAACGTGTGGGTCATCCGAGCCAGAGGATCTGTGGCTTAAAGAGGAGGCTGTGGGCAGGAAAAGCAGTCCCCACAGGATTGGTGATTTCCCCCCCTATTCCACTTCCTCTGCCCTCTGATTGGGCTAGCAGCATGGAATGCCCCCCGCTGTCCTTAATTGGACAGTGAGCTGAGCCAGTCCCACTGTCAGCAAACGTGAACTCAGGAGCACCTTTTCACTCCAGCTTTGGAGACCCGATGTCCGCAGTAAAATTCAGACCATGGAGCCAGAATAAGGGGTTAGGCATTTAAGACTGAGATGAGGAGAAATTTTCACACAAAAAGTTCTTGATCTTTTTAATTATGTCGCCCAGAGAGCTGTGGCCATTCAATTGCTGTGTATATTCAAGGTAGGGATTGATAGATCTTAATGGATTCTAAGAGGATTCAGAGATATGGGGATGGTGAGGTTGAAGATCAGCCATGATCATATTAAATGGTGGAGCAGGCTTGAAGGGCCAAATGGTCTATTGCTGACACTGGTTCTTATGTCCTCATGTTTTAATCCAGGGATGTAGTCATACTCTAACTGAAGGGTTGATTTTTTTTTGGTCCTGATGTTGTAGTCACGGTAGCAAGCGTCATAAAGCTGGTGTGAAGACTTCAAGTTCACACCAGAATTAAACATTTAAGGCTCCTTGGAGGAGGAAATATCACTATTCTCCATTTCAAGAAAAAATATGTCCAACTGCAAGATCAACATATTCCCAAATTCCCTGTCAGAGGGGAAGGGACAGAGTTGGCAGGTCGGGTTTTAAAGAAATGTATTCTCGGGACGTTGTCGTGGCTGGTACAGCTGAAATTTATTTATTAACTCACACTGAGTTGACTTTAAGAAGCTACCTGTGAAATGCTTTGGGATGCTCTGAAATCATAAAACATCCTGACCGCGATTCTCCCATCCCGCTGCGCTAATTTTTTTAGCTCAGCGGGCCGGGCATTTGTTGTGCCAGCCAATTCGTGGGGTTCGCCTGGGTGTTTGTGCTCCACTTGCATCTCCCAGCACTGGATTACTGACGCCATCTGCTCCATGCCAGCAATCAGTGGGGAGGCGCAAAGACCATTTAAATGGTAATTTGAATATGATTTCAACATGATTAGCGGGCCCGGGACTGAAGTCTCTGGGCATGCTAGCATCTTCCACCCCCACCAGAGTGTTTCACTCCAGCGGGGATTACAGTAGCTAGCTTTCGGGGAGCTAGCGGGCCGACCCCGCTTGAGTGAAAGGCGGGGGGGGGGGGGTAATTGTGGCCCTCCAGAGGGTCAGACAGTGGGGGGATGCCCCCGGGCATTAGCGCCATGGCAGTGCCAGTCTGTATCCCCGGCACAGGCTGACATTGCTGAAGAAGCCTTGACAAGTTGCTGTGCTTGCAGCAGCATCCAGTAGCTAACACAAACTCTAGTTATGGTATGGTATGCTGTTGCCAGAGTGTTTGGATGGTTAGGCTGGTGGATGACTTGCCAGTGATACGGTCTGCTTTGTTCTGTTTGGTGTCCCGCTTCTACAGCATTATTGTAGTTTCTCCCAAGGTGGGAACATTTAATCACACTCCCATAGACTTACATAGAACATGGCAGCACAGACAGGCCATTGGACCCAACTAATCTATGCCACTGCTTACATTCCACATGAACCTCCCCCCACCTTACTTCATCAAAACCAATCAATATATCCTATTCTTTTCTTCCTCATGTACTTTCCTACATTTATCTTAAAAATGCCGTGTTCTCCCCATTTGTAGCTAGCGGGTGGCAGAAGGTCAGGAAGTGAGTCACTCATCGCGTGATACTAAGTTTATCACCTACTCGAGTAGTCATGACATTTATGTAGCTGTTACAGCTGGGATTCTGGTCAACGGTGACCCCACACAAAGTATGTTGATAGTGAGGGACTTGGCAATAATCATGTCAATGAATGTCAAGGGAAGGTGATTGAGCTCGATTTTATTGAAGGTGGTTCTTAATGGCACTTGTGTTACTTACTCCATATTAACCCAAGCCTTTACATATCAAGCCAATTGAATCCAAACAATGGAAGTCATTAGGTCTTGCTGTAAGTGAGCACAAGTTGCTTTATTGGTTGAGGAATAGTGAGTGATGTGGAATACTATGTGACCATTGACAAACTGGGTGGTCATGGATCAGTGTTCACGCCAGTGCCCATTAAAACCCAGTGAAGGTAATGATCCTCGAAGCAAACTGGATTCCGCAATCTCAGCCTTCAAAAATGCCGGACTGCAGCTGTGGTGCACCCCAATCAATGACTCACATCTTTGAAGACTGACAAAATTCAGCAGAGGATTCAAAGTGCTCCAGTTGGCCACAACGGAAGCTATTGCCTGGCTTGGTAATTATTGCATGCGCTAAAAAGAAAATGAGCCAACTGTCCCACGTCTGACGTTATAATGGAAAGAAGAACATTGAAAAATCAGTTGAAGAGAGTTCTGTAAGAATATTGGAAATGGGGGAAATTGACATAATTCCCTCAAGGGAGAGAGTGAAGTAGTGGTATTGTCACTGGGCTAGTAATCCAGAGACCCAGGGTAACGTGCTGGGGACCTGGATTCAAATGTCACCGTGGCAGATTGTGAAATTTGAATTCAATAAAAATAATCTGGAATTGAAGGTCCAATGATGACCATGAAACCATTGTCGATTGGCGTAAAATCCCATCTAGTTCACCAATGTCCTTTAGGGAAGGAAATTTGCCATCCTTAGCTGGTCAGGCCTACATGTGACTCCAGATCCACAGCAATGTGGCTGACCCTTAAATGCCCTCAGGGATGGGCAATAAATGCTGGCCCAGCCAGCGATGCTCATATCCCATGAATGGATAAAGAAAAATGCTGTGCTGTGTATATAGCAACATGCATGGTAATTTTTTCTGCATTTAAAATTGTCACTAATAATTGATCCATTAACCTTAAATATGATTGAAACAATTAGGATAAAGAATAACATTGACCCCAAAACAAAACAATTATCCAAAGTTAGGGATAAGATCAGGCAATGACAATTAAAAACAGTTGTCCATCTTGAGTTCTTTGGAAAGCAAATTATTAATCTGGAAAGGTCTTGCAAGTGACATCCTCATATATGGTGGGAGCTTCCAAGAGGGGAACAAGAGCATAAAATTCCTCTTTGAGCTGACAGCAGAAGTATCAGTGGAGGTTATGGAGCTGTCGGAGAACTTGAATTACTCCAAAGCTATCCAGAGATAAAACAGGGTAATATTGTCAGAATTTTAAATATTTCTGTGCAAATCTAACATTGTTTTTATCTCTGTATTATCATAAATGTCTTCCTACGTTTGACAATTTGCTATTTTGAGCTTGACTACAAAAATTGAGACATTGGCTAGATTTTTATGATGGTTTATTTCCCATTCCACCATCCAAAACGTTGCCTGAGAACACCCCCCCGCCAATACTGCCTACCCTGCAGTGGGTTCAGGCTCCAACAAGCATTAATTGACTGGAGACGGGACTTCTACCCCTCATTCAGGAGGCAATCTGCCTCAGAAACTTGCTGGCCAATCTCTCTAGTCCCTGCAGTACCAGAAGCTGAAGTGGACAAGACTGGGACTGCATTGTAGTCCCCAGGGCTTAAATCCCTGGAATCCATGACCAAATAAGTATGGGGTCTCCCGAGCAGGGAAAAGAGGTGAGGCCCAGGGGAACAGGCAGAGAGGGCTGAGGGTGTTGGTAGAAGGTTGTGGGGGAGTGGCAGGCAGAAAGCCCCCACAGGGCTCAGACCTTTTGAGGGGGTGCCTGATGTTAAAATGGAGACACCCCACCCCTCCACATTCCACTTCTACCTGAGGCCTGAACACAATTCATTTTTAGGATCCCCCCTTCCCCAAAACTTCTCCTGCCAGCCTAAAAATTGAGGCTGGAAAGAAAACAGTTCTTAAGTGTTCAATAATTAGCAACTTAAATGCCTCAAATGATGCAAGGATGGGCTGGCCAGCCTAGGCCTCACCCAAACATGCTTAAAATTGCAGAAAGGTCAAGGTGTGTGGGAAACCGGTGAGAAGACCTTTCGAGAAATGTTGTGGTCAACACCCACCTGCAAACCGGTTGGCAGGGACATGTAAAATTCAGCCCATTGATTTGCATGTGGCATCACATATGAATCTGTTCCAGTTGGGCCTACAGGATGGTGCCCGAGGGAACTCCTACAGCAATGTTCTGGAATTGAGGTGATTGGTCTCCATTAAACACAGCCATCTTCTTTTGTGCCACATATGACTCCAGTCAGTGAAAACTTCTCCTCTGATCCCTATCAATTTAGCAGATCTCCTAATGTCACACAACATAAATGTAAATACTGTCATTTTGGGTAGTGCCCAGAGAGCCACAGGAATATTTGGTTTGCTTCTTAATGGTAGGTTGAAAGTTATGCCTTTGTATCATTAGAAATATTTAAGGCTTATGTACCCTAGGGTTCCTTTGCAGAAAGGCCCTGGCATAATTTTCATTCAGTTTCAGGGCACACTGATGAACTCTCACCTTCCCAGTTCAAATATGATACAACTGATGGAATGCTATCAGACATCCTAAATTCCATTACTTCTGAAATTCCAATCTGTCTTTGGGAACATTTATGATGCTGAAAAGATGCACAAGGTGGGTGCACTTGATGATGGTTACACTATTCAACTGACGTTGCTTGAAGCCATTTCCTGAAGCTTATTTCAAGTACTGGAAACATTTCTCTCACTCTTGTACTCAGGAAGACTTCCACTGGATTCTGCATCACCCCTGGAAAGTATTCTATAATATTGAAGTTACTACGTTAGCATCATAAGGACACACAATGAACTTGTCTAATTAAATTCCACTTTACATGATCTATATGCTGACAGAAGTGGAATAACAAGAGGTTTTAAGGGAAACTAGATTTGTCAGGCAACACCAGAGGAGAACAAGACAATCCTAACACTACCCATCCATCAAGAGGTACAGACCCAAGCATACTCTCTGAGATCTTTCTCAGGAGACAGTACTTCAGTTGCAAAGTTTTGAAGGAGCTCTGTTGCTGCAATCACAGCATGCACAGCTATCTGTGTAGTGTAGAAAGTGACAATAGCTCTCAGATTTATGCCACAGGCTCATTTGAGGGAGCCACAGGAGACTATGCCAGATCAGCCAATTTGCTGTGCACTCTATGAGGTATCTCAATTTATACAATTTGATGCTGCTCCCACACAGATGACTGAGAGGGCCATCAAATCTTTCAGAATTAATGGATTCTCCAGAGTCGCTGCAACTATTGATTGCACCCATGTGACATTGTGCGCTTCTGCAAATATGAACCTGCATAATCATGTGAACCGCAATGGCTTTCATTCCCTGAATGTGTCGTTCAAATGCGATGATAGAAACAATTTATTGCATTTGAATTCATGACTTACTGAGAGCTGTCATTATGCGTTAGACTTTGTCAATCCAATGTATTTTTCCCATTTCAACAGCAGGGATAAAATACATGATGGCTCCTGGGTGATGAAGATTACTTCCCAGTGCCATGACTCAGGCTTTTTCAAAGCACTGCCTATGCTGTGGAGAAGTCCTACAGTGAACACCAAAAGAATTAAAGCAAGCCACTTGGATCCTCAAAGGAAGGCCCTGGTGGATAGCTCTTTGATTTCATTGTAGATTGCATCAAGCCCTATTTCTCAGATTGTAAAAATGTGTTCTTTCCAACTTTGCAGTCAGGAAATGTCTCAGAGGATGCTGCAGAGTTAGATAGTGACACTGTTGATGCTAATGATCGAGGGAACGAAACAGGAAGATAAGAACAGAAGAATAGACTTTGAAAGTCTCAACTCATCAAAGTTTGGTCTCCTCTCAGCAACCTCCCAATGGTCTAAGTAAAATCCTTGTTCTTCACAGTATGACTTCACAACATAATCCAGAATTTCAACATCAACACATCACTTGTTCCTCATCCTTATGTGGAGAGATTGGCAAAGCTGTTGCAGATTGCTAAAGAAGAGATGTGATAGATGTATATTATTCAAAATTGTGAATGTGCTTCGTGCAGTAAATAAAGAGAAACTGTTTCCAGTGACAGAGCTGTTGTTGAACAGAGGACACAGCCAGAGGTGAGCTAATACCTTGTATACTTTGCAACCGTAGGAAGTCTTGTGGCGCAGTAGGTAGCATCCCTGCCTCTGAGCCAGAAGCTCCGGGTTCGAGTCTCACCACAGGACTTAATGTCCAAGGAAGGTGCATTCATAACATGCTCAAACAGGTTGAGTATGGCAACCTGTAAATCCTTCCAACATGCCAGTGGCAAGTTGGAGAGACTCCTGGTCAGCCACACTTGATATGGAGTGGTGCCCCTCAAGCTATAAGCCCCTGACAACAGACTAGCGACCTATTCCTGGAATTACTAGCTGTGGAAACAGACAAAAGTTTGCCTTAGTGAACTCGTAGGGGAGGCAGTGGTGAAGTGGTATTGTCATTACACTAGTAATCTAGAGATGCAGGGTAATGTTCTGGGGACCCAGGTTTGAATCCCACCATTTGAATTGAATAAAAATCTGGAATGAAAAGTCTAATGATGACAATGAAGCCATTTTCAATTGTTGTAAAAAAAACCCATCTGGTTCACTAATATCCTTGAGGGAAGGAAATCTGCCATCTTTACCAGATCTGGCTTTCACATAACTCCAGGTCCACAGCAACGTGGTTGACTCTTAAATGTTCTCTGAAGGGCAGTTAGAGATGGGCAATGAATGCTGGCTAGCCAGCGACCCCCACATCCTATGAAAGAAAATTTTAAAAATCTAGGTGCTGAAAGAGATTTGGAATACATTGCAATCTAATTGACGTTGACCTCGCCAGACAGCCCATCAAAACCTGCAGTCTTTCATTTAATAACCTATATTTCATTGAATTATTTGTATGCATCTCTCATGAAACAGGGAAAGGCTTACAGATATTCTTGCAACAGTCACTGCCCACAGGTATCCTATAGTATATTGACCTGTCCGCTACAACTGTCACCAACTTCTCCAGATGCACCATAGAAAGCATTCTTTCTGGTTGTATCACAGCTTGGTAAGGCTCATGCTCTGTCCAAGACTGCAAGAAACTCCAAAGGATCATGAAAGAATCCTAGTTCATCATTCAAACCAGCCTCCCATCCATCGACACTGTTCACAATTCCTGCTGCCTCGGAAAAGCAGCCAGCATGATCAAGGACCTCACGTACCCCAGATATTCTCTCTTCCACCTTCTTCTGTCGGGAAAAAGATACAAAGTCTGAGATCATGGACCAACCGACTCAAAAACAGCTTCTTCCCTGCTGCCATCAGACTTTTGAATGGACCTACCTCATATTAAGTTGATCTTTCTCTATACCCTAGCTGTAACTGTGACACTATATTCGGCACTCTCTCCTTTCCTCCCCCATGTACTGTATGCTTAGTCTGTATAGCGTGCAAGAAACAATACTTTCCACTGTACACAAATACATGTGACAATAATAAATCAAATAAATCAAATTAAATCAAAGTATATTAAGTTCCTCTTGGAGTTTGATGTTTAGTAGGGCAGTGGGCTCTGCAGCTATTCCAACCATTTACCGCACATCTTGGGAAGAATCATGTAGAGCTTTCAAATGCATCCTTCTTTTCATGGCAGGTCCACTGAGAGCATTATCTGCTTGTCCTGTCATCTCTCACACTTCTTGTTAACTACATCAGTCTTCAACTCCTCACATCTATCCTTTGACTTCCTTCTAATCTGTGCGTCATCTGTTCTATCTGTCCCCTCTTGAGCAAATGCCTCTTGGTTGTTGATTGGAAGTGAATGATGGGCTGAATTCTAGGTTCTTGATGGACTGAGTGAGTTGTCACCATGATGCCAGGGGTCGTGGGCACTGCAAGGATTTGCTCCAGGAATCTTTTTAGTTTTATTTTGAAGCCTCCACTGGAAAAAGCAGCATTGTTAAATTGATCTGCTTGAGCAATATTCTATTTTAATCAGCTACTGTGTGAATCTTTTATGAGGCGAGTGGTAACTGGTGAAGCAACTCAAGAATACAGATTGAAGGATAAAAAAGAAACTTCTGATGGCATGGAAACTCAGATGTTCTCAGCTCTTGGAGCAGAGTTACAACCATTGATTGCCATTGTTTCCTTTTCATGTTCCTTTAAATGCTGAAGTGGCCTTGTAATCCCTGGCATTGTGTGTTGGCTTCTCTTACAAGAGAAATGAGTGTTCATTCATTGCTGCAGACTCCAAGGCCTCGATTCTCCCACTCTGCTGCGCTAATGTTTTAGCGCACCGAGCCGTGAGAATCGCCTGGGGATGATGCGTGGGATTCGCATGAGAGTTCGCACCTCGCTAGCGTCTCCCAGCACTGGATATCTGGCGTGATCTGCACCACGCTGGAAATTGTTGAGGAGGCGGGGCTAGCATTTAAATACTATTAGCAGGCCCGGGATTGAATTCTCCGGGCCCGCTGGCCTCATCCACCCTGCCAGAGTATTTCACTACAGCGGGGATTACAGTAGCTCCCTCCTAACGAAGAACTAGCAGCCCAACCCCGTTGGAGTGGAGGGAGGCAATCGGGGCCCCACAGCACTGTGCATGCGCAGCGGCCCAGTGGTTTCAGCCTCCCAGGTGCCCACTGATTTATAACGATATTCACGCTGATGGCCTGTGCAGTGCAGAGTGTGAGAGATTCTAGTGTGAACTCCCACTGAAAAAACCAACGTGAATTAGTCCAGTTTTCACACGAATTCGACACTTGGAAATTTTTCGGGAAAATTCCAGCCCAGATTCTGGTGTCACAATCAAAATTGGTAGAACAAATGAGAGTTATTTTCGATAGCAGGGAACAAGGATGTCCAAAGATGTGCAGGTTAGGTGGATTGGCCATGCTAAATAGCCCCTTATTATCAGGGGACTAGCTAGGGTAAATGCATGGGGTTACAGGGATAGAGCCTGGATGGGACTATGATCGGTGCAAACTCAATGGGCCAAATGGCCTCCTTCTGCACTGTAGGATTATATGATTCGATGAAGGACCTTGGCTGTGAGATTCAGCATGTCAGCATAGGATGTGAAACAACAGACCTAAATGCTGTCAAGTGACTTTTCTTCTGTAACCTGGAACATAGGTCAGAATTTCCAATGTTGGTCAGTTTTATAACCTAATTGTGCCATCAATGCTTGGTTATTGTACATGTTAATATCCATATGTTACTCTCTGACCTAGTTATCTCCCCTGTTATTCATCTAGAGGCACTCTTACCTTTGCTGACCTGGTGAGATCATTATCTTCCGACAAGGGATCATCACAATTCCATTCACAGCCACAATGGGCGGAATTCTTCCTAAAGATTCCCAAGTGTCATAACAGTGAGAAAACGGGAGTGATCTGTGCCAGTCTCTCAGGTTCGCTCCGCACCGCAATCTTCCCACACTCAGTCACTTTTTTAGAGAGTTGCAAGTTCCATGCCGGTACTTGGGGGGCTGGGCCCAACCACGCCAGTGCGTCCGGCTTCTCAGCACTCAGGTGTCTATACGCAAAGGGGCCCCGAGTGCACTGCGAGACCCCCTCCTTCACCCCATCGACACTGAGACCCCTACCCTTCCCATCGGGGGCATGTTCCCCCACCCCTTCCCTGACACGAATCGCCAAAATCCAGGCATTGGGATACTTCCGATGGGTCCCCTTGCTCGATCCCCAACTTGCCCTCTCATCATGCCACCTTCACGATCCACCCTTGCACAACCCCCCCATCAGACACCACCCACACTCAGGCTCCACCACTTTGGCACTGCCCCTGGCATGCTGGCAGTGTCCAGCTGGCACACTGACGATGCCCAATTGGCACCACCAGGCTGTCCAGTGGCCATTCCTCATCTGTCCGGTGGCCACCGTGGGGCACTGCTCGTGTGCCAGATGGGAAGTGCCAGGTGGGCTATGCCTGATGGATGCCACCTGGCCATGTCCCTGACCACCCAGGGACTTCAGTGGCCTCTGAGCCTCCCCCCCCTTCCCTCCCCCCCCCCGCCCCCCCCCCCCCCCCCCCCCCCCGGCATGACTAGTGTGCCAGGTCTCCTTTAGTGGAGACCAGTAATGGTCTTCACTGTTACCGCACTGCGCCCAAAGGCTGGTAAATTCTGTGTGCTGAGATTTGAATGGACTATGCATATTTAAATACTACTTTAAATATGCTTATCGGCCTCACACTCGCTTGGCGCTGCGTGCGAAAGAATTTTTAGGTCTACACTCTTCTCCAGGACTGGCACGGTCTAATGACACGGCGAGGTCAGAGAATTTCCCTCAACAGCTCACTCCCATTAGCTGTATGTAATTGGTTCTTTTTGCATCCCACTTTCTCTAATTTGGGACAGCAGCATTTCCATATCAGAGAAGCTGGAGGTTCACACTTTCCCTGCTGCAACACCACCTACTTTAAAGGAGGCCCTTCAGCTCTTTGCCCGAGCTTTCCAAGACTAATCTCGCTGCCTTACTGTTTCCCCACAGACCTACATGCCCCTGCTTCAAATGTTCAGCTATTCTTCCTTGGAAAGACGCCACTGTCTTGTGGTAAAACCTTCCATGCTCTGGGTCTTGTGGCGCAGTGGATAGATTACCTACCTCTGGACCAGAAGCTCCAGATTCGAGTCCATGCCAGGAATTGTTGACCATGGAGTGAGTGTTTATAATGTGATAATCAGCTCAGGAATCCTTCCCCCATTATTCCCCAAAAATAGTGTTTGTGTGAAGATATGCTTAAAAAACACTTTTCATCCAACGCATTCCAGATCACAATTTGCTGTGTCAAAAAATTCTCCTCATTAAAGAAAAAAAACAATTGTGCAAAGATTTTTCCCTCCTTGCTTTCTTACTGATGATTTCAAATTGATGACTTTGCAACCAAATGATACAATCTATCACTATTCAATCTATTTGTAATAACTCAGGAAGCCAACTGAAAAGGAACAGTGTTTTAAATCATGGGGCGGCACAGTGGCACAGTGGTTAGCACTGCTGCCTCACAGCGCCAGGGGCCCGTGTTTGATGCCCAGCTTGGGTCACTATCTATGCAGAATCTGCATATCCTCCCCATGTCTGCATAGGTTTGCTCTGGTTTCCTCCCACTGTCCAAAAGACGTGCTGGTTAGATGCATTGGCCATGCTAAATTCTTCCTCAATGTACCTGAACAGGTGCTGGAGTGTGGCAACTAGGGGATTTTCACAGTAACTTCATTGCAGTGTTAATGTAAACCTACTTGTGACACAAATAAATAAATTTAAGCAAAAATTAAACCACAAGCCTGTGGTACTTGTACACAAGTCCCATCCGGGAATATGGAATACTGGATTATTCTCCTCTTAACCTTCTTCACTTCAGTGAAAATATCTCCAATACTTCAAGTAGTTTCTCATGATGATCAGCTGAGTGAATCTATGGGTGGGGTTTTTGGGTCCTGCTTGCCGAAAATTGAAAAATCTCGCCCAAGGTCAATGAACCTTTGCATGGTCCACCCCCACCGCCCCCCCCCCCCACCCCCACCACCCCGCTACGATTCCCCTTGGCGGGTGGGACAGGAAAATTCCGTGTTAATTGTAAGTTTGTTACGGTTTTAATGTCTTTTCTGGCAACCAAAATTGACAAAATTGGTAACTACGCAGACATATGATATTTCTACACATTCCCTTTGGCTGAACTCTAACTCTGCAACATCTTGGGTTCTTAATAAAACCGAGATGGCAGAAAAGCCAAATAAAAAGGCTGAATGAAAAAGTGCGCTGACTAAAAGCTCAACAATTATATCAAATTTGGCATGTCAGCTACAACTCTCACCAACTTTTACAGGTGCACCATAGACAACATTCTTCCTGGTTGTATCACAGCTTGGTAGGGCTCCTGCTCTGCCCAAGACCGCAAGAAACTACAAAGGGTCATGAATGTAGCCCAATCCATCACACAAACCAACCTCCCATCCATTGACTCTGTCTACACTTCCTGCTGCCTCGGCAAAGCAACCAGCATAATTAAGGACCTCACGTACCCCAGACATTCTCTCTTTCACCTTTTTCCATCCGGAAAAGGTTACAAAAGTCTGAGGTCTGATTCAAGAACAGCTTCTTCCATGTTGCCTTCAGACTTTTGAATGGACCTACCTCACACTAAGTTAATCTTTCTCTATATCCTAGCTATGACTGTAACACCACATTCTGCACTCTCTCTCCTTTCCTTCTCTATGAACGGTATGCTTTGCCTGTACATCACGCAAGAAACAATACTTTTCACTGTATACTAATACATGCAATGATAATAAATCAAATCAAATCAATATCAATCTTGATAATTATTAAAATAAATTGTCTCAAAATATCCTGAGAATCAAATGCATTTCTGCAATCAAGGGGATTAATTAAACATTAATAAATACATCAACCACTGAACCTAACAACCATAAGGAAGTCATGAGTACTGACGAGCAGAAATGAAAATGGCAATTGATTTTCTTGGTCATCATAATTATGTAAAGCAGTGCGTGAGATCGGGGAATACGTATTACAAACCTATTAATAGAATTTCCTCCATTGGTGATAATGTTGCTGCCTGGTTATCACTTATCACAGCACAGTCAACTCTTCTGTTCACTAATTACCTCAAACTTGAATTTTCTGCATTGTTGAACACAATGTGCGCTGACTAAAATGATCATCAAATCTATTATTACCAGGCAGACCTGATGAATTTAAAACCAGCCAGTTATATCCACATCAAACATATTGCAATCCATGAGTGCTACACGTTTAAATACTTGAGGTTCCTTTTGAGTATTGATTCAATAGCCTTATAAAGAGAATAAGAGAACAAAAAGAAAGCAATTGTAGGAACAAGGTATTATTTTCTTTGGAGAATTTAATGGCTAAGTAGCATTATTTGGCATAAATAATTCTGCCAGGACAAGAGTGAAGAGGTTGGAGGTGGGATGGGTTACAAAGTGAGATGAACAGAATGCCACCCTGTACAACAGCTTGCAATTTCTACAACAGTGGATATTGGCAGTGTCTGAGAGTCTGCGGTGGAGGGGAAGAGTGTTTATTCAATTAGACTCCTACAGTGCAACTGGGAGGCTAATTTGAAGTTGCTGCTGCATGTTTTTCCCAGGGATCAGGAAACTCAGCAAGGGGGCAGCACGGTGGCACAGTGGTTAGCACTGCTGCCTCACAGCTCCAGGGACCTGGGTTCGATTCCCAGCTTGGGTCACTGTCTGTGTGGAGTTTGCATATCCTCCTCGTGTCTGCATGGGTTTCCTCTGGATGTTCCGGTTTCCTCCCACAGTCCAAAGTTGTGCAGGTAAGGTTGATTGGCCATGCTAAATTGTCCCTTGGTGTCCCAGGATGTGTATGTTGGGGGATCAGCAGAGTAAATATGTGGGGTTTTGGGGATGAGGCCTGGGTAGAATTGTTGTTGGTGCAGACTTGATGGGCCGAATGGCCTCCTTCTGCGCTGTAGGGATTCTATGAAACAGAGGCTGGGACTGTGGGATTCCCCAAACAAAGTGACTATGGAATCCCTCCAGTGCAGAAGGAGGCCAGTCAGCCCATTGAGTCTGCACTGACCACAATCCCACCCAGGGCCCCATCCCCTATCTCAGCATGCTCAGTGGTCAGGACAAGTAGGAGTGCTCCCTCATGCCCTTTCGTCTCCAGTTACAATTGCGAGGGTCTCCCAAGTGCTCCAATCACAGGCCTCAATCCCCTTGGAGTTCCTCTCTCCCCCATCTCCCTCCCCACTTCCGATTAATGACTTCTTCCTTCCCTCCCGATTGCCAGGGATGAACCCCAAGGGCCCCCGGCAGAGATTATCTGCTGCAAAGTTCCCACCAACCTGAAAGCTAGGTTATCAATTTGACTAACTGCTGGTCCCACCACCATAGATGCCAGTCTTCAGACAATTTGATTCACTCCAGGTGATATAACACCTCACATTTATCCCACTAATCCCCCTAACCTACACATCTTTGGACACTAAGGGGCAATTTAGCATGGCCAATCCACCTAACCTGCAGATCTTTGGACTGTGGGAGGAAACCGGAGCACCCGAAGGAAACCCACGCAGAATGTGCAAACTCCACACAGTCACCAAGGCTGGAATCAAACCTGGGTTCCTGGCACTGTGAGGCAGCAGTGCTAACCACTTTGCCACCGTGCTGCCCTAGGATGACAATATCCTAACTGTTGTACTGAAGAAATGTGCTCCAGAATTAACTATGCCCTAAGTCAAGCTGGCCCAGTACAAGTACAACACTGGCAATTACCTAACTATGTGGAAAGTTGCCCAAGTATGTCTTGTTCACAAAAGGCAGGTCAAATCCAATCCAGCCAATTACCACCCCATCAATCTACTCTCAATCACCAAATGGTAAAAGGTGCCGTCGACAGTGTTATCAAGAGACATGTAATTCAGCACCAACTTGCTCACAAATGCTCAGTTTGGGTTCGTCCAGATTCACTTATCTCCACACCTCATTACAACCTTGAGCCAAACATAGACAAAAGAGCTGAATGTCAGAGGTGAGACCCTTGACATCAAGATAGCATTTAATCAGGTGTGACATCAAGGAGCCTTACCAAAATTGAAGTTCAGGACTGTTGGACTACAGTTTCTTGTTGGGTGCAGTGCCGAGGGTTGGTGATGGGGAGAAAGCGGGGTTGTTCCTGGCAGGAATTTTCCCATCAAGTGAAATCTCACCTGGCCTCTACCACCATTGAAAGAATTTTGGAGCCTTACCATTGGTACCTTTGAGCCAGCCCCATCTTTCTCTGGACAGTCTTGGAGAGCAGTGGTTAAAAACGTTTTCGAAGGAAGCAAGATCAGTTAGGATGCTGGGTTCTTCATCCAGTGCCATGAAGTTATAGCAGGCTGGAAGCAGGGGATGGAATCATGGTGGTAGTGAGAAGTAGGGTTCTTGGTAGAAATGCCACTTTCAGTCTGACCATCTGGTTTTTCCACTTTTCTAACACTATGGGGGGAAATTTCCCGTCCTGCCCGCCACGGGAATCGTAGCAGGTAGGGGAGGCAGATCGTGCAAATGTCCATTGACCTCAGGCGGGATTTTCTGGTTTTGGAGTGAGCACAGCCAGAAAATCTCGCCTTATGAGCAATTTTAACACACGCAAAATTCATATAGTTAAAATTAGGCCCTATATCACTAAATTTCAGGTGGCACAGTGGAAGAAAATTAAGTTTGAAATGTTTGTCTTAAGGATTAGCATTAGCTATGAGGAGAGGTTGGAGAAACTTGGTTTGTTCTCACTGGAACGACCGAGGTTAAGGGGTGACCTGATAGAAGTCTACAAGATTATGAGAGGCATGGACAGAGTAGATATTCAGAAGCTTTTTCCCAGGGTGGAAGAGTCAATTACTAGGGGGCACAGGTTTAAGGTGCGAGGGGCAAGGTTTAAAAGAGATGTACAAGGCAGATTTTTTACACAGAGGGTTTTGGGTGCCTGGAACTCGTTGCCGGGGGAGGTGGTGGAAGCGGATACGGTAGTGACTTTTAAGGGGCGTCTGGACAAACACATGAATAGGATGGGAATAGAGGGATATGGTCCCCGGAAGGGTAGGGGGTTTTAGTTCAGTTGGGCAGCATGGTCGGTGCAGGCTTGGAGGGCCGAAGGGCCTGTTCCTGTGCTGTAATTTTCTTTGTTCTTTGTTCTTTGATCAAGGATGGAGAATGACAACAACCTATGCCTGAAAGTGAATCTGTCCATACAGGGCAACTATCTGTATTTGATACCAATGGGCAGCGATCTGGAAGGATTGCGTCTTTGAATTGCGTCTTTGTTGATAAAAATAAACCAAACCTACGTCAGTATCAGGGTGCCCAACTGGAGACCTGCTCATGTTGTTCTTGTAAATTGAAAAGATTACACTTAACTGCATTCCATGAAAAGTAATTCTCAGAATCAGGAGTTCCTGCCCACACTGTGCAATGATGTTCAAACTTCGGGTCAGTGGGGAGCAGGAAGAGTAAACAAAGAGAGGATGACTAGCTGGCATGACTAAGGAAGAGGGGTACCGGCATAACTTTGGGAGGCAAAGTGAATGCCAGGATGAGCTGGGGGTTGTAGAGGGAGGGGAGCAGGCAGGGTTTCCAGGCAGGCCTCTGGCATGAACCGGTGGAGCTGTGGAGCTAAATAGAAAAAGAAGAAGTGTCAGCTGAACTGGGAGGGCTGGAGTGAAACGGAATGTAGCTGGTAACTGATTGAGAAATTACAGCATAATGTTTTTTAGGATTCTGTTTTACCCGACTTATTGGGAAGAGAGATAGAATGTAAATAAATAATCAGTTAGACAATGCAGGGAGAGAGACAGTGGTGAGAGTTTTTGGCCTTCCCCCACGTGTTTCTCTCAGCGGGAGACAGTGCGCTCTTCGCTGGCGGCAGAATCTTCATCTCCTGCCGCTGTTAATGGGATTTCCCATTGAATCCACCCCATGCCACCAGGCAACCCTGGGCGGGAGCGTGCCATTGGTGACAAGAGAAGATCTCGCCAGTGTTAACAGCCGGAAAGTTCCGACCAGTATTTCAGGAGGGAGACACCTAAAACCTTTGGCTTCACTGGTCTTTTCTCAAACTGAATGAAGAACAATGTGCAGTTTTTGATTTCCCAAGGAGGTAGTTCAAGAGGTCTTCAATCGACACCGACACATTCAGGCAGGCATGGTGTTTACCCACACATGAACAAAATATTGTGGATGCTGGAAATCTGCTGGAAGTACTCAGCAGGTCAGGCAGTGGAGAAAGAAACAGAGTTAATGACCCAGATCTTTCAGGCGCTGACCTCTTTGGGAATTGTCTGGGAGGTTTCAACTTCCAATGGACAATTCCTCTGCTGTCCGGGACTCCCTGTGAACATTTCTGACCCTGAGCTAGAGTCGGAGATTTCAGACAGTTCCATGATACAGAGCTGAATCAAAATATTCAACAGAAAATTCCTACCCTAACTCCTGACTATCTATAGAACCAACCCTCCAATCATTCACACTGATTACACATTCTCCTGTGACCCCAGGTTACACCCCTGAACTCCGCTGCCTACCTCCTGACATAAACCAAATACATGCACCCGCAATGCCACCCCCTCCACCCCAACCGGAGCTGACTATTCCCCACCATCCAGCTACCACTCCAATCTGACCTGACTAGCTCCCAAACTGATAACCCATCCCAACCCAACCTAAATGTACCCAACCCACCTAGTACCTCACCCATTTACCACCCTATCCAACTGCCACCTTACTCACCTGCCACTTCAACACTTCAACCACCTGTCACACTATCCAGCTGCCACCCTACCCGCCTATCACCCTGTCCATCAACCACCCTAACTACTTACTTCACCCATCCTACTCACTTACTTCACCCTCCTTTCCAACCTACCCCCCACTATCCATTCACTTATTTATTGACTCACCCATTCACCCATTCATTTGATTTTATTTGATTTATTATTGTCACATGTATTGGTATGCAGTGAAAAGTATTGTTTATTGCGCACTATACAGACAAAGCATACCGTACATAGAGAAGGAATGGAGAGGGTGCAGAATTTAATGTTACAGTCATAGCTGGGGTGTAGAGAAAGATCACACTGGCCATTTTTAAACTTCCCATACAGCAGATAGTGTTGTAAAAGGGAGCTGTCTTGTGTGTACCCCTGTTGATTCTGCAGCACTCGAATGGAGTTTTTTGATGGAACACTGCACTCCACAAATTTGGAGAAACCAGGCTCTGATGACATGGCAAGAAATGCGTAGCAGCAATTAAATGTGGAAAAGTTCGAGCACGGTAGCAATCTGATGATGATTGTCATTTTGTGGAAGTTCCAAGCCAATGTTTCGCGTCTGTAACAAACCTACTGAGCCTTTCTAGCAGCTTCTGTTTTTATTACAATACCAGTGTCACTCGATGGCAAAGTTGCCTCAGATATTTTTGCCTTTGTCTTTTTTCCAGGGAGCTACTAAATATATAACTAACAACAATGAATCAACAATGCATTAGAGTGGCATGGTGGCACAGTGGTTAGCACTGCTGCCTCACAGCGTCAGGGACCCAGGTTCAATTCCCGGCTTGAGTCACTGTCTGTGCAGAGTCTACACATTCTCCTCGTGTCTGTGTGGGTTTCCCCCAAGTGCTCTTGTTTCCCCCCACAGTCAGAAATACGTGCTGGTTAGGTGCATTGGCCATGGTAAATTCTGCCTCAATGTACCCAAACAGGCGCCGGAGTGTGGCGACTAGGGGATTTTCACAGTAACTTCATTGCAGTGTTAATGTAAGTCTACTTGTGACACTAATAAATAAACTTGAAACTACTGTAGAATGAAGCCTCATTCCAAATAGTGAACAATTACTTTAAGTTTCCCATTTTGGGGATAAAGGGATCAAGGGAAATGGGAGGAAGTGGGGGAGGAATCAGGATATTGAATTCGATGATCAGCCATGATCAAAATGAATGGTGGAACAGACTTGAAGGGCCGAATGGCCTACTCCTGCTTCTAGTATCCATGTTTCTATGTTTCTATGACAGCAGAAAGCAACTGTTCCATGCCTTGGGTGTCTTCGGAGTTTCAAAAATTCCTGAATTTCAGGGAATCACAGTTGCCCTTCATGTCCAGCTGAAATGCATATCACCAACATGAAACCTAAGGGCTATTATGGGCGGCACGGTAGCACAGTGGTTAGCACTGCTGCTTCACAGCTCCAGGGTCCCGGGTTCGATTCCCGGCTCGGGTCACTGTCTGTGTGGAGTTTGCACATTCTCCTCGTGTCTGCGTGGGTTTCCTCCGGGTGCTCCGGTTTCCTCCCACAGTCCAAAGATGTGCGGGTTAGGTTGATTGGCCAGGTTAAAAATTGCCCCTTAGAGTCCTGGGATGTGTAGGTTAGAGGGATTAGCGGGTAAATATGTGGGGGTAGGGCCTGGGTGGGATTGTGGTCGGTGCAGACTCGATGGGCCGAATGGCCTCCTTCTGCACTGTAAGGTTTCTATGATTTCTATGATTACTCTCGGTGTGCAGATTTTTTATGTCCATTTACAACACATCACACAAGTCAATTTGCAGGCCTTCTTTTTTGGCATTCTGTCCAATCATTAGTCTTTGGCTATCCACAGGGAATGAAAGGCAAGCTCTTGCAAGATCAAGGATATCTTTCTCCTTCATCTTCGGTGATATCTCGACATTGGAGATGACTTGCTTCCTCTCCAATGTGATGGGTTCTGAGATGGCTGAAAATTCCAACGTGTGATTTGCAGTCTTTGCCACAGGAGAGGATAGCTGGTGCTTGAAGGGTTGGGTATATGGGTTTTCCGGAGGTTTTGCACTCTCTCTGACACCGCAACTTCACCTCTGCATGTTCCCGATTAAGTATCTCGAAATGTTCGGTGCCTTCCTGAATGAGCCTTCCACATTTATGTTTGTTGCATACCAGGGCTGCCCATGATTCGGGGATGTTTGACCTCTTTAGGGGACATCTTTAAAGTGTTTATTCTGTCCTACTGGGAGTCTCCTGCCATGACCAAGCTCCAAGTAAAGTAATTGCTTCAAGAGTTTAGTGCCAGGTATATGGATGACATCCAATTATCCAGTATTGGCTTGGTCAATGAACCCACTGTGGCATTCCCACACAGTAGTTGATGACAGATATAACAAGTGTGGTGGTGGGGGACATTTAATCAAGATGGAGGTAGGAGGGTGGGAACCTCCCCTTCCCATCTGACTAAGTCCAGGATGAGAAATTCCATGGACCCGCCACAAACTGCATCCCTTAAATGGACAATTAATACCCATTTAAGGGCCTCATCCCACCATGCAGTGGTGGGTGGGTGCTCGCCATGTAGGGAGCATGACAAGCAAACATGTGTGAGATTGCTTACAATCCCAGAGAGGAGGGGAGGTTCCACATTCAAAGACATTCAGTTCTTGATAGAGGGAACAAGCCTCAAGAAGGCAGAGACTCACTGAGGGCCACCTACCTGCCTTTGCTACTAACCCCCCGAAAACACCATTAACCGCGCCCCCCCCCATCCTGTGACCTGCACCCAATTTCATCTGAAAACGATCCCAGGCCTCGGATGGGTGTCATACTGGCAGCAGCCACCACACCCCCAGTGGCATTGCCCTTCAATAGAGCTGCTGGCCTCTGATTAGCCAGCAGCTCTCAGTAGATGGGAGTTGTGCCCATGGCAAAGGCCCACGACTGTCCAGATAAGTATCCAGGTGGCACTTAACCAGTCAGGCCTTCCCCAAAGGAGCTGACATGGATCTCTTCCAGTTGTTCACTGGGCTCGACTCCAATCACCCAGTAAATCTAGCCCAGTGAGTTTGATGTCTTCATCAGATACGCATTCTGATTTCCCCTAAGTTAGAAATAATCGCACTTTAAACTCAATGGAAGGGATTTCCCACTCCGTGCAGTGTGTTTTCTGGTCCCGCCACTGACAAAGGGCTCTTCTGTTGTCCGTATCTCCACCACTGGGGAATCCGCAGCGGGGGATTTCCATCGGCGGGACTAGAAGATCCCACCGGTGGGAATAAGACCATAAGACCATAAGACATAGGAGCGGAAGTAAGGCCATTCGGCCCATCGAGTCCACTCCACCATTCAATCATGGTTGATTTCAACTCCATTTACCCGCTCTCTCCCCATAGCCCTTAATTCCTCGAGAAATCAAGAATTTATCAATTTCTGTCTTGAAGACGCTCAACGTCTCGGCCTCCACAGCCCTCTGTGGCAATGAATTCCACAGACCCACCACTCTCTGGCTGAAGAAATTTCTCCTCATCTCTGTTCTAAAGTGACTCCCTTTTATTCTAAGGCTGTGCCCCCGCGTCCTAGTCTCCCCTGCTAATGGAAACAACTTCCCTACGTCCATCCTATCTAAGCCGTTCATTATCTTGTAAGTTTCTATCAGATCTCCCCTCAACCTCCTAAACTCCAATGAATATAATCCCACGATCCTCAGACGTTCATCGTATGTCAGGCCTACCATTCCTGGGATCATCCGTGTGAATCTCCGCTGGACCCGCTCCAGTGCCAGTATGTCCTTCCTGAGGTGTGGGGCCCAAAATTGCTCACAGTACTCCAAATGGGGCCTAACCAGTGCTTTATAAAGCCTCAGAAGTACATCCCTGCTTTTGTATTCCAAGCCTCTTGAGATAAATGACAACATTACATTTGCTTTCTTAATTACGGACTCAACCTGCAAGTTTACCTTTAGAGAATCCTGGACTAGGACTCCCAAGTCCCTTTGCACTTTAGCATTATGAATTTTGTCACCGTTTAGAAAATAGTCCATGCCTCTATTCTTTTTTCCAAAGTGTACGACCTCGCACTTGCCCACGTTGAATTTCATCAGCCACTTCTTGGACCACTCTCCTAAACTGTCTAAATCTTTCTGCAGCCTCCCCACCTCCTCAATACTACCTGCCCCTCCACCTATCTTTGTATCATCGGCAAACTTGGCCAGAATGCTCCCAGTCCCGTCATCTAGATCGTTAATATATAAAGAGAACAGCTGTGAGAATGGCTGGAAAATCTCACCTTTCATGTTGGAGTTTCATCGAATGTACTATTTTTTAACATCTCTCCAAGTGGCCGGTGGTCTCATTGTTACTCGACACATAACTGCAATGCAGCAGCAAAATGTGACACTCCAGATGTACATTCTCAGAACAATTAGTTCAGATTTCTTTATTGATAATATCACACTATAACAGCCATCAACCAAAAGATATTTGATCTGGTCAAGTAGCATTCCTGGATTCCTGGCAGGAAGGGGATGTCCTGCAGTACAATGGAGTTAAAGTATGAAAATCATGATGGGGTGCAGCATAATCAGCAACATAGCCAGAGAAAGAGGCATCTACATGGAGGAGACATTGTAGCAGCCCTCAGAACAAGTGTTGAGGATCAAGTTCCAAAGAAGTGCACATAAACAGTGACAACAGCAACTTACATTTCTATAGCACCTTTAAGGTAATGAACATCCCAACACAGGGAGCTTCGTGGTTCTGTTATCAAACAAAATCTAACACTCTGCCATAAAAGGAGACAGTAGAACAGGCGGCCATAAGCTTAGTCAAAAAGTTAGGTTTTGAAAGACTGTCTGAAAGAAAGGGGCAGAAAGGTTTATCCAGGGAATTCCAGAGCATGGAGGAACAGTTAAAATTGGGGCGTGCAAGAGACCAGGATTGAAGGGCAGAGATAGGGAAGGCTATAATGTGTGCTCAGAATCTGCATGTTGTATGCTAGGGCTGCAAGTAGCGATACTACTCAAGGAAGATGGACGAAAGCATGTTAGGCTCTGGAGACAATCTTACAGAATTTATAGATAACAGCAATGGATGACAATACTTCATGGTTCACGAAATAAAGTAAGAAGTCTCACAACACCAGGTTAAAGTCCAACAGGTTTATTTGGTAGCAAATACCATAAGCTTTCGGAGCGCTGCTCCTTCGTCAGATGGAGTGGAAATGTGCTCTCAAACAGTGCACAGAGACACAGGAATCAAGTTACAGAATACTAATTAGAATGCGAATCCCTACAGCCAGCCAGGTCTTAAAGGTACAGACAATGTGGGTGGAGGGAGCATTAAACACAGGTTAAAGAGATGTGTATTGTCTCCAGACAGAACAGCGAGTGAGAATCTCACTAGTATTCTGTAACTTGATTTCTGTGTCTCTGTGCACTGTTTGAGAGCACATTTCCACTTCATCTGACGAAGGAACAGCGCTCCGAAAGCTTATGGTATTTGCTACCAAATAAACCTGTTGGACTTTAGCCTGGTGTTGTGAGACTTCTTACTGTGTTCACCCCAGTCCAACGCCGGCATCTCCACATCATGAAATAAAAGCAGATAATACTGGAAATACGCAGCAGGTATGGCAGCATCAGTGGATAGAAAAACAGAATTAACATTTCATGTCGGTGACACTTTGTAAGATCAATTCCGATTCTGCTGAGCATTTCCAGCATCTTCTTTCGTCACTTTAGATTTGCAGCACCCATAGTACTTTACATTTGTTGGTTCAAAGAATAAGAAAACATTGCACTTATTTAATGCTTCTGCATTTGTTTTTGGCACTGCAGTTAAGTCCTTTGTACTATGTTGCTGGCATTAGTTCATCATGCAGTCACCTGCTGAAGGTGTGGCCTAGTGGTATTGTTGCTGGACTAGTATTCCAGGGACACAGGGTGATGCCCGAGAGACTTGGGTTCAAATCCCGTCACAGCAGATAGGGAAATTTGAGTTCAACAAAACACTGGAATTAAAGATCTAATGATGACCATGAAACCATTGTTGATTGTTGTAAGAAACCCATCTGGTTCACTAATGCCCTTTAGAAATGAAAATCTGCCATGCTTACCTGGTCTGGCCTACATGTGACTCCAGATCCACAGCAATGCAGTTGACTCTTAGTTGCCAGCGATGCCTAGGAATGAATAAAAAAAAGTACTTTACCACATTAAGCCAATAACCAGGAAACAGAAGCTCTTGTCCATTTAAGTTCCTGCAGCAACTTTTCATCATTCTATACTACTTTCAGTTACTGGTGCTTCCAGCCACAAAGTGTACTTAAGCAATCTAAAACCATAACAAAGATGGATGGATAGCAAAATAATACCAAAGAACCAATATAGACAAATAGAATATAACTAAAACAAAGCAGAAAAATAACAAAGCCAGCCAAACAGCAAAATTAACAATAAGAGAGGCAACTGACCCATAATTAAACCAATTTTCTCCTTTAAACTTCTCTCCCCTCTTCACTTCATGCAACAAACATTCCAGGGCCTCATCATTGAATCAAGACATTCTTTATACCCATTTGTGTTTCTGTGAGAGTGAGGGCTGATATTTGTCAGGGTCCCGACAATGGGCTGGAAAGCTGGGTCAACCCTGCCTTGGTCAATCGGGGGGATCTCCGGTCGTACTTTCGGCTCTTTGTGCAGCTACTGAGCTGCAGTCGGGGCTCCAAACCTTTAAAAGATGGGAGCCCATCCCCAATTCAGATGACACGACTCTGCACGCCCCCTCCCTAAAGCTCATAGCGAGGCTATCGGCAGAGGGCTCACCCATTCTTAGTAAAATGCCAGCTACAGTGGGAAGAGGCCCTTAATTGGCAACTTAATTGGCTCAATTTGCCTCTGGGCCGAAGTCTAAATGACCCTTCTCCCATTTGTTAAAATCAGGTTGACCAGAAATATAGGCAGGTTGAACAATAGCTTACCACAACACATTTCTGATATGTTGTGCTTGCTTTATGCCTAGCCCTACAAATGAAAAATCAGGTTTCAGTCTATCTATTAAAATGATTCATGTATCCTTAAAATTAATTAGAAGCTTGTGGACAAAGCCTGAGGCCCAAGTATCTTCAGGTACTTCATTATAACATTGGCAGTCAGGTTGTTTGATTTAGTTCCATTTGCTGTCCCTGTAATAATGAATCAGTCCATGGGCACATACAGCAACATCTGAACAACTTCCAAGTTTGGGATGATAAGTGGCAATTAGCATTTGTGCAACAAAGGCGCCCAACAATGGCCATCTCCATCCAAAGAAAGTCGAACCATCTCTCCTTGACATTCAGTGGTACTCCCATTGCTGTATCTCCCCTTATCAACATTTAACTAAAAATATAGGGGACTGAGCACATCCTCAGGACTAATGGCAACCCCACCATCAATCTCTTCAGTGGTCCTCTGATGTAAATGACATTATTTCACAAATTTGCTGATTTGAAATTCAAATTAAAGATTCCATAGAGGCACTATTGAGATAAATACTCAAGCACTGTAAAAATCATAATCACCTCCACCCACAGTCTCTGATTTCCAATGATTCAGATGCTAATATCGATTAGTTTGTTAGTACTCTGTACATCTTGCTTTAAGGTATTTTACTTACAGTTGCCTTTTTGACGAGATTTGTTTCTATTTTTTCTGTTGCCTTTGTAGATAGCCTTTTGCTGTTTGGATCAGAAAAGAAGCTGACTTTTTCTTACCTTTTATAATGATTTGCTGAAAGGCAGCAATCGTTATAGGAGTGAGGTTGTGTTATCAGATCTAATTATTGAATGTGAATGTTTCTTCCTTTCAGCCCAAATCCCTCAGTCTTCCACAATAGCAGCGCAGAAACCTGGTTCTCCAGTGGAGTGTAATGCTGTCAGTATTGCGATAATGTGGATTATTAGGTCCTGTGAGGTTTTGTGTCCAGGTCCGACCATAGTTCTCAAGGTTGGCATGATTTGGATGTTTCAGGCAAACATCAAACAGTGGAAACGCTTCTCATTGAGGGCTAGGCCAGGTAGAGTGGAAGCAGAGAACTGCTACTGGGCATGAAAGCGATCCTGGCATAGGCCTGTTGTGCCAAATAATTTGTTTTGATATTGAAAACTTAACGTAAAAAGGAGAAACATTCCTATTTATAAAGCTCCTTTCACAACTTCAGCATGCCTGCAAAGGATTTGGGTTGAGTCTTCTCAGCCCGCCAAAGGTTTTGGAAAGTTTGATGGAATTGTGTTGGGCAGGCTCCGCAAAGTACTCCAGCCACATTGCGCTGTTCCCCGAGGCCGGCTCTCAAGACTGACGGCGACCCACCCGACAACATCGGATATCCAATTAGGGTATTGAATCGGACAAAGTATCACTATTCTGGCAAAGGGTTTAATGTTTTCCTGCAACAGAAGCTTGGCAATACCGTGGAGGTGGCTTCCGAGATGTAAAAACATTTGAGCCCTTTTTTTCAATTTGCCTTCAGTGAATCATAATGCTCAGATCTCCCCAAGCAGAAGATGCACCATTGCAGCCACTTCATGGAGTCTGATGCCTTCACTAATATTTTACCTGCTGCAAAGGTGGGCACTCACCTCCTATTGTAGCCAGCTCTCTGGCTCCACTGTCACTCTTCCACTGGCCTCTCAGCAGTGTCCACACTGTAAAGGAGGCCCATTGTCCTATCCATGTGGGCTGGGCTGAATGGACCATCCGGTGCTGGAACTCTGGGCACCACGCTAATTGGGAGGGCTTCCAGAGGCGGCTACTTCATTGGTGCCTCGGGAAGATGGCAGCCTTCATCCGTAAAAAGTCTCACAACACCAGGTTAAAGTCCAACAGGTTTGTTTGGCAGCACTAGCTTTCAGAGCCTCAAGTGAAGGATTGAGGCTCTGAAAGCTAGTGCTGCCAAATAAACCTGTTGGACTTTAACTTGGTGTTGTGAGACTTCTTACTGTGCTTACCCCAATCCAACGCCGGCATCTCCACATCAAGCTTTCATCCCACCAGTGCCACTTGTGGGTTTCCAACCTGGAGTTGGGACCAGCATTAGAATTGCAACTCATCCAGCAAAATTCATCTCTTTTCAACCAACAACATACAGTTGAAGTATAATCACTGCTGTAATTTGGAAAGCAGGTAATTTGCACACAGTAAAGTCTCACATTATAAGATAATAACCAAGTGATCCGGATTATAATGACATTCCCTAATCTGTTGAATTTACAGCAAAAGATCTGAAGAGTCTTGCAGAAATTCAGTGCTACTGTGTTCCATGGTGATGGCCTTCATGCTCAGAAAGCTTTCTGGCGCTCTGTCATATTTCACATCAATAATGTACACGTGACTGGTATGCAAGTGGCTAACCAACAGATGTGGAACTTTAATACAACATGACCCAATGCCTTCAGATGAAGAGAAAAACATAGCTGAGGAAAAAGAGAGGCATGAAATAAGCTACCATACAACATCACGAATCAGTTTCTTACATTGCCCCCCAGTCTCTGACCCCCTAACCTTTGACCTCCCCAACCTCTCCCTTCTGACCCCTGCTACCTCTATCGTGTCTCCATCTGATCTTTCCAATCTCTGAACCCACCAACCTCCCACCCATGACCTCAGGTCCCACTCCCACCCGACCTCCAACTCTATCCTATCCATTTAGACACTTATTTCCTCCCTGGCCCTGCAAACCTAAATGAACTTTTAGATTTACTTATTTTATGGCTGCTGGTGTCATAAGAAGACGGCTTGGCCTCCTTTTCTTTGCCTTAGCTTCTAGGTCCCAGGTACATGTGCTACATTGCTTTGATACTGCATGGCCTGAGTCAGAATGTCAGACGAGATAGGCTTGGAAAAACTTTAAGGTAAGAAAGTGGGATTGGAGGAGGACACTCCATTACCCCTCATGGTTGACAGTGTGAAAGGTCTGTGTGAGGTCAAAGAAGGCCTTGTACAAGGGTAGGTGCTGTTCCCTTCATTTCTCTTGTAGTTATTGCACACACAGTGAATCTTGTCCATTGTGCCCCTTAGTGGGTGGAATCTGCATTGCAACTCTGGGAGCAGCAACAGGAAGAAGGCAATTAAGGAGGACTCCTGATGTTTCCTGTGGTTGACAGCAGGGAAATTCCTCTGTAGTTACTGCAGTTGGACTTGTCACCTTTCTTGAAGATGGTCATGATGGCAGCATCTCTGAGATATTCTGGCACATTCTCCTCCTTCCAGATAAAGGAAATGAGCTCATGTATTCACGCCAATAGTGCTTCTCCGCTATGTTTTAGAGCTTTGGCAGGGATTCCATCTACTCCAGATGCCTTGTTGTTCTTTAGCTGTCCGCTGGCCTTTTCTACCCTGTGCTGGGTTTGGGTTATGCTGAGATGGTGGAGGGTGGCACGTTGTGAGATGGAGTCAAGGACACTCTCGTTGAAGGCAAAAAGTGGGATTTTTTGGCCCGACGGCGGTGCGTTTTTCTGACAGCAGAGGCAGCTCGCCAATGGCCAATGGCAAGATCTTCCAGTCCTGCTGAGGTTTAAGGCATTTTGCATGGTTCACCAGCCGGTCCACTGCAGGGGTTCATCTTCAGTGGGACCAGACGACCCTATGGATGGACAGAACCAGAAAATCCCACCCAGAGTCTCTTTTAAGGAGATCTTCAAAGTGCTCCTTCCAGTGGGTGCTGACTGCTTCTCAGTTCTTGATAAAAACCTCTCCGTTCCTGGCCAACAGTGGGATAGGGCCTTGGATGCTTGGGCCACAGTGGTCTTGACTGCACTGAAGAAACTTCACGTGTCATGGCTGATGGCTAACTGCTGGATCTCCAGTCCTTTCTCCACTCATTATCTGTTCTTCAGGACACAGGTTTTTGCTGGATCTCAGCCTTCAGCCGTCTTTTTGGGGCTGCTTTCTTGCTCTTGAGTTGGGTTACTGTTTCAGGCTCAGAAAAAGCCTTGTGCTTGTAGCTTATCAGCTCCTGGATCTGCTGGCCATCCTGATCAAACCAGTATTGGTGTTTCCTGATCGAGTTACCAAGTCCCTCCTTGCAGGTGCTGAATATGGAGGCCTTGAGGATAGACCAGGGTGCTGTGGCCACTCTGCATCTCTGCGTCACCAGGAGTTGTCAGGTTGGCAGCGAGGCACTGTCATAGAGTCATAGAGGTTTATAGCATGGAAACAGGCCCTTCGGCCCAACTTGTCCATGCCGCCCTTTTTTTTAAACCCTAAGCTAATCCCAATTGCCCACATTTGGTCCATATCCCTCTATACGCATTTTATCCATGTAACTGTCAAAATGCTTTATAAAAGACAAAATTGTACCCGCCTCTACTACTACCTCTGGCAGCTTGTTCCAGACACTCACCACCCTCTGTGTGGAAAAATTGCCCCTCTGGGCACTTTTGCATCTCTCCCCTCTCACCTTAAACCTATGCCCTCTAGTTTTAGGCTCCACTACCTTTGGGAAAAGATATTGACTATCTAGCTGATCTGTGCCCCTCATTATTTTATAGACCTCTATAAGATCACCCCTCAGCCTCCTACGCTCCAGAGAAAAAAGTCCCAGTCTATCCAGTCTCTCATTATAACTCAAACCATCAAGTCCCAGTAGCGTCATAGTAAATATTTTCTGCACTCTTTCTAGTTTAATAATATCCTTTCAATAATAGGGTGACCAGAACCGTACGCAGTATTCCAAGGCTGAATAGCGTGAATAGGGCTCTCTTTTCAGGGTCTTTGAGTGCCTCAGCATTGATTTTCCTGTGGCATCGTTTCATCACTGCTCTGGGCCTACATTGATGTTGATCAGAGAGTGGATTAGGTGGTGGTCGATCCAGCAGCTGTGGCTCCTCTCATAGCGCAGATGATATGTATGTGATTGTAATCCCTCATTCGAATGATGATCTAGTCATGTAGGTGCCAGTGCTTGAGTGGGGGTGTTTCCATGAGGCCTTCGTTGTGTTATGACAAGGCCGTGTTCTCAGCATTTTGTCAGGAACAGGGTACTACTTGTGTTGGATTTCCCAACCCTCTCTGTGTCAATTACACCTCCCCAGAGGTCTGTGTCCTTTCCAACACTGGCATTGAAGTCACCAAGGAGGATCAGCTTGTCGCCCATTGAGACTCGGACCAAGGATTGTTTGAGGTTGGTATAAAATTCCTCTTTGACCTTGTCTGTAGCTTCCAATGTTGGGCATGGGGGCTGGGACTATAGTGCACTGATTCTGGGCTAGGGGATGTTTATTTATCCCACAAGGGGGTCTCTGAAATGGCCAACTAGTTTGTTTTTAATGGCGAAGCCAACTCCATTAACGTGGCACTCTTCTTCAGGTTTACCTTCCCAAAACAAGGTGTTATTGACACTTAATTCCTTGAGCTGGTCTTCCCCTGCCCACTGGGTCTTGCTTGGGGTGGCAATGTCAATGTCAATACTCCTGGGCTCCTGGGCAATGATAACAATACAGTCTGTTGATGCTGGTGTTGTCCACGAGGGTCCTGATGTTTCAAGACCCAAACTTCATTTTAAGGAGTGGAATATATCTGTATGTGAGTTATTTTAATGTGGGGTGGCCATTGCACACTCACTACGACACTGGCTTGACAGAGGAAGGCCTTGGTCCAGTGACAAGAAGATCCTCGGCAACAGGAAACCAAGCTCCATTGTATGGACCTAGAATATAAAAAACTCACATAATCCTACTGTCCACTTTCCTCCTTCCCACAGGACCCCTCTCCCATGCAAATCACGAAGTGTAGTGGTGGCCTCATGAGGTTGCCATTGGCCTTTGAATCTGTTTGGAAAATTTGATCCCATTTGGCAGACAGTGACTCAGGCCATGATTTTCCAGCCACCTTGCACCTGGTGCAGATCATGTTGGGGTGGAGCGGGGTGGAGAATCACGGGCAAGGGTTCTTGCATGTTCAGATCCATTTGAGGCCGAATTGTCCCTGCTCCTGCAACTCTCCAATCCTTGGGTGCAATGGGAACCTGGCAAGAATTATTACTGGTCTCCACAAAAGGAGGGGGAGGAACATGCTCAGGGGGGAGTGTGGGGTGGGGATAGGGGGGCGGGGGGAGGGGGGGCAGGTGGTGGCGGTGTTGGCATGCACAGAGGCCATTGAAGTTCCCAGGTGGTCAGGACAGGGCTGAGCAGTGCTCATCAGGCAGTGCTACCTGGCAGTGCCAACAGGCACACTAACAGTCCCAATGTGGTAGTGCCACATCGGCACTGTCAAATGGACACTCTTCCACAACAGTTCCTTCAGTGTATAGTGGGGGCCTTTGCCACCTGCCATTCCAGTTCTAAACAACAGCCAGATGCTGCTTCTGACTAAGTTTGGGCTTGAGACTGTAGGTGAAGTCAGGGAATTTAAATGTTCCAGGCTTTGGGTTGAAGACCATCTCAGGGCCTGCCCGCGTGACATGTGAAAATCTGAGGTTAATTCTCGCTGATAATATACATGTACATAACAGTGGCTCTGCTGTGCTTTTCCAAAATCCATAACAAATGCTGTATGAAGCAAGATAATTGTTGATGTTGCAACAACATACAAATCAGAGCATGAGAGAATTAGAACACCTCTAGTGCGTGTAAATCTGTGGGATGAAGAAGAGGATTTTCATGCTTTCTTCCGAAATCAATTACGAAAACTTTGCTTAATGCTGCATGCAATGAGAACAGCCTTGAACATGCCAGCCAGTGCCAACTGATTCATCAGTCAACAGTACTGATTACAGCAAGACTTAATGAAACATCAATTGGCACTCTTGTAATACTTTAAAGAGAGTAAGATATCCCAATCTCTAAGAAGCATGAAAGCAATTGCTGTTAAGGACTCAGAAGTGCCTGAGAATGGGTTTATAGCCATTCCTGATTGAAAAGGGAATCTCCTTGTCGCCACACACCAGTGCCTGTTCAGGTACACTGAGGGAGAATTCAGCATGGCCAATGCACCTAACCATCATGTCTTTGAGACTGTTGGAGGAAACTGGAGCACCCGAAGGAAACCCATGCAGACACGGGGAGAACGTGCAGACTCCACACACAGACAGTGACCCAAGTTGGGAATCGAACCCCGGTCCCTGGTGCTGTGAGGCAGCAATGCTAACCACTGTGCCACCGTGTAAGTAACTTCTGCATCACACAAGTGTCAGACAATGGCCACCTCCAACAGGAGGGAATCTAAACATCTTCCCTTTACATGCAACAATATTGCCATCAATGAATCACCCACATCCTGGGGATTATCAGTGTTCGAAATGGTAAATAGATGAGCCATGTAAATCCATTGGCCACACAAGCAGGTCAGAGGCTGAGAATTCTGCGGCAAGTAACTCATTTCCAGAATACCCTAAGCCAGTCCGCCATCTGCAAATCACAACTGAATGTAATGGAATAATTTTCACACCTTAATGAGGCTCCAACAATGGGCTGCATTTTACATGCCCTTGCAAGACTTGGTTTCAGCCAGTGGGGGAGCAAAATGGGGCAGTTGGCCACCCCACCAACTTCCCCCCCCGAGCTCACCGCCCCCCCCCCCCTCCCCCGGGGGTAAAGGTTATTGAGTATGGGTGTGGGCGGCTGCTAAAATCAGCAGCCCTTCCACCATGATTAAGTGAATAATCAAGGGTCAATTAATTTGTTAACAAACTAATTGACAATGATAATAGGCTGCCCATGACATGGTCAGTCAGACACAAGTGGGCAGCCAATTTTTAAAACAAATTCCTCAAATGGCTTGAAGAAAGGGTTGTGATTTAATCTTCAGAAGTTGCCCAATGCAGATCGGGGATCAGTCCCTCAGTGATAGAACAATCACTATTTTTCTTCCTACCTACTTGCTGCCTTAAATCCACCACACCCTGCCATTCCCCAACCTTCCCTGCCATACTCAAACCCTCCCTGCGCTGAAGCTCAACAACATCCACGACTGCTAGCAGCCCACACGACCGGCACTCTAACCATCACCTTAAAATTTCACTCTCTTCACCAGTGGTATACAATGGCAGCAATGTGACCCTGATAGAGTATGCTCCGCCGCAACTTGCCAAGCAACTCTCAAACTCTTGTTCAGCAACACCTAGAAGGACAAGGGCAGCAGGTGCATGGAAGTCATAGACCCCCTACAGTGCATAAGGAGGACATTTGGCCCATCGAGTCTGCATCAACTCTCCAAAAGAACACCTTACGGAGGCCCATCCACCCACCCACCTCTTCCCTGTGACCTTGCATATATACCATGGCTAATCCATCTAACCTGCACACCTTTGGACACTAAGGGCAATTTAGCATGGCCAATCCACTTAACCTGCACACCTCTGGATTGTGGGAGGAAATCAGAGCGCCTGGAGAAAACCCACGCAGACACAGGAGAACGTGCAAACTCCATGCAGACAGTTACTCAAGGCCGGAATTGAACCCGGGTTCCTTGCGCTGTGAGGCAGTTATACTAACCACCGTGCCACCGTGTCTCCCACTATCTTCCCCTCTACACCACACGCCATCCTGATCTGAAATCATATCACTTTCCCTTCACTGTTTCTGGGTCGAAATGATGAAACTGCCTTCCTAACTACAAACAGGCTGAGTCCTCACACGTCAAATATTACAAGACTGGGAAGAAACAAGAGCTGGTCTTGCCGGTTCATTGTATTAACCTCTATCTTCTGCTCACATGAGAACCTACTGCTTTGGTTCCTATTAACCATTATACATCTTGTAGTTTTACCCTTCCTTCCAAGTGAAGAAATAAACATTGTGGATCCTTGCACTTCAAATATTAGAAGGCTGAGGAAAATCAACAACTAGATTAAAGTTTGAAGTGCTAATGAAGGAAAACCAGCTAAGAATAAAGCTCTCTATGTGTTTTTAAAAGAAGGGTTTTTTTCAATCAGAGAAGGGTGAGATTCCAGGCAATATCTGACATTTTTGAAAAGAAGGGATACTTTGCTGTATGGCTGAGGCTGTTTGAAAAAAAAACATCAAGCCAATGGTCTCCAGGGTAAAAAGGGAAGTATTGGAAAGGCAGTAAAAAAAATATACTGAGCAGTCTCAAGTCGCTAGTGCCTGCAAGAGGAATAGTGGGTCAATTAGGATCCACGGGCCATTTCAGTGTAGAAGATGAATTATGGAGTTCCTGTGCAGAGTGGTTTCAGTGCTTTGTCCAAGTGAATAAAATTGCAAACGAGTTGCTCGAACCAGCTTTTCTCAATATTATAGGAAGAGAAATCCTCAGTTTGCTCTAGAACTTGGTTCATCCAGCAAAGCCAGGAACCAAAGCTTATGATAACTTGACACAGATCATTGATGAACAATATTTTCCAAAGCCACTGATCATCGCAAAACTGATCAGGTTCCACTGAGGGAACCAAGTGGAAGGGAAAAGCATTGCTCGGTTTGTGGCAACCTTAAATAGGCTGGCAAAACATTGTGAGTTTGTTGAGTCATTAGATGATGCCCTTCGAGATCGTCTAGTTTGTTGTCTCTAAATTGAGGATGTCCAAATAAGATTGCTTACTGAACATGCTTTGACTTTAAAGACAGTAGTAGAAATCGCAGTGTCGATGGAACTGCTTGCTGAAGAGGCTTCACAATTTGATGCAAGAATGAAGATCGAAAAGCTGGGAAATGCTCATTGGAAGGCACAACAGCAACAAGGATTTCACAGATCTGCTAAAATGGACCATTCACTGACGGAATGCTGGAGCAAGGATAGTCAATGTAATAATTGTGGTAAAATGGGTCACATTACAAAAGCTTTTTGGGCTAGACCAACTTCCCTTGAGAAGAATATTCCAAAGGAGAATCTGGGTACCTTCAAGAAGAAGAACAAGTTGCATTTGGCAAAAATAATTGACAACATGGAAGAAAAGAATTATGAATGCGAAGAAGTGAATTTCCAGGAATATGATGAAAAGCTCCAACTGAAAGTCTTATCCATACAGAGTAAACCACATAGATTCTGGGTGATTCTGAAGTTAAGTGGACAAACTATTAGGATGGAGGTTGATACTGGTGCTGCTGTATCTTTAATTCCTGAGACTGCATACCAACAAAAGCTGAAACATCTTCCTTTAAAAATTCGCTGATGCGATTTTAAGGACATAAATGGAGAGATTGTGCCATTAAAAAAATTACATCATGGTCAACATAGAGTTGAGTGAACAAACAGAGGAGTTACATCTCCATATGGTCCATGGTAATTTTCCAGCTCTATTTGGAGAAGATTGGAGAAGATAAAGCTTAATTGGAATGCTGTCAACAAATTGGTCAATGCCAAAACAGACCTACAGCACTTAATGGATAAATACAAGAGTGGATTTGAGGAGACACTTGGCTGAATCAAGGGAGTTCAAGTGAAACTCAACATAAAACCCAATAGTCAATCAAAATGTCTCAAAGCAAGAGTGGCGCCATATGCAATTCATGCCAAGGTTGAAGAAGAATTAGTATGACTTGTTAACACTAGTGTTTTAGATCTGGTTACAATGAATGACAGGGCTACCCCCATCGTACCTGTCACAAAGTCACATGGTTCAGTTCATATTTGTGGTGATTTTAAAACAACCATGAATCCAGTGTTGTGTGCTGATCAATATCCGCTTCCTTTGATTGAAGATTTGTTTGCTGGTTTATCAGGTGGGCAGAAATACAACAAGATTGATCTTTTACAAACATATTTACAAATGAATGTAACAGCTGAATCTCAATCATTGCTTATGATTGTTACTCATAAAGGTCCTTTTCATTATAAAAGATTGCCTTTTGGAATAACATCTGCATCAGATCTATTCCAAAAGTTTGATGGATCAGATTTTAAGTGGTCTCTCTGGTGTACAATGTTACATGGATGATATCCTAAATTTAGTGTCCAATAAACAGGAGCACTTGAATAATTTAGAAATAACATTGGACTATCTTCAAGCACATGGTCTATGTATCAAGAAAGACATGTGTGACATTTTCGAGATGTCAGTCATGTATTTTGGTCATGTTATTGGAAGTAAAGGCTTGCCCTAAGCATCTAAAAAGATGGACGCTATTTTTAAGGTACAACATCTGATGAATATGACGCAATTGATGTCCTTTCTAGGATTAGTAAATGATTATGGCAAATGTGCTCCTAACTTAGCTACATTATTGAAGCCATTGCATAATGTACAAGGTGTGACACAGTCAGGGGACTGGACAACAGGTTTTGAGAAAACATGCAAGGATGTCAAAAATGCTTTGCAAAAGTATCCGGTATTGGTTCATTTTATTCCAATTACTTCCATTACTGCTTGCTTGTGATATTTCAACTTATGGAACAGGGGCAGTAGTTTACATATTATGCATTTGCGAGAAGAATGACTTTTGCTTTGCATACCCTGACTAGTGCTGAATCCATGCTCAGCTAGAAAAAGAAGAATTGAGTATAATTTTTGTCGTACAGAGGTTTCATGATTATTTACATGGTCGTCATTTCACATTATTGACTGATCATCGACCCTTTACTATTTTTGGGCTGTATAAGGGCATACCGTCATTATCTGCTAGCATATTGCAAAGATGGTCACTGGTCTTATCAGCACACTGCTACAATCATACATCATCAATCAGAGTGCCATGCATTATCATGCTGACCTTTACCTATTGAGCAGACACAACTAACTAGTCTTGCTAATATTCTTCATTTTTCACAAGCAGATCATTTGTCTGTAACAGCTTCTCAACTTCAGAGACATACTGGAAATGATCCCTTGATGGGGAAGATGAGGAATATGGTATTGAAAGGAAGAATGCATTGCATGAACCCTAATTTGAAACCATATGTATCAAGAAAGTTTGACCTGACTGCTCAAGGTGGGTCACTATTGTAGAGAATCCAAGTCATTATTCAAAAAACAAAGAACAAAGAACAAAGAACAGTACAGCACAGGAAAAAGGCCCTTCGGCCCTCCAAGCCTGTGCCGCTCCTTGTTCCAACTAGACCAATCATTTGTATCCCTCCATTCCCAGGTTGCTCATGTGACTATCCAGGTACGTCTTAAACGATGTCAGCGTGTCTGCCTCCACCACCCTACTTGGCAGCACATTCCAGGCCCCCACCACCCTCTGTGTAAAAAACATCCCTCTAATATCTGAGTTATACTTCACCCCTCTCACCATGAGCCCGTGACCCCTCGTGATCGTCACTTCTGATCTGGGAAAAAGCTTCCCACCGTTCACCCTATCTATCCCCTTCATAATCTTGTACACCTCCATTAGCTCTCCCCTCATTCTCCATCTTTCCAGGGAGAACAACCCCAGTTTACCCAATCTCTCCTCATAGCTAAGACCCTCCATACCAGGCAAACCTTCTCTGCACTCTCTCTAACGCCTCCACGTCCTTCTGGTAGTGCGGCGGCCAGAACTGGACGTAGTACTCCAAATGTGGCCTAACCAGCGTTCTATACAGCTGCATCATCAGACTCCAGCTTTTATACTCTATACCCCGTCCTATAAAGGCAAGCATACCATATGCCTTCTTCACCACCTTCTCCACCTGTGTTGCCACCTTCAAGGATTTGTGGACTTGCACACCTAGTTCCCTCTGTGTTTCTATACTCTTGATGGCTCTGCCATTTATTGTATAACTCCTCCCTACATTATTTCTTCCAAAATGCATCACTTCGCATTTATCTGGATTAAATTCCATCTGCCACCTCTCCGCCCAATTTTCCAGCCTATCTATATCCTGCTATATTGCCCGACAATGCTCATCGCTATCTGCAAGTCCAGCCATTCCTCCTAGTCTGTGTGGAAGAGTTCTTGAACAATTACATGAAGGACATCCTGGTATAGTCTGGATGAAGGAATTAACACATAGTTATTTTTGGTGGTCAGATCTGGGTGGTCAGATTGAAGAAAAAGTGGGACAGTGTCAACCTGTGCACAAATAAGAAATACACCACCGTTGTCACCTTTGCATCCATGTGAGTGGCCTAAAATGCCATAGGAATAATTGCATGTAGCTTTTGCTGGTCTGCTTGAGGGTAACACGTTCTTAGCCTTAACTGATGCACACTCAAGGTGGCCAGAAGTTTTATTTTGAGATCTACTACAACTGAACAAACCATTGAAAAACTTGACAAAATCTTTGCAAGATTTGCTAAACCAGATGCGATTGTTAGCGATAATGGTTCACTGTTTACTTCACAAGAGTTTGAGGATTATCTCCAAGTAAATGATATTCAGCATATAAAATCCACACCTTATCATTTATCAACAAATGGACTAGCTGAAAGATTTGTGCAATCCTTGAAAAATTATTTCAATGCTTCAAAACAGCATGGTACATTATCACCTCATGTGAATATCTTTTTGGCAGCTAATGGAAACTCTACTTATGCAACTATACAAAGTTCACCTGCATTACTATTCTTATAGATAAAGTTTGAGAACTATATTTGATTTGTTTTTACATCCAGAATCTTCAGAGAAAGTAGAGCATCAACAACAATCTCAAGTTGCTAGATGAGACGTGAGGGCAAAACAAAGCTCATTTCAACAAGAGATCACGTGTTAATGCATAATTATGCCATGAGTAAGAAATGGGTTCCAGCCATAGTTTTAGCAAAACAGGTCCAATTTCTTATACAATTCAAACTGAAGAACTATTTTGGTGATGCCATGCATTGAAGTGTTATCATCCCAGAGTGGTTTCTCAGAGTCAACTCCAAAAATACTAACTTCTTTAGTCCCTCGTGTTATGATTACTACTTCAGAATACTTAGTTGAATCTGATGATTGTTTCTAAGCTCCTACTCGGATGATGCCAAATTATTTCCAAGGGAAGAAGTGTCTCCTGAATTTCCAAAACATACCTCGAGGGACAGTCAAATTCCAGAATGTCATATTCAATCAAAGCAGAATAGATGTCCTGCTGATTGATTTTCTCATTGACTGTGTATAAAGAATAGTGGTGCATAGTACTGTGTCTAGAGTATAATTGACCTATGTACAACATCATAGTAATTTGTTGCTTTGACCATGGAAGTAAAGGGGGAGGGATGTTATATATTTAAGTAGTTGCATGATTGCTTTAAGAGTTGGTCACATGAGTTGATGGTGATGTCATTGGGATACTTGAGAGACTCCTGCTTTTAGTTTCAATTTGTACCCTCGGCAAAGAACAACCCTTTCAATAAACCTGTTGCGTGTTACTTAAAATCTACATGTGCAAACCACTTTTTCTTTTTGTTTAAAACCCACAACCCCGAACATAGTTAGGACATTTACAGTACTTACACTGTTAATGTACCTGCATGTGAAAGACTACAATTGTTCACCATGACCTTCTAAAGGGCCATTTGTAATGGACACCAAAATGGTAGCCTCGCCATGAACACTGACATAAGAATTCCTTAGCCTGAAAGGACTATGGCAACGCAAATCATTTTTAACAGCCTCCAGAAGAAGTTATCTGGATTCCATCAGCCTAAAACTCTAAAACATCAGGGCAGATTTTTTTGAAAGCTCCATTTTTTGTGTAAACCGCATAGGTCACTGAGATCACCAACCATTGTGATGTGGATATGGAGGGATGGGGGGGTGGAGGGGGTTTTGGGGAGAAGTGGTGATTCACCCACACCCCCCACTCCCCTGAGCTATTCTGTCTTTGGTATGGGCACTCTGCTGATTCTCCTTCACACCATCAGTAGCATCGTTCTCTGATCTTGCAAACTTCAGTGGAGTACATGACAGAAATTCCACCATTGCTACTACAGTCTTACCCATATGGATTCTTGGGTCTTAGTTGTTTAAGTAGAGGCATGAAACTCTGAAAAAACTCAATTTTTGTATTCTCTCATGCATAGCTTGTACGAAACATTTTCCAAGGGATTGTAAGCGCAAAAGTGTCAATAACCAAACTTGACGTTAAGTGCCGATACTGGAAACATGGGAAGAAAGAACTATGAAAAACGAAGGGCTGAAAATAGTTTATGTTTTGGTGTCTTATTCCCTGGATATATTACAGAACCACTTCTGTGGAAAGTAGTACACTAATATATGATAGTTCCACTGTTACATAATTGGCTTCCTTTAGCCTTCAGAATGAATTTGGCAACAGCAGGGCTGTGTTATGCATAAATGTTGTTCAAGCACAATTGTTCAAAAGTTGCATTTGTCACACTCTCATTCCAACTGTGAGCTCCTTTGAATATCAGGCCAAAACCTCAAATGTCTGAATCATATAGTTTTTATAGTCTGGTGAGAGCTTATCTCCCCACTGCTAGAATCGAAATGCAGGCTCAACACAGGTGTTGATAGAAACTTTATTTTACCCATGGTACACATCCCTTCAGAGGCACAGAATTACACTGCCTCCGAAGGAGAGCTTCAGAACCTCTGATAGCACTGATACCAAGCGCTAGATTTGTATCTTTGCTGCCTAAGCATGGTGGCACATTGTTTAGCACTGCTGCCTCACAGCGCCAGGGACCCAGGTTCAATTCCTGGCTTTGATCACTGTCTGTGCAGAATTTGCATGTTCTCCCCTGTGTGGGTTTCCTCTGGGTGCTCCGATTTCCTCCCACAGTCTGAAGGACGTGCTGGTTAGATGCATTCGCCGTGCTAAATTCTCCCTTAGTGTATCCGAACAGGCGCTAGAGTGTGGCAACTCGGGGATTTTCACAGTAACTTCATTGCAGTGTACTTTTGACAATAATAAATCAACTTTAAACAAGTGTTAAGCATCCTCAGGGGGGAGAATAGTCAAGTTGGACACTGGAATTAACTCTGTTTCTCTCTTCACAGAGGCTACCTGATCTTTTGGCCGAAACCTTCTGGTCGCACGTGATGTGGGAATCATTGAGGGCGGGATGGAGTTCGACAGACAAGCAAAACATCTGTTGACCTCAGGCAGAATTTTCTGGTGCCGGGAAGGGTAGGACTGGAAAAATCGGCTGGCTGAGTTTTTCCAGCACTTCCTGTTTTTTTTCTGTTACTGATGTGTTTGCCTCCCTGTTAGATTTTCCTCTTTCCACTCTGCGGGATGATCTAACACTCAAGTGGCTAAAAACTACAATCTCTACCCTCCTGCTGCTCAAGTTCATTGATAACCCAGGATCTCTCCTGATGATATATTCATCACAATGGACATCAGTCAAATTATTTTGTTAGCCACAGTGTTACTCTCCCTAACTAACTTTTCATTATTTAGCTGTGCATTGGTTATTGATTCTCTGCTAAGGATTGGGTTTGGCAAAGCGATAAAATTCCTCTCTCGAGCGATCAGTTACTGAGCAATTAATACACGTCTAATCAAGTCTTGTTAAATCATGCGAGATGTTTTCATTTGTAATCAGTGACCTAGTTTCTTCTTTCCCACCAGCAGCACAGAGTTTGAATTGAATGCATCATAAAATTCCTTCCCCGTATAATTAGCACTCACATAAATGAAATCTTATTAATGAGATGTATGAACATTCCCAATTTGTGGGACCCTGGCTGCCTATTAATTTGGTACGTTTGTACATACAGAATGACAACAAGATGCACCTCCTGCCACTTCTGCTCAGAGCATTTCCAATGGTACATTTGCTAGATGATTGTCACTATGACTGCTGGGGTGCAACTGTTGAGGGCATGTCACGTGCAAATCTCGGTGAGCAAAATAGTGATAAAATTGGATGGAGAAAGCATCTGTGAGATTTATCAGAGTGGAAAATGCCTGAGGGCATACTGTACAGATTTGACAAGCTTCTGTAAGTGCAATTTATCTAAGATGGAGCGAAGGTTTATCTGACGACCTCTATTCAGTTAGCTCAATCATAGTACTGATTGGCAGATTGGGTGGGTAGAGGTTGTTGGGGGAACCTAAACTGCCCATACGGGCCCCCCAGGAACCAGAAGTCCCTAAAAGGACCACTGCAGAGAACGCCATAAAGATAATAAAAAGGATTACTTTCCTGAGACAAGAGGAACATAAATATTGAAAAAATCTTCCTACCCACTCCTGTCCCCTCCACCAGATGTGGAGATGCCGGTGTTGGACTGGGGTAAACACAGTAAGAAGTCTAACAACACCAGGTTAAAGTCCAACCCACAGAGATGCTCATCTCCCATTGAAGATTCTACTTAGAGTTTGGTTCAACAGAGGCATCGCATGAATTTCATTCCATTGGTTGGTATTCATGCACCAGTGTCTCCATTCAAGTAAGAATGCAAACATGATCGGTTGGGTCTCTCAGTAATGCCATCAGACGAGTGGCTGGCATTTCAGCACCCACCCCTCAGCAGATAGAATTATACACATAAAACTTTTTCCTAGTATTCCTGAAACTTGCATTGAGTTTTACTGGAATAGTATCGAACACCAATAATAGAGAATGAGAATGGGCAGAGTCATTAACTTAAAGTCCCTGAGGTGACTTGGCAGCATACTCACAACAGAATGGAGATATTTTGCAAAGTGGTCACCTAATTTGTATTTAAGAAATAGAGAGGATCGTATCTTCATACTAAAATTCATGAAATGTCCTCTTTCTGTCTGCAACTGTGGCAGCTGTTTTGTTGTGTGCTCGGGGCCTTATCCTCCCTGAGTCCACAGCTTTAGTCTGTAGTTCTTTCAAACCATTACTCTTTTTTTCACATCTGGTATTTACACATTTGGACCTCTGCACAAGGGGTAGAATTTTGAGGATAGCGAGCGATTGGCACTCGCCATCCCAAGAGTCAGCACCCGAAGCGCAGCTACTGACTTTCAAACTTCCATTGCCATTTCACACTCAATTGAGCACCGAATGGCAGTAGACGGCCAATCAGATTGGCTAACAGCTCTTCAACCCAGCCAGGCACAGCGCTGCAGTGGCCAGAAGTGGTATTGCACGCTGTGCCTGGGATCATGTTCCAGGAATTTCGAAATGGTAAGTTCTGGAAATCTCAGAGGCAGAAGGGTAGGCGACTCCTGGGAGGATTGGGAGGGGGGTGCCATTGCGGCAGTGGGGATAGGCCAGGGGGAAGGGGGACCTGAAATGCCAACGTCCTGAGGGTTCGCACCCCAACTCTGAGGGAGCCTTAAAGTGAGATGTCACTCCCTGACACCCCCATTTCCCTGCTGCGATTGGGAAAAGTGGAAATGTCTATTTATCACCCTCCCTTGTACCCGCCTCCTGCCAATCTAAAAATTGAGGTTGGGTGGGATCAGGCCCTTAAGTGGCAATTAAGCAGCCAAATAAGAGGTCTTAGTAGGTGAATGGATGGGTATGGGTGTGCGAGTTCCCAGGGGGAGGCCTGTCCATTTTACACTCACTCACCCCTCCACCCCCACATTAGAACCCACCTTGGGGGGAGAGTAAAATTCTGTGAAGGTTCTCCTCCTCAGTCAAGTGATCTGAAATCATGATGACTTCAGCATCATGGATGCTACTGATGTTAACTCTTTACTCTACAAGGTATCTGTGCTGCACCGTTTTAAAACCTCTTCCCCTTGCTGCCCTGAAATGTGAACACAAGAATTAGGTGCAGGAGTAGGTTGTTTGGCTCCTTGAGTCTGCTCCACCATTAGTTAAGAACAAGGCTGGACTGATTATGGCCTTAACTCCACTTTCATGTCTTCTTCATAACCCTCGACTCCCTTGTTGTTCAAAAATCAAATTTAGATCTCAATTTCCTCTTCAAAAACAATATTGTCGTGAGTTTTAGGTTGTCGCATGGGCTGTGTTTTTGTAGGATTTGAGAAAATTGTTCACTCTTTTGGCTAATGGCCCTTCCTCCTTTGATACTTTAATAGCATTCTTCAATAACTGTGCCAACCTCTCCTCCAATATATTGGTGGAAGGATGATAAGATGCAGTTTGATATGCTGTATATCATGATTTCTGATGTAGTCCCTGAATTGCTGAGTTCCGTTAACGCTGATTGCTCCAGCCTGTCAAATTGTGCTGAAGTAGGCAATTTTACAAAAGCCATATTGGCACCATTCATAACGTGCCTACAATGCAGAGGGGAACACCCGGATGGATATTCATTCAAACCCCCTCTGCACAGCTGAGAGACCTTTAAATTTCAAAGCCAACGCAAGATCCTTATTCTGCCCAGCAACAGCGCGAAGCTGCATTTTAAACCGGCCTTTGGCCAAGGAAGATCGGGATATCTGCGAGTCAAGACCGAGAGTGGGCTATATGGCATAACCAGACTATCAATAAAATATTACAGGAATAAAATGGCCAAGGCAGGCAAAGAAACTTAACAAACTAGGGTAAAAGGAATAAAAGATTAGATTAAATCTCCCTACACACAGCAGGACAAAATGACATTAACACCTAATCTCGCAAGCAGGGAACACAGACACAAAACAATGAGGTCAATTCAGATAAGGGGACACATAGAGGGGATAATGGGAAACACATTAAAACACCAGGGCAAGAACAGGTAGTCCCATTAACACAAACACACACCATACAAATGCAAATTGACAAGCCTCCCAGAGAACTTCCTGACCCGACAGACCACTTTATACATATTGTGAAAATGCATAATCAAATGTTCCCGCTCGAATTTGGATCCCTATAAAGATCCAGAGCTGATGTGAAAGGATTGAGATCAACGTGGCCAAGCCACTATTTCGGAGCTGGTTACGTTGGTTCTCCCTGGTTCCCAGTAATTGTACAATAAAGAAAAACACTTTGAACGTTGCCTTGCGACTCGACTTCTTTGAATGCACTGGTACAAGGGATTTTTCCCTACAACAGTGCAAGTACTTCATCTGGTCATTCAATTGTCTTTTCAAGAGTTGTTGACTTCAACATCATGATTTCGAACCATTTGGAATTTGTGTCCACTCAGACAAGAAACATGTATCCTTCAATTGGTCCCATGAAGTCAATGTGAACTCTTTGCCATGTTTGTCCCAGCCAATCCTATGGGCGAAGTGGTTGAAGAGGTGGAGAATTTTGTATCTGAGCACATGACTTACTTTGTCCTGCTCTTTCTTCAATCTATGAGCCTAGTCTTGGCCACGAGAAATAACTCCTTGCGAGTTCTTTCATACATACAGCTCCTAGATAAACTTTGTGAGGTTGATCCAGAATGCAACTCCTTGAGGAGTGATCACATTAATTCCCTATAGGATTACTTCACTTTGTACCGCTAATTCAAGTTTCCTTGATCAGTATGGCTTGAATTCAGGATTCCTCCTCTGTTTATTCAATGGTCTTCCAATTAACATCATGTCCATGACCTTCCCCACCACCGGATCTGACCGCATATGTCTTTGCACTTGAGAGACTGTAATGGGTACACGACCAACCTGGGAAAAATGCAAGATGTTCACATAGTTCTTCTGAGATTCGGCTTTGTCCTGAATTGGTAGATGTGAAAGAGCATCGGCATTCACATGTTGCAATGTTTCCACTTGTCTCTTGGCTAAAATTAAGTGTATTTCAAACCAGCAAAACAGTACACTTGTCATTAATTTTTAAATTGAATTAAACATCTTAGCTGCAATTATGAATTCAGCTATACAATGTTAAAATACGAAAGCAAAATGCAGTCGGTGCCAGAAATCTGAAATAAAACTAGAGAATGCTAGAAATACTCAGCAGAGCAGACAGCAGCTGCGCAGAGAGGAGTCTAATGTTTTGGATTAATAACCTTTCATCAGAAATATGCTACATAGTACTTTGTACTCAGATTAATAATTTATGATTGCCATTAAGCTCCCTGTTATTCTGTAATTTCAATTCTGAGAAAGGGCTCACATAGAAGCATAGAAAACTACAGCACAAAACAGGCCCTTCAGCCCCACAAGTTGTGCCGAACATATCCTTACCTTTTAGGCCTACCTATTACCCTCCATCCTATTAAGTCCCATGTACTCATCCAGGAGTCTCTTAAAAGACCCTATTGAGTTTGCCTCCACCACCACTGACGGCAGCCGATTCCACTCGCCCGCCACCCTCTGTGTGAAAAAATTCCCCCTAACACTTCCCCTGTACCTACCCCCCAGCACCTTAAACCTGTGCCCTCTCGTAGCAGCCATTTCCACCCTGGGAAAAAGCCTCTGAGAGTCCACCCGATCTATGCCTCTCAACATCTTATATACTTCTATTAGGTCTCCTCTCATCCTACGTCTCTCCAAGGAGAAAAGACCGAGATGCCTCAGCCTATCCTCATGAGGCATGCCACTCAATCCAGGCAACATCCTTGCACCCTTTCAATCTTTTCCACATCCTTCCTGTAATGAGGCAACCAGAACTGAGCACAGTACTCCAAGTGGGGTCTGACGAGGGTCTTATATAGCTGCATCATTATCCCCGGACTCCGAAACTCAATCCCTCGATTGATAAAGGCCAGCACACCATACGCCTTCTTAACCACCTCCTCCACCTGCAGGGCCGATTTTAGAGTCCTATGGACCCGGACCCCAAGGTCCTTCTGATCCTCTACCGTACTAAGAGTCTTTCCCTTTATATTGTACTCCTTCATCCCATTTGGCCTGCCAAAATGGACCACTACGCATTTATCTGGGTTGATATGGAAATTAAACTTGTCTGTTCTCTCCATAGATGTTAATTCTATGGGTAAGGCTGTGACAAGATTGCGAAACAACCACACAGTGCAATAAGTAAGAACATGGCATAAAAAGAGGCAAAAATTTCCACTTCAGTTTAAAAAATTCCGTTACCACCCTTATGATTGGATTCTATTTCTGTCGTAGCTATTTGCTGTGGCATTCAATGTACTCGGTTTAAATTTGCATATATAGCTGTGGGCTCAATTAGTGCAACTTGAATGAGCAACTTTTTCTTTCGCAAATTGAAAGATAAATTAAAAATGTCTGATCAGCTTCTTATTATTTGTGCATTATTTCCCCCAAGAGCTTAATTAGCTCTGTCACAGCAATTCATTCAGGCTTAAGGGTGGGTCTCTTTAACGATTTGAATACCAGGACAAGTTACAGGAACAGTTTCCAACAAGTAGCTTTTGTACTAACATCATGGGCCAGAGCTCGCTGTTCTGATGACAGCGTTTGCATGATGCACACAATGTGATTCGTGCATAGCTTGACCAGAAAATTGAAGCATGAAGAAATGTTCAGTGATTTGCAAAATGACACAAATTTCAGGCCGATATGCAAACTCTGCTGTAAGCTTCAAGGAAAAAGCATTTTTCCTCTAACCATCCTCCTACCCCTCCCCCCCCTAGATTTGCATGAATTTGATGTATTTTCCTAGTAATTGCCCATGAAACTCATCATCAAATGTTACGTGTAGTAGTTAGTGGCATAGCACCCCTTTTAGTAATTATTTATTTGTTTGTTTGTTTATTAGTCAGGCAAGTAGGTTTATATTAACACTGCAATGAAGTACTGTGAAAATCCCAAGTTGCCACACTCTGGCATCTGTTCGGGTACACTGAGGGAGAATTTAGCATGGCCAATGCACCTAACCGGGCATGTAGAACCATAGAACCATAGAAAATTACAGCTCAGAAACAGTCCTTTTGGCCCTTCTTGTCTGTGCCGAACCAGTTTATGTCTAGTTCCACTGACCTGCACTTGGACCATGTCCCTCCACACTCCTCTCATCCATGAACCCGTCCAAGTTTTTCTTAAATGTTAAAAGCATTTACCACTTTATCCAGCAGCTCATTCCACACTCCCACCACTCTCTGCGTGAAGAAGCCCCCCCTAATATTCCCTTTAAACTTTTCTCCTTTCACCCTTAACCCATGCCCTCTGGTTTTTTTCTCCCCTAGCCTCAGCGGAAAAAGCCTGCTTGCATTCACTCTATCTATACCCATCAAAATCTTATACACCTCTATCAAATCTCCCTTCAATCTTCTACGCTCCTGGGAATAAAGTCCCAACCTATTCAATCTCTCTCTGTAACTCAGCTTCTCAAGTCCCGGCAACATCCTTGTGAACCTTCTCTGCACTCTTTCAATCTTATTTACATCCTTCCTGTAACTAGGTGACCAAAACTGTACACAATACTCCAAATTCGGCCTCACCAATGCCTTATATAACCTTACCATAACACTCCAACTTTTATACTCGATACTCCGATTTATAAAGGCTAATGTACCAAACGCACTCTTTACGACCCTATCCACCTGTGACGTCACTTTTAGGGAATTCTGTACCTGTATTCCCAGATCCCTCTGTTCAACTGCACTCTTCAGAGTCCTACCATTTACCCTGTACGTTCTTCTTTGGTTTGTTCTTCCAAAGTGCAATATCTCACACTTGTCTGCGTTAAATTCCATTTGCCATTTTTCAGCCCATTTTTCTAGTTGGTCCAAATGTCTTTCAGACTGTGGGAGGAAGCCAGAGCACCCGGAGGAAACCCACGCAGACACGGGGAGAACGTGCATTCTCTGCACAGACAGTGACCCAAGCCGGGAATCGAACCCAGGTCCCTGGCGCTGTGAGGCAGCAGTGCTAACCACTGTGCCACCGTGCTGCCCATTAATCAACCCTTGCACAAAAAGTGAACAATTTGAAATGTGGAGTGGGGTTATGGGGTGGGCCTGGTTAAGATGTTCTGTCAGAGAGTTGGTGCAGACTTAATGGGCTGAATGGCCTCCTTCTGCACTGTAGGGATTCTATGACTGTATGAAATTAGGGTCCCCAACCTGGTCACCGATAGGCACTTGGATATTCAAGTTAATTAACTGCAGCAGCTGGGCAGGGAGCTGCATCTGGTGATGATCTGCCTTTAACAAGATCACCTGAGGGCAGGAATGTGTCAGATCGCTAAGCTGATGTTCTCATATCTAAATGTCCTTCCTATCTCGCTTTCATAAACGACAAGCATCATGAACAAAGTGTCAAAGTTGGGAATTTAGTGAGAGTGGAGTTTAGTGCAAGGCTGAAAGCAAATAAAATTTCAGTGGCTTCGAGAGCCTTGAGGGAGGAAGTATTTAAATTTTCTGTCTGATGTTTTGTTGCTCAGCACAAGATAGTTTGTAGCAAAAATAAAATAACATGGGATGTGAGTGAGTGAGGCCAGCATTTATTGCCCATCCCTAATTGCCCTGATAAGCTGACTAAGCCATTTCAGCGGGGTATTTCAGAGTCAACCACATTGCTGTGGGTCTGGAGTCACATGATGGCCAGACCAGGCAAAGATGACAGATTTCCTTCCCCAAAGGACACAACAATCAACAATGAGACCAGTTTTCAATTCCAGATTGATTAAAATGATGTGGTGGTCAGCTGACCAGCTGACTCAGTATAAATACGAATTGCTGGGGTTTGTGGGAGCTTGGAATGGCCCAGGGCGAGTCCTCAAGTGTTGGAGTAATGAAGTTTCTTTATTAAACCTTTCTCTTTGATTTATAAGTTGGAGTAAGTCTTGCTTTATTTTGTTGCCTACAACAGAAGAGTTCCTTCTGCTGAATCAATAATAAGTGCTGTTTGGACAGTACTGGAAAATAGAAGCTAAATTAAAGAGCAGGTCTTCTCTAATCTCTTGGTGATTACTCAAGGAACAAAGGACATGTTAATAAAACATTAGAGCAGACGACAGCTTTGAGTGTGGGGGCAAGCTGATAGAATTGCAGGTGCAAACTCAACTTGGAGAGGTATGGCACGGTAGCCATTTCTGAGACATGGCTGTAAGTCAGTCAGGATTTGGAGCTAAATATACCAAGCTATAAGATCTCTAGGAGAGGTATGGAAAATGGATAAAGAAAGAGGATTAACGTTAGTGATAGAAGATTGAAATCAATTCAATGGCAAAAAGACATAATTCGAAGTAAGCAGGTGTTAAATAATTTATGGGTTAGAATTAAGAAGAGGAAAATGATTTAAGGTAGCAGTGGGAATTGCGTGTAGCTCCTCTGGTAATAACTATAAAATGGTAGAATGTATAAATGCAGAGATTCAGCAAGCATGTTGCAGAGTGGTTTTAATGGTGGATTTTAACTTTGATGCAAATTTTGGATAAGTAGACTGGTACAAGTCAGAAAGTGTGTGTGTCCAGGACACCTTTCTGCAACAGTGTGTATTAGAATTAATAAGTGACTATGATATATTAAATTTAATAATGACTAAGGTATTAGATTTAGTTATAGCCTCATGGTGTTTGGAGATTTATCTAATATTGATTGCAATAAGATTCAGTTCAATGTACTGCTTAAAAGGGAAAACACAAAATTGCAGCAAAGGCTAGAACACGGGTTATTTCTATGTGATGAGAATGGGACCTGAGCAAAGCTGTTAATGGGTAAAAACAGAAAAAAGAATTAGGAAACTTTCAAATAAATAATCGAATATGGTACAGAAGCACCTCTTGGATGACTAAAGTACTAAAGGCCGTCATTAAACTAAAGAAAATCACAGAAAATGCCAAAATTAGCAAAGATTCAGGTAAATAGGAGAGATTCAAATAACAGTAAAGGATGACAGGACAGATTGTACTCTAATTGGCAGGATATGTCCAAGAGAAACTGTTTATGCTTCCTGAGAGTAGAGGGGCGGGATTTTCCAGCCGCGCTCACCCCAAAACCGGAAAATCCCACACGGGGTCAAAGGATTTTTGAAAGGTCAGCCTCCCACCCGCTATGATTCCTGTGGTGAGTGGAACAGGAAAATTCCCTGCCGAGAAGTGTAACTTTCTGCTCTGGAGGTGAAGTACAGTGACAGGCAGGCTAAGAGGTGGGTTTCCCATTGATTGGTGGGTTGGGGAGATTGCGCCCAATCATACACCTGAATGCTCATCAACAATGCGTTGGTGAGTAGCTCTCCGAATCACATGGCAGGGCAGCCAATGATTCTTCTTGCAGCAGCAAATAAGGTAATTGCAAGGCAAATAAAGAGAGAAATAAAGTTAAAGTTTATTTATCTGAATGCATCACGCATCTGCAGTAAGATAGATTAATTAGTGGCACAAATAACTCATTGGCCAAATTCTCTGGTTTCCCACGCCCCCCTACTGCTGCCAGCAAGAATGGAGAATTTAGCACTGAGCTAATCTCTGTACTCCGCAGCAGGATTGGAGAATCCCAGATGCGGACGATGTTGGAGAATTCCCACTGTTGTGGAATAAATGATTTAGATCAAATCACCATTAGAAACATGGGATGGGATTCTCGGGCCAGTCACACCGGCGAGATATTCTGGTCCCGCCGGCAGCACACACCCTCCCGTGGGTTTCCCAGCAGAGTGGAGTGGCTTCAATGGGAAATCCCATTGGCGTCCCGGGGAGGGTGGCCGGTGGTTGGGGTGTGTGGGAGCTGGGGGTGGGTTTGCCTGCAGCAGGGCTTCTTTACTCTCTCTCAGTGTGGGAGAGGCATCGCACAGCTATTCTCACACTACACAGGAATAGAGCACTCAGTGTGTGCGTGGGTCCATTGGCAGCATGAAATGACAAGCTCTGTGAATGAACAGAGTGATTTATTATTTTTAACTACATACAGTGGTTACCCCTCTACCACTGTGTCTACTTTCACCCGTGCCAACTAGGTGCCTCACCCTCTTCCTCACCCTGCCACTACATGTAGGTGCTTCCCCAGGATCCGCAGCTGAGGTTGAGGAGGCCTGCTGTCTTCCACATCCTTTTGCCTGAGATGACCTTGGCAGATGTCCCCTGGGGTGCCTGGACCCTGAGGGCCCTGGCCTGTTTTCAGGCACAGATATTGCAATGCTGCCCTCATCAGTGTGTGGGGCTGGAGGCATGTCACTTACAGGAAAGGGGGAATTAGATCTGCTGGACACCCCCAGGGTCTCCTGCGTGGAAGACCTGGGCTCCTTTCAGGTGCCTGCTGGGCCCAGTGATCCTCCATGGGATAGAGACGCAGCTGGAGTGAGGTTCAGAAGCCCTACCGTCCTTAGGCGCAGACACTCGTAGATACCCACCAGTGCCTGCACCATGTAGTTGAAGCCCTGCACCATGAAATTCATGCCCTCAGACATGCAGGTCATGAGTTGAACCATGGAGCGGACATCCTCTGTCATGGAGTACATGTCCTGCGCCAAAGTCTCCATTGCAGACCCCACCCTCGCAGTGTTGGCCCCATTGCGCTGGAGTGATGGCACCATCTCCTTGAACAGAACATGATGGGACTCCCCCAGTCAGCCTTGCAGTCTGAGGAGGGATGCTGTCATCCCTTCCTGATATTCGTGACCCTGCCTTTTGTTCTGAAAGGGAGGTTGATCTCTCTGAGAACTAACACTCAACCATTCAAAGAGAAGTACCTCCCTTCATAATCTGTTAAAGTGTGTGTGAGAAGGGGGATTATCTGCCCTTCAACAGCTTTTCATGGTCAAATCAATATAACTACCTGAGACTCTCTCTGAAAAATCAGCAAGTAATGCTTTATTCTTCTAACAGTAATCAGGTTAACCAAATAAAACACCATTCTCATGGAATGCTGTCTAGATAATTACAATTCCCACTTATTAACAAAAATATATAATAGAATTTCTTAGTCACACTCAAAATGCAGCCAGGTTTGTCGTCTTCCAAAATGTTTTTTTCTTCTTTGCTGATTTATTCTGCCTTCTGTTGTCCTGTTCTTCTGAGATGAGATGAGGCTTTCTTTTAATACAGCAATGTGGCTGTTACACTGGCAGTAACAGTGACTGTCTATGTCTCTCCTTCTCTAGCTGACAGCTGTGGCAGTCACTGGCAGGTGGTCTTTCTGGCAGCTTGGAGCCGGAAGCTGTGGCCTTTATACTCTCGGTGACAAACGAAAAACCCCACAATAGGATTGGTTTACAAGTTATCCAGGCACTAAATTCAAATCCTATAGGCTGCGGCTATTCAAATGCCTATTTCAAATTGATTGGTTAAAATTCAAAACATGTTCTGATTCAAGTGCCTAAAGCCTGTTACCAAAGCAACCTTGTTGTTTTAGTCTCTGATACATTGCTTCACTCTATGCTCGCTGCGAACTGAACCTGTTCTTTTTTTTAATCTCTCTAAGTATAGAAAAAACAAACCAACTTTTAAGCAGACAATTGTACAACTCTTAGCATTTTTACAATTTTTTAATAAGTTTACAAACTCTAACTTCACAACACTTTGCAATTCCATCAGCTGTGGGATGATCAGATCGAGGGGCAAGTCATCAGGCAGGGAACAGCAGCCTCTGGCATCCCTCCGAGTGTCAGTTCCCTGGAATGTGCTCGCCTCTACCTGCTGTGGATCTTCAGCTGTGAGGCGCTCACCAGTGAGTGACTCAGAAGCCTGTCTACTTAGTGATCCCACCAAGGTCTGAGTATCTGCGCTGGTGCTGAGTGCGGGTGTTAGCTGTGACATCTCTTCAATAGCGGGGCCCAAGAAGCATCCCTCGAAGCTGCTTCTGTCCAGTGGTCTGGGGGAGGGTGCCAGAATGGTCCGGCCTGCTCTGCTGCTTTGCCTGCAAGAGAAGGGAGATGGCATTAGTGCATCACACGGAATAAAGGAGGGAACATTGATTACTCAATTGAAACGTGAGGAATGACAGCATGTCTTGAGGATTCTCATGTTTGTCTGCTGCTCCCACTTCATCATCAGTGTAAGTGCGCTCTTCCTCCTCCCTGGCCAACTCGAGGGCTCTTTCCTCAAATGGGGTGAGAGTTCTGAGCTCTGACATTACTCCGGCTAGACGTGCTTGCTCACTCTTGTTGTGGTTGAGTTTGTCCTGCGGTGACACAGATAAGGGGAGTTTTGGGCGGCAGTGTTGACATTAAAGATGGTGATGAGGTGTGGCAGGTGAGGGTTTTGAGTGAGAGCTGGAGTGTGGGCAGCATGGCAACGAGTATGGGGGGAATATGGTGAATGGGGAGGGGGTGGATGGCTTCCTTACAGGTGTTGGCAAATGTTAGAATGCAACCAATGATAACATTAGATCTGTTGTAGTGTGACCAATGCTAACAAGCTGTAAGGGTCAGCTTGTAACCAATGACAAAATGATGTGGTGGTCAGCTGACCAGCTGACTCAGTATAAATCAGAATCTGTTGGGGACTGAGGGGAGCTTGGAATGGCCTAGGGTGAGATCTCATGTGTTGGAGTAATGAAGTTTCTTTATTAAACCTTTTTCTTTGATTTATAAGTTGGAGTAAGTTTTGTTTTATTTTACTGCCTACAATTGAAGAGTTCCTTCTGGAGAATCAACAGCAAAGGCTGAAGTGGCTGGGTGAGGGAAGAAGGTGGAGGTGGGAGGGGTTTATGATGGGGTCCAGAAAAAGATGAAAATCACCTGGGGTAAGCAAGGAAGATCATTCATCTTCATGTGGCACTGCTACCCCACCCTCCTCTGTAGAGAGCTGGCACTCACCAGGACTGTCACTGAATCCCAGATGGGGGTGGTGACCTTGCTGGAAGGACATCTTCTGGAGGGAGGATAGTGTGCATCCCCCTCAGCTACACTCCATCCATCAGTCTGGTTAGGGCTCCCTCCGAGAAACAAGATGTGGGCCTCCTGGCTGCCGTCCCATGCAATAGATCTGGAACTAGTGCTGGGGAGCCACTTATATGCAGCTCCCCAGTGATTGCCACAATTAAGTTGAGCTTGGACGGGCAAATTGGATGGAGGCCATTGTGAGCGCTGCATGATTCTTGTGGCCATAAGAACTTTGGTTAATCAGGTTCAAGATTGGGTCAGAAATTATGCCAAAGCCATCGATGGGATTCACTTCATTTTTTTCGCCGGAACTGATACATTGCCAAATTCTGGTAAGATCAACACCCCCCCCCCCCCCCCCCCCCCCCATGACCCCCTCCAAATGAAGGAGAATCAATATGGATGAAAATTAGGAACAGCATGAGTCAGAAAACAGGGAGTGGTTCATAAGCCCCTGCCAGTGCTGGACAATAATTGAACAAAACATTATTGGAGCTGTAACAAAGGAAATGTAATAATTGTTTTCCTCATTATACTTCATGTAGGCTGGGATAATCAAATTAGCAGGAGTGGTCTCATAGAGAAGCTTGCAGAATGTTGTTGTGACAGTTTCTTAGAGCAGTATGCAGTTGAACCAATGAAGGATGAAGCTTTCTTATATCTCGTACTGTGTAATGAAGCAGGGTTAATTAGTAATGTCATAGCAAAAGATCTACTGGGAAATAGAGATCATAGTACCATTCAAATCCATGTTAAGTTTGAAAGTGACATACTCAAATTGCAAACAAAAACCTTAAACAAAGCCAATTACATAGGTATGATGGGAGAACTGGCTAAGGTTAATTGGACAAATAGACTAAAAGGTACGGAGGTAAATGAACAGTGGGAAACATTTAAAGAAACAATTCAAAATGTTCAACAAATTAATTCCATTGAAGAACACCAACTGTGCAAGGAGGACCTTTCTGCGGTTCACTCAGGAAGTTAAGGGACATATTAGATTCAAAGAAAAGGCTTACAACATCGCATAAAATCGTAATAAGTCTGAGGATTCAGTGTTGTAGAAATAAGCAGAAGGTCATTAAGAGTCGATAAAAATGGAAAAAATAGAGGATGAGTAAAATAGCCAGAAATATAACAACAAATTGTGGAAGCTTTTATAAGTATATAAAAAGAATAGGGAAGCTAAATTAGACATTGATCCTGTAGAAGCCGAACAGAAGTTATTATGGCAAATGAGGAAATGGCAGAGGCATTGAACAAATATTTTTGTCTGTCTTCACTGTAGAAGAAACAAGTTCCATGTTAGGAATAGATGATAATCTAGAGGCTAAAAATAGTGAGGAAATTAGCAAAATTAATATCAGAAAAGATAACGTTTTGAAGAAATGTAACAATACATTTTCAGAGACTTCATTAGTGAACAACAAAGAATTTATTTACAAGGACAAAGAAGGGCAGCAGCATGTCTGCAGGTAGTTCTGGAATGTCCCCGCCGAAGAGAACTCCTCCTCGCCAGGGTAATTCCCCATTCTGAGTCCTGAATGGTCACTCAGGCTTGTTGACCCTTACTCTGTTGTGTTGCCCTTAAAGGGACAATCTCCACAAGAAACTTAAGGGGCTAAAATCCAACAAATCCATGGAACATGTTAGACGACAACTTAGGTTTCTAAAATAGATAGCTGCAGTGTCAGTGAGTGGAATTTTCCTTTTTTGTCCAAAGTGCTGGCTCAAGCAAGAAAAGCAGTGTGGGCCTCAGCTATTTACAATTAATTTGATGATTTAGATTACAGAAGGTATTGTATTTCTGCTTGCTGATAATAACAAGCTAAGTGGATGGGTAAGCTGTGGGGAGGACACAGTGGGCAAGATCTTCCAGGAAATTGGCAAAGGCCATTGGTAGGCAGGAAAAAGTGACGCTTAGCATACCGATGGCAATGGTGAATCTCCACGCCATATAATGCAGCTTGTAGTGCCAAAAATTCTCATGCATAGTGTAGGGTCTTTTTGGGAGACCAAGCTTAATGGACTCATAGAGACAGCAATTATGGCTGAAGGCATACTTTATTGCCCGGGCCTGGTCCACAATGCATAAGAGAATAATCTGAGGCAGTTCAAACTATTCTAAATTGCATTGTTATCAGTAATACAATTATGCATTTTTCAAAAATGGGCGGCATGGTGGCATAGTGGTTTACACTGCTGCCTCACAGCGCCAGGGACCCGGGTTCAATTCCGGTCTCGGGTCACTGTCTGTGTGGAGTTTGCACATTCTCCCTGTGTCTGCGGGGGTTTCCTCTGGGTGCTCTGGTTTCCTCCCACAGTCCAAAGATGTGCGGGTTAGGTTGATTGGTCATGCTAAATTGACTTTAATGTCAGGAGGATTAGCAGGGTAAATATGTGGGGTTAAGGGAATAGGGTTTGGGTGGGATTATGGTCAGTGCAGACTCGATGGGCCGAATGGCCTCCTTCTGCATTGTAGGGATTCTATGATATGAAAAATCATTTGCCCACCTCTTTTTCTCATCCTAGCCAGACGTAAGCTAATCATTTCAGTATGAATCATTTACCTTGGCCAATAACATTCTACTCTCTGGCAGCTGGAGAATACATAGATCTGTAGAGTTCAAAAGTTCTTCCCACTGTCTCCTAGCAACCTCAATACGTAAGTCCGTAGAGTTCAAAAGTTCATTTCCCACTGTCTAATTAGCAACCCCATATTGGGAAACTTTTATTCCTCTATTCATTGAACTGTCTGGAAAGCTTGTACTTTCTAAAGCCCGCATTGATAAGCATTCTTTTTGCTTCTCTCAGTAGCTGTATTGTTTTCAAAGAATGTGGTTTTTCTTATTTAGCTATGTCCCATCATGCTTAGAGCAGTGTAATTGGCCAAGATGTATGCTTTTAATACAGAATATAATATGTTTTCAAAAATACATGTTTAAATTCTCTAATAGTGGTTATATGTGTTTCTATGCAAACTGTACCTTTGTAACTCCAGGTACTTTGTACTTTTTTGATATATTCACTCTAAATTAGTCTATCTTGGTCTATTAGTCTTTTTAGTCCCAGTTATCCTAACCCCTCTAACAGTTCCCCCCTCTTGGCCCTTGGCCAGCCCAAGATTAGGCCACTAAATGGATGTTTTTAAGTAAATATTCTTGGGTCTCGAAGGATTATTTGGCATTCAGAATCCTCTTTTCTCCACATGGACTGCCATTATTGTTGCTGAACTCTGTGTAGACTTGACTACTTGTGCACAGCATTTTAGCAGGTACACAATTGCAACAAATGTTAGGATCATAATAAAAAAAAACACAATCTCTTGTATGATGTTCCCATGTGGGCCCAGCCAGCCTGAAGCCCAACACCCGAGAGTGAAGGGTTGAGCCTGCTTGAGTTTCTCAACCTCTTTTTTTAATATGACCAACTAGATCGATTATGGACTCTGAATTATCTGGCATATATATACAACACTCTGGTCCAATTACAGCACATGTCCCATCCCCGGCTGCCAAGGTAATATCCATTGCCATTCGATGCTGAAGTATCACGATGCGCATAGCAACCATCTCATCATTGATTTCCATTGGCTGTATCATTGGCAACTTTTTCCAAATTAAGATTAGACTATTGTTGTCTTGTGTTAACCTCCCAATCCCATAGCGTGGAGGATCATGCCAAAGTAGCATTCTGTTGGCATGATAGTCGGTGTCTCAGCAAAGAAGGAAGGTAAGGAAAATGATAAATACATGGGACCACGTATCCAAAGTAACATGATCTCTTCCACCTGATAGGGAGCCAAGAATATGCTTTATCCCCACAAATCCAATGTGTGCCATTAAGAGTTGGGTAGGTGTTGCTCTCCTTGAAGCAATGAGACATTACAAGATTAATCATCACTGGGTGGACTCATGCACAGCTGGCTGGTTCAGTTTACAGTGTTGTAACATTCACTTGTATCTGAGTTACTCCCAGGGCCCTCCTTATCCTCAATACAATGTATTCCCTTTGGTTTTGGCACCATTTGTTTCAGGGTGAAACTGGGAGCTGGGTTTGACATGTTAAAGACAGGTGTATGCCTCTGCATGTGACCTAGCCTACCTGCACAAGATGTGCTGCTGTGGAATTTTATCCTGTCATAAGCACATGCGAGCAAATCCTGGATAGGGTGGAAGTTCGACCATATGTATATAATGTGTATAGGTAAGTGTTGACGTGCAGTTCCCTGAATATCTTCAGGTACTGGCCTTCTCTGAGTTATAGAGTCATAGAGTCATAGAGGTTTACAGCATGGAAACTGGCCCTTCGGCCCAACTTGTCCAGGCCACCCTATTTTTTTAAAACCCCGAAGCTAATCCCAATTGCCCACATTTGGCCCATATCCCTCTATACACATCATAACCATGTAACTATCTAAATGCTTTTTAAAAGATAAAATTGTACCCGTCTCTACTACCACCTCTGGCAGCTTGTTCTAGACACTCACCACCCTCTGTGTGAAAAAATTGCCCCTTGGACACTTTTGTATCTCTCCCCTCTCACCTTAAACCTTATGCCCTCTAGTTTTAGACTCCCCTACCTTTGGGAAAATATATTGACTATCTACCTTCTCTATGCCCCCCATTATTTTATAGACCTCTATAAGGTCACCCCTCAGCCTCCTACGCTCCAGAGAAAAAAGTTCCAGTCTATTCAGCCTCTCCTTATAACTCAATCCATCAAGTCCCGGTAGCATCCTGGTAAATCTTTTCTGCACTCTTTCTAGTTTAATAATATCCTTTCTATAATAGGGTGACCAGAATTGCACACAGTATTCCAAGTGTGGCCTTACCAATGTCTTGTACAACTTCAACAAGACGTCCCAACTCCTGTATTCAATGTTCTGACCGATGAAACCAAGCATGCCGAATGCCTTCTTCACCACTCTATCCACCTGTGACTCCACTTTCAAGGAGCTATGAATATGTACCCCTCGATCTCTTTGTTCTGTAACTCTCCCCAACGCCCTACCATTAACTGAGTAAGTCCTGCCCTGGTTCAATCTACCAAAATGCATCGCCTTACATTTGTCTAAATTAAACTCCATCTGCCATTCGTCAGCCCACTGGCCCAATTGATCAAGATCTCACTGCAATTGGAGATAACTTGCTTCACTGTCCACTATGCCACCAATCTTAGTGTCATCTGCAAACTTACTAACCATGCCCCCTATATTCACATCCAAATCATTAATATAAATGACAAATAACAGTGGGCCCAGCACTGATACCTGAGGCACACCGCTGATCACAGGCCTCCAGTTTGAAAAACAACTCTCTACAACCATCCTCTGGCTTCTGTCAAGAAGCCAATTTTGTATCCATTTAGATACCTCACCCTGGATCCCGTAAGATTTAACTTTATGCAACAACCTACCATGCGGTACCTTGTCAAAGACCTTGCTAAAGTCCATGTCGACAACATCAACTGCACTGCCCTCATCTACCTTCTTGGTTACCCCTTCAAAAAAACTCAATCAAATTTGTGAGACACGATTTTCCACTCACAAAGCCATGCTGACTGTTCCTAATCAGTCCTTGCATCTCTAAATGCCTGTAGATCCTGTCTCTCAAAATACCTTCCAACAATTTACCCACCACAGATGTGAGGCGCACTGGCCTGTCGTTCCCTGGCTTTTCCCTGCAGCCCTTTTTAAACAAAGGCACAACATTTGCCACTCTCCAATCTTCAGGCACCTCACCCGTGACTATCGGTGATTCAAATATCTCGGCTAGGGGACCCGCAATTTCCTCCCTAGCCTCCCACAACGTCCTGGGATATACTTCATCAGATCCCGGGGATTTATCTACCTTGATGCGCGTTAAGACGTCCAGCACCTCCTTCTCTGTAATATGTACACTCCTCAAGACATCACTATTTATTTCCCCAAATTCCCTAACATCCACGCTTTTCTCAACAGTAAATACTTTTGAGAAATATTCATTTAGGTTCTCACCCATCTCTTGTGGATCCACATGTAGATGTCCTTGTTGATTCTTAAGAGACCCTACTCTCTCCCTTGTTACTCTTTTGCCCTTTATGTATTTGTAGAAGCTCTTTGGATTCTCCTTTGCCTTATCTGCCAAAACAATTTTGTGTCCCCTTTTTGCCCTCCTGATTTCTCTCTTAACTCTACTCCTACAGCCCCATACTCTTCAAGAGATTCACTTGATCCCAGCTGCCTATGCATGTCATGTGCCTCTTTCTTCTTCTTGACCAGGGCCTCAATATCCCGAGTCATTCAGGGTTCCCAACTTCTGCCAGCCTTGCCCTTCACTCTAAGAGGAATGTGTTTACCCTGAACCCTGGTTAACACACTTTTGAAAGCGTGCCACTTACCAGACGTCCCTTTGCCTTCCCACAGATTCCCCAATTAACTTTTGAAAGTTCCTGCCTGATACTATCAAAATTGGCCTTGTCCCAATTTAGAATTTTAACTTTTGGGACAGACATATCATTCTCCATAGCTATCTTAAAACTAATAGAATTATGGTCACTAGTCCCAAAGTGATCCCTCACTAACACTTCTGTCACCTGCCCTTCCTTATTTCCCAAGAGGAGGTCAAGTTTTGCCCCCTCTCTAGTCAGGCCATCCACATACTGAATGAGAAATTCCTTCTGAATACACTCAACAAATATCTCTCCATTCAACCCTCTAATACTATGGCTGTCCCAGTCAATGTTGGGAAAATTAAAATCTCCAACTATTACCACCCTATTTTTCTTGGAGCTCTCTGTTATCTCCTTGCGTATTTGCTCCTCAATTTCCCACTGACTATTTGGGGGCCTATAGTACAACCCTATCAAAGTGATTTCCCCCTTCTTATTTCTGAGTTCTACCCATATAGACTCAGTGGCCGAACCCTCGGATATATCCCCTCTCAGTACGGCCGTGATGCTTTCCTTAATCAAACGAATTAATTAAAACTAATAAACTCAACATCAAAAGAATAGAAACACATGTAACCATTTTGAGAATCAACTTTCAACAATCTCTTTCGCTCTTCTATATCCCTAGATTGTGGACCAATATTGGGTAAGTAAAATATTTAACTTTTGCATAGCAACCGCATTACATTTGGTTACATGCTAATTGTCTGACGTGGTCCGGATGTGGAGATGCCGGCGTTGGACTGGGGTAAACACAGTAAGAGTTTTAACAACACCAGGTTAAAGTCCAACAGGTTTATTTGGTAGCAAATACCATTAGCTTTCGGAGCGCTGCTCCTTCGTCAGACGGAGTGGATATCTGCTCTCAAACAGGGCATACAGAGACACAAAATCAAGTTACAGAATACTGATTAGAATGCGCAGAAACTCACTGGCTGTCCTGTCTGGAGACAATACACATCTCTTTAACCTTTGCTTAATGCTCCCTCCACTCACATTGTCTGTATCTTTAAGACCTGGTTAGCGTTAGAGATTTGCATTGTAATCAGTATTCTGTAACTTGATTTTGTGTCTCTGTATGCCCTGTTTGAGAGCAGATTTCCACTCCATCTGATGAAGGAGCAGTGCTCCGAAAGCTAATGGTATTTGCTACCAAATAAACCTGTTGGACTTTAACCTGGTGTTGTTAAAACTCTGACTGTGGTCAGGATGATCCATTCGCTATGGTCCTATTCAGTGAAGTAGTTGGTGCATGGGGCTGTAGTATCCTGTGGGGAGAAACAAAAATGCCTCTTAGCCCTAAATTAGCATCACATTAATCATACCATTTCTATTTCTGTGTCCCATGACCTGGGCTACTCTCGTGGCCCATTTACAAATCCAAATTATTTACTATTTAATTTTAATTTGACCCTTTTTACAGGAACTGATGTGCTTAATTCTGTCCCAATTGTTTTGAAATCAGTTTCTATGTGGAGTGTGCATCAGTGCCTTGATCATTTAACGGTGCTGTTTGACCCTACTGGCCCCATTAACTATTTCATGCCATGTTGTTTGTTAGCAAATGTACATGTCTGAGACCTGTTCATAAATGTATAGTTGCAAGCCCTTCCAAACGCTTTGATGGATCCAATTTGGACTGATTTCCTACGTCGTAGTTACTTCACATGTAACCCATCTGCACACTTATACTCAAAATCATGTTAATTCCTTGACCCTCAGGTAATCTTATCAAAAGACTTTGAAGTCTTTGTCCATCTATCCACGTATGATCCAGATGCCTTGGGTCGTGGTCGGAGTTTCAAATTCTGCTTCATTAAAAACATAAACAAGGACATAGATATCACCAAGAGAAAGCTATCAGTTTACTAGCCCATTGATACTTTCCTTTCACTAGAATATACATCAGTGCCAAGTCAAAATGTTCCAATTAATTGAATTGTACTCAATATCCCAATTCCCTCTTGCTGTTTAAATTCCGGTCTCTATCGTCTCAATTACTTAATTCTATTCAGTTTGCTTCATAACATCTTTGAAACAGAAATCAAACCTTTCTATTTGATTCCAGGCAATAACCTATTTTGATTGCTTGTTCTTTGACTTAAAAAGCATCATTTTTAAGGTAGCTTGCTAACCACATATTTTTCTATGTTGGAATTTGAGTACTTTAGAGGGGTCAGTTTTTGTCCAATGTGTGCAGGAAGGCTTCCTGGCACAGTATGTAGATCGACCAACAAGAGGCAAGGCCACATTGGATTTGGTACTGGGTAAAGAACCAGGCCAGGTGTTAGATTTGGAGGTAGGTGAGCACTTTGGTGACAGTGACCACGATTCGATTACGTTTACCTTAGCAATGGAAAGGGATAGGTATATACCAAAGGGCAAGAGCTGTAGCTGGGGGAAAGGAAATTATGATGTGATTAGGCGAGATTTAGGTGGCATAGGTTGGGGAAGGAAACTGCAGGGGATGGGCACAATTGTAATTGGAACTTGTTCAAGGAACAGCTACTACGCGCCCTTGATAAGTATGTACCTGTCAGGCAGGGAGGAAGCAGACGTGTGAGGGAACCGTGGTTTACTAAGGAGGTTGAATCTCTTGTGAAGAGGAAGAAGGAGACTTATGTTAAGATGAGACGTGAAGGCTCAGTTAGGGCACTTGAGAGTTACAAGTTAGCCAGGAAAGACCTAAAGAAAGAGTTCAGAAGAGCCAGGAGGGGACATGAGAAGTCTTTGGCAGGTAGGATCAAGGAAAACCCTAAAGCTTTCCATAGGTACGTCAGGAGTAAAAGAATGACTAGGGCAAGATTAGGGCCAGTCAAGGACAGGAGTGGGAAGTTGTGCGTGGAGTCTGAAGAGATAGGAGAGGCACTAAATGAATATTTTTTGTCGGTATTCACACTGGAGAGGGACAGTGTCGAGGGGAGTACTGAGATGCAGGCTGTTGGACTGGATGGGATTGAGGTTCATAAGGAGGAGGTGTTAGCAATTATGGAAAGGGTAAAAATAGATAAGTCCCCTGGGCCGGACGGGATTTATCCTAGGATTCTCTGGGAGGCTAGAGAGGAGATTGCAGAGCCTTTGGCTTTGATCTTTATGTTGTCATTGTCGACAGGAACAGTGCCAGAAGACTGGAGGATAGCAAATGTTGTCCCCTTGTTCAAGAAGGGGAGTAGGGACAACCCTGGTAATTATAGACCGGTGAGCCTTACTTCTGTTGTGGGCAAAGTTTTGGAAAGGATTATAAGAGATAGGATTTATAATCACCTGGAAAGGAATAATTTGATTAGGGATAGTCAGCACGGTTTTGTGAAGGGTAGGTCGTGCCTCACAAACCTTATTGAGTTCTTTGAGAAGGTGACCAAAGAGGTGGATGAGGGTAAAGCGGTTGATGTGGTGTATATGGATTTCAGCAAAGCATTTGATAAGGTTCCCATGGTAAGCTTTTGCTGAAAATACGGACACATGGGATTGAGGGTGACTTAGTGGTTTGGATCAGGAATTGGCTAGCTATAAGAAAACAGAGGGTGGTGGTTGATGGGAAATATTCATCCTGGAGTTCAGTTACTAGTGGTGTACCGCAAGGATCTGTTTTGGGGCCACTGCTGTTTGTCATTTTTATTAATGACCTGGATGAGGGCGTAGAAGGATGGATTAGTAAATTTGCGGATGACACTAAAGTTGGTGGAGTTGTAGACAGTGCGGAGGGAAGTGGCAGGTTACAGAGGGACATTGATAAGCTGCAGAGCTGGTCTGAGAGGTGGCAAATGGAGTTTAATGCGGAAAAGTGTGAGGTGATTCACTTTGGAAGGAGTAACAGGAATACAGAGTACTGGGTTAATGGTAAGATACTTGGTAGTGTGGATGAACAGAGGGATCTGGGTGTCCATGTGCATAGATCCCTGAAAGTTGGCACCCAGGTTGATAGGGTTGTTAAGAAGGCGTACGGTGTGTTAGCTTTTATTGGTAGAGGGATTGAGTTTCGGAGCCAGGAGGTCATGCTGCAATTGTACAAAACTCTGGTGCGGCCGCACTTGGAGTATTGCGTACAGTTCTGGTCGCCGCATTATAGGAAAGATGTGGAAGTGTTGGAAAGGGTGCAGAGGAGATTTACCAGGATGTTGCCTGGTATGGTGGGAAAATCGTATGAGGAAAGGCTGAGGGACTTGAAGTTGTTTTTGTTAGAGAGAAGAAGGTTAAAAGGTGACTTAATAGAGGCATACAAGATGATCAGAGGATTAGATAGGGTGGATAGTGAGAGCCTTTTTCCTCGGATGGTGATGGCTACCATGAGGGGACATAGTTTAAATTGAGGGGGTGAGAGATATAGGACAGATGTTAGAGGTAGGTTCTTTACTCAGAGAATAGTAAGGGTGTGGAATGCCCTGCCTGCAGCAGTAGTGGACTCGTCAACATTAAGAGAATTCAAATGGTTATTGGATAAACATATGGATGATATTGGAATAGTGTAGATGAGAGGGGCTTTAGATTGGTTTCACTGATCGGCACAACATCGAGGGCCGAAGGGCCTCTACTGCGCTGTAATGTTCTATGTTCTATGTTCTAATTGCCCCAAATTGAAAAAGTGTTTTGGCTTTCTAATGTCCAATAGTGCCTATCTTATTTATTTTTTTAAAAAAACTTTGTTCCTATATCCATAGCTACCACTTAAACTGTTTTTAAATATTTCTATCCTCTCTTAGAATCCCTTTAAACATCTCTTTTTAATAACCATTGTCATTCTCATTATCCACCAAATGAATCCCACCTTTAATTTTGTCCTACTCTGTTCAACTATCAGCTCTCCTCTAACATCTCTTCTATTCCCCTGTTCACTTCCCCACATCTGATCTCACATCTCATCTGCATATCACATACCTATTCATTTCCTTCAATGTTCATCTATCCCACTGGGTTATTTCCCTCATCCCTAACTATAATAATCTGTCAGTTAAGTGGGAGGAGCAGGTTTTCCCATCGAGCCCGCCTCGCATCTGATAGTTTTCAATCTTCCTGTATTTAAAATTTGCACCTGTGTGCTCTGTGTTTGAAACTACTTCTCCCAGTCTTGTCATTGGTTCACTGACTTTGAACACCCATCCCACACAATCCGACTAGAATGCTGTTAGATCACCATGGCAGTGTAATAATTCCCATCATTGTCAGACAGCTCAAAGGCCGGTGCTGTTGCTAAATGTTGTTCACTGGTGGTGAATGTAATCTCGCCCTCCCCCACCCATTCTATCTTTTGTAACTCATCGCTAGATGCCCTCCTCCCTTTTACTAAATTTTGATTCAGGCTGATAATTTCTGCTGTATTGAAAATCTACAAATAAATTTTCTCAAAGGTCTTAAAGCTGCTGCAAATCTTGCATTATTTATAGTTACCTGCAAAACAAAACACAATGATCCACCTTGCTTGGGACAAAATGGGTTAATTTTCTGATAGTTTTGAAAGGGGTGGAGTAAAGTTCTCAAATGGACGTCATTATGTCATCACTCTTTAAAAAATTGACCAAGTATTCGGAACCCGGGACTAATTCCTTTTTCAGAATCTAATTCTACAATTATCATTTCATTGCCAATTGTATTGGGAATATATCTTTGAACCTAACAAGAAGTTTCGACTCAAGATTAATCCAAAACAAGATTTATCATAATCATTTCAAATGTCCCAAATTTTAATTAGCTCTACCAAATTAAGACTATCGTATTCTTACACTTGTTCCACATCCCTCCAGCCTACACTTAAAATTTGCACATTTAATTGTTTCTATAAATCAGCCATTATAAACTAGCACGGACATAAGTTTCAGAGAGGTTTAAAATCAAAAATAGGTTACTGCCTGGAATCAAATAGAAAGGTTTGATTTCTGTTTCAAAGATGTTTGCTGAAATAGTTAACTTTCCCACAGACCCCAAGCGGAAGTTAATACACAATGTAGAGATAGCCACAGCTCATAAATTTTAAACAAGTCATTTTCCCCTTCCAGCTTATTAAAAAATAAAAATAAAATTCATAATCTCCAATGTGTATAAATTCTTAATTACCAAATTGGGAACAGAAGATGGTGAAATTTCTGCCAGTTAAAAACACAAGAGATAAAACACTAAGACAAAGAAAAGAGCACATAGCTTCCTCCAAGCTTTAAACCTTTTTGTATCACAGTTTGAACCCAAGATTATTCATTGGTTACTTTCAAACTCCAATTTATATATTCTGAATTTAAAATTTGAATATACTTTCCACAGACTGTGTTCAAAGTAACTTCCCACACGTAAATATTATATGTGCATGTATATCGTATATTTTCTTGAGAACAACCGTGGCCGATTGTACTCAAGATTAAGGAATTTCATAAACTTATCTTATTTCAGTTTACACTTCAATCGAGTCCAATTCCCATTTGATTTTAAACTCTGTATCAAACCCACTTCGTAAAATCTCAATTGGGGAAAAAAAATTAAAGCATTAAAGCAAACAACATAACAAAAAACATCCACACAAGTATTTCAAACACCATTCATTATGCAGCATCTCCTTTCATTTGGCATCAACATTCTAAACTGGAATTAAAATAAAACATTCAAAGAAAATAAGGAAAATTGATTAAGACAGTCGCCTTCATTCTTCTTTCTTCCAAACTGTAATCAAACTCCAAAAACAAGAGTAATTTCAAGAACTTTTAAACTTAAAGTTTAACAGATTTCGCACTTTCTTAGTCTCTTTGAAGTTAAACCAAAGTGTAAAGCCTGGCATTTACTGCTTTGACAACTCCTGTCCTTGATCTAATGCAACAGCAACCACCTACTGAAATACAAAAACTACTCAAATTATCAGCTCAACTGCAGGTTTTCTTAAATCATTTTTTCTTTGCTATTTGCCAAATAATTCACAATATTTCCTCTCTCTCTCTCTCCATCTCTCTCAATTCTGTATCACGCATTGCATGCTACCCCGCTGAGCAAAGGGCCCTTTTAGGTTTCTGCGAGGTTAGTGAGGGTTTGAGCTTCTCCTCCTTACTACACATGGTCTGTTTTCAATCTGTCCCAACTACCAACTTTTTGCTTGGCTTCGGGAGATTCCAAGTCTTTTTTTTATCATTTCCTTGATTAATTTTCTGTAAAATTTCTTGTTTTAAACTGCTTTCAGGTGCTCCCATAGAGGTCCTCTGTCTCTGGGCCAGCCGGCCTCAGTATATTGCGTGGCTCTCGCCCTCTATTGCCCTGCGGCCAAGCGGCATGTTGCGGAGAGGGGCAGGTCGGGATGGTGACCTCCTCGTGAACCTGCTCCTGGGCCTGGCGAAACACGCCATTTACTGGTCCAGGCAGCGGGCGATCGAGGGGGCCGTCCATCCTGACTGTCTGCCTCTCTACCATGGCTACGTTCGCGGCCAGGTGTCCCTGGAGAGGGAGCATGCGGTGTCCACGGGCACGGTTGACGCCTTCCGCGCCCGTTGGGCACCGCAGGGTTTGGGGTGCATTATCGACCCTAATAATTACATTATGATTTGATGTTTTTAAGTTTCCTTTGTACTTTGATTTTTGTTCGGGCTGTTCCCCCTCCTTTTGGGGAGCTGCCCCTTTTATGTTGTCCTGATTTAATTTGAGTTTGTTTATTTGGTTTGACCTTAAAAGAGGCCAAGCGGCATGTCCTTGTTTTTTTGTTCTGCTACTTGGACAGATACAGAAATCTGCCTCTGTTCCCTTAATATTCTGCACGTCCTTCAACAGGTTGTGCAGCATGGTCTTGTTTTTTCACCCTGTTAATTGGGGTGGTACAAAAGACTGTCTTTGCTCTCCTGTATTAGCGTGTCCCCCTATCCCGTATGTCTTCCCTTCATGCGGTTTTTTAGCTCTGCTACTCAGGGTAGTGCAAAAGTCCATCTTTGCCCCTCCCACATTACTGCGACTTCACTCATGAAAAAATGTTTTCCGTAGCTCCCTTATTTCTGTTCAGGTTGCTCAACTTATGGCTCTGACAACCTCACACAAAACTCTTCCAACTGCTGGGTGCTAAATAAAACCATACTCACCCAAAATAGGAGGCGTGTCTTGCTGCAAGACTCCAGTGAATGACCCTGTTCGCGGCGTCAATTCTGTAGGAGCTATTTGGGAGACCACATACAATGACTCACGGAGACAGTAAATACATACGTTATTGACCAGGCCTGGTCCACGTTCATTAGAGAATAATTTGAGGCAGCTCAAACTATTCTAAATTGCATTGTTATCAGTCGTACAATTATATATTTTTCAAAAATAATTTGCCCGCCTCTTTTGCTCATCCTAGCCGGAAGTGGGCCAATCATTTTAATATGAATCACTTACCTTGGCCAGTAACATTCTACTCTCTGGCAGCATGAGAATACATAGGTCTATTGAATTCAAAATTTCTTGCCCACTCTCTCCTAACAACTCCAATATATAAGTCTGTAGAGTTCAAAAGTTATTTTCCCACTGTCTAATTAGCAACCTCTTATTCGGAAAATGTTATTATTCTATTCATTCTACTGGAAGCTTGTACTTTCTAAAGCCCACACTAATAAGAGAGTTCTTTTTGCTTCTCTCAATAGCTGTATTGTTTTCAAAGAATGCGGCTCTTCTTACTTCCCATCATGCTTAGAGCAGTGTAATTGGCCAAGATGTGTGCCTTTAATACAGAATATACTGTTTCAAAAATACAGGTTTAAATTATCTAACAGTGGTTATATGTGTTTCTATCAAACTGTACCTTTGTAACTCCAGTTACTTTGTACTTTTTTATTACATTCACTCTAAATTAATCCACCTTGATCTATTAGTCTTTTTAGTCCCAGGCTATCCTAACCCCTCGAACACTACAAGTTCCACACTGTATCATTGGCAGGTGGCCTCTGATTCACCTGGCCCACCATCCTTTGATTTGATTTGATTCCATTTTATTATTGTCTCATGTATTAGTATATAGTGAAAAGTATTGTTTGTTGCGCACTATACAGAAAAAGCATACCGTTCATAGAGAAGGAAAGGAGAGGGTGGTGCAGAATGTAATGTTACAGTCATAGCTAGGTTGTAGAGAAAGATCAACTTAATGTGAGGTAAGTTCATTCAAAAGTCTGATGGCAGCAGGGAAGAAGTTGTTCTTGAGTCGGTTGGCAAGTGACCTCAGACTTTGTATCTTTTTCCCGGCATGCCTCCTTTACCTATAGGAGAGCCACATTTAAAGGTGATCTCTGCAAACAGCTTGTCACTAAGAAGTATACTTCCCTTTCCTGGACACAATGCAATCCCTGATGTGATCCCTGATGTGATATACTCGCACTCTGGGCGAAGACCTGCAAGCCAGATCACCAATCCAGCATGACTGGCATGATGCAGCATCAAATTGAGGGGATTTTCATGGTAACTTTGTTGTAGTGTTAATGTAAGCCTACTTGTGACACTAATAAATAATTTTTTTTGGACAGGTAGTGGCAATGCTTTGCAGAGGAGGATAACTACTCATGCTGCAAGAAGATGAATAATCTCCTCTGTTCCAATTGGATTAATCACTCCTCATCATTCTCAACTCACACTCATATACCCATCACACGTCCACAGGAATCTCGCATAATTCCATCTCAAGGGACACCACACACTGTTCTCCAACACACATCTTAATCTCCCCCTGCAGGATGTGTCCTCATCACCTCACTGGTTCCATTCACCACACACACATTCCAGGCATCCTTATCATCTGCCCTGGCACACATCCTGTTTACACTCTCTCCATCTGTTTGCATGCAGGACAAGTTGGCTAATAAAAAGGACAGAGAGGTCCCAGACAGGTTGAGGGATGCCAGAACTCAAGATCCTCACGACCTTTGAGGACAGAGCCATCCAGCTGGCCGGGGGGGGGGGTTGTCAACACCTCCTGTGCTGATGGTGAGGTCAGCGGCGAGAAACCAAATGCATAATATCAGACAACAATGCTGTGAGTTATGTCTCCTGCTTCTAAAGGTCCCTGCCATGCACTAATGCAGAACTCCTTCCTCTCACAGGACCGGCCAGGTTCTCGACTCCAGCCCCGAGAGCAGCACAGAGGGGGAATTCACAGACCCTGATATTGAAGAACCGTCACAGCACTCACCCACACCCTCCACCAATGCAGTGAAATAGACCTCGGTGGGACTGACTTCTAGAGTAGCATTGGGGTCACAATCCGGTGAGCACATCAGATCCACAGTGGGTGGGAGGCAGGAACTTCCCAGATTGTCGACACTTGGAGATTGCTGGAGACCAGGAATCTGCTGAGTCCCAGTCAGATGATGAGCCTCTGGACTCAGTCACATTTCAGTTGCCAGACCTCCAAAGGTAAACTCATGAAAATCAGGAAGGGATGTCCAGTACACTCCTCAGATTGAAAGGCTGCAGGGAGGAGTCTGTCCACCTTATGTCTGAGGTGATTGTGACACTCCAATGCATCAAGGTCAATACAGCTAGGGTGGCAGTTGCCATGGAGATTTCAGACAGTCCTGTGATCAACATCTTCATTCCTGCCTGTCAGCTGTGAAAACTTTGAAATGGCCAGGTTACTTTAATCCCCATGCCTCCTGGACAGCTGGCAGGAATTTAAATCACTGCAGCACTCCAACCTGCAGCAGGAACTTCCCTTTCTCTCTGTCAGTAGCTGCAGTTGTGAACAGACCCCTTTGAAGTCCTCTGACAGAGCGGAAATGTCAATTTCATTGGGGGTGGAGGGGGGTCCCTTCTCCACAGCTGTTCACTCAGCCCCAATGTATTTACTTAGCTTTTATTTGTGGTCTCTGAGCCTTTCTAGAAAGCTGAAACCTTTGCAACCATCTCTATTCAATTGGAAACCTTTGATCTCTTTCAATTTCAGAGTGCGGAGCTTTGAAATGGGCTTTGATTGACAGCTCTATGGTTTCTACTCAGCCTCCAGTCAGCTATGTTTATTTACCTTTCCTTTCACACTTGAAAGCATCTGAAGTACCTTCATTGTTCCTACCCGCAATATTTACTTAAGATTCCAAGTGTGATTGACAGTTGTGGTTTCTTCAAAGAGGTTAAGTGGTTTCGCTTTCTCTTTTGCACACTACTTAGTTACTTGAACCCCCTCGGGATCCAGCTTGCCCGGTCGAAAGCCCAGCCGGTGCAGTTCCTGCTGAGGAGGCGGGTGAATGGTGGGAGGCCACTGAATGAATTGTATTACTATTAGTGGGTTTGCATAATAATGGGGTTGCTACCCACTCTGGATGGGAACCCAATCAGGGCAGACAGGACGGGTTGGCTGAATCTCAATCACCCTCACGCTTGTCAGGAATCCTGGTTTGTGGCCGGCGCCCCATTCAGCAGAGCATCGGAATTACCATAGGCTATCTGGTGGGATTGATCCCTCCACTCTGTAATCTTATCTGTTCTCACTAAATGTCACCTTTAGCAGCCTCCTAACACGGAAGCAATATCCTTCCTTCCTCTCAAGGAAATCATTCATTTGATTCAAACTCCCAGTAATTCCCTTCAAAACCTCCACTATTTCACCCAGATTTCGATATTATTTTAAATTACTCTGATCAAAATGAATGACAGGCACACAATTAACCTGGAGTTGAGAACATGAAGGTGCCAGTTGAGGCATTTTCAGTCAATTTAATTATACTTAAACGTTTCTTTCACTGCCACAGGATTTGAAACTGAACAATTTGAAAATTATTATATTAGTGGCATGAACTCATTGCAGCAATGCTGAAGGTATTGGAAAAATAAAATGCTTTCACAACCAGTCCTCTCAACTCTAATTGGGAGACTTTCAAAGAGAGAACAAAACAGTTATAAAGGTCCATGGCTTTCGTGGTTACTGCCAAGACTTTCAGGTAAAAGAGAAGGAAAAAGGCTGGGATTTTAAATTCCGAGCCTAAATCACATGGTGGGGGTGGGATCTGGGAGTGCTTCCCGCCATGGTGTCCAGTGGGAATTCACGCCGAAATGTCCAATGCTGGGCTGATTTATTATGCAGTCGAGGCTATCCCAAGGTATTGTGTGGTGGAGTAGCCTGGATGATGTCATCCCCACATGTCATATTCAAAATACTCCAGGATATATGGAAGGCGATGGCCTAGTGATATTATTGCTTGACTATTAATCCAGAAACTCAGCTAATGCTCTGGGAACAAGGGTTTGAATCCTGCCACGGCAGATGGTGGAATTTGAATTCAATAAAAAAAATCTGGAATTAAGAATCTACTGATGACCATGAAACCATTGTTGATTGTTGAAAAAACCCATCTGGTTCACTAACATCCTTTAGGGAAGGAAATCTGCTGTTCTAACCTGGTCTGGCCTACACGCCCTTACCCGGTCTGGCCTCCAGGCCCTCAGCAATGTGGTTGACTCTCAATAGCCCTCAGGCAACTAGGAATGGGCAATAAATGCTGGCCAGTCAGCGATGCCCATGGGGTCCCATGAATGAACAAAAAAATTCAACTTCTATGGCGTGAACCCACCATGGAAGGAGCAGATGGCCTGGTCAATCCCAAGGATCTGCAACCCCCAGATTCAACAACGCTTTTCTCAATGTAATGAGAGCAGAAGGGGCCTCCTGTCCCCTGAAGGTGGAAGGAGGTGGGTGGGCTGTGTAAGCTACCCTGCTTAGGAGGTAGTCAGCAAGGTGGTCAGTGCCCACAACCTCCAATAGAGGACCTCCGTGCAGTGCCAGAAATGGATGGATGACTGACCTCAACTGCTCACTCTCACCTCCCTGAATGGTAGAGGGAACATTTGTCTCTCTGGCAAGGGCACCATCTGTGTAGCACATGCGTCAAAGAGCTACTCAATGTGATAAGGCAGGTAATGCCTCATAGTCCCACTGCAGTCTATGTTGTCTGCAAGTGGAGAGGGTCCCTGACCTGGTGTGAACGTGTTGGGACAAACACTGAATAAAGTTTAATGGTGTTGAAATCAAAATTCAGGAGTTACTGCTTACTGCAACTGTTATTATCCCAGTTTACCTACTGTTCTAATTTTGTTTTGAGGATCACTTGCAAGACTTGGGCGGCACGATGGCACAGTGGTTAGCGTGCTGCCTCACAGTGCTAGGGTCCCAGGTTCAATTCCGGCCTTGGGCCAGTGTCTGTGTGGAGTTGCACATTCTCCCCGTGTTCGTGTGGGTTTCCTCCGGGTGTTCTGGTTTCCTCCCACAGTCCAAAGATGTGCAGGTTAGGTTGATTGGCCATGATAAATTGACCCTAGCGTCAGGGGGATTAGCATGGTAAATGCTTGGGGTTGCGGGAATAGGACCTGGGTGGGATTGTGGTCGATGCACACTCGATGGGTCAAATGGCCTCCTTCTGTACTGTAGGGATTCTATGATTCTAAGAATAGGATTATTACATTGCAGCGGTAATCACTTCCATCCAAAGAGAAAGCAACAGGAGCGACACGAAGGAAAGAGGGAAAATTGGGAAATGGAAGGTAATGAAGGGAAGAAAGCAGAAAACAAAAAGAAGGGGACAGAGATGAAATGAATGAATGTCAAAGAGACGGACCGAAGTGGGGGTGTGGGGTAGACTATAATTTACACTGAAGAGAGTTGGAAAAGCCTCGACCTCAGGAGGGAAAGGTGTGCAGCAAAGGAAGTTGGAAGTGATTCTTTTGGTGTGGTTTGAATGGGGGTGGTGAGCACGCAGCCACTTTGAACGAGACTTTAAGACTGCCACAATGAACAGAGAGGCAAAATGAATTTCAGCTTGAAGTAAGTGAGGGTGGGGAGGGGGTAGTGTACAAATCCAATGGGACAGGGGATGGAAGCATTGATGGAAGCATGGAGAGATTGAATAGGTTGGGACTTTATTCCCTGGAGCGTAGAAGATTGAGGGGAGATTTGATAGAGGTGTATAAGATTTTGATGGGTATAGATAGAGTGAATGCAAGCAGGCTTTTTCCGCTGAGGCTAGGGGAGAAAAAAACCAGAGGGCATGGGTTAAGGGTGAAAGGAGAAAAGTTTAAAGGGAATATTAGGGGGGGCTTCTTCACGCAGAGAGTGGTGGGAGTGTGGAATGAGCTGCCAGATAAAGTGGTAAATGCGGGGTCACTTTTAACATTTAAGAAAAACTTGGACGGGTTCATGGATGAGAGGGGTGTGGAGGGATACGGTCCAAGTGCAGGTCAGTGGGACTAGGCATAAAATGGTTCGGCACAGACAAGAAGGGCCAAAAGGCCTGTTTCTGAGCTGTAATTTTCTATGGTTCTATGGTTCTATTGCCAGCTTGAACTAGCAGATAGGGTTTGCATAGTGAATCTGTTTGAGGTGAAGTGGGATATGAAAAGTGTACCAACCTGAACTCAGCATGGGTGGAGTGAAGTATCAATTTAAAGTGAAGTGCAGGCAATAGAAGGAGTACCAGCTCCAACCACATGGGATGTGGGGTCGAGTACTCATTTAAACTGGAACTCATTTCATCTAGTCACTGGAAGGAAATGAAGGAATGAAATATCAGGTCGGGCATTGTGGGCAAAGAATAGCAAATTGAATGTGTCCAGACAAGGAAAACACCAGTTTGAACAGGGAGAAGATTACTTAGGTTAAGGCGAATAATTATATAAAGAAGAATGATGGAAAAGTAACAATGTTTATCACCGATTCTTAACATATGCATTTGCTTAAAATTCAAATCGTGAATTTTACTTCAAATGGATAGCCACTCTGAGAATTCTTATGATACAACTTCTATTATAACAGGTAATATAACGGCTGGTACATATTTAGATTCATGTAAGTGCACAGATTTTTAATCAGTTCTCATACTTAATCACATTAAGAATCCTGCTCAATGTTCACTCAAATGCTTCATGTTCGTGAAGTTAATGGAAAGCACTGCAGGAGATCAATCAAGGAAAATCATAATCCAGAACCATTATTGCTCCTGTCACGGAATGAAGATAGGCCCATGTAGAGCTAATATTTATGACGGGCAATAGGTCGTAACTGGGAAATCACAGGCTCATTAGTTTGACTTTGGGTTAGAGGCGAGTTGCTAAAAATAAGCGTTAGACATACACTGTGCAACAACTTTGATGGAGCAAGGGGTATCTGAAAATCTCAAAAGAGCTTCCAGAAAGTCTCACCAACCTGGTTGCATTTTTAAGTTGGGAAGAAGAAATATCAAGATGGAGGACAGAGTTCATGATATGAAATTGTTAAACTCAATGTTGAGTCCAGAAGGCTGAAAAGTGCCTAATCAAAAGATGAAGTTCTGTTCTTTCAGTTTGCGTCGGGCTTCACCGGAACATTGCAACAGGCTGAGGATGGAAGCGTGAGCATGGGAGCAAGATGGTGAATTGAAATGGCAAGCGACAGGGAGGTCAGGGCCATGCTTGTAGACTGAGTGAAGGTGTTCCGCAGAGTGGTCACCCAGCCTGCCCAATGTAAAGGAGATCGCACTGGGAGCAGCAAATACAGCAGACTAAATTGAAAGAAGTGCAAGTAAATCACTGCTTCAACTGGAAGGAATGTTTGTGGCCTTGGATGGTGAGGAGGGAGGTGGTAAAGGGGCAGATGTTACCCTCCTGAGACGGCATGGGAAGAGGTTCATCAAGACCCTGCAGAGGTTCTCACATGTTGATCTACATTGGAATTGCCCAGGAAGTTTCAACTTCTGATGGGAAAATTCCCCTATGCCCCCAGGATCAGCCATGACAGAGTCTCCTCTGAGATCGAGCCAGAGACCTCCAAGGGATCCATAGTACTTACCTGGGTAGTTACCCATGAAATGTTACTCAAATTAAAACTGGGTAACATCTGGGTAATTAGAAATCAACTCTCCAATCTTCCCCTCAATCCCCAACTACTCACCCAACTCCCAGGCTACCTCCTGACTCCCCAACTATCTGCGACCACCTTATTATTCACCCACCATCGAACTGCCCCCCTGACCACTTGACTACGATGACCCAACTCGATTACCCCCAATCTGAACGCATCCCCACCTGTCACTGACCAACTGCCTCCCAAGCATCCAACTATCCCTCAACCATCCAGCTACACCCCCAGCCGGACGCAATTACCCCAGGCCACCCGATTACCCCCAAGCATCCAACTACCCACCCCCCATCCCCCCCAAAAACCTGACTACACCATCGACCAAACCTGACTACCACCTGGCTATTCTCCAAAATGACCCCAACCCCTCAAGCACTAACCTAATGAGCCCCCGATCACCCAACTGCCACACCCAACATGAATCGACTAAACCCCAACGATCAGATCTGACAACCTCCAACCCAACTACTTACCTCACACACTTAACTACTTTGCTCACTGATTGATCCATTCACTGGACCATATGAAAGCTAGTGCCATAAACTGGGGGTGTGTCCTCTGCACTGATTCTCTTTGCGAATCTCTGTGTGGATTCCTGCACTGAGGGATAGCTTCAGCATGCTGCATCAGAACTTGGACCCTTTGAACGGTAACCAGGCAAGTGCGTAGTGTTCTGACCAGTCTGCATCGGACCCAATGGTTCCAACACTCATCGGAAGATTCAAATCGATATTCAGCAGAAATTCTGCTCCCTAGCCAATGATTCTATGACCTTCTCCAGTACCTGTCTGAGGTTGAGGCAGCCAGTTTGAAACCTCTGTGTGATATTTGACCCTGAGATTTCTGCCGCTGAGACAGTCTCTTTATAATGTTGTCCATTTCCACCCCCTTGCTTTAGCTCTTCTGAAAGGCTCATCTATGTCTTTGTTGCCTTCTTGCATGGCCATTAAGATGCATTTCTGGCCATCTTCTCATATTCAACTCTCTGTAAACTTGAGGCCTGCCAAAGCCCTGCTGCCTATGCTCAAAATTGCACCAAATCTCATTCACGCATACTCCTGTGCTCACTGACCTACATTCAAGCAACGTGTTGATTACAAAATTCTCATCTTCTCCATGGTCTGGGCCCATCTTATCCCTGGAATCTCCTGCTGCCCTACCATCATCTGATACATCTGCGTTCTTCTAATTCTGGCCTCCTATCCAGCCCCATTTTAATCTCTCCATCATTGGCAGCCCTGCCCTCAGCTGGCTACAGCTCCTAAGCTCTGGAATAGCCTCCCTGCCCCTCCCGATACCTCTATTTTCCTCCTTTAACGTGTCTTAAAACCATATTAAATCCTTTGATCAAACTTTTGGTCACCTGTCGTAGTATTTACTGGTGTGGTTCGATGTCATATTTTCATAGAATCATAGAATCCTCATAGAATGGTCTCCCTCTCGAAGGAAGGCCATTCAGCCCAAGCAAGCCTGCACCAACAACAATCCCACCCAGGCCCTATCCCTGTAACCCCATGTTTTTACCTTGCTAGTCCCCCTGACACTAAGAGGCAATTTAGCATGGCCAATCAACCTAACCCGCACATCTTTAGACTGTGGGAGGAAACTAGAGCACCTGGAGGAAATCCACACAGACACGGGGAGAACGTGCAAACTCCACACAGACAGTCTCCCAAAGGCAGAATTGAACCCGGGTCCCTGGCGCTGTGAGGCAGCAGTGCGAGCCATTATGCCACCACGCCAAATTTTGTTTTGTAATGCCTCTGTGAAGTGCCTTGAAATGTTTTATTACAGTTAAACCACTATATAAAGACAACTTCTTTCTGATCTCCAGCCGCACATTGATGGAGTGGAAGCTATTGTAGCTAATGAAACCTTCCAGTTGTTCTGTGTGTTTTTGCTGATGATGACTCACATGTGTGGGAAGATGGCCAAGGAAACAAAGCTGAACACCCATTCATTCTGGCAGGCATCATCACAGGTAACGTTGTATAATTACCGGCCCTGGTATACTCCCCTATACACCAGTTATCTTAAGCATTTGCATCTCCCTCTGATGGAGTCCTGGAAGGATCAGGAAGCAATATAACTGAGGACAATGCTTTTGACCAGTACATGGCCACCCGATCCAACAGGCCTTTTGGAGAATGCCATCTTAAGCCACCACTTGTCACAATAACTTGATTTTCCTGAAGTCAAGGAAACCCCCAGCCTTTGCTTGTGCACCCTTGTTGTAGTCAGTGTATGCTGTGAGCTGCACCCCCTGTCAGCCCATTCTCCCCTCTTTGCTGTCCAACTACGGGTCTCTCAACAGCAGACTTCTGGTGCTTCTGCTTCTGTTCATATCGCTTCTTTTAATTCCTTTATTCTTCCATGGGGTGTCACTGTCAAGGCCAGCATTGTTGCCCATCCCTTATTGTCCTTGAGCTGTGGGAGTTGATAGCATAGTGGTATTGTCACTGGACTAGTAATCCAGAGACTTGGGTAATGCTCTGGGGCATCAGGTTCAAATTTCACCACAGCAGATGGTAACATTTGAATTCAATAAAAATCTGGAATTAAATGTCTAATGCACATCATGAAACCATTGTCAAGTTCTTTCCATGGTCTGGCCTACATGTGACTCTAGATCCACAGAAATGTAATTAATTCTTAAATGCCCTCGGGGGAAAAGGTCAAAGAATTCTGGTATTTTTCAGTGTTTATACAAGCTTGTAAACATTCAATGCTGATCTGACTTCAAATGGTATGATGTGAAAAAAGTATTTATTCATGTGAGAAAAGGCTCTTTTACACATGCAAAAAAAGTCCCTTCAATGGGTATCATTAAAAACACTCAAAAATACTTGAAAGCCATCACTGTTCGTCAAGGTTGTGAAAACATCTTCATTTGAAATCAATCATTAGTAATTGGAAATACTTGGGTATTCAAGGAAATAACACCTTCATTAACTCTGGGGAAAAGGACCCTGTGCCAAGGGTAGGGGAGATGATTCAGTAAAGAAATAACCAACAATGTAAGTGTAGCACCACTGAGAAGTACCAGTTCAGTGGAATGAAATTTAAAATATATAAGGCTCCAAGAAAGCTAGTAACTCACTAAGGTTATGTGACAGCACCTTCCAAATCCACGACTTCTATCACGTGGAAGGACAAGAGCCTAGACACATTCAGACATCACCACCTACGAGTTCCACTCCAAGCTAAATACCATCCTAACTCATCATTCCTTCACTGTCGTTGACTCGAATCCTGGAACTCCCTTCTAATCACCCCCAACTACTTGTCTGCTGTTCTTGAGTACCTGATCGCTGAGATCCAGTGGTGTGACCACCTCGCTAAACATCCTGTCTACGACTTGCTCAGCATCACTCCTATTGCCTCCTATCCCATGTGCTTTTATTTTGTTAATCAGCCTCCTGTGGGGGACTTTATCAAAAGCTTTCTGAAAGTCCTAATATACTACGTCCATCGACTCTCCTTTATCAATGTTGTTAGTGACATCTTCAAAAAACTCCAAAAGGTTTGTCACACATGATTTCACATCCGTAAATACATGCTGACTATGTCCAACCAGCTCATGATGGTTCAAGTTTCACATCCTTTGTAAGAGATTCCAGCATTTTCCTATTGCTGATATAAGCCTAAAAGGTCTGTGGTTCCCTGTTTTCTCTCTCCCTCCCTTTGTAAATAGTGGGGTGACATTTGCTACCTTCCAATCTTCATGAACTACTCGAGAATCTATAGAATTTGGGAGGATGATCACCAATGTATCAACTATCTCTAGAGTAACTGCTTTCAACACTCTGGAATACATAGGATCAGGTCCTGGGGACTTATCAACTTTTAGTCCAATTAATTTCTCTGATACAGTCTTCTTACTTCTGCTAATTTCCTTCAACTCTGCTTTCTCCCTAGTCCTTTAGATCTCTACATCTGGGAAATTTCCTATATCTTCCTTAGTGAAAACAAACACAAAATAATAATTTAATTTCACTGCCATTTCTCTGTTATTCATTATGAATTCTCCTGACTCTGCCTTTAATGGACCCACATTTATCTTAGCCAAACATTTCCTTTTTACATACCTGTACAAGCTTTTACAGTCCATTTTTATGTATTTTGCTAGATTGCATTCAGATTTTGTTCTCCCGTTCTTTGTCAGTTTCCCAACCTTCCTTTGCTATATTTTAAAAACTTCTCAATCCTCAGGTTTACTGCTATTACTGGCAATTTGTAAGACTTTTCTTTTCATCGTATCCAATTAATCATATAACTTATTTTGTCAGCCATGGTTGACTGGCTTTTTTGGAGTTTTTGCTCCTTGAAGGAATGTATAGTTGCTGTACATTACGTCATAGTTCTTTGAAGACTATTCATTGCCTATACATAGTCTTACCTTTCAATGTCTTTTCCCAGTCCACCTCAGCCAATTTGTCCCTCATGTCTTCATAATTTCCTTTATTCAATTTTAACATCTGGCTTCAGATTGAACTTCCTCACTTTCAGATATAATGTAAAATTCTATTATATTGTGGTCACTGATCCTTAACGGTTCTTTTACAACTAGATTATTAGCTCTTTTTCATTACATAATACTAGAACTAAAATAGCCTGTCCTCTCATTGATTCCTCCACATACTGCCCTAGAAACTCATCCCTAACACACTCCTGTAACTCGTCTTCCTCAGAATTCGTGCTCACTTGGTTTAACCAGTCTATGTACAGGTTGAAGTCAGCCAGGATCACAGTATTGTCCATGCTACATGTTTCACTCATTTCCAGATTAAAGCCATGCCCCACATTACCATTACTATTTGGTGGCATATAAAAGAAACTCCAACTAATATCCGCTACCCTTTGCTGTTTTTTAGCTCCATCTAAACAGATTCCACACATTGGATGGGATTTTACAGCCTCGCTCAGGCAAGGCCAGAAATTCCCACCCGAAGCCAGTGGAGATTTCCATTGTCGGGCCCTTGCTCGCTCCGATTCCATAGTGGACAAGATGGTAGAGTTCCGGCCATTGTTCTTTCGATCTGAGACCCTCTTTTACAGCTGCACTGATCTCATCCCTGATTATCAGTGCAAGCCCATCTCCTTTCCTTCCTTGTCTATCCTTCTGAAATGTCATATATCCTTGGACATTCAGTTAATAGTAATTTTCCTTGGGGAGATGTGGTTCACTTTCTCAGACCCAAAATAAGTGTCTGTGTGAAGTTGTTGCCTTGAACTCCAATGAGGATGATTGTTGAGGGAGTATTCCCGATCTAGAGTAGTCTATATTGGGGGCTAGAATTATAATCCACTTCAAAAGGACAGTGTGTTCTGATAGGGGCCAATACCAGATAATTCAGATCTCTTCTTCACAGCTTTTCCTACAGTATTTTGGTAGAAAATACAGAAATAAATATAATCTGACTCATATTAACTATTTAATATTAATTACTTATCCTCCAATTACAGGGTAATTGAGTAGCCTTCTTCTCATACAATCACCTGTTTCTAGACAGTGTCGTGGTTCCCCAGGACGACAATTCGTTCACATCGGTTTAAAACAGAGAGTCTGAGCAGCGATCTTTCAAGCAAAAGACTTTATTTCTCAGCACAAGAGACAAAGCCGGGAGCGTCCGGAACACTCCAAAGAGCCCTTGGGCTTACAGTCTTTTATGTACATTTCAGCTCCCTATCTCAAGATTCTTATCTCACTTTTATTGCCTGTCCTTGGTTCTCATCTTACTTTAGACCCTTTATCTGTTGTATTGGCAATTAGTCGTTCCCTGTTATATCTCTGTGTCTCTTAAATCATGGTGGTTATGGCTCTTACCTTTATCTGACCTTTTCTGCTTGTACTATAATCGTAGTTTTGTTGATTTAGGCCGAAAGTGTTAGAAAGGACATTCTCTCTGCTGATTTTATGGTTTTATGGTTCACTATTAAGTTGAACCACCGAGCAGTCTTCCTTGTTTTCTTAAGTGACTGTTGTCTGCTTTCCTTAATTAGTGATTGCTATATTACTTCTCTAGTTCCTCCACTTTGATCATATCGACTACACTTGATTATATTAGGTCACACGAAGTTACTTTAGGTTATATACCCATCTCACTACTCACCTAAATCTGCTATATCATTTTACTAAAACCTGTGAATCTGAATTTCATACTAAACTCATACAATTTCCCTTACAAGTCCCCCCTTTGAGGCTATTCCCTAGCCTCATCCCAATTACCAAGCTCAAATAATCCCCTCGCTCAATTCCATTTGCATTTCATTTTAATCACTTTTTCAGGCGATGTGGAGGAGCCGACTATTTTGGTCAGGGATCAGTGTCCCTATTCTAACTTTATCATAATTTGTCTATCCCGGTTCTGATTTTTGGGTTGCTCCTCCAGATTGCCTGCCCCTGACAGTCATCAGCCAAAAACCTTCCCACTCTTGTCTAGGGAAGGGAAAAAGACTGATTCCTGTGTACAGACTAAGTTCTCCTGGTTTCGTGCGGACTTCAGCAAGGTGCTGTTGTTTCCACAAGGTGATCTTCCACTATTGTAGTTATTTTACAGAGTGACGAGTTTCAACTTCGACCAAGGTCATTGTGAATCCACTCAGCGGGGGCGGCTCAAGATTTTCCCATTCCTCTGTTTTTTCTCTCGAGCGTGAGCTGCTTAGCACCCGCGTCACCATCTGCCGCGCTGCCACTCTGGTAAGGAAGGATCTCAGGGCGGGTAAAAAACAACAAAATATCAATCCCAGAATGATTATTGTTGCGATTGCTACAGCTCCAGCTTTGGCAAACCACGCCCCCCATCTTCCTAATATTCTGTCCAGCCAACTCCATACCTCATGCCCAAACCCAGCATTTTCTTTCACTTCTTTCTTAAGATTTCTTAACTTATTCATGGCTTGTGTAAATGACCCCTCTGGATTAGTGTTATTAGGGATAAATGTGCAGCACTGATCCCCAAACATAACACACACCCCTCCTTTCTCTGCCAGGAGCCAATCTAACGCCTGTCGATTTTGCCACGCCATTTTGCTGGTCGCATCCAACTGCTCTCCTAAGGCCTCCAGGGCATCATTCGTATAATTAATAAACCTCTGCTGATTATAATAGATGTAATTGATCCACTCAGTATTCTTGCTGGGTGTGATCCAAACAAAGAGGGATTCAAACCCTGCAGCTATTTCGTTCCTAGCTTTGAACTCATTCGGGATGCCGCGGGGCTGTCCGATTGCGTCCAATTTTATCGTAGGGTCAGGGGTATATGCCCTCTTAACTTTTTGTGACTTAATTTCTTTTTCCACCGGTAGTATCACAGTGCTCTGGGCAAGCATAACTCGGGCACATAGTCCCTTCCAATTCTGTGGTAGTTTTGCCAATAGCCCTTTCTCCGGGCCACAAAGCCACCAGAGATCGGCCAGTTGATTTTCTTGATAGTCTAACACAAAAGGAGGAGGTGCCCATCCCCCTCCTGAGAGGATCAGATAAAGAGCATCGGTTATATTCCAAATCCTTTCACACTCTCCTGTGTAATTTCCCACACTACTTCCTGTGCTACTTTCCCTCCAATAGCAATCTCGGATTTGTAAGTTGGGCTCTACACTCCTCCCCACGATTCTCCCCGTGTATTTCTATTTCTTCCTCGCTATCACCTCTATCCACTCTGTGTACTTCTTCAATTTCCCTTCTCTCCCCCACCCCCGGTACCGTTCTGGTACAATGGTTTAAGTGATACCACAGTGTACTGCCTTCTACTTGCAACGCCGTGGGAGACACTTTGGTGACTTCAAACGGTCCTTCTCGTCTCGGTTCGTTCCAACGTCTGCGGAACTTCCTGATGTATACTCGATCTCCAGGCTTGATCTGATGTTCTGTTACCGGATTCTCCTCCTCCTTGGCTTTTTCCTGTTCAAATATAGTTCTATGTATAACAGTTAATTGTTGTATATATTCTTTTGTGCTTTGATCTAAACATTCTAGCGTAGGACCTCCTGATCCCCTGATCTTAGGTACCGGCATTACTCTTCCTGTCATCATTTCATGTGGGCTCAAATGTGTGATTCTGTTTTCCTGACTCCTGTATTGCATTAGAGCCAATGGCAGAGCATCTATCCAGTTTTTCCCTGTTTCATTGCAAATTTTGCTTATTTTAGCCTTAAGGGTCCCGTTTGCTCTCTCCACCATTCCTTGGGATTGAGGGTGATATACGCATCCAAACTTCTGCTTTATTCGGAGTGCCGAGAGTGTCTCTCTCAGTGCCCTTCCTATAAAAGCAGATCCATTGTCTGAACTTAATTGCGTGGGTATACCAAATCTTGGGATAATTTCTTTTGACAGGAAGTTAATCACCGTTCCAGATCCTTGATCTTTGGATGGCGTTGCTTCTATCCATCTGCTGAATCTATCAATAATCACTAGCATGTATCTTTTCCCTCTTACCACCTTTCCCATATCCACATAGTCCATGCATAGATGTTTAAATGGTCCTTCAGGAATGGGTATATGCCCTATTGGGGCAGTAATGCCCTTCCTGATGTTATTCTGAGCACACACCTCACACTGACTTAGTATGTAGTCAATCGAGTTTTGCAGGTATGGTGACCAGAATCCTTCCTTCTTGATCTTCCTAGCCACTTCTCCTCTTGCACAGTGGTCCACTCCATGCGCTTCGCTAATTAGTACGGTTAGTAATGATGTGGGTGCTATGACTAATCCCTCCCCATTTCTCCATATCCTGTCCTGTTGTCCCTGTAGTGCTCCTCTATCTTTCCACATTGCCTTTTCAGCTACAGAGGTTTCCTCCTGTAATTGTGCTACATCCTCTAATGTGATCTGAGGTTCGATATCCCCCGTACCTGGCCCTGGGTGCGGCCTTGCTATTTCTACTGGGGCTATCGTAGCCTCAATGCATCCTGACGCTTCTTTAGCTGCCTTGTCGGCTTTGGTGTTTCCCTGTGTGACGCTGTCTGCTCCCTTTTTATGCGCCTTACACTTAATTATGGCTAATTCCCTTGGACCCATCATGGCCCTTATTAAAGCCCTGATTTGACCTTCGTGTTGTATTGGTCCTCCTCCGCTTTTCATAAATCCCCTTTGCTTCCATATTGCCCCGAACAGATGGCAGACCCCGTGGGCATAGGCCGAATCAGTATAAATTTCCAATGCTTCCCCGTTTGCTAGCTCACATGCTCTGGTCAATGCTTTAAGTTCTGCCAGTTGGGCTGAACAGGGCTGTTCACATTTCTCTGCTTCTATGACTTCAAGTGTTTCCCCTTTCTGTTCAACTATGGCATAGCCTGCGTGGTTTCCTAAGTGATCCCTGTAACATGAGCCATCTACATACAGTATCCTTTTCCCTTCTGTCACTAGTCCCTCTGCTCTTAAATCTTTTCTCAGTTTCATAAATGTTTTTACTTCTCTTAAGCATTCATGTTCTTCTCCCTCATGAGGTAATGGCATGTAATCAGCTGGATTTACTCTGTTGCACTTTATAATCGTGATATCTGGAAATGTGGTTAGCATTCGATAATGATGGATCCTAGCAGGTGTCAGCACAAATTGTCCTTGCTCAATCAATTCAGCTACCTTATGGTATACATGTATGTTTATCGGATATCCCATTGTGACCGTGGCTGCCTTTTCGTACGCCCACCAAGCTGCTGCCAGGCCTTGATAGCACGGAGGGTATCCCATCGCTACGTCGTCTAGCTTGGTACTGTAATATGCTACAGCCTGCCTTCGTCTACCCTTGCAATTTTCCTGCATTAACATTGCTGTAGCAAATCCGGCTTCTCTGTTACTCACAAATAAGTCAAAGGGCTTGTCATAGGTCGGTAAAGCCAAGGCTGGTGCCTGTGCCATTTCTCTCTTTATATTCTCAAATGCGTCTGAAGCATCTTTATCCCATTTTAGTTTGGCTTTTAATTCGTCACACCCTGCCTCCTTCATTATCTTTCGTAGTGCCTGCGTTTTTTCGGCATAGCTTTCCACCCATTCTGAACTGAATCCTGTCATTCCCAAAAATGTCATCATTTGTCCCACCGTCTGTGGTTTCGGAACTTTTAGTACTGCTTCTATTTGCTGTGAAGCTATCTCCTTCTGTCCTGCTGATATTTCTCTTCCCAAGTATTCTACCTTTTTCTGGCACAGCTGCAGCTTTTTCCTGGAAACTTTATGGCCCCCTTCTGCTAACCTTTTCAATAGTTTTAAACTATCCTTCCTGCACTGTTCTTGTGTTCCTGTGCATAATAATAAATCATCCACATATTGTATCAGTGTTCCTTCCAACTGTATTCCTTCTAAATCTGCTCTCAACACCTGATTGAATACATGTGGGGAATCTTTAAATCCTTGGGGCATCCTATTGTATGTGTATTGTTTCCCCTCGTATGTAAATGCAAAGAGATACTGACTTTCTTGAGCTAGTGGCACACTAAAAAATGCCGAACATAGGTCTATTACAGTAAACCATCTACTTTCAGGTGGTATATTTGTCATCAAGGTATAAGGGTTTGGAACCTCTGCTGGCATATCTTCCACTACCTCATTAATTGCCCTTAGGTCATGCACCAATCTCCATTTTTCTCCGTCCGCCTTTTTCACTGGTAGTAGCGGTGTGTTACACCTGCTCCGGGTTTCTTTTAATACCCCTGCTTCTATCAATCCCTTAATCGTCCCTCTAATTCCTTCAATTGCTTCTGTCTTGATTGGGTATTGCGGCCTATACGGCCCCTGACGTCCTATCTTTAATCTGACTTCAACTGGATTAGCGTTTTTGACCCTCCCTACATCCGTGTCCTGTCTGGACCACAACTCCTGCGGGAGAGAGTTCAAATCCTGCTCTAACCTCTCTCTCCACTCCAGTTCCTGTTTCTCGATTTGCACTCCTATTGTTATCTGCTTCGGTTTCCCAAGCATTTTAACATCCAAAATTATTTTCGTCATTTGTCCATTGCTGGACGTCCAAATATCTACATTGTCTGTCTGGACAAATTCTAAATCTTGTGCTCTCAACACCATTGGTCCTAGGTCTTTTGATCTGTATCCCGGATTCACTTTCAATGTGACATGTGGCTCCGCCCCAGATACAGAGAACCATTTGTTAACCCATTCATTCCTAACAATGGTGAGGGCTACTCCCTCTAGTCCGATTAAAATACTTCCTGACTTTATTTCCTGTTCTCGTCCTGCCTCCCTTTCCCATTTCTCCTGTATCTCAGGTTCCTGCCCTTCATCAAATATCATTGTACTGTGTAATTCTGTTCTTGGCCATTTGGCTTGTGGAACCCAAGTGTTTATAAGCTTTCCCCAAACTTCCCATATCTGTTTTTTAACTTGTTCCTCTATATCTCCCAACCAATATACATTAACCCCTTCCTTTCCTGGTATTTCAAGTGGATACATTCCCATCAAATCAATTCCTTGTTCAGTGCATTCTAATTTCAGTCCTAAACCTAGGATTGCATCCCTTCCCAATAGATTTAAAGGAGTTTTATCACATACTAAAATAGGTACATGGGTTGTCTTATTTCCAATGGTAACAGGCACCGGCGTCGTCATTCGAGCTAATGTTACTTTCCCCGAGAACCCCACAGTTTTTACAAACTGGTTTGACAATGGTAAGTGATCCGCATATTTCGTTTGCATGCACGTACATGTGGCGCCGGTGTCTATCATCATGGGGACCTCGATCCCTCCTACTCTAACGTTAACTATAGGTTCCTGCTCTGCAGTTTCTGTTATCTGTACGTACTGTCCTACCATTTCGGGGTTCTCTGGGCCTCCCTATGGGGAATTCTGATGGTTTACCGGCCCTTGAAACATCGGGATGCTGTTTGGCGATCCTTGGATCAGTTGTTGGCCTGTCTGCTGCTGGTTTTCTCCCTGTCTGGGGAAATTCCGCGGGCAATTCCTTTTTATGTGCCCTGCCTCCCCGCACCCCCAACACACACCTGAAGGGCCAGGCAGTGGTCCCTGTCTCGGAGTCTGATGATTAACCTGTCCCTGTCCTCTCTGATTCTGATAGGGTGACCTACCACCTCCCTGTCCTTTCCCATTTCTATTCCAGTCAGTCTGACTTTGCAGGGCGTATGGGTTTTGATAATTTAGGCCATAGGCTCCTGGGTTCATGGACAGTGGGAAGGCAGAAATGTTATAGGTTATGACGGGCTGGCCTCCATCTCCGCTCCCCCCTTTGATTAGTGCAGGTATTTCCTCTGGCTTTTGCTCCACCATCATTGGTGCTATTTTTCTGGGTGCGAGATCCTCTTTTGCCTTCAGTTTATCCTTGCTTTTGATCTCCTCCAACTGTGCCTGAAGGAGTTTACGTTGTACCTCCTTCAGCTGTTTGTCTGCATTCTTTTCATCTTTGCGATGTCTCTCTACTGCATGGGCAACATAATCCACAAACTCTCGGTAATTTTTTGAGTCCAAGCCCACCACTTCCTCCAGCCTTGTCTTAGCTGGGGCTGGCAAGCCCTCTAGGATTGCAGCCCGGAACATGGAGTTGGTCAGTGGGTCTATTAAAATGTCCCTCTCCGTGTCCCTTCTCCACCTTTTTAATTGATTCTCCACATACACAGCTGCATTCTCCTCCTCACCCAGTGGCTCTCCCTTTAGGGTTTTTACATCCATTCGATTGGGGTACATATCCCGCAGTGCCTGCCAGATGTCTTGGCGGTACTGGTCCATTAGTATCCCATCCACCGCTGGGTTATAAGCTGCGGTCAGGATGCCAGCACGTCTCATTACTTCCGCCATTTGGTCCATTCCTAGCACCTTTGTCAGGAGAGCTTTGATGTCGCCCAGTGCCATCCTTTTTCCCACCATCCCTGCCTCCAACTGTCCAATCCACCTTCCAGCCCCATCCAAAATATTGGGTAATTCAATAATTAAATTAGGCAAATCCTGACCTGACCAAGGGATATACTGCGGTCTGCCACCCTTCAGAATCACCGGGAATACCCTTTTCCCTCTCCTATCCACATCTGGAAACTTTACAGGTGGGTGCCTTTCCCGCCTTGATTTTCTTTGCACCCCTAACATTGATTGCCTCCCTTCGTCTTCACTACTCTCTTCTGTTTCTCCTTCCATCTCTCTATATCTTGTCTCTTTTCTCCCTCCTTTCGTGCCCATTCCTCTTTCGTCATCTGTTCTATGTCATATTCTCCCTCAAAATTCATTGTGCCTGATATAACTGGGTACAGTCCCGTGGAGCTCTGTTTCTCTAAGTATGGGGGTGGGGCTACGTTTGGATCTTCCAATTTTGCTTTTTCCTCAAGTTGTACTGGCCTCTGCATTCTACCTCCCCTCCATACCCCTCTTCTTTCTTTCCCTTCTTGTTGGAATAGGGCTAATATCTCTAACTCCTTTTCTCGCTTCTCCCTTCTTTTGCTCGATTTATCCTTAATCTTATAGTTCTTTATCATTCCCTTCTGGTCCTCACACCTCTCTATGGACCATGTGCCTTCCTCCGGCCACTGTGTATTGGTCTTATTTGTTCTTTTGGCCCATTTTTTAGAGACGTGTTCTATATCTCCCCTAAGGGCTGGGAACTTATCCCCTAATATCTCCACTGGTGTCTTAACTTGGTGCGCCATTACTCGTCTTTTTGGATCACTGTCGCAATTTTTGTCACTTAATCTGTCAGAGTTAGGTATCACAGTGATTATTACTTGCTGTATTGTTTTTCCGTGCTCAGTCCCCTGTTTACCTTTCCTTTGGATTTCTTTTGCCACTATCTGTAATTCTAACCGGGGTCCTGATATCCACTTCCCCGTAGTCCCCTGTCCCGGCACTATCTTCCTCTCCCGGGCCAGAGGGTAGTAGGTTTTCACTTGCTCGTCTATGTGTATAAGAATCCTGTATTGGTCAGATCCCTTTATTAATTTCTCTAGGGTTTCCAATTTTATTTCGTCTATCCAATTCCTATCGACTACTCTTTCCCATTTTACATACGGCCACTCATTCTTTATCTCCTCTAAGTTAATTATGTGTGTAATCTTTTTCCAATCCAGTGTTGCTTCCGTTTTTGTTATTCAAAGATTAGTTATTTTCAATCTTGTCACCAGGCAGTTTTGTCAGGGTAATTTTTCAAGTTTTTAGTTATTACCCTACCTATATTCCGACTCTCTCTCTTATTTCTGTCCTTCACGCTGTTTTCTCAGACCAGTTTGTTCAAATTGGTCTTTTACTTCCTCTATTCTAGCTGCTACTCCCCTTTCCTGTGGTTAAAATCCACTCCTGTGCTTTTGGCTACTGTATTAGGTCAGAGAGTGATCTCTCACTGATCTCTCTCCCTCTCGGTTGACGTCCCTTACCCGAGGTCCTGGGTAGGTTTGGACTGGCAGATTTTCCCACACTTACTCTCTTCTGGGCAAGTCGTGACCTGAAAAACCCGCTCCAAACCGCTTGACTTAACCTAATTGCATTACTTTAGCTTTCGGCCTTTTTCCCGTCTCACTTTTTACCCATTCACAGACAATACAGTATTCGCAGCGCGCTTTTGCATGCAAAAATTCTGCTCTTCGGATCAGACTCAGTCTCTCAAAATTTTTACACAATTTGGTTTTACCTGTGCAGGATATCTTTTTGGGTTGGGGAGATCCAGGACCAGCAGAGAGCCGGGCGCACCGGGCCTCGAGAAAACCCCTTTCTGACAACAAGGATTTACATGCATGCAAGTCTGCTTACCTTGTTGACAGAAGGCCGGCTGGGGACTTCTCGGTTCCGGTTGGACCACCGTCTCCGCTACTCCTTCCAGATGCTTTTCTGGGCGATCTCTCACCAACCCTGCTAAGCAGCGCCAATTTTGTCGTGGTTCCCCAGGACGACAATTCGTTCACATCGGTTTAAAACAGAGAGTCTGAGCAGCGATCTTTCAAGCAAAAGACTTTATTTCTCAGCACAAGAGACAAAGCCGGGAGCGTCCGGAACACTCCAAAGAGCCCTTGGGCTTACAGTCTTTTATGTACATTTCAGCTCCCTATCTCAAGATTCTTATCTCACTTTTATTGCCTGTCCTTGGTTCTCATCTTACTTTAGACCCTTTATCTGTTGTATTGGCAATTAGTCGTTCCCTGTTATATCTCTGTGTCTCTTAAATCATGGTGGTTATGGCTCTTACCTTTATCTGACCTTTTCTGCTTGTACTATAATCGTAGTTTTGTTGATTTAGGCCGAAAGTGTTAGAAAGGACATTCTCTCTGCTGATTTTATGGTTTTATGGTTCACTATTAAGTTGAACCACCGAGCAGTCTTCCTTGTTTTCTTAAGTGACTGTTGTCTGCTTTCCTTAATTAGTGATTGCTATATTACTTCTCTAGTTCCTCCACTTTGATCATATCGACTACACTTGATTATATTAGGTCACACGAAGTTACTTTAGGTTATATACCCATCTCACTACTCACCTAAATCTGCTATATCATTTTACTAAAACCTGTGAATCTGAATTTCATACTAAACTCATACAATTTCCCTTACAACAGTTAGCTGGGGTGGCTTGGTGGCACAGTGGTTAGCAGTGCTGCCTCACAGCCCCATGGATCCGGGTTCAATTTCTGGCTTGGGTCACTGTCTGTGCGGACTTTGTATGCTTTCCCCGTGTCTGTATGGGTTTCCTTCGGGTGCTCCGGTTTCCTTCCACAGTCCAAAAGAAGTGCTGGTTAGGTGCATTGGCCATGCTAAATTCTCCCTCAGTGTACTCGAAAAGGCACTGGAGTGTGACGACCACTGGATTTTCACAGTAACTTCATTGCTGTGTTAATGTAAGCTTACTTGTGACACTAATAAATAAACTTTAAACTTGCTAGAAAATGTGAGGAATGTTAACATGGTTTCTTTTCTGATCACATGTTAAGACAAAATGGCGACCTGACTTAGTCAGTTCATTGCAGAATGCCTGTTTGTAAAAAACCTTTGGAATAAATGGTCAAATTAAGCATGTACACTAAAGCCTATTGAAATAAAATCTAAAATCTAGACCAGCTTACATCATTCAGTTTCTTTAGTTGGCTCAAATGCAAATAGCATTCGAGACTGTCACATAATGAATGCATCATGACTACTGCCAGGATGTCAAGTATTATTTCTCATGATTCTCTGTGTATAGACACATGCTGGAACAAGACACACGACAAGCTGTTCTTTATTGACGCTGGAGACAAAAGAAAGATCTGTTCCGTGATGAAAGGAAATTGAAGTCATTGTATATTGACCTCAATTTACCCAGAATTGCGAACTAACAGAAAAAGCATGCTTGTTCTTTTAAATTCAGGAGCATAAAAAGCAAATTTTGAATTCATGGTTTGCACTTTTGGAATGGTCAAATCTGTAAATCTGTTTGGCTTTCTCCAAGTTTCTCAACCTGGATTTGAGATATCGGAGACAATTAACATGTGACAGGAGGTTGATCTTAGTGATAACAAAGCTGGGAGAGATTTCATTTTCATTGTAGGCCTCAAGTCAATACCTGTGGGCAGGTGACTGGCTATTTTCAGGAGACAGAGATGTTGGTTTTCAGGGGAGGGCACAAAGCAGGAGAAGGCTATGGCCCCAAGACAAGTTTGCGAAAGAGATCGTTGCGAGGGGTCTGTGTTTGGGGAGGGGAGGGGGACTGGCTGGAGCTGTAGAGGCCTACACTTTCCAAGTGGGACAAGCAGAGACTTCTGTTTTGCTCGGCTGACTCAGGAAAGTTTCAGATTAACCTCACAGACCGTGCTGGCTGCCAATCTTGTGACAGGAACGTCAGGCGTTTGCAATTACAGAATCTAATGCTACTCCAGATTGGGCAAAGATGTTTCTTGTTTGTCCATTCCTAATGTGGCGAGCTCTTCCAATCACTTCTTGCCTTCTATTTTGGGACTTCGGAGGTGGTGTAGTGTCTAAAAGAGTTGGGCCTTTTTTTAAATGAGGAAAAAATGGGGTAGGCGGTACGGTAGCACAGTGGTTAGCACTGCTGCCTCACAGCGCCAGGGACCCAGGTTCAATTCCAGCTTCGGGTCACTGTCTGTGTGGAGTTTGTACATTCTCCCTGTGTCTGCGTGAGTTTCCTCCAGGCGTTCCGGTTGTGTGGTTTAGTGTAATTGGCCATGCTAAATTGACCCTAATGTCAGAGGGATTTGCAGCATAAATATGTGGAATTACGGGAATAGGGCCTGGGTGGGATTGTGGTCAGTGCAGACTCGATGGGCTGAATGGTCTCCTTTTGCACTGTAGGGATTCTATGATTCTAAGTTAAATAGGAATATGGAAACAGCATGTTCCGGGAGCCTCCGTACAGACCATTCTAGGTAGTTTGCAACAACACAAATCCTAAGTCACCAAATCATTTCTTATAGTAATTTTGATTCTATTGCACTAAGTGTATCATAGTGAAAAGCTGTTCAATGGCCTTCCCATCTGAGGACCTGTGAGTGAGAAGTTGCACTGATATTGGATTCTGTAGAGGAGAGGTGCCAAGTACAGTGGGCCTCTGCTCTCACCTCATATATTCAGACCTGACTGTGGCAGACTCCTCAGAAGAGGTTCTCTGTACCCTCCATAACAGTTCAAATGTTATGTAAGCCATCCAAAGCAGGTAAATAAGAAGGTGTTGCTCACTTTTGCAATGTGCTGCATCACTGCGTGTTCCTATCTGTGATTAATAGCTCCAGGTGTGTGTACGTTTTGATGCTGATATAATTGTTGGAAGTTAATAAGTTCGACTGAAGGCAACAAGGTGGATGTTGATTTTGTTAATCATATTAATTGTATATAAGGAAGAGTCAGCCAGCTTGATGTGTTGGAGGGGAATGAGCTGGTATAGTTTGTCTCTCTGCTTAGCATGCTAGAAAATAAATCTGAACAAGGTAAAGACTAATATTGGATTCATTCTTCCATAATATACATTTATTGGTGTTAACGATAGTGTCACATATTATTCCAGGATGGTATGTCTTCTTCCGTGTGCTCAAATCAATTTGCCAATTCAAAATCAAAAGAAAAATGGGTGAGTGCTTTGATTTGTAGAAATGATTGAAGCACAGATACCCACTTGCTATCAAACAATATATTAATTAACAAACTGAAATATAACTTACTTCAATATTATTTGATTCTTAATTTAATACAGATATGATCACATTCCTCCAACACAGCACGTTGCTTTAAATAAAACAGCAGATAAATAATTTAGACTAGTTATATCCCTGCTACTATTGAATAATACAGTTGTATTGTTACACCTGAATCCCTTGTTGCATTCCAATAAATCAGTGTCCTACTGCAATAAAAGATATGAAAAATTAAAATCAGGAGGCAACTGTGGTCTAAAAGAATGCTAAATTACTTTTTAGATTGATGCTTAGAAACCACTGCACCAAGTTGAAAGAGTAGTATTATGAAATCTTTGCTGTTTTTGCACCTTTTATGCAAACTTCTGGCCCCTTTGATGACATGTCATGATGCAGGACATTTAATTCCACCATCAATAAATGCTGTCTGTTTCATGTTCCAGTTGGGAAGGAACAGATGGTTTTATGATATTGAAGACAGGTTGTAGTTGAAGCTAGGACAAAAACAGAGCTGTTCCAGTTAATTTATACAAAACTGGTATGAACAACAGCCATGTAAAACTGATGCAAAATAAACTGCTAGCTAATGGCTTAGATGCTAATATAAGCAAAGTGTCACTGCATTTAACCAGACTGAATGGAAATGAATAAGCAGTGTTAGCTTTGTAATCAACGTGACTGAATAATAATTCCTCACTGCAATTCAAAAGATCATATTTTAATTTAAAGGTTAGGTTAATGTAATCTCACTAATAATGGAGCTTTTGAATAAAAAAACCAAAACCTTTTCTGAGGATCAGGAGATGTCCGGCAATAATTGTCACAAATGAATGCTTATTGTGAAGAAAAGGAATGTTCAGATTCACTATCACTTTATTGGCAGCAAGCTGATTTTTGTCCTTTTAACTTGTGCATTTCATATTCTTCCACTAGTTGCTTGCTCACGACTTGGGGCTTCTTCTTGCAAATTTAGCCATAGCATCAATTGGCATGAAATCTATGCAGGTAACCCCAAAGGTATAATAACCATCCCATGTTCACTGTTTCATATCCTCCTCCTCCAAGTGCCTCCACTGCCTGCATTTTTGCATTGCTGTCTAGTTTCTTTCTTTTCTTGTCTCAAGCCCTCTTTGAGCTCAACTTGTCTGCAAAAACTGCTTCCTGATCTCTACACTCTATCCACACTGAATTGATAACAACCTGAGTTCTCTTTTCTTGACCATTTTCCCCGGGACTCCATGTTTGACCCCATCCATCCATTTGTCTGCTGCCGATTAAACAATGTCGTGCTTCTCCCAACTCTGTGATCTTCCCCAGTTCCTCAAAATTCTCTGAAATATTTGCATCCTCTAAAGTCAACACCCTCAATTTTTATTGTTTCACCATTGGTGGTTGCACCTGCAGCTTCAGAGGCCCGAAGCTCAGGAATGTCCTCGCTAAATATAATGTAACCAGTGGTAACATTGGAATCTGTTATAATGTAACCAATGGCAGAATGATGTGAGATGGTCAGCTGACCAGCTGACCCGGTATAAATAGAAAGCAGATGGGGATTATGGTGAGCTTTGTGGCCCAGGGCGTGGTCAGAGTGTTGGTGCAATGAAGTTTCTTTATTAAACGTTTTTCTTTGATTTACTTTGTGAAGTTAGCTCTTTTATTGATTGCAACTGAAGATCCTAACTGCTGGATGAACATCTCTACCTCGGTTTTTCTCTGAACAGACACTCCTTAAAACCTCCCTCTTTGGCTATCTGCCTGAGATCACCTTATGTGGCTCAGTATCACATCTCACTTTGCAATGCCCCTGTGATTTGCCTTGGGAAGTTTAATTACATTAAAGGCACCATATAAATATAAGTCAGAAATAATCAGCGGGTCTGGCAGCATCTGTGGGATGAGAGCCAGAGTGAATCTTTCAAGTCTGTGACCTTTCGTCAGAACCCTTCATCAAAGGACACTGTAGTACAAAGGATTACTAGTCATTCATCTAGTGCACATCAGTGATATCAGATCACACGTCACGGAAACACAGAGAAAGAAGGTTCTGGAAGCAACCTTTTGCTTATCCATCCCTCTATATAGTTGTATACGGTTAATAAATGATTGGAAGTTCCTGGTGGCATGGTAGCACAGTGGTTGGCACTGCTGCCTCACAGCACCAGGGACCTGGGTTCAATATGTAGGTTACGGGGATAGGGCAGTGGGTGAGCCTAGGTAGGGTGCTCTGTTGGATGGTAGGTGTAGACTTGATGAGCCAAATGGCGTCCTTCTGCTCTGTAGAGATTCTATGACTCTATGGCCATGCTTCCAGTAGTCTTTGCTTAACACCCTGGGACCGTTTATGATGATACTTCACATTGGCAGTGGCAAACCGACCGAAGTTTTAGCTTCAGTTTTACACTCTGATGCAGAGCAGAGAGCAGGGGGGGATATCTTCCAGCCATTTACGCCCTGCTGCTGTTGCAGGCAAGGAAGAAGAATTTGACACTCAGCCAAATCTCCATTCCATGCAGCGGGACCAGAGAATCCCACTGGCATGAACAGCCAGAGAATTCCCCTCCAGATCTTTAATAAAACCTGTTGTGAATTTGTTTGAATTTATTTGTGTAAACCAAATGTTTCTCTTTATATCAAAACCCATAATTCCTAACATAGGAGATTATAAAGTCAATGTTCATACCAAATTTCTCATTATACCAGACAGCAGGATGGAGGGAGCTGAGAGTTGGGAAGAGCATATAGCACGAATATCCAATCAGCCTCAATGTCCTCAGAGATACAATCATAGAATCGTAGACTCCCTACAGCACAGAACGAAGTAATTTGGCCCATCAAGTCTGCACCGACCACAATCCCACCCAGGCCCTATTCCCATGACCCCACTATTTACCCTGTTAACGCCCTGATACTAAGGGGCAATTTACCATGGTCAATCAACCTAACCCGCACGTCTTTGGAGTGCGGGAGGAAACTGGAGCACCCGGCGGAAACCCACACACAGGAAGAACGTGCAGACTCCACGTGACCCGAGGCTGGAATTGAAGCCGAGTTCCTGGCACTGTGAGGCAGCAGTGCTAACCACTGTGTAACCATGCCGTCCAATGTCATGGGCTTTGTTGCAGCCTGGCCCATGATGCTGAGAACTGTCTCTTCAATAAGGTTCAGAAAATACAGGTATCCTTATTTCCTATCAACTCTCTTTTGCTTCTTCGATTGTGCACCCACTTGCCCTTCAAGGGAGAGAGCAGAGTGCAGAGTGTTAATAGTTGTGTTGCACCATGTTTGGGTGATATGACTGCCATAAGTGAATAGCTGGAGGCAGTGAGAGATGAGTGTGAGTTTGGCAAAATTGGTAGATGTATGAGGGTGAGCTGGAGTATTTGAATGTCATGAGTGAGTTTCAAGTGCCAGTGAGTGCTTCTTGGTGAGAGATGGGGTGTATTGTACATTGAGCAGTATAAGGTGCATGCATTGTAATGGGTAGGAGGTGTCATTTGAATCAACATTCACTGAGCCTAAATGTCTGTACGAGGTCATTGGACTTCCTGTGACATTTCTGCTAAGTGCTGTAGATGAGGCACCGAGAGCTAACCTCCTTGGCTATCTACTCCACTCCCTTCTAAGGGCAGTCATTGAGGGTCACAGGCTAGTATCTTTCCACCTCATCTTGTCATCTCTCCTCCTGCTCAGGCTCATCAGTAATTCCTCCGGCACAACATCAATTATCCTGGAATCTCACTGCTCTGGTATTCCATTTTCCATGTTTAAAATTGCAGCAATTTTATTCAGTCCTGTTTTCCTTTCACTAGCTGTTCTGTCTGGAGACAATACACATCTCTTTAACCTGTGTTGAATGCTCCCTCCACCCACATTGTCTGTACCTTTAAGACCTGGCTGGCTGTAGAGATTCGCATTCTAATTAGTATTCTGTAACTTGATTTCTGTGTCTGTGCACTGTTTGAGAGCAGATATCCACTCCATCTGACGAAGGAGCAGTGCTCCGAAAGCTTATGGTATTTGCTACCAAATAAACCTGTTGGACTTTAACCTGGTGTTGTGAGATTTCCTACTTCCTTTCACAGGGACAGATTGTCTTTAAGAGAACCTGGCTGCCTTAATACAATGCTGTTCATCTCTCTACAGCGGCAGTCAATAGCATGGCAGATGCTCAGACACACAGTATGCTGTAAAGTGAAAGGTGGGCAAATGTATCCTGACTAACCTTGACCAGTTTGCAGTCACCCTTTTTAACTCGGGTACATTACACAGTGAGATAGACAAAGGGGTCGAGAGTCAGGTGAAGGTCCAACACAACTTTATTGAACATTTTAACAAGGAAAAACAATATTCAATCTCTTCACAGGATTCTTCAGAAACCAGTCTTAAATTTCGAAGTAAACTGTCTCAAATCTACACTAGCTATCAACTTCTAACACACGTGTCCAATGATTCACTACACTCTATCTGCACCTTATCACCCTATTTGAACTGTTGGTCTGAAAAGACTGGTAATACCTATTCAATAAGGCTGAGACAGACTGTTCCTCGATCTTTGAGTGTTGGCTGATGTTCCAGGGTCTCTACTAGTTAATTTGGGCTTTCTCCCTCATCTAAAGCTGGTTCTGGTCTTTGAGTGATCTCACTGCGGTGGTCTTCTGGGTCTGGACAGTCTGATGATGTTCGCCATGAGGAACAAGGAATTGGAGATGCTGTGCTGCTCGGCTGCCAGTCGAAGGTGCTCTCTGGAGACACTGTTAAGAAGGTGCAAAAATGTAGATAGACAAAAGAGCTGGGGCTCCAGGTTGCTGACTTCACGGCCCTCTTGAAGATTCTGTGCCCTGTGTCCAATCCTTGTCACTTTAAGCATCTGTTCTCCTGCCGATCTGCGTGTCACCAAGTCTGTGCAGTATAGCATTCCTCTAACAAAGCAGGTTCACTGGAGGTGTACACAATGGTTCACTATGAAATAATATGACCATTAGCAACTGACAAGGCAGTTCCAGAAAAGAATCAAGTCTCTATTGCAGATTTTCCATCTAAATCCTAACAGGGAGTGTAGAGCTTACGAAAATGTCAATTTGTAGTTATGTTTTTCAGTAGCTAGTCATCTCCCCACAGGGATTAATTTTCTCATGTTTTCTAGCATAATTGCAGTTTTTGAACGGTGATGGTAAGTTTGTTTTTGCAAGGTGGATTAGGCTGATGCCAGTTATACCTAATCTTCAAGCTCAGCTGTGTTCTGCAAAGTTTGCTTATCATTCTATAGCTCATCTGCAAGCCATCTGCCAAATCTCTAATGTTATCAATTGAATATATCACCATGAGAGCTAGTCATGAAGTTTCCTGCACTGGGGTTCAGGGGTAAATTGGACATAGTTCGGTTCCAAGCAGCAATTTGTCAGGATGAGTGGTTAGGTGTAAGTGAGGAAATTCCAAAGCAGAAGAGGACGAAGATCTTTAAACACAGGTTTCTGCAACCAAGAAGCCATGTGTTTGTTTCTGTCTGCTCATCAGATGTTTGGAGCTTCAGGAAATCTTTGAAGTATGAAACCCTCCCACCAACCTCTCAACTGTTAAGGCTTCTCAGGAACAGGCATCGCATTCCCTAGGAACCAATTCTTGTGCTCCTTTTAAGTGCAACATTTTCTGAGATCTGCTCTTCTATCTTGGATTCTAGCACTTGGCTAGTAAATAGACTGGAGATATAATCTGGCATCTGCTTAACACTTGTTCATTAGTACTGCATCTAAATAGGTCACAAAGAAAGCATATTGCTCCTAGGCATGTTTGCAACCTCTCTCTTGAGAGTCTAACACACGACTAACTGATGTCAGTAGTACATCATCATTTCTGTGATTTTTTTGCATGTTCCATTTGTTAAACTTTATACTGCATCTCCCCCCAAAATACTGTCCTACTTTTAAACAACAACATGACACCATTTCTGTAACTCCCTTTTTACAACTATAGATTCGATCCAACTCTAAATCCTACTATTCCCCTCCCAAAGTCACAGTCCTGGGGAATTCAATCTCCCACAGTATTCTCAACACTTAGGGAAGATATTTTGGAGACATGAGAGTTTTTTTTCTGCAGCTGGTAGGATAGCATCATCTGCAGAATGGACAAAACTTTAGCAGCATTGCTAGAAACATAGCTGGGAGGCAGAGTGTAGATTGCAGGATAACTGAACTGCCAGAACAATGGGGATCTTTTAATGAAACACTCATTCAAAAGAGACCCTCTGGGATTAGAAGAGAAGAACTCAGGACATGCTGTGGCTCCTTCAATAAAAGCAACCTGCTTTTTTACACATCGCCACTGCTGCCACATGTTCTGAGATTTGTTTTTCTATCTTGGATTCTAGATATGAGACTTGGCTAGTGGACAGACTATGAACACACTCTGATATCAGCTTAACACTTGGTTATTAGGATCACATCTAAACAGAGTAGCCATGTTATCATTTGGCCGGATTCCAACCCATGACCCATGATGTCAGCAGTACATCGTCATCTGCAACATATTTTGCATATTCCGTCTGTTAACGCCTTATTACCAGATAACTTGAGGGCGAGAGTCGTCGGAAAAAGTTGGCTCTTCACATTGTATAAAAGTGTCACGGGGCTGAGACAGCCCTCATGTTAGCTGGTAAATGAAATGTGCTCCTGTCCAGGTACAATGTTCTCGTGCTCATTGGCATTGTGATTTAGAACCTCATTCTGTCAACTTCTAATTCTGTAGATACATCAAGAATTAGGGAAGACTGATCTTGAGAAGAGGTACAGGAGTCCGGGATCAGGGAAATGTGGCCAGATAGTTAAGTCTTCTGGAAAAGCTAATGGCATTTGCTACCAAATAAACATAGAAACATAGAAAAACTACAGCACAAACAGGCCCTTCGGCCCACAAGTTGTGCCGAACACGTCCCTACCTTCTAGACCTACCTATAACCCTCCATCCTATTAAGCTCCATGTACTCATCCAGGAGTCTCTTAAAAGACCCTATTGAGTTCGCCTCCACCACCACCGATGGCAGCCGATTCCACTCGCCCACCACCCTCTGTGTGAAAAACTTACCCCTAACATCTCCCCTGTACCTACCCCCCAGCACCCTAAACCTGTGTCCTCTCATAGCAGACATTTCCACCCTGGGAAAAAGCCTCTGATCTATGCCTCTCAACATCTTATACACTTCTATTAGGTCTCCTCTCATCCTTCGTCTCTCCAAGGAGAAAAGACCGAGCTCCCTCAGCCTATCCTCATAAGGCATGCCACTCAATCCAGGCAACATTCTTGTAAATCTCCTCTGCACCCTTTCAATCTTTTCCACATCCTTCCTATAGTGAGGCGACCAGAACTGAGCACAGTACTCCAAGTGAGGTCTGACGAGGGTCTTATATAGCTGCATCATTATCCCCGGACTCCTAAACTCAATCCCTCAATTGATAAAGGCCAGCACACCATACGCCTTCTTAACCACCTCCTCCACCTGCGGGGCCGATTTCCGAGTCCTATGGACCCGGACCCCAAGGTCCTTCTGATCCTCTACAGTACTAAGAGTCTTTCTCTTTATATTGTACTCCTTCATCCCATTTGACCTACCAAAATGGACCACGACGCATTTATCTGGGTTGAAGTCCATCTGCCACTTGTCCGCCCAGTCTTGCATCCTATCTATGTCCCTCTGTAACTTCTGACATCCCTCCAGACTATCCACAACCCCACCAACCTTTGTGTCGTCAGCAAACTTACCAACCCATCCCTCCACTTCCTCATCCAGGTCATTTATGAAAATGACAAACAGCAAGGGTCTCAGAACAGATCCCTGGGGCACACCACTGGTGACCGACCTCCATTTAGAAAAAGACCCATCTATACCCACTCTCTGCCTCCTTTGGGCAAGCCAGTTCTGGATCCACCGGGCAGCAGCCCCTTGAATCCCATGCCCTCTCACTTTTTCGAGAAGCCTTGCAGAGGGGACCTTATCGAACGCCTTGCTAAAATCCATTTAACCATATAAACCTGTTGGACTTTAACCTGGTGTTGTTAAAACTCTTACTGCGTCCTGTTCGGACCAGCAAGTGTGAAGTGCAGGATGTTTCAGAAAGGGGAATTTGTACTGGCCAGGAATTATATCTCTGGAGAAAAGTGGATATCGGCTACTATTGTTGCACAAACAGGACCTTTGTCCTACACAGCACAGACCAGGTATGAGCTGATTTGCAGAAGATATGCGGACCGGTTGGCATCAGAGGTGGGAAGCCCTATAAACGATGGAACCATCCACGTTAGCCCCAGTGGGGTTGCCCGAACCTAATATTTCAGAGTCAGAGTTGAGCTCCCCAAGGGATGAAACAGCATCTGTGGCACCAGCCACCTGCGGTCCATCAGAAAGGGACCCTCACGCTGAATAACAGAATCTTCCAGAATCTCAGAAGACTACTCTGAAGAGGTTTTGGAACAAAGGCAGCTTGCTGGGCAGTTGTAGATCTGACAGTGAATGAATGCACACCTTCAATAAACAGCTCCCAGTATTGAGCATTCAAACATACATGATTCTTTATGTCCCTTAGTCCACAGGGGCATACATAATAGATGTGATACTCGGGAAAGTGCTCAATTATGTTATGGATGGTTGACTTAAGCAGTGTGGTGATGAGAAACTACAAGAGTATTTCACATTTAGAAATGAACAAATGTGGAACATGGCTGTGTCCTTCAGGGTTTCAGAGTTATTCTGCTCAGGCTGGGAGATAAATTATAAGAGGAAATGCATCAAGAGCATACAAGGATAGTCTGTATGAAAGCAGTAGCAAGAGGCTCGGTGGAATTCTCCCAGAAAATTTCTAAAGTACCGAATTTGCGTAAAAACTACTGTTTTCAGCGGGATTTTCAGAATGAATCTACCATACTCTGTGCATCATTCTGTGAATCTCATTAAAAATCCGGGGTTGGGACCTATTCCCAGTGGAGAGGCTGGCAGTATAATGATGAACGGGTCACTACGCATGCGCCGATCTGTCAGAGCGGAGATCAGTGCATGCACGATACCCAAACTGTTGGCTGCCTGATCATTAGCCAGCACAATTGCTGGCCAGCCCATAACCCCACATTGATGCCCTCTGACCACCTCCACGCCCCAATTGCTGGCCTCCTGGATGTGTCCGGGCCAGCCCTGGCAACCCCCCACCCCAGCCCGCCTCGATCGCCTTCCCTCCCCTCTGGCAGTCCCGATCTCCCGATCCCCTCCCCCCCACCATGTTCTGACCCCCACCCCGTAGCCCCGATCCACCAGAACGACAATGTCAGTGTGCCCCCATGGCATTGTCACTTTTCCCTTTGGGCAGTGCCAGAGGGCCAGGCCAGGAGGCACCCCCTTACCCCCAACCTCCTGGAGGGCCTCTATGGCCACCTTCGCTCTAGCGGGGTCGGACTGCCAGCTCCCCATTTGTTTGGAGCTGTTGTAAATCCTGCTGGAGTGAACCAGGCCTGGTGTGGTGGGGGAGAGGCTAGCAGGCCCGGAGACTTCAGTCCTGGGCCCGCTAATGGCATTTAAATTAGAATCTAAATATGGAGATCAGCTCCGTGCTGATTTCTGGTGCAGAACTGACGACGTCGGACATCTGACGGCTGGAGACGTGCAAAGATTGCGGCGCACAGTGGGAAGCCCACTACACGGCCTCTGTTTATGACTCCCAGCCCACTGCATAGATTGAGACATGGAAGATTTGGTAAAAAAGTTGTGAAGTATGTCTCAGAATGAGAAATTAATCCAATCGACTACTATTTTGTATGTTTGTATTTTGTATGTTCTTTTTATTCCACGGTCAAACACAGGAAAAGCACTGGACTAAGCGCACGTCGATTTCTTTGAAGTGGAGAGGAAAGAGTAATTTCTTTCGGTTGGCAGCTATTGCAAGTGGATAATTGTTGAGTTTATGCTCAATGTCACTGGTGCCAAAAGTATTGAAGTTTGAGAAGTTGCTTTGAAATGTATGGGTTGCCAGAAGAGTTGGTGACAGACAATAGTCTGCAACTTACTGAGAAGAGTTTGAAATATTAAGTTAAAATGAACACATAAAGAACAAAGAACAAAGAACAGTACAGCACAGGAAACAGGCCCTTCGGCCCTCCAAGCCTGTGCCGCTCCTTGGTCCAACGAGACCAATCGTTTGTATCCCTCCATTCCCAGGCTGCTCATGTGACTATCCAGGTAAGTCTTAAACGATGTCAGCGTGCCTACCTCCACCATCCTATTTGGCAGCGCATTCCAGGCTCCCACTACCCTCTGTGTAAAAAACATCCCTCTAATATCTGAGTTATACTTCGCCCCTCTCACCTTGAGCCTGTGACCCCTCGTGAACGTCACTTCTGATCTGGGAAAAAGCTTCCCACCGTTCACCCTATCTATCCCCTTCATAATCTTGTACACCTCTATTAGATCTCCCCTCATTCTCCGTCTTTCCAGGGAGAACAAGCCCAGTTTACCCAATCTCTCCTCATAGCTAAGACCCTCCATACCAGGCAACATCCTGGTAAACCTTCTCTGCACTCTCTCTAACGCCTCCACGTCCTTCTGGTAGTGCGGCGACCAGAACTGGACGCAGTACTCCAAATGTGGCCGAACCAGCGTTGTATACAGCTGCATCATCAGACTCCAGCTTTTATACTCTACTACATACTAATACCTTTATATCACCCAACACTGAATACTGCTCCAAAAACATGCGTGCATATTGTGAAGAAGTCTTTGCAAATGTATTTGCAAAATGAGAAGCTTGGCAGTGACCCTCACATTTTCCTTTGACAGATTTGATCATTTTCTCTTCTCTTACAGATTAACCTCACAGTCCACAGCAGGTTGCTCACCTTACCAGTTAGAACATAGAACATAGAAAAGCTATAGCACAAACAGGCCCTTCGGCCCACAAGTTGTGCCGAACATGTCCCTACCTACTAGGCTTACCTATAACCCTCTATCTTACTAACTGCCATGAACTTATCCAAAAGTCTCTTAAAATACCCTATCGAATCCGCCTCCACCACCACTACCGGCAGCTGATTCCACGCACCCACCACCCTCTGAGTGAAAAACTTACCCCTAACATCTCCTCTGTACCTACTCCCCAGCACCCTAAACCTGTGACCTCTTGTGGCAACCATTTCAGCCCTGGGTAAAAGCCTCTGAGAATCCACTCTATCAATACCTCTCAACATCTTATACGCCTCTATCAGGTCACCTCTCATCCTTCACCTCTCCAAGGAGAAAAGACCTAGCTCTCTCAACCTATCCTCATAAGGCATGCCACCTGATCCAGGCAACATCCTTGTAAATCTCCTCTGCACCCTTTCTATGGCTTCCACATCTTTCTGTAATGAGGTGACCAGAACTGGGCACAGTACTCCAGGTGGGGTCTGACCAGGGTCCTATACAGCTGCAGCATTATCTCCCGATTTCTAAACTCAATTCCTCTATTGATGAAGGCCAGTATTCCATACGCCTTCTTAACCACAGCCTCTACCTGCGATGCTGCTTTGAGCGTCCTATGAACCCGGACCCCAAGATCCTTCTGATCTTCCACACTGCCAAACGTCTTACCCTTAATATTATATTCTTCCATCCTATTTGACCTGCCAAAATGAACCACCACACACTTATCTGGGTTGAAGTCCATCTGCCACTCCTCCGCCCAGTCTTGCATCTTATCTATGTCTCGTTGCAACTGCTGACATCCCTCTACACTATCCACAACACCTCCAACCTTTGTGTCATCAGCAAACTTGCCAACCCATCCTTCCACTTCCTCATCCAGGTCATTTATAAAAATCACAAAGAGTAAGGGTCCCAGAACAGATCCCTGGGGCACTCCACTGGTGACCCACCTCCATTCTGAAAAAGACCCATCTAATCTTTGCCTTCTGTGGGCAAGCCAGTTCTGAATCCACAAAGCAATGTCCCCTTGTATCCCATGCCCCTTCACTTTCTCAATAAGCCTTGCATGGGGCACCTTATCAAACGCCTTACTGAAATCCATATAAACTACATCTACCGCTCTTCCCTCGTCTATGTGTCTTGTTACTTCTTCAAAAAATTGAATTAGGTTCGTAAGGCATGATCTGCCTTGGACAAAGCTGTGCTGGCTATTTCTGATCATACTATTCCTCTCCAGATGTTCATAAATCCTGCCTCTCAGGATCTTCTCCATCAACTTACCAACCACTGAGGTTAGACTCACTGGTCTATAATTTCCTGGGCTATCTCTTCTCCCTTTCTTGAATAATGGAACCACATCCGCAATCCCCCAATCCTCCGGAACCTCTCCCGTCTCCATTGATGATGCAAAGATCATCGCCAGAGACTCAGCAATCTCTTCCCTTGCCTCCCACAGTAACCTGGGGTTCATCCCATCCGGTCCCGGCGATTTATCTAACTTGATTCTTTTCAAAAGCTCCAACACATCCTCTTTCCTAATATCCACATGCTCAATCTTCTCAGTCCACTGCAAGTCTGCATTGCAACTACCAAGATCCTTTTCCACTGTGAATACTGAAGTAAAGTATTCATTGAGTACCTCTGCTATTTCTACCGGTTCTATACAGACTTTCCCACCGTCACATTTGGTAGGTCCTACTCCCGCACATCTTATTTTCTTGCTCTTAACATACTTGTAGAATGCCTTAGGGTTTTCCTTTATCCTGTCTGCCAAGGCCTTCTCATGACCCCTTTTGGCTCTTCTAATTTCCCTCTTAAGTTCCTTCCTACTAGTCGTATACTCTTCTAGATTTCTAACATTACCTAGCTCCCTAAACCTTTTGTAGGCTTTTCTTTTCCTCTTGACTAAATTCGTTACAGCTTTCGTGCACCATGGTTCCTGTAACCTACCATAATTCCCCTGTCTCATTGGAACATTGCTGTGCAGAGCTCCAGACAAATTTTCCTTGAACATTTGCCACATTTCTTCTGTACATTTCCCTGAGAAAACCTCCTTCCAATTTATGTCTCTAATTTCCTGCCTAATAGCCTCATAATTGCCCTTACTCCAAATAAACACTTTCCTAGCTTGACTGATCCTATCTCTCTCCAATGCTAATGGAAAGGAGATAGAGTTATGATCACTATCCCCAAAATGCTCTCCCACTGAGAGATCTGACACCTGCCCAGGTTCATTCCCTAATACCAAATCAAGTACAGCTTCTCCCCTTGTAGGCTTATCCACATACTGTGTCAGGAAGCTCTCCTGAACACACCTAACAAACTCCTCCCCATCTAAACCCCTTACCCTAGGGATATTCCAATCGATATTTGGGAAATTAAAATCTCCCATCACGACCACTCTGTTATTATCACATTGCTCCAGGATCTGCTTCCCAATCTGCTACTATTGGGCAGCCTGTAGAAAACACCCAGTAAAGTTATTGATCCCTTCCTGTTGCGAACCTCCACCCACAGAGATTCTGGAGACAATCCTTCTGTGGCATCCATCTTTTCTACAACCGTGACACTATCCCTGATCAACAGTGCCACTCCCCCACCTCTTTTGCCTCCTTCCCTGTACCTCCTGAAACGTCTGAAACCCGGCAATTGAAGTATCCAGTCCTGTCCCTGAGATAACCAAGTCTCTATAATGGCCACCACATCACACTTCCATGTAGTGATCCACGCTCTAAGCTCATAGAAATCATAGAAACCCTACAGTGCAGAAGGAGGCCCATCGAGTCTGCACCGACAACAATCCCACCCAGGCCCTACCCCCACATATTTACCCGCTAATCCCTCGAACCTACGCATCTCAGGACTCTAAGGGGCAATTTTTAACCTGGCCAATCAACCTAACCCGCACATCTTTGGACTGTGGGAGGAAACCGGAGCACCCGGAGGAAGCCCACGCAGACACGAGGAGAATGTGCAAACTCCACACAGACAGTGACCCGAGCCGGGAATCGAACCCAGGTCCCTGGAGCTGTGAAGCAGCAGTGCTAACCACTGTGCTACCGTGCCGCCTACACTCCTTGCGTTAAAATAAACACATCTCAACCCTTCGGTCTGAGCGCTCCCCTTCTCCATCACCTGCCTATCCTCCCTCTTACACTGTCAACAAGCCCCTTTTAATTTTAAGCTAACCTCCTCTCTCCCAGTCACCTCATTTTGATTCCCACCCTCCAACCATTCTAGTTTAAACACTCCCCAGTAGCCTTAGCAAACCTTCCCGCCAAGATATTGGTTCCCCTGGGATTTAAGTGAAACCCGTCATTTTTGTACAGGCCGCACCTGCCCCTAAAGAGGTCCCAATGATCCAGGAACCTGAATCCCTGACCCCCGCTCCAATCCCTCAGCCACGCATTTATCCTCCACCTTATTCCGTTCCTTCCCTCAATGTCTCGTGGCACAGGCAGCAATCCCGAGATTACTACCTTTGCGTTCCTTCTTCTTAACTCCCTACCTAACTTCCTATATTCTCTTTTCATAACCCATTCCCCTTTCCTGCCTATGTCAGTGGTACCAGTATGCACCACGACCTCTGGTTAGTATTTAAACACACTCTTTAGGACAAGGTTTAATTTGCTAAAGCCTGGCAAATAGTAAATTAAGAGAAAAGCAAGACAAAGGGCAAATGAGCCATGATACCAGGCATAAAACTTACAGAGTTCAGTGCTGAGTTGCATGTCATGGTGATAAACCATTGGGGAGATGTGATGAATGTAGTTGGAGTTGATTTAACTTGACTTGGTGCATTCACCCACTTCATGAAGATTGCAGAGAGAACCTGTTAGTGTCATGTAAATGACTTGCTTCAAAGAGGAAATCCAACTAAAGGAGAACATGATAACCTTCCTACAATCCGAATTCTTCCTACAGTCCAAAATCAAAATTAGAAAGAAAGTGTAAGTCACAAAGAAATTGAAAGATCGACAGTACCACAGAATCCACAAATCTGAGCAAAGTGAGCCAGGACCTTTGATTAAGACAAATAGTGTTGTTTTTGACAATTGCATATCAGAAGGGAAATTTCTAGGTGTGGCTGCCTCTGTGGACTCATCCGTAAGCAGACATATTGAAGACTCTTTGGTTGGAATTTTCTGGCTGTAGGATCTTCTAGTCCCACCAATGGTGCATTCATGCTGTGGGTTTCCTGGTGGAGTGGGGTGCAATCAAATCCTATTGACAGCGGCGGGACCAGAAGATCCCACCACCCCCGATCAGCATGTCGCCTCTCGCCATGGTGAGGCCAGAAAACCCCCCTCTTTATTTTCATCTCCACAACAGAGAGGACAGCGTCACAATGTGTTCAGCTCTTACAATACACTGAAGTCCCTCCACACCTAAACAATCAGACAAGACGACGAAATGTGAAATGGTGCCGATGCATTGTACGCCTTAACCAAATTCACCAATACCTGATGTTGTAGTCACAACCATTAAGTAGAGTTGATAGCCGATGCCAATGTGCAGGGTGAACACAGTCAGAGACGTTGAGAGTAGAGTCGAGCGAATCAAAATGGAAATGGGAGAAGGTAACCAGATAGAAAGAGAAAGAAGCCAGATAGTTTAATTGAAAGTATGTAGGAAGAAGAAAGAGGTTGTTCTTTTAACATTTTTTGTCAAATGATGATATTTTTGTTAAACACATACCATGTTCAGGAAAAACATTGTTTTACATGTAAATTACTCTATTATTATAAATTACTCTGCATTAAATGTAATACATTTATTCATGTATTAGGTGTGATTACATTAAAAACAAAGATGCAACCAAACCTGTTAAATTTCAGGTATTGGTGAAATTGGTTAAGACTTACTATCACAGGCACCATTTCACATTTTGTTGTCTTGTCTGGTTGTTTAGGTGTGGAGGGAGTTCAGTGTATTGTAAGAGGTGAACACATTGTGACGCTGCTCTCTCTGTTGTGGAGATGAAAATAAAGAGGGGGATTTTCTGCCCTCACCATGGCGAGAGGCGACATGCTGATCGCAGGTGGCGGGATCTTCTGGTCCCGCCGCTGTCAATAGGATTTGACTGCACCCCATTCACCAGGAAACCCACAGCACGAGCGCACCATTGGTGGGACTAGAAGATCCCACTAGCAGAAACAACCAGAAAGGCAAGCAGAGTTTTAAACCTGGGTGACATGGAGCTGCTGAACGGGTGCTTTGTTATACAAAGTGGCTTTGTTTCCCAAAGGAAAAATAGGAAGAACTACAATTTGGTAAATCTATAAGGAAGGGAGGCATTGTTCAAATATTAATTGTAGCCTTTTTTGGACCAGAGAAATCAATACTGGATCAATTTCAACGAACTGGTGAACTTAGACAACTTTTAGTTTTCCAGTGCATTTTAATTAACATGGGCGCCTTCAAAAATAGTGCGAAATTTAATCACCAAAGGTTTATGATTTAAAAAGGTCATAAAAATTAAATGATTATGTAAATAAATATGATGAAGTTCCATAACTGATTGTATCCTCAATAAATATTCATGCATTCAATTTCAAAACTTGGTGAGCATGGGCCCAGAAGAAACAGTGATTACAGTCACAAGATATAGATTTTAATTATTATACAGTTGATCTTTAAAGCCTTATATTAGGTGATTAAAACCTGGTTGTCATCTTGATTTGGCTGAAATATTTCATCAATTAGTGCAAGTTTCTACGGTAGAAATAGCTTGAAGGTCAACCAGCCAAATTGATGCCCAATAGGATTTTTCACTCAGTGGTTATATTACTTCTCAACGTTTACCTGGACAATACCACAATATTATAACTCGTACTGTGATGTATGACCCAACTGACAACAGTATTCCATCTTCACTGTGATTCATAAATATATCCATTAAAACTGCGGAGGGAAAGTCCAACCGTTCTTGATCATATTGTTTTGTTTAATATTTTGTGTATGATTTTGGCTTTTAACCCGTTTGCTGTTGTATGTTCTGTTGAGTGGCTACCAGCTTTCTTTTGGTGAGACTCCTTTAAAAAAATTAATTGGACTATTTATTTTGCAGCATTCTTGACCTTAAACTCTCAGATGCCTGAGCATCGCCAATGCCAACTATTTTCTTCTATTTGTGATGCCACTGTCACTTAAAGAAATGTATTTTTAATCATGTTCTCTGCAGTTATAAGCAACCTTTTTTTCATTGTGGCACTGGCTGCCTTATTAGATGTCCTTTTATTGCTGCTTAAATGGTTCAAATGGGGTTTTGTTTATTTTTAATCTGGGCCTAATGTACTTTCTGTTGAATTGTTGTGGGGAGAATGATTGACAGGTCAGGTGGGACAGTTTTGTTTTTCTCTCCCAAGAATTCTTTCACTTTCAGTTTTGGCTGCTGGCTATTAGAAGCTGTTGGACTCTCGACTGAAAAGCAGTATTTCTATGTCTCTCCCTGGTATTAGAAATTCTGCTGGCAAGTTGTTTGCAGTTTTTCTTGCCTTCCTGGAGTAAAAACGTTTGCAGTTGGTGTCTTGCTAGCTAGAGGTCAGCAGTGGCACTATCTCTACCTCGAGTTGCTGGGCTTTACAGAACGGAGAAGCCAGACTTTCAATTCTCCAACCAAAGGACTAATTCACAGCAAGTTTTGCAGAGCTGCAGTTCCAGCATCATGTGAGCATTCTTAGTTTCTATGCTAAACCTGAGACGGGTGTATGTTTGTAAGGAGGTTTGTTGTGTTGGAACAGTACATTTAGTTGTTAAGGTTTATACAGTATCATGATTTTGTTTTCTTGTTTACAATTAGTAAAAGGTATTGCTAATTATTTTCTATATGTTGACTGTATTCTTCAATAAACTTTGTTTGATAAAAGCTCCCTCGTGGGTAATTTGAATCATATATGGAGTGAAACATTTTGTGCCTACCCTAGCCAAATTCAAACATATGGTCTAGGCTGACTTCAAAAAATGCCTTGGAATTTCTGACCAGGATTATAACATATTTGATTGGCAGACGGTAGATATATATTTTGCTTTGGCACAGATTGGATCCTCTTATGCTTTCTCTCCAAAAAGCAGTGATTCCATGTTGAAGTACAATGTTACAAATTTCATTCCGATGCGTCAAAAGTTGCAACTTACAATAGTTTGCACTGATGGTCAGCATTTTGGAAACTGGCTATATGTATCTGCAATTCATGAGCAAATTTAAGGGTGGACACTTTGCTCTTGTTGTTTGCCTTATCATTCAAGGATGTGGTTCAAATATGAACATGTTCAAACAAAGAGAAGGTGTAGGTCATCCAGCCCCTTGAGCCTGCTCCGCCATTCAATAAGATTATGGCTGAGCTGATAGTAACCTCAAATCTGCACTCCGCCTATTACTGATAACATATCACCCCTTGGTTATCAAGAATCTATCCATTTCTGCTTTAAAATATTCAAATATTGTTATCTGCTTCCACTGCTTTTTCAGGAAGAGAATTCCAAAGACTTACAACCCTCTGAGTGAAAAGATTTTGCCTTATCTCTGTCATAAATGGGCGGCCACTTATTTTTAAACAGTGCCTCCTAGTTCTAGCTTCTCCCACAAGAGCAGCAAAACCAATAGATCAGTTGGGCGGAAGATGGCACATTGGCTAGCACTGCTGCTGCACAGTGCCAGGGACCCGGGTTCGATTCCCAGCTTGGGTCACTGTCTGTGTGGAGTTTGCATGTTCTCCCCCTGCTTGCGTGGGTTTCCTCCGGGTGCTCTGGTTTCTTCCCACAAAGATGTACAGGTTAAGTGGATTGGCCATGCTAAATTGCCCCTTTGTGTCAGGGGCACTAGCTAGGGTAAATGCATGGGGTAATAGGGATAGAGCCTAGATAGGATTGTGGTCGGTGCAGACTCGATGGGCCAAATGCTCTCCTTCTGCACTGTAGGATTGTACGATTCTATGAAGAGGAAACATCCTTTCCACATCCACCCGGTCAAAACCCCTCAATATCTAATGTTTCAATTAAATTGCCTCTTATTCTTCTAAACTCCAGTGGATACAAGCCTAGCCTCGCTAACCTTTCCTCATTAGACCACCTACACATTCTAGGTATTAGTCTGGTAAACTTTCTCTGAGCTGCTTCCAGATCATTTCCATCTTTCCTTAAATATGGTGACCTATACTGTACTTAGTACTCCAGATGCTCTGTACAACTGAAGCACATCCTTCCTACTCTTGTATTCAATTTCCCTCACAATAGATGATAACATTCTATTAGCTTTCCTAATTGCTTGCTGTACCTGCATTCTAGCCTTTTGTAATTCACCCAGACCTCCCTGCATATCCAAGCTCTGAAATCTCTCACTATTTGATTAATATGCTTATTTTTTATTCTTTCCTGCCAAAGTGGACAATTTCACATTTTCTCGCATTATATTTCATTTGCTAGATCTTTGCCCACTCCCATAACCAATCTATATCATTTTGTAGCCTTCTTCTGTCCTCTTCACAACTTACTGCCTTACCTAACTTTGTATCATCAGCAAATTTGCAACCATCCCATCCATCCCTTCATCCAGATCATTGATATAAATTGTAAATATTGATGTCCCAGCACTGATCATCCCTCATTATATTTTGCCAACCTGAAAAAGCTCAATTTATGTCTATTCTCTGCTTTCTGTTGGCCACCCAATCTTCCATCCGTGCCATTTTGTTATGCCTTATAACATGAGCTTTTATTTTCCATAGTAACTTTATCAAATGCCTTCTGGACATCTAAGTGCAGTACACCCACTGGTTCCCCTATATCCACAGTACATGTTACTTCTTCAAAGAACGTCAATACATTCATTAAACATGATTTCGCTTATACAAAACCATGTGGACTTTGCCTGATTACCACGAGCTTATCCAAGTACTCTGTAACTTCTGTAATAATGACTTCTAACATTTTCCCAATGACGGATGTTAAGCTAACTGGCCTGTGGTTTCTCATTTTCTGCTCCCCTCCCTTTTTGAATAATGGAATTACATTTGTTATCTTCCAATCTAATGGAGTGTTCCCTGAATCTAGGGAGTTTGGGAAAATTAAAACCAATAGATCAACTGTCTCAAAGAACAAAGAACAATACAGCACAGGAACAGGCCCTTCGGCCCTCCAAGCCCGCGCTGCTCCCTGGTCCAAACTAGACCATTCTTTTGTATCCCTCCATTCCCACTCCGTTCATATGGCTGTCTAGATAAGTCTTAAACGTTCCCAGTGTGTCCGCCTCCACCACCTTGCCTGGCAGCGCATTCCAGGCCCCCACCACCCTCTGTGTAAAATATGGATTGGTACTTGGGACTACGATGTTGTGGCCATTACGGAGACGTGGGTAGAACAAGGACAGGAATGGTTGTTGGACGTTCCGGGGTATAGATGTTTCACTAAGTGTAGGGAAGCTGGTAAAAGAGGTGGAGGAGTGGCATTGTTAATCAAGGATAGTTTAACGGCTGCGGAAAGGCACTTCGTGGGGGATCTGCACACTGAGGTAATATGGGCTGAAGTTAGAAATAGGAAAGGAGCGGTCACGTTGCTAGGAGTTTACTATAGGCCCCCAAATAGTAATAGAGATGTGGAGGAAGAAATTGCTAAGCAGATTATGGATATGTGTGGGGGTCACAGGGTAGTTGTCATGGGGGACTTTAACTTTCCAAATATTGATTGGAACCTTTGTAGGTCAAATAGTTTGGATGGGGCAGTTTTTGTGCAGTGTGTGCGGGAGGGTTTCCTGACACAATATGTGGATGGGCCGACTAGAGGTGAGGCCACATTGGATTTGGTACTGGGAAATGAACCGGGCCAAGTGTTAGATTTGGTTGTGGGAGAGCAATTTGGAGATAGTGACCACAATTCGGTGTCTTTTGTTATTGCAATGGAGAGGGATAGGGCCGTACGGCAGGGCAAGGTTTACAATTGGGGGAGGGGTAATTATGATGCGATTAGGCAAGACTTAGGGGGCATAAGTTGGGAACAGAAACTGTCAGAGAAAGGAACTAATGAAAAGTGGAATTTTTTCAAGGAACAAATACTGGATGTCCTTGATAGGTATGTTCCTGTCAGGCAGGGAGGAAATGGCCGAGTGAGGGAACCATGGTTCACAAAAGAGGTGGAATGTCTTGTGAAAAGGAAGAGGGAAGCTTATGTAGGGATGAGGAAACAAGGTTCAGATGGCTTGATTGAGGGTTACAAGTTAGCAAGGAATGAGCTGAAAAAGGGGCTTAGGAGAGCGAGGAGGGGACATGAGAAGTCCTTGGCGGGTCGGATCAAGGAAAACCCCAAGGCTTTTTACTCTTATGTGAGGAATAAAAGAATGACCAGGGTGAGGTTAGGGCCGGTCAAGGACAGTAGTGGGAACTTGTGTATGGAGTCAGTAGAGATAGGCGAGGTGATGAATGAATACTTTTCTTCAGTGTTCACCAAGGAGAGGGGCCATGTTTTTGAGGAAGAGAAGGTGTTACAGGCTAATAGGCTGGAGGAAATAGATGTTCGGAGGGAGGATGTCTTGGCAGTTTTGAATAAACTGAAGGTCGATAAGTCCCCTGGGCCTGATGAAATGTATCCTAGGATTCTTTGGGAGGCAAGGGATGAGATTGCAGAGCCTTTGGCGTTGATCTTTGGGTCCTCGCTGTCCACGGGGATGGTGCCAGAGGACTGGAGAATGGCGAATGTTGTTCCTCTGTTTAAGAAAGGGAATAGAAATGACCCTGGTAATTATAGACCGGTTAGTCTTACTTCGGTGGTTGGTAAATTGATGGAAAGGGTCCTTAGGGATGGGATTTACGACCATTTAGAAAGATGCGGATTAATCCGAGATAGTCAGCACGGATTCGTGAAGGGCAAGTCGTGCCTCACAAATTTGATAGAATTTTTTGAGGAGGTAACTAAGTGTGTTGATGAAGGTAGGGCAGTTGATGTCATATACATGGATTTTAGTAAGGCGTTTGATAAGGTCCCCCATGGTCGGCTTATGATGAAAGTGAGGAGGTGTGGGATAGAGGGAAAGTTGGCCGATTGGATAGGTAACTGGCTGTCTGACCGAAGACAGAGGGTGGTGGTCGATGGAAAATTTTCGGATTGGAGGCAGGTTGCTAGCGGTGTGCCGCAGGGATCGGTGCTTGGTCCTCTGCTCTTTGTGATTTTTATTAATGACTTAGAGGAGGGGGCTGAAGGGTGGATCAGTAAATTTGCTGATGACACCAAGATTGGTGGAGTAGTGGATGAGGTGGAGGGCTGTTGTAGGCTGCAAAGAGACAGAGATAGGATGCAAAGCTGGGCTGAAAAATGGCAAATGGAGTTTAACCCTGATAAATGTGAGGTGATTCATTTTGGTAGGACAAATTTAAATGTGGATTACAGGGTCAAAGGTAGGGTTCTGAAGACTGTGGAGGAACAGAGAGATCTTGGGGTCCATATCCACAGATCTCTAAAGGTTGCCAGTCAAGTGGATAGAGCTGTGAAGAAGGCCTATAGTGTGTTAGCTTTTATTAACAGGGGGTTGGAGTTTAAGAGCCGTGGGGTTATGCTGCAACTGTACAGGACCTTGGTGAGACCACATTTGGAATATTGTGTGCAGTTCTGGTCACCTCACTATAGGAAGGATGTGGAAGCGCTGGAAGGAGTGCAGAGGAGATTTACCAGGATGCTGCCTGGTTTGGAGGGTAGGTCATATGAGGAAAGGTTGAGGGAGCTAGGGCTGTTCTCTCTGGAGCGGAGGAGGCTGAGGGGAGACTTAATAGAGGTGTATAAAATGATGAAGGGGATAGATAGAGTGAACGTTCAAAGACTATTTCCTCGGGTGGATGGAGCTATTACAAGGGGGCATAACTATAGGGTTCGTGGTGGGAGATACAGGAAGGATATCAGAGGTAGGTTCTTTACGCAGAGAGTGGTTGGGGTGTGGAATGGACTGCCTGCAGTGATAGTGGAGTCAGACACTTTAGGAACATTTAAGCGGTTATTGGATAGGCACATGGAGCACACCAGGATGATAGGGAGTGGGATAGCTTGATCTTGGTTTCAGATAAAACTCGGCCTGCTCTCTGGTTGGCTTGACTGTCTGGTTGACCTCAACTGTCGGACACCTGTGGATGAAAATTATTAGCAGAACAGAAATTCTCACTCTGCAGAAAGGAAAGGTAGGAATTATCTCTCTGTCAATGTCATAATGACATTGTTTTGTTTCACATGTATGCATTCTGGTCAAAGTAATTATCCCAACTAATGCTTGCAGGAAGACTCTTGGGCATGGCCAGGTACTTTCAAGGCTGTTGCATTCTTCACTCCAGTCCATTCTCTTTGCAGGAGAAACTCTGTATCATATTTATAATATGACAAACAGAACTGTACATATTATTTTCATTGTAGTCCGAGAAAGGTTCAATAGAAGTTTAACATGACTTCCTTACATTTTAATTCTATCTCTTCAGAAATAAAGCCTAGTGTTTGGTTTGCTTCTTTTATGGTCTTGCTAACCTATGGCACATGTTTTAGTGATTGGTGATTTGCACTTAAGATCCCTCTGCTCCTCTATCTCGCCTAGACTCACACCTTCCACGTAATGGGACCCCACTATTCTTTCTACAAAATGTACTTGCTCACATTTATCTGTGTTGAATCACCCATTCTGCAAGTTTATTAACATTCTCCTGTAACTTGTTGCAGTCCTCCTCAGTATCCTCATCCTCCTCAATTTGGTGCCTTCCTCAGCACACAGTATTCCCAACACAGTCCATTTTTATTTTGGATTTCCAGCATCCAGTGTTTTACTTCTGCATCTTTTCCATATGTGTTTAGCAAGTATGCTGGCAAACAACAGAAAGGCAGACTGTGGCTCCAGAGGCAGTCTTGAAAACCCAGAAGATGTTAGTAGGGGGAGGTGGTGGCACGGTGCTGTTGTCGCTGGACTAGTGACCCAGGGAAATGCTTTGGGGACCCAGGTTTGAATCCCACCATGGCAGATGGTGAAATTTGAATTTAATAACAAAAAACTTGGAATTAAAAGTCTAATGATGACCATGAAACCATTGTCAATTATTGTAAGAACCGATCTGGTTCACTAATGTCCTTTAGGGAAGGAAATCTGCCATCCTTACCTGGTCTGGTATACACGTGATTCCAGATCCACAGCAACGTGGTATACTCTCGGGGGTGGACAATAAATGCTGGCCCAGCCAGCTTAGCCCACATCTCATGCTTGAATAAAAGAAAATGCTGCTGCCTACCTTAAATTAAAGGCATCATGGCAGCTCCCTGGAAGCAAACATCAGCAATGTTGCAAATAAGCTGAACATTGAGAGAACAGGAATTTTTCCAATACATGGAAGAGGTAATATTGTGCAATGGAGTAACCATTGTTCAGTCTGTAATTTCTTACACTTTCCAGAATCCAGGCTCATAGTAAAATCACTCTGCCATCTCAACTGTGTGTTCTCCATGGTTGAGTGGATCAAATTGCTTGTTCACACAGACAAGACAGCAATAACGTATATATTGTCATGAAGATGTGCTTTATGCCAAATAATGATTTGTAATCCACCGGTTTGAAATCTGAACTGACCTTACAAAAGCAGACTTAATAAAAACACAAAGACGAAAGTGATTTGAACTCAGCCCAAGATGGCTAATCACAATTTGCATTGCCGTATATTCAACGTTCTAATTCACTGGAGGAGAGTCAGTGTGTCTGCAAAACCTATCAAAGACAATCATCTTTGGGGACTGTGAAGGACTCACATCTGCTGTCTCTATGGCAATCACCTGAGGTATTTAACTATTGGAGAAAGGCCATTAAGACCAATTGCTTGGAAAATGGGACCCTGGCTAAGTCAGCTTCCAGACAAAAGGAAATCAAGTCACATCTGGAATGCATGGACAATGTCTTATTGTGAATCTCCCTGCAGTTGACGAAAGAAGGTCACATGATAAGCCAACCCTTTGCCTGTTTCTCAGTAGGACTGAGGACAAGGGAGAAGAACTAAGGGGGTCGCTCCTGCCTCCTTTTATCTCCAAACCATCTGGTTACCTTCAAGCATTCTTTGCTGACTGTAACCATGCAGGGAAGCCCTGTCCTCAGACAGAGGATTCTTAAAAGGTTACAACCCAGCAACATGGTCTCCTAAAGAACAAGCAATTTGGCTGTTCAGTTCTGTAGAAGGGTCATTTGGACTCCGAACCTTAACTCTGTTTCTCTCCACAGATACTGCCAGACCGGCTGAGATTATCCAGCATTTTCTGTATTTATTTCAGTTGTTTACTTCTTTAAACCAGGAGCAACGAGACCATCAAATTCAGCCTGAAGCAAGGGAAATCACCAAATAATGTACTGTATCCTCTGTAACTCTTTTAACTCTTTTAACCCTTCCCTGCTCTGTCACCTATATTTCTATGTATGTGAATTTTGAGTGTGTGTGTGCATACATGTGAGTGTGTACGCGTGCGAGTGCACATGTGCGTGTGTGTGTGTGTGTGTGTGTATGTATGTATGTATGTGAACTTTGAATTTGTGGATGTGCATTTTATTTATTATTTTCTTCAGATTGATTTAAGTATAATAAAGCTAATAAACTCAAGAAAACCTGCCCTATTGGTTCTTTTATGATCACAGTGCGTAAACAGTTAAGTACTCATTGATTTGGCACATATATCCTTTTCTTATAAAATAACTGGCAATCAAACAAAGAGAGAGCAAAGAGGGGAACCACTGACCCCCTCTTTACCTGGTCATAACAGGTATCTTTTCTTTGATTAAAGTGCATGCTGCAGCCACAGCCATTTTGGAATGATCTGGAGCTATAGATGTTTCCAGCTGCTAGATGTGCAGTGGTTAGACATGCCTGTAAGTATCCTCAGAGTATCCTCAGCCCTGTTTTGTTGTTATTGAGCAGCGAGATCTCTCTCATGTTTCCAGTGAAGTTACAGAAACGGAGCAGAAACCAACCTGAAAAAAAATTTCAGGACTGATTTTGTAACCTGTCGATGCCCTGTGATGATGTGGAGATGCCGGCGTTGGACTGGGGTAAACACAATAAGAGTTTTAACAACACCAGGTTAAAGTCCACCAGGTTTACCTGTTGGAATTTAACCTGGTGTTGTTAAAACTCTTGCTGCCCTGTGAATCAGCTCCTTTTGAAAAATTGTTCTTTTTGATACTTTTAAATATGTGCCTCTTAGCTGAGAGTCATGCTAGAGTGAGGGCATCAGCGGGTGGGCACAGAATGTTTCTGATCCAACCTCACCTACCATATTTCCTCCTTCAAAGATATCACAAGTAGAGGGAAACGTATTATGCCGTCCACAAAAAAAGCAATGCCACAAAAAAATTTGCAGTGGTTCTTGGGCACTTATGTGAAAGTGGGCCCGATTTTATCATCAAGTTGCACGATCTGCATCCACCTCTGTGCCGGTTCCCCCTTTACCAAGGGCCAAAAATGGCCGCCGTCAGGACCGTGCCCCAAACAGGCATGACATCAATTTAGATGCATTTGCATCCATTAAAATTGGTTTAATGGGCTGCATGCTCAAACTTACCAGCACCTCCCCCTTTACATAAGAACATAAGAAATAGGAGCAGGAGTAGGCCATCTAGCACCTCGGGCCTGCCCCGCCATTCAACAAGATCATGGCTGATCTGAGGCGAATCAGTTCCACTTACCCGCCTGCTCCCCATATCCCTTAATTCCCTTATCGATCAGAAATCTATCTACCCATGATTTAAACATATTCAACGAGGTAGCCTCCACCACTTCAATGGGCAGAGAATTCCAGAGATTCACTACCCTCTGAGAGAAGAAGTTCCCCCTCAACTCTGTTCTGAACCGGCCCCCACTTATTTTGAGGCTGTGCCCTCTAGTTCTGGGTTCCCTTCTAAGTGGAAAGAATCTCTCTACCTCTACCCTAACCAGCCCCTTCATTATCTTATATGTCTCTATAAGATCACCCCTCAGCCTTCTAAACTCCAACGAGTACAGACCCAATCTGTTCAATCTCTCCTCATAAGCTACACCCCTCATCTCCGGTATCAACCTGGTGCACCTTCTCTGTACTCCCTCCAAGGCCAATATATCCTTTCGCAAATAAGGGGACCAAAACTGCACACAGTACTCCAGTTGCGGCCTCACCAGTGCCTTGTACAATTGCAGCAAGACCTCCCTGCTTTTATATTCTATCCCCCTCGCGATAAAGGCCAACATTCCATTCGCCTTCTTGATCACCTGCTGCACCTGCAGACTGAGTTTTTGCGATTTGTACACAAGGACCCCCAGGTCCCTCTGCACAGTAGCATGATGTAATTTTTCTCCATTTAAATAATATTACAATTTACTATTATTTCTTCCAAAGTGGATAACCTCACATTTGCCAACGTTATATTCCATCTGCCAGATCCTCGCCCACTCGCTCAGCCTATCCAAATCTCTCTGCAGACTTTCCGCATCCTCCACGCAATTTGCTTTCCCACTCATCTTCATGTCATCAGCAAACTTTGATACCCTACACTCAGTCCCCTCCTCCAGATCATCTATGTAAATGGTAAACAGTTGATGCCCCAGCACCGATCCCTGCGGCACGCCACTGGTCACCAACTGCCAACCAGAAAAGCACCCATTTATTCCAACTCTCTGCTTCCTGTTAGATAGCCAATCCCCAATCCACGCCAACACCTTACCCCCAACTCCGTGTACCCCAATCTTCTGCAGCAACCTTTTGTGAGGCACCTTATCGAATGCCTTCTGGAAATCTAAAAACACCACATCCACCGGTTCCCCTCTGTCAACCCGTTCACCCGTCCAGATTCGGCGCGAAACAGACAAAGTCCACAATGGTCCGATTCGGGCGCTCCTGCTTCTGAGAAGGTAAGTTCCGTGCATCCGGCAACTCTCTGCTTCAGATCGGTGTGGGGGGAGGTGGCGAGGGGGGTTGGTCAGATGACTCTCTGACTCAGATCAGGGGTGTGAAGTTGTACGAACTAAGTAAGGGCATGATGGGAAAATTGGTCAACTATTTGTTACAATATAAAGAACGGCTGACCAAAGCTATTTCAAAATGCCAGACCCCTGTAAGAGTTAATAAGGCTGCATGAGTAAATAAAACAAAATAAGGTCAGGGAGGAAGGAGTCACCGACCTTCTTCTGTTCCATCAAAGGACAAGATAAGGGTATGAATAATGAGACAAAGAGTTCAAGGAGGTCAGCAAGTTAAAACATGATTAGTGATATTGCTCACGATTCTATTACTAATCGAATTCCTGAATATGCTCTGGTCACGAAAACTGATAATGATTATGTATAAATACTGAACTGTTTCTCTGTGTAATTGCGGACTTGTGGAAGAATCAGAAGTTGTACGAACTGCTCTCTGACCTCAAGTTTCAGCCATATACTGCATGCAGTCTTTACGTGAATAAAGGCTTGTTATTTTGGCTGAACGAACTTTATTGAGTTTTTCTATCACAGTCAAGAAGCAGGAAAGTTTCCACTTCAACAGGGGGGGGGCAGGGGACGAGGACAGGTAGAGTCCACTGCCAGAGTGCGTATGGGGGCACCTGAGAACGGGTCTGAAACACTCCCAGCTTTAAGTCTGCCCAGCACTTAGAAACAAAATGGTAAAATAGGGCCCAATGTCTGTGGAATCTGTAATTTTTTTACTGATGTTTGAAAAGGACCAGACAATTTTACACTAATTAGAATGAAATCAAAGGTAATTTTCCTGAATAATAAGAAATAGTGCTCCTTGTGACCTGACAACCCTTGACCCAGGAGGGTTCTGCTGGATGCACTATCACAGGAAGGAAGTTAACATCCAAAAACTGTGTGACTGGCAGATGCAAAGGCATGAAGGAGGCAATCAGCATACAGATATGGACATTTGAGAGGGAGTGATTTGAGGCAGGAGTGCTGGTGAGAGATTGATTGAATTATTTATTTATTTATTTAGTCAGTTAGTGTGTTTTTTTTTGGCCTTTACTTTTGCGGTAGTATTTTTCTTAAGTTTAAAGTGAAAACCGGAAGTGGGCTGCTAAGGAGTTTGGGAAGGGTTTTTTAAGCGCGCGAAGTGTAAAAGGTAGGCTGCAGTATACAGTGGGCAGCGTTGGGAGCGGGCAGCGGAGTGTGTGGGAAGCAGAGTGTGAGCTATAAGGGCGTTGGCTCACAGGGCTTAGGCAGAAAGGGCGAGCAGGGGTGAGTTTAATTCATTTTTGCTGTTTCTACCTGGTACTGGCAAGGTATCGAGAGGGGATGGGTGTGCAGGCAGTGCAATGTTCCTCTTGCACTATGTTTGAGGTGAGGGACTCCATCAGTGTCCCTGCTGATTACACCTGTGGGAAGTGCACCCATCTGCAGCTCCTCCAAAACCATGTTAGGGAACTGGAGCTGGAGTTGGATGAACTTAGGATCATTAGAGACGCAGAGGTGGCCATAGACAGAAGCTTTAGGGATACAGTTACTCCGAGGAATGAAAACAGATGGGTGACGGTGAGAAGGGCTGGGAGGAAGCAGTCAGTGCTGGGATCCCCTGTGGTTGTTCCCCTTAGCAGCAAGTATTCCACTTTAGATACGGTTGAGGGGGACGACATACCAGTGGTGAGCCGCAGTGAGAGGATCTCCAGGACTGTGTCCATCTCTGTGGCTCGGGAGGGTAAGGGGGAGAGCGGGAGGGCAATAGTTATTGGGGACTCATTAGTTAGAGGGATAGATAGGAGGTTCTGTGGCAGCAAAAGAGACTCGAGGATGGTATGTTGCCTACCGGATGCCAGGGTCCGTGACGTCTCGGACCGTGTTTTCCGGATTCTTAAGCGGGAGGGGAAACAGTCACAAGTCGTGGTACACATTGGTACCAACGACATAGATAAGAGAAGGGACGGGGATTTAAAACAGGAATTTCGGGAGCTGGGCTGGAAGCTGAGAGCCAAGACAAAACATGTGGTCATCTCTGGTACGTTACCGGTGCCACGTGATAGCGAGCTGAGGAACAGGGAGAGAGTGCAGTTAAACATGTGGATGCAGGGATGGTGTAGGAGGGAGGATTTCAGCTACGTGGATAATTGGAACACATTCTGGGGAAGGTGGGACCTGTACAAACAGGACGGGGTGCACCTGAACCAGAGGGGCACCAATATCCTGGGAGGGAAAGTTGATACGACTCTTCAGGGGGGTTTAAACTAATTTGTCAGGGGAGTGGGAAAAGGAGTTGTAGTCCAGAAGTCAGTGTTGAGGGTGGTGAGGTATTGGGGAAGGTATCAAGGTCAAGGGTGGGTACCGGTCGACAGGAAGGTGGGTTGAAGTGTGTCTACTTCAATGCAAGGAGCATCCGGAACAAGGTAGATGAACTTGGGGCGTGGATTGGTACTTGGGACGACGATGTTGTGGCCATTACGGAGACGTGGGTAGAACAAGGACAGGAATGGTTGTTGGACGTTCCGGGGTATAGATGTTTCAGTAAGTGTAGGGAAGCTGATAAAAGAGGTGGAGGAGTAGCATTGTTAATCAAGGATAGTCTAACGGCTGTGGAAAGGCACTTCGAGGGGGATCTGCACACTGAGGTAATATGGGCTGAAGTTAGAAATAGGAAAGAGGCGGTCACGTTGTTAGGAGTTTACTATAGGCCCCCAAATAGTAATAGAGATGTGGAGGAAGAACTTGCTAAGCAGATTATGGATATGTGTGGGGGTCACAGTGTAGTTGTCATGGGGGACTTTAACTTTCCAAATATTGATTGGAACCTTTGTAGGTCAAATAGTTCGGATGGGGCAGTTTTTGTGCAGTGTGTGCAGGAGGATTTCCTGACACAATATGTGGATAGGCCGACAAGAGGTGAGGCCACATTGGATTTGGTACTGGGAAATGAACCGTTTCAAGTGTTAGATTTGGTTGTGGGAGAGCACTTTGGAGATAGTGACCACAATTTGGTGTCTTTTGTTATTGCAATGGAGAGGGACAGGGTCGTATGCAAGGGCAAGGTTTACAATTGGGGGAGAGGTAATTATGATGCGATTAGGCAAGAATTAAGGGGCATAAGATGGGAACAGAAACTGTCAGGGAAAGGCACTAATGAAAAGTGGAACTTTTTCAAGGAACAAATACTGGGTGTCCTTGATAGGTATGTCCCTGTCAGGCAGGGAGGAAATGGCCGAGTGAGGGAACCATGGTTCACGAAAGAGGTGGAATGTCTTGTGAAAAGGAAGAGGGAAGCTTATGTAGGGATGAGGAAACAAGGTTCAGATGGCTCGATTGAGGGTTACAAGTTAGCAAGGAATGAGCTGAAAAAGGGGCTTAGGAGAACTAGGAGGGGACATGAGAAGTCCTTGGCGGGTCAGATCAAGGAAAACCCCAAGGCTTTTTACTCTTATGTGAGGAATAAAAGAATGACCAGGGTGAGGTTAGGGCCGGTCAAGGACAGTAGTGGGAACTTGTGTATGGAGTCAGTAGAGATAGGCGAGGTGGTGAATGAATACGTTTCTTCAGTGTTCACCAAGGAGAGGGGCCATGTTATTGAGGAAGAGAAGGTGTTACAGGCTAATAGGCTGGAGGAACTAGTTGTTCGGAGGGAGGCTATACTGGCAGTTTGTAATAAACTGAAGGTCGCTAAGTCCCCTGGGTCTGATGAAATATATCCTAGGATTCTTTGGGAGGCAAGGGATGAGATTGCAGAGCCTTTGGCTTTGATCTTAGGGTCCTCACTGTCCACAGGGATGGTGCCAGAGGACTGGAGAGTGGCGAATGTTGTTCCTCTGTTTAAGAAAGGGAATAGAAATGACCCTGGTAATTATAGACCGGTTAGTCTTACTTCGGTGGTTGGTAAATTGATGGAAAATATTCTTAGGGATGGGATTTACGACCATTTAGAAAGATGCGGATTAATCCGGGATAGTCAGCACGGATTCGTGAAGGGCAAGTCGTGCCTCACAAATTTGATTGAATTTTTTGAGGAGGTAACTAAGTGTGTTGATGAAGGTAGGGCAGTTGATGTCATATACATGGATTTTAGTAAGGCATTTGATAAGGTCCCCCATGGTCGGCTTTTGATTAAAGTAAGGAGGTGTGGGATAGAGGGAAAGTTGGCAGATTGGTAGGTAACTGGCTATCTGATCGAAGACAGAGGGTGGTGGTGGATGGAAAATTTTCAGACTGGAGGCAGGTTGCTAGCGGAGTGCCACAGGGATCAGTGCTTGGTCCTCTGCTCTTTGTGATTTTTATTAATGACTTAGAGGAGGGGGCTGAAGGGTGGATCAGTAAATTTGCTGATGACACCAAGATTGGTGGAGTAGTGGATGAGGTGTAGGCTACAAAGAGACATAGATAGGATGCAAAGCTGGGCATCCTATCCCTGATAAATGTGAGGTGATTCATTTTGGTAGGACTAATTCAAATGTGGATTACAGGGTCAAAGGTAGGGTTCTGAAGACTGTGGAGGAACAGAGAGATCTTGGGGTCCATATCCACAGATCTCTAAAGGTTGTCACTCAAGTGGATAGAGCTGTGAAGAAGGCCTGTAGTGTGTTAGCTTTTATTAACAGGGGGTTGGAGTTTAAGAGCCGTGGGGTTATGCTGCAACTGTACAGGACCTTGGTGAGACCACATTTGGAATATTGTGTGCAGTTCTGGTCACCTCACTATAAGAAGGATGTGGAAGCGCTGGAAAGATTGCAGAGGAGATTTACCAGGATGTTGCCTGGTTTGGAGGGTAGGTCTTATGAGGAATGGTTGAGGGAGCTAGGGCTGTTCTCTCTGGAGCGGAGGAGGCTGAGGGGAGACTTAATAGAGATTTATAAAATGATGAAGGGGATAGATAGAGTGAACGTTCAACGACTATTTCCTCGGGTGGATGGAGCTATTACAAGGGGGCATAACTATCGGGTTCATGGTGGGAGATATAGGAATGATATCAGAGGTAGGTTCTTTACGCAGAGAGTGGTTGGGGTGTGGAATGGACTGCCTGCAGTGATAGTGGAGTCAGACACTTTAGGAACATTTAAGCGGTTATTGGATATGCACATGGAGCACACCAGGTTGATAGGGAGTGGGATAGCTTGATCTTGGTTTCAGATAAAGCTCGGCACAACATTGTGGGCCGAAGGGCCTGTTCTGTGCTGTACTGTTCTATAAAGAGAAAGCGGACAGAGACAGACAGAGAAAAATGCCGAACTGTTGTGAGAAGAAGCAAATCTCTCCCAGGAAGAGGTCAGTTCTTATGCATTTGGCAGAAATGGATGCAGGAGCCCTAAAAGGTATTATGTGAGCTGACTAAAAAGGTTTAAAACCTGGAAGGCTGTGTGGATCGCTCATACGTACTAAAGAGTTAGATTTTTTTTGTTAACAGACGTGACCAGGCTGTGAACTGGGGTGTTTTTGATTGTTTAAGGGAAAAGGAAATCTGGAAAGCTAAACCATTTGGACTTCCCTGATCAGAGGGAGAAATGTTTTATAGAATTATGTCTTTCTGATGATAATCCTACCCATGAAACACACAGATGAAAGCTGTTGATGGACAAGACTCCTGTCTATCCTGTGTGAATAAAAAGCAGCATATTGTGCAACATTGTAGCTATGCAATTTCCACTGTAGTCAAAATCTCTTTAAGTTTAGGACACTAGTTACAGATTCAACATTCTCACACTGTGAGGAAATGAGGACATAATCTTAAGAGATTTATATTTGTTTTGTGAGTATTAGGATTGGGTGGGGAGGCGGAGGGGGGGCGGGGGGGGGGGGGGTGGCGAGGGAGGGAATCTTACCAAAAATAGGCAGAGTGTTGTTTCTGTTTCTCGCCAGATCTTACGATATTCTGCCTAAACAAATTATGCCATCATGCAAGAGGGTGGAGCCTCAAAACACCTGCAAACCCGGCTGCACTGAGATCGGGATGCCATCTTTAAACCTACTCCCCCCCCCAGCAATCCATGAAGGTCACAGGGCCTCCCCTTCCCACCTCCAATCGGAGTCGGCACTTCTTTCCCATCCCTTACCCCCTGACCATCAGCCCCTTCCCCACTTTCCTCGGATCATCGGCCACTTCCACACCATCCCCAATCCACAGTCGGAGCCAGCACCCCTAACGGCCATCGCCGGCATACCCTGCTCCTCCGTATGCTCCCGGGCAACAACGAAATCTGTAGGTATAGTTGGGGTGAAGGGGTGTGTCATGCATCTTTTCTCATTTAATAAATATTTTATTATTCTGTTAGAAGTTCACAAGCATTCTTGTGACTCTACTCAGTGGTCACCTTCCACGTATCTAACAAAACCTAAAAGTTGGAATCTATCAAGGCAGATTCTGCAGTAACATCAACTGGGATCGTAGCAAGCCTCAAACTGAATGTGAAATTATATCATGTAATGATCACTCTTCCCAAGAGGACCCATGGCTATGAAATCATTAATTAATACTGTTTAATTTCACATTGCCAGTTCTAAGGTAACCTGTCCTCTGGTTGGTTCCATAATGCATTGTTCTAAGAAACTAGCCTACAGATATTCTGTGAACTCATCCTCAAAGCTACCTCTGTCAATTTGATTTGCCCAATCTATATGAAAATGAAAATCACCAAAGATTATTGCAGTGCAAATCTTACAGCAATTGTTAAGGGGCCTATAAACTACTTCCATCTGTGACTTATTTCGCTTTGAATTTCTTATCTTATCAGATGCAGCACTTCAAAGCTGATCATTCATGAGGCACTGTGGGCCATCAGCAGCAAATTTACATTCAACCACAAATTGTAACTTTATGTCCCAGTATATCCCTCATTCTACCATTACCATCAAGTCAGTGAATCAGTCCTGGTTGAATGAGGAGAATAGGACAGCATGTCAGAAACAACACCGGCCATATCTGCTGGTGAATTAACTACATTAGACTACTTGTATGCTAAATGGTGGAAACAGCTTGCAGCAGACAGAGTTAAGAGATCCCATAACCACGCTATTATATCAAGGCACTGCAGTCCTGCTATATGTTATCATGAATGGTGGGGGGGGACAACTAAACAACTAACTGGAGGTTAATGATCTCCATGCTCAATGATGATGGAGTCCGACACCTCAAGAGGCCATCTTCAGCCAGAAATACCAAGTGGATGATATAGCTCAGCCTCCTTCTGGGAGCTGAACCACCATAGGTGCCAGTCCTTAGGCAATTTGATTCATTCCATCTGTTATCAAGATATCCAAAATCCTCTATTTCTCAGGAGACTAAGGAAATTTGGCATGTCTGCTCCAACTCTCTCCAAATTCTACAGATGCACTGTTGAAAACATTCTTTCTGGTTGTATCACCGCTTGGTATAGCTCCTGCTCTGTCCAAAACCGCAAGGAACCACAAAGGGTTGTGAACAAAGCCCAGTCCATCACGCAAACCAGCCTCCCATCCATTGACTCTGTCTACACTTCCATGTTTGCAAGTTATTGGAAGGTGTGATAAGGGATAGGATCTACAAATATTTGGATAGACAGGGACTTATTAGGGAGAGTCAACATGGCTTTGTGCGTGGTAGGTCATGTTTGACCAATCTATTAGAGTTTTTCGAGGAGGTTACCAGGAAAGTGGATGAAGGGAAGGCGGCGGATGTTGTCTACCTGGATTTCAGCAAGGCCTTTGACAAGGTCCCTCATGGGAGGTTAGTTAGGAAGGTTCAGTCGCTAGGTATACATGGGGAGGTAGTAAATTGGATTAGACACTGGCTCAATGGAAGAAGCCAGAGAGTGGTTGTGGAGGATTGCTTCTCTGAGTGGAGGCCTGTGACTAGTGGTGTGCCGCAGGGATCGGTGTTAGGTCCATTGTTGTTTGTCATCTATATCAATGATGTGGATGATAATGTGGTAAATTGGATTAGCAAGTTTGCTGATGATACAAAGATTGGAGGTGTAGTGGACAGTGAGGAAGGTTTTCAAAGCTTGCAGAGGGATTTGGACCAACTAGAAAAAGGGGCTGAAAAATGGCAAATGGAATTTAACGCGGACAAGTGTGAGATATTACACTTTGGAGGGACAAACCAAAGAAGAACGTACAGGGTAAATGGTAGGACTCTGAAGAGTGCAGTTGAACAGAGGGATCTGGGAATACAGGTACAGAATTCCCTAAAAGTGACGTCACAGGTGGATAGGGTCGTAAAGAGTGCCTTTGGTACATTGGCCTTTATAAATCGGAGTATCGAGTATAAAAGTTGGAGTGTTATGGTAAGGTTATATAAGGCATTGGTGAGGCCGAGTTTGGAGTATTGTGTACAGTTTTGGTCACCTCGTTACAGGAAGGATGTAAATAAGATTGAAAGAGTGCAGAGAAGGTTCACAAGGATGTTGCCGGGACTTGAGAAGCTGAGTTACAGAGAGAGATTGAATAGGTTGGGACTTTATTCCCTGGAGCGTAGAAGATTATGGGGAGATTTGATAGAGGTGTATAAGATTTTGATGGGTATAGATAGAGTGAATGCAAGCAGGCTTTTTCCGCTGAGGCTAGGGGAGAAAAAAACCAGAGGGCATGGGTTAAGGGTGAAAGGAGAAAAGTTTAAAGGGAATATTAGGGGAGGTTTCTTTACGCAGAGAGTGGTGGGAGTGTGGAATGAGCTGCCGGATAAAGTGGTAAATGCGGGGTCACTTTTAACATTTAAGAAAAACTTGGACGGGTTCATGGATGAGAGGGGTGTGGAGGGATATGGTCCAAGTGCAGGTCAGTGGGACTAGGCATAAAATGGTTCAGCACAGACAAGAAGGGCCAAAAGGCCTGTTTCTGAGCTGTAATTTTCTATGGTTTCTATGGTTTCCCACTGCCTCAGAAAAGCAGCCAGCATAATCAAGAACCCCATGCACCCCAGACATACTCTCTTCCACCTTCTTCCATCGGGAAAAATATACAAAAGTCTGAGGACATGTACTAACCAACTCAAAAACGGCTTCTTCCCTGCTGCCATCAGAACTTTGAATGGACCTATCTCACATTAAGTTGATCTTTCTCCTCTGTACCCTAGCTATGACTGTAACATTACATTCTGCACTCTCCTTTCCTTCCCTTTGAGTGGTATGCTTTGACTGTATAGTGCGCAAGAAACAATACTTTTCACTGTATACTAATACATGTGACAATATTAAATCAAATCAAAATCTGCATCAAAATTTTTAAAAATCAAAAAATTCAAGCTATTTCCTTATACGACAAGGGTCCAAGGTCAGACTGGATATAAAGCCACGGCACACAAGGACATCATTGCCTCAACCAGGGAGTGTGAAAGGGTCTGTCACAGGAAGTTGTGCAGAAGAATTTGTTCAGCAGACTGTCCCTGTGTCTGCGTTTCTTTCCTTTGGGTGCTTCGGTTTCCTCCTACAGTCCAATGATGTGCAGGTTAGGTGGATTGGCCATGCTAAATTGTTCCTTAGCATCAGGGGGACTAGCTAGAGTAAATACATGGGGTTATAGGGATAGGGCCTGTGTGGGATTGTGGTTGGTGCAGACTCGATAGGTCGAATGGCCTCCTTCTGCACTGTAAGATTCTATGATTTGATGATTCTATGGACTGACCACCCAGGAACATGTTCCTCTATGTAGGCATCCCTAAGCCACTGCTGTTGTAAGTATATGCTATTGTTTAGTGGGTTAATAAAGGTTTCTATCCAAGGTTGTTTCACGTCATTGATACTCCTTACAGGGTCCTATCTGAGAGGAAAGTGAGACCCCCTGTAAAAGAGTCTTACATAAAACCTGAATAATATTCAGGCTTGGGCTGATACATGGCACATAGTATTTTTGCAACACAGTTCCAAGCAATGACCATATCCGACAAGAGAGAATCTAGCAACTCCCCTTACATTCAACATCATTACCATCACTGACAACTGATGCATTGTGGCAACAAAATATACTGCAAGGACTCACAAAGTCTCCTCCAATAGCACCTTCCAGACCCATAACATCTACCGCCTCAAAGAACTAGGGAAGTAGGTGCATAGGAACATCTGTAATTTCCTTTCCAAGTCACACACCGTACAGACCTGAACCTATATCGCTGTTCATTCATCATTGCTGGGTTAGAATTCTGCAACTCTCTCCCTAACAGCATTGTGGGTGGACCTACACCTGATAGACATTTCAAGGAGGACATTTCATATCTTCAGCACAAGACCCGCCACAGTTCAAGAACACATTCTCAAGGACAATTCGGGATGGACTGTAAATGCTGACTGGTTTCATCCTGTGGAAAAATACACATTCTAATTTCTCTTAGCATTTATGCATTTCTGTCAACTGAAGTACTCAAAAGGTTATTAAATATTATAAGGCTGACAAGCAAGCGTCAGGATCTCACAGGGAGCAAAGATTATTTGCTCCGAAATCAGGATCGTTTTCCCTGCAGTGTCTCAAATGAGCATTCAGAAAACACAATGAAACCAGCACTTTCAATTCTAGGTGAGGAGTTGATTTGAACAGCAGCTTGCCAGCCTCTGGCTGTGATGTTGAGTAAAGACCTCAGCACTGCATCAGCAAGGCGAAGGTGCTGGACTTTAATTTTGACTTATGAGAAAAATACGGAATGTTTGTCTCTGAAAACTGACTTCTCACTCTTATCTAAGTATGACATAAATACATTGTCAAACACTAAAACATTGTATTGCTGTATCTTGGTGGAATAGGGACAAAGGAGACTTTTTATTTGGCATTGGGATAAACTGTACATATTGAAGATACGTTTCTCTTGTTTCCCTGAGGTCATACAATAATCTTTTTTAAATGACTTCTTATAGACCCATCCCTCTTGGTGTATGGATTGAACTTAAAACTGTTCAGATCAAAATTTATCTTACCCTTTCAGAGTAAATAGGAACTTTAAATCACTTGTACTTCTAAAGCAAGTGTCTTTTTTATTTGAAGAATTTCTTACTCATTACACTACAAGGAGTTAGCTGATGCAATCTTATCTTGTTAGCTGCCCAACACTTTCTTTTCATAGAATCGCTGCTGTGCAGAAGGAGGCCACTCGGCCAATCGAGCCTGCACTGACGACAATCCCATCCAGGCTACCTAACCATGCTGCTATTTTAATATGAGGCAGGGTGAGGAGTTAGGCCCCCAAGTCCACCTGAGCTGGCATGGGGATTGAACCCTACACTGTTGACATTATTCTGAACCACATGTTAGAGTCTACCCACCAAGCTAATTGACCACCTAGTCTTTTACATAAACATGATTAAAATGTTTAATTTCCCAGTTCCTTATCAGGACCATTATCTGTTGGCATTGAAGTGATTTGACCCCTCACCACTACAGTTACTTCACTCTCCTCCATTTTCCTATCTTTCCTGTAGATCCTATAACCTTGTCATATTTAGTTCTTGGTGCTGGTTGAGTTAGCTGTTAAGAATAAATGATCTCCTATGTATTTAGTTGTTGTTTTTGCCCTGTTTTAGAGTCAGGAGAATCTGTTTTCCTATACTTTAACCCAGGTGGATGCTCCTTTCTGTTGCCCTGGAATTTCTGGGGTTTGTTTTAGGGCAGGCTGCTGCGGAGGGCAGGTTACCTGTATGTATTGTACTCACAGGTTCAGAGTTAGCGTGGCAATGGGGTAGGCATGGGCATTCTTTGTAATCCCACCTTATTTTCCTCCCACAGCAGCCAACAGGTAAAAAGTTTCAGGTAACTTAAAACAAAGTGTTCCTCTGGGGAGGCGATGGCCCCATGGTATTATCGCTAGGCTATTAATCCAGAAACTCAGCTAATATTCTGGGGACCTGGGTTTGAATCCCACCATGACAGATGGTGGTATTTGAATTCAATAAAAAATACCTGGAATTAAGTAAATACTGATGACCATGAAACTATTGTTGATTGTCGGAAAACCCCATCTGATTAACCAATGTCCTTAAGGAAAGGAAATTTGGCCTATATGTGACTCCAGAGCCACAGTAATGTGGTTGACTCTCAACTGCTTTCGGGCAAATAAGGATAAATGCTGGCCAGGCAGTGATGTCCATGTGGCATCAATGAATTTAAAAAATCTGGCTGATATACAAGCACAAGAAATGCAGGAATGCTGCTGGACAAAGGCATCAGGATTGAGATATCTTGCCCAGAACTCTTGGTGTGTGACATCAAGGGCAGGATTTTCTGGCTGCGCTTGCCCCAAAACTGGAAAATTCCACCCGAGGTCAACGGACCTTTGCATGGTCCACCCCCTGCCCGCTCCGATCCCCGTGGTGGGCAGGACAGGAAAATTCTGCCACCAAAGTCCATTTCCAGGATCACAAATGGACACAGGTCCAGCCGGCAGATTTCAAGAAGATTGGAAATGAATTAAAAAGGAAATGACCTCAAAGATAGCAATCTCCAGGTTACTCCCAGTGCCATGCACAAGTGTACAGGGATAGATGGGGAATGCAGCTCAATGTGTGGCTGGAAAAATGGTGCATGAGGAAAGACTTCACATACTTGGGGCATTGGGTCTGGTTTTTTGGGGAAGCGGGACATGTATAGGCTGGATAGATTGGACCACAACAGGATTGAGTCCAATAATTTTGAGGGAAGGTTTGCTGGTACTATGGAGAGTTGGGAGCGGGGAGGTGGGAAAGGGTTTTTGTTACTTGAGCATAGATTCAGAAGGAAGAGAAACAAAACTGGACTTCGAAAGCCGAAAATTACTAAGCTACAATGGAGGATTGAGGAAACAATGGCTAGAAAATCAAAAACAAAAGAGTTGTACAGTGATTCATGATATATATTTCAATGCAAAGAGTCTAGACAACAAGATAAATGAGTTGAATAGTCAGACAGATATCTGGAAGCTGTCACTGAAATGCAGCTTAAAGAATGGCAGCTCAACTTTCCTGGTCCAGGTGGTATATAGGATGGAGGGAGGAATAAAAAAGGAAGATTTTTAAAAAGTTACAGCTCTGAGGAGGGATTATGTACAAGGAAGAGTATCAAATGAAGCCAAATGGGTTGAAGTGAGTAACACAAAGGGGCAATCACACAACTGGGAGTGTACTTATAGATCCCCGAACAGTCAGAGGGAGATAGAAGAGCAAATATATGGACAAGTTGCTGAGAAATTCAAAAACAAAAATGCAGTAACGGTAGAGGGTTTCAATCACTCGAACATTAACTGGGATGTACTTGGGAAAAACTTATAAATCAGTACATAACAAACCCAGTAAAATGAGGAAGAGTTCTGGACTTAGTTTTAGGGAATGAATCTGGGCTGGTGGAAGTGGTATTAGGAGGACAGTAATTTAGTTGTAGTGATCATATTTCAGTTCTATTTAGACTAGTTCTGGAAAAGGATTAAGATAAATCAGGAGTAAAAGTCTTAAATTGGGGAAAGGCCAATTTTGCTCACTGTAATGTAGTTTGGCAAAATTGGACTGAAAACCGCTGTTTGAAGGTAAATCAGAGTGAGAGCAGTGGGAGGAATTAAAGCATGAGCTGAAGAGAGTTTAAAATAAATATGTTGAACGGTTCTCGCTGTTTTTTTCAGCAAGGTAAACAATGTGAAATGTGAATATATAGCACTCTGTGAAAACAGGAGCTGTCATGCGATTCTCGCCAGTGGGGGGGGGGGGGGAGGGGTAAGAGATGGAACTTCAGCTCGCCTGTGAAGCCGGCTGCTGAGCTCGTGGGGAGCCATTGTGCAGGTGCTCCGATATCCCTGCGTACTGGGAGATCTCCGGTTGCTCCCCCCACCCCAACATAATGGACTTCGGGATCCGCCGCCGTTCGCTCCCAGTGCCAATCTTCCCTCACACACAGTCTCCTGGACATCAAACCCCATCCCCCAATCACCACCCCGGACATTACAACCCCCCCCCCCCCCCCCCCCCCCGCCGATCATCAGCCTGGAAATTGCCCCTCCCAACCCCCAATTGCTGCCCCTGCAGAGTTACACCCACCCACCCGATTCAGGAAGTACCTTGCTGGTTACAGTCGGCTGTTCCAGAAACAAACTGTGTATTCCCAGTCTCTGGGCGGAATTCTCCCCGACTGTCAATGGGGTTTCACATTGTCCGCAACCCCCCCCCCGCCACTAAAATTCCAGTGGCAGACGGGATGGGAGAATTCCAGCCTCTGTTTTCTATCCATTAACTAATGCACAATTCATATGAATATATTATCCCAATGCCATGGGTCCTAATCTAATGTAATAGCTTCATTCATGGCACTTTAATGAATGCATTCTGAAAGCCCAGAGATAAAATTGTTTCCATCTTATCTAACCTGTTAGTTAACACTCTCAGTAAACTCTGGTGGATTTCTCAGATATGGGGCTGAAGTTTACTCTGAGGATGGGGCCTTGACCCCTGGTATAAAGTGAGGAACAAGCTCTCCCCCACTTCGCCAGCTCACCTGCTAGCCATTCAATGGCCAGCAGCTCTCTTGACCCAGCTGGGCAATCAGGAATGGCGGGGTCACTACTGGGACAACATGCAGTCCTCAAAAGAAGAGAACTGCAGTGGAATCCAGCTTGTGATGGAAGTCTGGGGTCCCACGAGGGCCATTCTGGCAGGCCTTGGCAAGATGCACAATCAGGATGGGGATCAAGGTGGAAAGGATCAGGGGAGGGGAAAGGCAATGGGGAGAATACCTTGGGGGGCAGTCTGCAAGGGGGACAGGGGACCCAAAAAGTAGGTATCCCCATCACTTTGCCTCGTCCCCCTGTCCATCAAGTTTCACTTGGCGCTATCCTCCCCAGCCACAGGTAAAAGCTCAGTGGGAGAAGGGGGAGGCATTGAATGGGAAGCAGGGAGAGACAATCAATTGGCCACTTAAGGGCCCTAATTGGCCCACAGAGGAATGGCCCACCCAACATCTTCCCCATAGCTGATAAATTCTCAATGCGGTGGCTGGGGCCAGTAGGCATTAGGAATGGCATCTCTGGCACGGTAGACAATCTTACAGCCCACCACCCACTCCACCACCTCCTCCCCACCTTGCACCTCCCCACTTCCCCACCGGTCAGCCCACTCCCAGGGGTATAAATTTGAACTGCAATTTCCCTTGAATAAAACCTTATTGATTCTGTCCAATCATGTTATGATTTCCAAGTGTCCTGTTGCCCTGTCTTGAAAAGAGAGAAGCGTCAGCAACATGTCTTCAGCAATCTTCGATTTCTGTTCTACCAAGCAACTCTTTCTTTTGAACAATGGCCTCGATAATAGATTCCAGCATTTTCACATCTACTGATCTCAGGCTAACTGGCCTGTCGTTTCCTGTTTTGTCCCTCCAGCATTTCTTGAGTAATGAGGGTTACATTTGTTTTTCCGATCCACTAGGACCTTTCCAGAGTCAAGGGAATTCTGGAAGATCAAAACCAATGCATCCACTAGCTCTGTAACCAGTTTTTTAAAAACCCCAGGCTGTAGGCCATCAGGTCCAAGGGATTTGTTGTCATTTAGTTCCATTAATTTCTCCAGTACCTATTCTTTATCACTTTAAATTCCTCACTCTCATTAGACCCTTAGCACTCCACAGTTTCTGATATGATGTCCAGGGAGACATTTGTCCATTTAGCGCTGTTTCAAGTGCCATGACACAGTTCATATCAATTTCCCAGGATAGGCAACACTTTGTGTTGCTCTCTGTGTGATCCATATGGCATACTTCAGTGATAACAATGAGGAACAATGCAAGGGTCATGCCGTTAGAGACTAACAGTGCTGTATACCCTGGGTGAACCATTACTTTTGTGTGACACGGTTAAAAATGATGCCACATGAACAGATTTCTCCACATCTGTGTCTTCTACTGTGAAAACAGATACAAAATATTTGTATCATGCCTTTCCCATTTCTTTTTCCCCATTCGAATTTTTAATGTTTCTGCCTCTAAGGGATCTACAGATACTTTGGCTCCTTGCTTCTTGTTTAACATCTTGTAAAAGCTCTTACAGTCTGTTTTTAAATTTCTTTCCAGGTTACTTGCATGTTCTGTTTTCCTCCCCCCTCTCTTGGACATCCTCTGCTGATTTTTGAAACCTTTCCAATCTTCAGGCTTACCAATCTTTTTCACAACATTGTAAGCTGCTTCCTTTAATCTAATACTCTTTCAACTTCCCTAGTCAGCCATCCATAGCTGTACCTATTTCCAGTGGAGCTTTATCTTTCATGGAATGTACATTCATTGAAAATTGAATGTGTGATAAAATTCTAAATAGGCTGGAAACTGACCATTGGTTCTTTGCCAACACATTAGCTTCATGTCATAACTAGCTCACATTTTTCAAGAGCTGAACAGATGCATGGAATACCTGGGACTGGACTGGTTGCATTGCTCATTTGCATCGATTCACCAAATGACAGAAATTATCCCAGTAATGTTGCCTTTCAGTTTTTTTTAAGTTTAAGTTTTAAGTTTAATTATTATTATCACAGGTAGGCTTACATCAACACTACAATGAAGTTACTGTGAAAATCCCCTAGTCGCCACACTAGCCAGGTACACTGAGGAAGAATTTAGCATAGCCAATGCACCTAACCAGCACGTCTTTCGGACTGTGTGAGGAAACCAGAGCACCCGGAGGAAATCCACGCAGACACAAGGGGAATGTGAAAACTCCACACAGCCAGTGATCCAAGCCGGGAATCAAACCCGGATCCCTGGCGCTGGGAGGCAGCCGTGCTAATCATAGAATCATAGAAACCCTACAGTGCAGAAAGAGGCCATCTGGCCTCTTTCTAATCATTGTGCTACCATGCCACCCATACTAGCATGAGGTCACAAAGCATTAAGAGCGAAAGGTAATTGAACGCAGAGGGGATCGAATACAAATATTTAGTTAATTAAACCTGCCCACACAGTTGTGATGGGTGAAACATCATAATTAAATACTTGCATAACCACCACCAGCCATGTGATCTTCAAGAAGAGACAAAACAGAGAAAAACCCAGGCCAATTAAGGGATAAATTAGGCCGGGAGAACACATTGACCATGTCCAATATTTATCTATCTTTTATAAGATATGTTCTCTGTCCCAGTCAGAGTTACCTGTGTTAAGATTCCTGCTTGCTCTATTGGGAGCAAAGATCTGAAGAGGGACATTTTCTCCAGGGTTCTGTCAGGCCTCCTCTTTGACCTCAGAATGGCATAGCACTGGTCCAACCTTCCAAGTGGCAGCTCAGGGAGGGCATGGAGTGAATCGCATAGGAATTCCCTGGCCTGAGTATTGAATAAACTAAAACTTGCATTCTTATTTGTGCCATCGATGGCTTAGCATACTTACGTCTATCAATTAACTTTAAATTACAAGGTATTGTTTTCTGGTAAATATGTAGGATGCCCACAGCATTTCCTTGTTCATGGTGCTGTGGATAGGAACTCAATTTGACTAGTTTCAATTTTTTAAACATTAGCAATAATGAAGGTTTTTAACACAGTTTATCAGAAACTCAGTCTATCAGGGGACTTTCTCTGCAAGCGATGTCGCTCAACTGGTTGAGATTGAACTCTAAAGGTAGTTTTAGAACATAGAACATAGAAAAAATACAGCACAAACAGGCCCTTCTGCCCACAAGTTGAGCCGGTCATGTCCCTACCTACCAAGGCTTATATATAGGCTTACCTACAACCCTCAATCCTATTAAGTCCCATGTACTCATCCAGAAGTCTCTTAAAAGACCCTATCGAGTTTGCCTCCACCACCACTGATGGCAGCCGATTCCACTCACCCACCACCCTCTGAGTGAAAAACTTACCCCTGACATCTCCTCTGTACCGACTCCCCAGCACCTTAAACCTGTGTCCTCTCGTAGCAGCCATTTCAGCCCTGGGAAAAAGCCTCTGAGAATCCACCCGATCTATACCTCTCAACATCTTGTACACCTCTATCAGGTCACCTCTTATCCTTTGTCTCTCCAAGGAGAAAAGACCATCCCTCAGCCTATCCTCATAAGGGGTATGCCAACCAATCCAGGCAACATCCTTGTAAATCTTCTCTGCACCCTTTCAATCATTTCCACATCCCTCCTGTAATGAGGTGACCAGAACTGAGCACAATACTCCAAGTGGGGTCTGACGAGGGTCTTATAAAGCTGCATCATTATCTCCCAACTCCTAAACTCAATCCCTCGATTGATGAAGGCCACCTTTTCTCCTTGGAGAGACGAAGGATAAGAGGTCACCTGATAGAGGTGCACAAGATGTTGAGAGGTATAGATCGGGTGGATTCTCGGAGGCTTTTTCCCAGGGATGAAATGGCTGCTACGAGAGGACACAGGTGTGCTGGGGAGTAGGTACAGAGGAGATGTCACCATCCACCTTCTTAACCATCTCCTCTACCTGCGAGGCCGATTTAAGAGTCCTATGGACCCGGACCCCAAGGTCCTTCTGATCCTCTACACCGCTAAGAGTCTTACCCTTGATATTATACTCCTTCATTCCATTTGAACTGCCAAAATGGACCACTACACATTTATCCGGGTTGAAGTCCATCTGCCACTTCTCCGCCCAGTCTTGCATCCTATCAATGTCACGCTGCAGCTTCTGACATCCCTCCAACCTATCCACAACACGACTAACCTTTGTGTCGTCGGCAAACTTACCAACCCATCCCTCCACTTCCTCATCCAGGTCATTTATGAAAATGACAAACAGCAAGGGTCCCAGAACAGATCCCTGGGGCACTCCACTGGTGACCGACCTCCATTCAGAAAAAGACCCATCTACAACCACTCTCTGCCTTCTGCAGGCAAGCCAGTTCTGAATCCACAAGGCAACAGCCCCTTGGATCCCATGCCCTCTCACTTTCTCGAGAAGTCTTGCATGGGGGACCTTATTGAATGCCTTGCTGAAGTCCATGTAAACCACATCTACCGCTTTTCCTTCGTCAATGTGTTTAGTCACATTTTCAAAGAACTCCACCAGGCTCGTAAGGCACGATTTGGGTTTGACAAAGCCGTGCTGACTACTTTTGAGCATACTAAACTTCTCTAAATGGTCATAAATCCTGTCCCTCAGGATCTTCTCCATCAACTTACCAACCACTGAGGTTAGACTCACCGGTCGGTAATTTCCTGGGCTATCCCTATTCCCTTTCTTGAAAATAGGAACCACATCCGCAATCCTCCGGAACCTCTCCCGTCTCCATCGACGATGCAAAGATCATCGCCAGAGGCTCTGCAATCTCTTCCCTCGCCTCCCACAGTAACCTGGGGTACATCCCATCCAGTCCCGGCGACTTATCTATCTTGATGCTATTCAAACTTTCCAACACATCCTCTTTCTTAATGTCCACATACTCAATCTTTTCAGTCCGCCTCAATCCTGTAGTACAACCACCCAGGTCTTTTTCCACCGTGAATACCGAGGTAAAATATTCATTAAGCACCTCTGCTATTTCTTCCGGTTCTGTACAGACTTTCTCACCTTCACCTTTTATAGGTCCTATTCCTTCACACCTCATCCTTTTACTCTTCACATATTTATAGAACGCCTTAGGGTTCTCCTTAATCTTACTTGCCAAGGCCTTCTCGTGACCCCTTCTGGCTCTCCTAATTTCTTTCTTACGCCCTTCCTACAAGCCGTATACTCATCTAGATCCCTATCATCGTCTAGCTCTCTGAACCTTTTGTACGCTTTCCTTTTCTTTTTCACGAGGTTCAGTGCAGCTTTCGTGCACCACGGTTCCCGTAACCTACCAACACCTCCCTGTCTCATCGGAACGTTGTCATGCAGAACTCCAGACAAGCATTCCTTGAAAATCTATCACCTTACTTCAGTACTTTTCCTCGAGAATGCCTCCTTCCAATTTACACCTCTAATCTCCTGCCTGATGGCTTCATATTCCCCCTTACTCCAGATAAACATGTTCCTAGCTTGCCTGATCCTATCTCTTTCCAATGCTAGCGTAAAGGAGATAGAGTTATGATCACTATCCCCAAGATGCTCCCCCACTCAGAGATCCGACACCTGTCCAGGCTCATTAGCCAGTACCAGATCGAGCGCAGCCTCTCCTCTTGTAGGCTTATCCACATGCTGTGTCAGGAAACCCTCCTGAACACACCTAACAAACTCCTCCCCATCCAAACCCCTTACCCTAGGGATATTCCAATCGATGTTTGGGAAATTAAAGTCTCCCATCACGACAACCCTGTTATTCCTACATCTCTCCAGGATCTGTTTCCCTATCTGCTCCTCAACATCCCTGTTAATATTGGACGGCCTGTAGAAAACACCGAGCAAAATTATCGACTCCTTCTCGCTCCGAACTTCCACCCACAGAGACTCCGTAGACAATCCCTCCACGGCTTCCACCTTCTCTCCAGCTGTGACACTATCCCTGATCAGCAGTGCCACTGCCCCCCCCTCTTTTGTCTCCCTCTCTGTCCTTTCTGAAACATCTGAAACCCGGCACCTGAAGTATCCAGTCCTGTCTCTGTCCCCAAGTCTCCGTAATGGCCACCACATCACACATCCAAGCATCGATCCACACTCTAAGCACATCCACTTTATTCACTACACTCCTGGCATTAAAATAGACACATCTCAAACCTTTGGTCTGAGCTCTCCCCTTCTCCATCGCCCGTCTATTCTCCCTCTTACACTGTCTACAATCCTTCTCTATTTGCGGGCTAACCTCCTCGCTCTCAGTCACCTCATCACGATTCCTTCCCCCCAACCTTTCTAGTTTAAAGTCTCCCCAGTAGTCTTAGCCAACCTTCCTGCCAGGATATTGGTCCCCCTGGGATTCAAGTGCCACCCGTCTTTTTTGTACAGGTCACACCTTCCCCTAAAGAGGTCCCAATGATCCAGGAACCTGAACCCCTGCCCCCCGCTCCAGTCCCTCAGCCACGCATTCATCCTCCACCTCACTCCATTCCTGCTCTCATTTTCTCGTGGCACAGGCAGCAATCCTGAGATTACTACCTTTGCGTTCCTCCTTCCCAACTGTCTACCTAACTCCCTGTATTCTCTTTTCATAGAACCATAGAACCATAGAAAATTACAGCTCAGAAACAGGCCTTTTGGCCCTTCTTGTCTGTGCCGAACCATTTTATGCCTAGTCCCACTGACCTGCACTTGGACCATATCCCTCCATACCCCTCTCATCCATGAACCCGTCCAAGTTTTTCTTAAATGTTAAAAGTGACCCCGCATTTACCACTTTATCCGGCAGCTCATTCCACACTCCCACCACTCTCTGCGTGAAGAAGCCCCCCCTAATATTCCCTTTAAACTTTTCTCCTTTCACCCTTAACCCATGCCCTCTGGTTTTTTTTTCTCCCCTAGCCTCAGCGGAAAAAGCCTGCTTGCATTCACTCTATCTATACCCATCAAAATCTTATACACCTCTATCAAATCTCCCCTCAATCTTCTACGCTCCAGGGAATAAAGTCCCAACCTATTCAATCTCTCTCTGTAACTCAGCTTCTCAAGTCCCAGCAACATCCTTGTGAACCTTCTCTGCACTCTTTCAATCTTATTTACATCCTTCCTGTAACTAGGTGACCAAAACTGTACACAATACTCCAAATTCGGCCTCACCAATGCCTTAAATAACCTTACCATAACACTCCAACTTTTATACTCGATACTCCGATTTATAAAGGCCAATGTACCAAAGGCACTCTTTACGACCCTATCCACCTGTGACGTCACTTTTAGGGAATTCTGTACCTGTAAACCCAGATCCCTCTGTTCAACTGCACTCTTCAGAGTCCTACCATTTACCGTGTACGTTCTTCTTTGGTTTGTCCCTCCAAAGTGCAATATCTCACACTTGTCCGCGTTAAACTCCATTTGCCATTTTTCAGCCCATTTTTCTAGTTGGTCTAAATCCCTCTGCAAGCTTTGAAAACCTTCCTCACTGTCCACTACACCTCCAATCTTTGTATCATCAGCAAACTTGCTGATCCAATTTACCACATTATCATCCAGATCATTGATATAGATGACAAACAACAATGGACCCAACACCGATCCCTGTGGCACACCACTAGTCACAGGCCTCCACTCAGAGAAGCAATCCTCCACAACCACTCTCTGGCTTCTTCCATTGATGTGGAGATGCCGGCGTTGGACTGGGGTAAACACAGTAAGAAGTTTAACAACACCAGGTTAAAGTCCAACAAGTTTATTTGGTAGCAAAAGCCACACAAGCTTTCGGAGCTCTTAGCCCCTTCTTCAGGTGAGTGGGAATTCTGTTCACAAACAGAGCTTATAAAGACACAGACTCAATTTACATGACTAATGGTTGGAATGCGAATACTTACAACTAATCAAGTCTTTAAGAAACAAAACAATGTGAGTGGAGAGAGCATCAAGACAGGCTAAAAAGATGTGTATTGTCTCCAGACAAGACAGCCAGTTTCACAGTGAAACTGGCTGTCTTGTCTGGAGACAATACACATCTTTTTAGCCTGTCTTGATGCTCTCTCCACTCACATTGTTTCGTTTCTTAAAGACTTGATTAGTTGTAAGTATTCGCATTCCAACCATTATTCATGTAAATTGAGTCTGTGTCTTTATAAGCTCTGTTTGTGAACAGAATTCCCACTCACCTGAAGAAGGGGCTAAGAGCTCCGAAAGCTTGTGTGGCTTTTGCTACCAAATAAACCTGTTGGACTTTAACCTGGTGTTGTTAAACTTCTTGCTGTGTTCTTCCATTGAGCCAGTGTCTTATCCAATTTACTACCTCCCCATGTATATCTAGCGACTGAACCTTCCTAACTAACCTCCCATGAGGGACCTTGTCAAAGGCCTTGCTGAAATCCAGGTAGACAACATCCACCGCCTTCCCTTCATCCATTTTCCTGGTAACCTCCTCGAAAAACTCTAATAGATTGGTCAAACATGACCTACCACGCACAAAGCCATGTTGACTCTCCCTAATAAGTCCCTGTCTATCCAAATATTTGTAGATCCTATCCCTTATCACACCTTCCAATAACTTGCCCACCACTGACGTCAAACTTACTGGCCGATAATTTCCCGGATTTCTTTTGGAACCTTTTTTAAACAACGGAACAACATGAGCCACCCTCCAATCATCCGGCACCTCCCCCGTGAATACTGACATTTTAAATATGTCTGCCAGGGCCCCTGTAAGTTCAACACTAGCTTCCCTCAAGGTCCGTGGGAATACCCTGTCCGGTCCTGGGGATTTATCCACTCTGATTTGCCTCAAGACAGCGAGCACCTCCTCCCCTTTAATCTGTAAAGCTTCCATGGCCTCCCTACCAGTTTGCCCTATTTCCGTAGACTCCATGCCCGTTTCCTCAGTAAATACGGATGCAAAAAAACCAGTTAGTATCTCCCCCATCTCTTTTGGTTCCTTACACAGTCTCCCACTCTGATCTTCAAGAGGACCAATTTTATCCCTCACTATCCTTTTGCTCCTAACATACCTATAGAAGCTCTTTGGATTTTCCTTCACTCTGTCTGCCAAAGCAACCTCATGTCTTCTTTTAGCCCTCCTGATTTCCCTCTTAAGTAGCTTCTTGCACTTTTTATACTCCTCGAGCATCTGATGTGTTCCTTGCTGCCTGTACATTTCATACAACTCTCTCTTCCTCTTAATCAGTGTTACAATCTCCCTCGAGAACCAAGGTTCCTTATTCCTATTTACTTTGCCTTTAATCCTGACAGGAACATACAAACTCTGCACTCTCAAAATTTCTCCTTTGAAGGCCTCCCACTTTCCATTTACATCCTTACCAGAGAACAGCCTGTGCCAATCCACACTTCCCAGATCCCTTCTCATTTCATCAAATTTGACCTTTTTCCAGTTCAGAACTTCAACCCGAGGACCAGATCTATCCTTATCCATGACCAGGTTGAAACTAATGGCATTATGATCACTGGATCCAAAGTGTTCCCTCACACTCACATCCATCACCTGCCCTAACTCATTTCCCAATAGGAGATCCAATATCACATCCTCTCTAGTTGGCACCTCTATATACTGATGTAGAAAATTCTCCTGAACACATTTTACAAACTCTACCCCGTCTAAACCTTTAACAGTATGCGAGTCCCAATCTATATGTGGAAAATTAAAATCCCCTACTATCACAACTTTGTGTTTCTTGCAGTTGTCAGCTATCTCTCCACTGATTTGCTCCTCCAATTCTCGCTGACTATTGGGTGGTCTATAATACAAGCCCATTAATGTGGTCATACCTTTCCTGTTTCTCAGCTCCACCCATAGGGCCTCTGTAGACAAGCTCCCTAATCTATCCTGCCTGAGTACCGCTGTAACATTTTCCCTGACCAACAATGCCACCCCCCCACCTTTTATCCCTCTGCCTCTATCCTGCCTGAAACATTGGAACCCTGGAACATTGAGCTGCCAGTCCTGCCCCTCCTGTAGCCAAGTTTCACTAATGGCTATAATGTCATATTTCCACGTGTCTATCCACGCCTTCAGTTCATCTGCCTTCCCCACAATACTCCTGGCATTGAAATAGACACACCTCAAAAAATTATTTCCACCACACTCTACCCTTCCATTTGTGATTTTGCTTGAACCCTTCATGACCCCTTCCATCTTCCTACCTATGTCAGCGGTACCAATATGTACCACAACCTCTGGCTCCTCTCCCTCCCACCTCAGGATATGTGGGACGCGATCAGAGACATCCCGGATACCGGCACCAGGGAGGCAGACCACCATCCGAGACTCCCGTCTGCCTCCGCAAAAACGCCTGTCCGACTCCTGTGCTGTTGAGTCCCCGATTAATACTGCCTTCCTCCTCCTTTCCTTAGCTCTCTGAGTTACAGGGCCGGACTCTGCTCCAGAGACACGGCCACTGCTGCTTCCCCCAGGTGGGCTGTCCCCCCCAGCAGTACTCAGACAGGAGTACTTATTGTGAAGGGGCACATCCACCGGGGTGCTCTCTATCACCCAAGCTTTCCTGGACATTACCCACTTGTCTGCCTTCCGTGGCCCCGGTGTGACCACCTGCTGATAGCTCCTGTCTATCACCTCCTCATTTTCCCTAATCAGATCAAGATCCTCGAGCTGCAGTTCCAGTTCTCTAACATGGTCCCTTAGGAACCGCAGTTCGACACACCCATCACAGATATGGACGTCCGGGAGGCCAGGAGCCTCCAGGACCTCCCACATCCTACATTGGGACCAACAGATTGGCCTCACTCATAATTTCCCTTCTTATTTCAAGGAACAAAGAGAAACGTACTTAAGAATTAAACTTACCCCGCCTCGCCCTTTCCGCCTAAGCCCTTAAAGCCAAAGCCCTTCAGCTCTCACTCTGCGCCCTTCTCACTCCGCCGCCCGCTCTCAACGCTGCCCGTTGGATACTGCGGACTGCTTTTTAAACGTCCCGCGCGCTTAAAAAAAACTAAGTGCCTTCCAAGGTCGCCCCACGGTCGGCCTACTTCCGCTTTTCAAATTTAAACTACTACAACAAAAAACCCCGTGAAAAAGTAAGTAAAAATAATCAATTTCTTCCCCCTTTAGCTGAACTCACAAATCGCTCCTCTCTCCTTTGCTCCGGTGGAACAATTTTGTTTGAACTTGTTTCACTCGGACACTTGTCTGGAATCTGTGTCTCACCTTCCTCCATTTCTAGAGGGGATAAGACAAAATCTTTCTCACACAAAGGGTAGTGGGAGTCTGGAACTCACTGCGTGAAAGGGTGGCAATGGCAGAGAACCTCATAACATTTAAGAAGTATTTAGATGTGCACTTGTGATGCCAAGGCATACAAGCCTATAGGCCAAGTGCTGGGAAATTGGATTAGAATAGTTGAGTGGTTTGGCTTTAACAGGCATAGAAGCGATGGGCCAAAGGGTTTTTTTCTGTGCTGTATATCTCTCTGACTCTATGGTAATGTCCCTTTGCTAGCTCAATTTGCTAATGTCTGCACGTCAGGAGCACACAGGGATGTTGAACTTCAGATCAAGTTATATGTCTGTGTCCCACATACACATCATTCCACATACTGTACCCAGTTCTCAGTGGCCACATCGAAGACTTCGAGCTTCCCAGAGAGATGCATATCTGCTCTATCTTTATTTTCAGGCTGAGATGGATCTGATTAATTCTGCAACATTTTGCAATGCTATCCTCCTCAAATTCCTTACTGCAACTGGAGTCACTGTAATTTACCTCGTCGCCAATGTAATAATTGCATGGATTGATGACCACCAAAGGTATAATGAACTAAAGCAGTTTATTTAGAAGCAATAACTATACTCAGAGTACTTTCACAATGTTAGCACTTCCAGCTCTAGGACCTATTCTGGCTGCAAAAGCCCATGCTCCACACCAAGATTCCCGAACTCATTCCCCAAAGGCAGACCAGAGAATCTCCATGGAAATGAAGTTACATTGCAGACTTACAGTCAACGTCCTCACAGGTTTGGCACTGCTTGAGGCTGTTAATGGCATGCAACTTTTGTGCTTCAGGTCAGCTCAAACTTCCCAATGGGGACATAGCAGCTACTCAATATTCAATGTCTGAAGTAAGGTGTTGTATTTTGCCTGAGCATCATGGTTCATTTCATTCTCTGCAGACAACTGACAACAACATTAGCAGGCTCGGCAACTTTACCCAGTGCCAAGATTCCCAAAGGTGAAGGCAGTTATGGATCGTATCCACACTGCTGTACATGCTCCATTACACATTGCCACCACTAACATGGTTGCACATTCTTAGTGGCTACCTGCTCTGCAACAGTCAGTGCCGCATAAAGTAAAAGGCATCATTCTTTTATTCTTATTTAACCTTTGCAAATCCAAGCACATTGCCACTCAAATAAATGTCATTAATACATTCAAACCAGGGAATTTCCACCTTTGCGCAAAAAAGCCACTGGAGGCAATCTTTCAGAAAATAAATCTTCACATAAATCAGTTACTAGATGCCTCTCAGAAAAATCTTTCTAAGGAAATAAGAAGCTTTACTGGCACAGTTTATTATGACATATAATTTCCTTGGGGCCAACCACGTAATAAACACACACTTAGGTACAGCACTCAAGATCAAATGGTTCATTTTAAAAAATTATCTGTCTTACATTTGTGGAGAAAAGATAACACCTGGCCAATCCCAGTTCTATCTTCCAATCGGATTCTCCAGTTATACCCTCCAAATTTACTGGCAGCCTATCAGTGTTGGAGCTTTCCATTTGTTCTTTCCATCCCCCGACATTACACCCTCCCACCCCCTCCGCTTTAAAACTGACTCTGCATTTGTGTAAATACTGTTAAATCTCGAGCTGCCTTCAATAATATTAGAAGCTCAGTACCTGAAGTGTCAACTCTGTTTCTATGTTGACTTTGTTCACTCGCTGATAGGTTTGTACGTGGGAGGTAGCCATAAAATTCTTGGGTGACCTTCCCACTGGGCTTTCATCCACCCTGATCATGCCACAATTTTTCAGGTGGGATGGATAAAACACAGGATGAAACATGGGCAAGGAAACCGCTGCTTATCATGTACCCTCCCCCTTCAGCTGATGAATCAGTACTCCTCCATGTTGAACACCACCTTGAAGAAGCACTGAGGGTGGCAACAGCACAGAATGTACTCTGCGTGGGGGATTTCAACGTCCATAACCAAGAGTGGTTCAGTAGTACCACTACAGACCCAGATGGCCAGGTCCTAAATGATAGAGCTACAAGACTGGGACTGCAATAGTTGGTGAGGGAACCAACAAGAGGAGAAAACATGCTTGACCTCATCCTCACCAATCTGTCTGCCGCAGATGCATCCGTCCATGACAGCATTGGTAAGAGTGACAACTGCACAGTTCTTGTGGGAAAAAAGTCTGATCTGCACACTGAGGATACCCTCCAGTGTGTTGTGTGGCACTATTACCTTGCTAAATGGGATAGATTTTGAACAGATCTAGTAACTCAAAACTGAGCATCTATGAGGTGACACCGGCCATCAGCAGCAGCAGAATTTTACTCAGCCTCAATCTTAGCCTCATGGCCTGTCATATCCCCGACTATACCATTACACCAAGCCAGGGGATCAACACTCGTTCAATGAAGGGTGCAGGAGGGCATACCAGGGGCAACACCAGGCAAAATGAGCTGTCAACCTGGTGGAGTTACAAGACAGGACTGCTTATGTGTCAAATAGCATAATCAACAAGTGATAGAACTGAGCAATTCCACAACCATCGGATCAAATCTAAGTTCTGTAGTCCTGCTCCATCCAGTTGTGAATGGACAATTAGATGACTCACTGGATGAGAATATCCCTATCCTCAATGATGAGGAGCCCAGCACATCAGTACAAAAGATAAGGCTGAAGACAATCTTCAGCCAGAATTGCATAGTAGATGATTCACCTCAGCCTCCTCTGGAGGTCCCCAGCATCACAGATGTCAGTCTTCAGTCAATTCAAGTCACTCCATATGTATCAAGAAACAGCTGAAGGCATGGGATCCTGCAAAGGATATGGGCCCTGACAATATTCTTGCAATAGTACTGAAGAATTGTGCTTCAAAACTTGCCGAATCCCTAACCAAGCTGTTCCCGTACAGCTACAACACTGGCATGTAACCAGTGGAACATTGACCAGGTATGTCCTGTCCGCAAAGAACAGGAAAGTTCAACCCAGCCAATTATTGCTCCATCAGTCTACCCTCGATCATCAGTAAAATGATGAAAGATATCATCAACACGCTATCAAGCAGCACCTGCTCAGCAATAACCTGCTCACAGATGCTCAGTTTGGTTTCCAACAGGCTCACTCAGCTCCTGACCTCATTACGGCCTTTGTTCAAACATGGACGAAAGAGCTGAATGCCAGAGGTGAGATGAGAGTGACTGCCCTTGACATTAAGGCAGCATTTGACTGGGTATAGCTTCAAGGAGTCCTAGCAAAGCTGAAGTCAAAGGGAATCAGAGGAAAATGCTCAGCTAAAGTAAAGTTTATTTATTAGTCGCAAGTAGGCTTACATTAACACTGCAATGAAGACCACGATTCTCCCATTGCGACCCGCAACATTTCTGTCGGGTCGTGGTGGGAGACGCGCGTCTGTGGCCTTGAACAGGGATTTGCGCATGATCGGGAACCCATCCATGATAACCGGTGAACAGTCGCCGGCCAGACCACACTGAAAACCGGCAGGAAGGCAGGTAAGTAATTTAAATCTGTTTTAAATATGCATATCAGATAATTATTGGGACCTTTTAGGTCCCGATTGAATCTTCCACCCCGCCAGGAGTACTTCATTCTGGTGGGGTTCAGACTAGCTCCCCACGTATCAGGGAACAGGAGACCCCGCCAGAATGAAGGGGGGAAATTGGGGCTCCCCAGGGGGTCAGGCAGTGACGGGGGTTGGTGCCCCCTGGGCATGGGCACCCTGGTAGTGCCAGCCTGTGACCCCTGGCACCGCCCAAGGGGCACCTTGGCACTGCCCACTGAGCTTCGGGCAGTGCTAAGGGGGTGGGGCCTATTGTGGGAGGGGGCTGGGGAAATTGGTGGGGGTGGAGGAGTCCTGCTGCCACTCTGCAGACAGGATCGGTCTGGGATTGAGGGAGGGTAGTGATTGGGGCAGGCTAGCGGGGTGGTGGGGTGGTCTGCAAGGTGGGGGGGGGCCTGCTTCTGGGAGGGTCTAACCCGGTGAGGTGAGTGGGTGGGGAGGGGGGTCTGCAGGGGTGAGGGGGGTGGGGGGATTGCCACTGCTGGGGGCTTTGTGCCTGGACATCGGGGCACTCCAGGGTGGGGAGGGTCAGGACTGGCCCTGGAATTGCTGTTGGTCCGTTTGGCGGGGGGGGTGGGGGGGGGGGGTGGGGGGGGGGGGTTGGGGGGGTGGTGGGGGGGGGGTTGGGAGCTGGCGGCTGGAGGGGCAGCACTGCGGTGGTCCCGGGCGGGTGGGTGGGGGGGGGGGGGGGGGGGGGGTTGGGAGCTGGCGGCTGGAGGGGCAGCACTGCGGTGGTCCCGGGCGGGTGGGTGGGGGGGGGGGGGGGGGGGGGGTTGGGAGCTGGCGGCTGGAGGGGCAGCACTGCGGTGGTCCCGGGCGGGTGGGAGGGGGGGGGGGGTTGGGGGTTGGGGGCTGGCGGCTGGAGGGGCAGCACTGCGGTGGTCCCGGGCTGGCCAGCGATCGGGCTGGCCAGCAAATGGGAGGTTGACAGTTTGGGGCCACTGCGCATGCGCAGAGTTCCAGAACTGTCAAATTCCAGTGTGAATAGGCCCCACCCCCCTGGGTTTTTAATGAGTTTCATGACTGGGACCTCTTCAGTGCACAGAGTGCGGAGATTCAGGCGAGAAGCTGAACTGACAGAACAGTCGGGATTTAGAACAGCTTTCCCGCCAATTCATCACTTTTGGGAGAATCATCCCCGAAGTTACTGTGAAAATCCCCTTGTCACCACACTCCGGCACCTGGCAGAATTTAGCATGGCCAATGCACCTAACCAGCACATCCTTTGGATTGTGGAAGGAAACCGGAGCACTCAAAGAAACCCACGCAGACACAGGGACAACGTGCAGACTCCACAGAGATGGTGACCCAAGCCAGGAATCGAACCCAGGTCCCTGGCACTGTGAGGCAGCAGTACTAACCACTGTGCCTCCCTGCTGCCCTGGTTGGAGTCATACCTGGCACATATGAAGATGGTTGTGGTGTTTTGAGGGCAATCATCTCAGCTCCAGGACATCACTGCAGACATTCCTCAGCGTAGTGTCCCAGGTCCAACCACCGTCAGCTGCTTCAATTTCCTTCCTTCCATCATAAGATCAGAAGTGGTGAATATTTGCTGGTGTTTGTACAATGTGCTCCTGAAGTAGTCCATGTCCAAATGCAGCAAAACCTTGACAATATCCACGCTTGGGATGATAGGTGGCAAATATCGTTCATGCCCACACAAGCCAGGCAATGAGCATCTCCATCAAGAGAGGATCTAATCACCACTCATTGACATTCAATGGCAATACATAGAACATAGAACATAGAACATTACAGCGCAGAACAGGCCCTTCGGCCCACGATGTTGCACCGACCAGTTAAAAAAAAAACTGTGACCCTCCAACCTAAACCAATTTCTTTTCGTCCATGAACCTATCTACGGATCTCTTAAACGCCCCCAAACTAGGCGCATTTACTACTGATGCTGGCAGGGCATTCCAATCCCTCACCACCCTCTGGGTAAAGAACCTACCCCTGACATCGGTTCTATAACTACCCCCCCTCAATTTAAAGCCATGCCCCCTCGTGCTGGATTTCTCCATCAGAGGAAAAAGGCTATCACTATCCACCCTATCTAAACCTCTAATCATCTTATATGTTTCAATAAGATCCCCTCTTAGCCGCCGCCTTTCCAGCGAAAACAATCCCAAATCCCTCAGCCTCTCCTCATAGGATCTCCCCTCCATACCAGGCAACATCCTGGTAAACCTCCTCTGCACCCTCTCCAAAGCCTCCACATCCTTCCTGTAATGTGGGGACCAGAACTGCACACAGTACTCCAAGTGCGGCCGCACCAGAGTTGTGTACAGTTGCAACATAACGCTACGACCATCACTGAATCCCATACTATCAACATCCTGGGGGTTACCATTAACCAGAAACTGAACTGGATGAGCCATATAAATGCTGTGGCTACAGGAACAGGTCAAAGGCCAGGAATCCTGAGCAAGTAACACATCTCTTGACTCCCCAGAGCCTGTCCACCATCTACAAGGCACAAGACAGGAGTGTGATGGAATACTCTTCATCTGCCTGGATGAGTGCACCTCTAAAAACACTCAAGAAGCTCAGCACCATCAATAATAAAGCAGCCAACTTGACTTGCACCCTATCTATCATCTTAAACATTCACTTCCTTCACCATCAATGCACAGTGGCAGCAGTGTGTACCATCTACAAGGTGCAGTGCAAGAACTCACCAAGATTCATTAGGCAGCAACTTCCAAACCCAAACTACCATCTATAAAGACAAGGGCAGCAGATATCTGGGGATACCACCACCTGGAGGTCCCCTCCAAGTAGCTCACCATCCTGACTTGGAATTATATCGCCGTTCCTTCAACGTTGCCGTGACAAAATCTTGGAATTTCCTTCCTGGCAGCGCTGTGGGGCATGCTACACCTTAGGGACTGCAGCAGTTCAAGAAGGCAGCTCACCACCACCTTCTTAAGAGCAACTAGGGATGGGCAGTAAATGCTGGCCTAGCTGGCAATGCCGACATCCCCAGAAATGTTAGGTGGAGCAGGGCAACTTCCATGAGTTGGTGCGGAAAAAAATTAAGACCTGTGTTCTTGCTCTTAATTGATATTTGATGATCATTGCTGCAAGTTCAGTACAATGAACGTAATGTGAAGAAAGAGTCAGTCATAACTGACTGCTTTGTTTGGTAAACCTACTGACCCCATTCTTAAGAGCCCACCCATGGACAATAAACACAAAAATTTGGGCAGCACGGTATCACAGTGGTTAGCACTGCTGCTTCACAGCTCCAGGGACCTGGGTTCTATTCCCGGCTTGGGTCACTGTCTGTGCGGATTTGCACATTCTCCCCGTGTCTGCGTGGGTTTCCTCCAAGTGCTCCGGTTTCCTCCCACAGTCCAAAGATGTGCAGGTTAGATTGATTGGCCAAGCTAAATTGCCCCTTAGTGTCCCGGGATGTGTAGGTTAGAGGGATTAACGGGTAAATATGTAGGGATACGGGGGTAGGGCCTGGGTGGGATTGTTGTCGGTGCAACAATCCCCGAATGGCCTCTTTCTGCACTGTAGGGTTTCTATGATTTCTATGATTTCTATATGAGGCACCATCCATGTAACCATATACCAGCATGAGTCATTACTTTCAAGAACCGTGAGGAGGGCAATGGAGAAGATTAGACAAGAAAATGAAGAGAACGCAGCTCCCAGCAGTTCACTTACTGAGCTTTGTTTGTGATTGGCTGTTTTCTTTCAGTGCACTTTCAGAAGATTCAATTCAGTTTCAGAACTGAAGCATAAACTCAAGGATCTTGATAACCTTTGAGTCTAAAACATTCATGCTTGTCACAATGTTGGCACGATGAGTTCTACCTAGACAGCTTTTGAATATTAATTAATCCTAATTGGGTCAGATTTAGGATATTCAAGAAAATTGAGTTTTGGTCAGATTGGGCCAATTCACAAGAGCTTGTCATTTTCACAAAAGAATTGGATTGTAAATGCATCAGAAAACTATCTAATTGGGTTATGCCTTCAGTGCATGCGTAGTCTATTTTGGTAATCACATTAAAAGCTTGTGTGGGAAATGCTGGAGGGAATGACTGACAGCAGAATTGTGTAACTTTTTCAGAATAGTTTTTCTATGTTTTCCTGAGTTCGTTAACTGTTTTAGTGTTTGAATTTGGGCTCTTTCATGAACTATTGAGACACTGTGCCTGCAGTCCTTGGCAATCTTGATAGTGTTTTGATGTCACTTTAATAAAGAATATGCTAATGATAAGTAGCCAGGGTGTAAACCATGTGACTGGCAGACATTGTCCAGAAGAGATTTCAGTTCAGGTAACAGCATTTGGCATGAAGAAAATCACAGCTGTACTTTTCTTTTTAACAATAGCTGTTGAATCTTTATGGTAAATCTGCCTGCTGAGCAGTCCTGTGCTACATCATCAAATAAACTAAACCTACATTTAGTTTACCAGCTCTGTGTGAGATTGATAAGTTTGTATAAAGCAAGCATAGAAATACAGCATGGTGAGCAACAGTGGTTCAACAACATGATGGAGGCTTGAAGATCATGGTGAAAGCCACAGACAAGACTTTGTGTTGTAAAAAGGTTGTATATGCATTGTGATGATACTAATGCAATATATATATATATATAGATTTTTATATTTAAGGGAATGTTTAAAATTTCAGATTTATTCTGAAGGCAGTCGGAGTGTCAAGGGTTATAAAAGAAAGTTAGTTACTTATTTCAGCTAGGAGTGTATTACTTTGATAGAGCTAATGGACTTTTGTTTACACAAAAGATCTTTGGAAATTTGATTGACAGAGTCATGTGATAATGTGATTAATGTGCAGAGCTGGGTCTGTAGCAGAGAAGAAAGAGGTTTTTGCAGTTTCGTGTTGCAAGTCTGCTGAAGTCAGAGGCATGTTCTCGAGAATTCATTCCCTCTCTCCACTAAATCTCAATGAAAGCGTCAGGACTATTTACACAATTTATAGTAAGTGTGCCTGAGTTTGTTAACTGTATTTATTTGAAAGTGGGTTTGATCTATGCATGAATGGAGCTTATTTGGAACCAAAATAGTCATAAGCCAGAAAATAAAATTGCTTCCTTTCATTTTTAAATATTGTTCAATTGTTAATCGTTCAGCTGCTTCATTTGTTAGAGTTATATTTAAGCTATGTTATTAAATAAAAAATTGTTTCACTATAAAAGATCCCTAATTTGTCAGTGGAATTACTCTTTGAGTGAAACATCCTATCCTCACACTTATGCCAAAAATTGTTGGGATCTAGTATGGTTTCCTCATGTATTTTGGGGTTCTAGTTCAGGGCCCTAACAGCACCTACATGTATCAAAGATCCCAGGAGGCAGAGTCTCTCTATAAAGAATGTTTCACAGAGCAGTGAGTCCCTGTTTTGTGGGATATCAGATTGGTGGTGAATTGGGTAGTTGATTTTTGGTCAGAAAGTACAAACTGTAGGATTGTCACAGCATCCTTGGTTGCCATTCCCGTGCAATGAACAGACAGCGAATGAAACAGAGAAAACCCAAGCTCCAACCAAAAATAAGTTATGGAGAAAATAAAACACAGCAGCTGCATTGCTGAATCTCCCCACTGTGCAGAGAAGCCACAAAATCCCCGACACATCAACAACATTAATTAAAGACAGGCAACATCAGAAAGATGACCTCCAAATTCCCCAGCACGAATCAGAAAGCCACAGCTTTCCTAACAAAATTTAGCCTTTTTTAAAAAAAGGGAGCTTTGCTTTTTAGATTTATCTATTACAGAAGTAGTGGAATTAATAATAGCTGTTGGAAAGGAGGGCTTACACATAGTCAACACTCCAGTCATGTCAGACAGGGATCAGAAGGATCTGGCCAAGCTGTGGAACATGGAGGATCAGCATCATGTACAGGTGAACATCAGGGTACGCCATTTACAGCTGTTGGCTTGCAGACAATAATTAATTAATCAGTTCATCTGCAGGTGCCATGGTAAAGCCGTGGATTGTGAATTCTCAGAAGCTGAGCTGACTGAACAACTAATGGAATTGGTTATAGTTTGAGTGTCAGTTGAAACTTTCCAAAAGGACCTTTTGGGGAAAAGTAAAGGTCACAATATCGACACACTGCTAAAAGATGGCAGAAAACATGAAGCTTTTGTAACTGGGCCAAATTACCTGCAAGTATTAACTGAAACTACCAGTGTTGGCCAGGACTCAAAAAGCAAGCAAGTCATGTGGGAAGTGTGGTCCTGAACTCCAAGAGCTTGTAAGTTATGCAACATAAAAGAACATTGAGCTCACCAATGGAAGAAATCTGGTTCTGGAGTCGTGACCAGAGGTAAATTGCAACCAAACACAATATATGCGCAGCATATAGGCAGCGACAACAAGAAGTGTCTGCGATACCCACACAAATCCGTGTGTTCCCCAACCGGAAACCTCTCGGGCCCCTCGCCCTATAAATTGGTGCAGAGGAGATACCCGATCCTCTACACTGGTAGAGGATCCCACCCTTCCATCCTCCTCTAACCTAATTATAAGTGTGGGGAAGTTTTTTGTTTTCTTTTTTTCTTGCTGGTAATGGCTTCAGGGATGGCAGTTCAGGCAGTATGCTGCATCTCCTGTGGGATGTATGTGGTGAGGAAATCCAGTAGTGTTTCAGGAGATTTTAGTTGTAAGAAGTGCATTAGATTGCAGCTTCTGGAGGAGCGTGTAAAGGAGCTGGAGGGGGAGGTAGAGGAACTCCGCATAATTCGGGAGGCGGAGGTGGAAGTTGATAGGAGTTATAGAGAAATAGTAACTCCTAGAAATGAGGCTTGGGTCAATGCCAGGAGGAGGGGTAAGAAGCAATCGGGAAGACAATCCCCTGGGGCGGTTCCCCTCCATAATAGGTTTTCGGTGCTGGAGGCTACAGTTGAGGAGGAATCAACTGAGCATAGAGAGCAGATCTCTGGGGGTGAGCCGAGTGAGAAAGCTCAGGTGGTTAGGGGCTGTAAAAGACTGGGCCTTGTGATTGGGGACTCCACAATTAAGGGGACAGATAGGAGGGTCGGAACTAAAGGTAGGGACTCAGGGTTGGTGTGTTGCCTACCAGGGGCTGGGGTCCGGGATGTGTCTGACAGGGTATTCAGGACTCTTAGGGGGGAGGGAGATAAACCACAAGTTATTGTACATGTGGGGACACACGACATAGGGAGGATAGGGGAAGGGGATATTAGGCAGGGATTTATGGAGTTGGGGTGGAAACTAAAGGCCAAGACTGACAGAGTGGTTATCTCTGGACTCTTGCCTGTACCACGGGATAGTTTAGAGAGGAATAGGGAGAGGGAAGGTTTGAATTCATGGCTGAGGGGATGGTGCAGGAGGGAGGGGTTCAGGTACTTAAGCAATTGGGGCTCGTACTGGGGAAGGTGTGACCTCTATGAGAAGGATGGTCTACACCTTAATCAGAAGGGGACCAATATCCTGGGGGGTAAATTTGCTAAGGCCATGCAGGGAGGTTTAAACTGATTCGGGGGGGGGGGAGGGATCCTGAGTAGTGGGGCTGAAAGTGAGGGATGCATGGATGGGGACTGCAATGCACGGCATTGCAGAGGTGGGGTGGAGCAGGGTTTGAAATGTGTATACTTCAATGCCAGGAGTATTCGCAATAAAGTGGGTGAACTTGCAGCGTAGATCAGTACCTGGGACTTCGATGTTGTGGCTATTTCAGAGACATGGATAGAGCAGGGGCAGGAATGGATGCTGCAGGTCCCGGGGTTCAAATGTTTTAGTCGAAGTAGGGAAGGAGGTAGAAGAGGGGGAGGGGTAGCATTATTGGTCAGAGATTGTATCACAGTGTCAGAGAGGAGGTTTGATGAGGACTTATCTGTTGAGGTAGTATGGGCGGAGATTAGAAATAGGAGAGGAGAGGTCACCCTGTTGGGAGTCTTTTATAGACCTCCTAAAAGTTCTAGAGAGGTTGAGGAAAGGATTGCGGAGTCAATCCTGCTTAGGAGTGAAAGTAATAGGGCAATTGTTATGGGGGATTTTAACTTGACTAATATTGACTGGAATTGTTATAGCTCTAGCTCGTTAGAGGGGTCAGTTTTTGTTCAAAGCGTGCAGGAAGGTTTTTTGACTCAGTATGTAGACAGGCCAACTAGAGGTGAGGCTATATTGGATCTGGTGCTGGGAAATGAGCCAGACCAGGTGCTAGACTTGGAAGTTGGTGTGCATTTTGGTGATAGTGACCACAATTCGGTTACGTTCACCTTAGTGATGGAAAGGGATAGGCATGAACCTCGGGCCAGTGGTTTTAGCTGGGGGAAGGGTAATTATGAGGCTATTAGGAGAGAATTAGGAAACATAGGTTGGACTAGGAGATTACAGGGACTGGGAACGTCCGACATGTGGAGTTTTTTCAAGGAGCAGCTACTGCGAGTCTGTGATAGGTATGTCCCTGTCAGGCAAGGAGGAATTGGTAGGGCTAGGGAACCGTGGTGCACCAAAAAAGTTTCTTTGTTGGTTAAAAAGAAAAAGGAGGCTTATGTTCGGATGAGACGTGAGCACTCGGGTAGTGCACTAGAAAGCTTTAGATTGGCTAAGAGGGAGTTGAAGAGCGAGCTTAGAAGGGCTAAAAGGGGACATGAGAAGACTTTGGCGGATAGGGTTAAAGAGAATCCTAAGGCGTTCTATAGGTATGTCAAGAACAGAAGGTTGGTTAGGGCAAGTTTAGGGCCAGTTATAGATGGCAGAGGGAAGTTATGTGTGGAACCGGAGGAGATTGGTGAAGCATTGAACCAATATTTCTCTTCGGTGTTCACGCAAGGGGACATGAATATAGCTGAGGAGGACACTGGGTTGCAAGGGAGTAGAATAGACAGTATTACAGTTGATAAGGAGGATGTGCAGGATATTCTGGAGGGTCTGAAAATAGATAAATCCCCTGGTCCGGATGGGATTTATCCAAGGATTCTCTGGGAGGCAAGAGAAGTGATTGCAGAGCCTCTGGCTCTGATCTTCAGGTCGTCGTTGGCCTCTGGTATAGTACCAGAAGATTGGAGGTTAGCGAATGTTGTCCCATTGTTTAAGAAGGGGAACAGAGACTTCCCCGGGAATTATAGACCGGTGAGTCTCACTTCTGTTGTCGGCAAGATGTTGGAAAAAATTATAAGGGATAGGATTTATAGTTATTTGGAGAGTAATGAATTGATAGGTGATAGTCAGCATGGTTTTGTGGCAGGTAGGTCGTGCCTTACTAACCTTATTGAGTTTTTTGAGAAAGTGACCAAGGAGGTGGATGGGGGCAAGGCAGTGGACGTGGTATATATGGATTTTAGTAAGGCGTTTGATAAGGTTCACCATGGTAGGCTTCTGCAGAAAATGCAGATGTATGGGATTGGGGGTGATCTAGGAAATTGGATCAGGAATTGGCTAGCGGATAGGAAACAGAGGGTGGTGGTTGATAGTAAATATTCATCATGGAGTGCGGTTACAAGTGGTGTACCTCAGGGATCTGTTTTGGGGCCACTGCTGTTTGTAATATTTATTAATGATCTGGATGAGGGTATAGTTGGGTGGATTAGCAAATTTGCTGATGACACCAAAGTCGGTGGTGTGGTAGACAGTGAGGAAGGGTGTCGTAGTTTGCAGGAAGACTTAGACAGGTTGCAAAGTTGGGCCGAGAGGTGGCGGATGGAGTTTAATGCGGAGAAGTGTGAGGTAATTCACTTTGGTAGGAATAACAGATGTGTTGAGTATAGGGCTAACGGGAGGACTTTGAATAGTGTGGAGGAGCAGAGGGATCTAGGTGTATGTGTGCATAGATCCCTGAAAGTTGGGAATCAAGTAGATAAGGTTGTTAAGAAGGCATATGGTGTCTTGGCGTTTATTGGTAGGGGGATTGAATTTAGGAGTCGTAGCGTTATGTTGCAACTGTACACAACTCTGGTGCGGCCGCACTTGGAGTACTGTGTGCAGTTCTGGTCCCCACATTACAGGAAGGATGTGGAGGCTTTGGAGAGGGTGCAGAGGAGGTTTACCAGGATGTTGCCTGGTATGGAGGGGAGATCCTATGAGGAGAGGCTGAGGGATTTGGGATTGTTTTCGCTGGAAAGGCGGCGGCTAAGAGGGGATCTTATTGAAACATATAAGATGATTAGAGGTTTAGATAGGGTGGATAGTGATAGCCTTTTTCCTCTGATGGAGAAATCCAGCACGAGGGGGCATGGCTTTAAATTGAGGGGGGGTAGTTATAGAACCGATGTCAGGGGTAGGTTCTTTACCCAGAGGGTGGTGAGGGATTGGAATGCCCTGCCAGCATCAGTAGTAAATGCGCCTAGTTTGGGGGCGTTTAAGAGATCCGTAGATAGGTTCATGGACGAAAAGATATTGGTTTAGGTTGGAGGGTCACAGTTTTTTTTTAACTGGTCGGTGCAACATCGTGGGCCGAAGGGCCTGTTCTGCGCTGTAATGTTCTATGTTCTATGTTCTATGTTCTATGGATGAACAGGAATAGCCACTGCTTGCTGAAGTCCAGGTCCGAGGCGTTCAAGTCAGGTGACACTGACCTATACAAGAGAGCCAGATACGATCTAAGGAGATCCATCAAAGATGCCAAAAGACAATACCGGACCTAGCTAGAGTCCCAGGCTAGCCACACCGACCCACGCTGACTATGGCAAGGTCTGCAAGACATAACAGGCTACAAGATGAAGGCATGTAAAATCGCCGGCTCCAACACACCCCTCCCTGATGAGCTCAATGCATTCTACGCCCGTTTTGAGCAAGAGGTCAGTGAGTGCATGCCCTCCACCCTGGAAGCCCTGGATGAACCTATATCTGGGGTCAGAGCAGTTTCCTTGAAGGTCAACCCACGGAAAACAACTGGCCTGGATGGGGTACCCGGACGAGCACGCAGATCCTGCGTGGATCAGCTGGCGGAGGTATTCACAGACATCTATAACCTCTCTTTACAACAATTTGAGGTCCTTATCTGCTTGAAGAAGACGACCATCATCCCGGTACCTATGAAAAACCAAGCAGCGTGCCTTAATGACTATCAGCCGGTGGTTCTGACATCCATCATTATGAAATGCTTCGAAAGGTTAGTTATGGCATGAATCAATTCCAGCCTCCCGGACTACCTGGATCAACCACAGTTTGTCTACCGCCGCAACAGATCCACAGCAGACGCCATTTCCCTGGCCCTGCACTCAACCCTGGAACATCTAGATAACAAAGACACCTCTGTCAGACTCCTATTTATTGACTACAGCTCAGCCTTCAACACTATCATTCTCATGAAACTCATCTCCAAACTCCGTGGCTTGGGCCTCGGCACCTCCCTCTGCGACTGGATCCTGAACTTCCTAACTCACAGACCACAATCAGTACGGATAGACAACATCTCCTTCACGATCATCCTCAACACCGATGCCCCACAAGACTGTATTCTCAGCCCCTTACTATACTCCTTATACACCTATGACTGTATGGCCAAATTTCCCTCCAATTCAATTTTCAAGTTTGCTGATGACACCACCATAGTGGGTTGGATCTCAAATAATGACGAGCCAAATTACAGGAAAGAGATTGAGAATCTGGTGAACTGGTGCGGCAACAATAATCTCTCCCTCAATGTCAACAAAACGAAGGAGATTGTCATTAATATCAGGAAGCGTAAAGGAGACATGCCCCTGTCCACATCAATGGGGACAAAGTAGAAAAGGTCAAGAGCTTCAAGTTTTTAGGTGTCCAGATCACCAACAACCTGTCCTGGTCCCCCATGCTGACACTATAGGTAAGAAAGCCCACCAAAGCCTCTACTTTCTCAGAAGACGAAGCAAATTTGGCATGTCAGCCACAACTCTCACCGACTTTTACAGATGCACCATAAAAAGCATTCTTTCTGGTTGTATCACAGTTTGGTATGGCTCCTGCTCTGCCCAAGACCGCAAGGAACGACAAAAGGTCATGAATGTAGCCCAATACATCACGCAAACCAGCCTCCCATCCATTGACTCTGCCTATACTTCCCGCTGCCTCAGCAGAGCAGCCAGCATAATTAAGGACCCCACGCACCCTGGACGTTCTCTCTTCCACCTTCTTCCTTCGGGAAAAAGGTACAAAAGTCTGAGGTCACATACCAACCGACTCAAGAACAGCTTCTTCCCTGTTGCTGTCAGACTTTTGAATGGACTTACCTTGCATTAAGTTGATCTTTCTCTTCACCCTAGCTTTGACTGTAACATTACATTCTGCACTCTCTCGTTTCCTTCTCTATGTAGTCATCTAATTTTCATTTGAAAGCCTCAAGCTATTTACCTCAGCCACATCTTGTGGTAGTATGTTCCACATTCTAAACACTTTCTGAGTAAAGTCATTTTTCTTTATTGCCTTATTGGATTTATTATTATCTTATGTTTGTGATGCCTAGGTTTGGATTCTACTATGAATTCCCCATATCTACCCTGCCAAGTATTTTCATAATTTATAAGACTTCTATCAAGTCACGTCTAACCTTTCCATTTCAGGAATAAAAAGCTCCCCGCATATTTGATTTGATTTGAATTGATTTATTATTATCACATGTATTGATATACAGTGAAAAGTATTGTTTCTTGTGTGCTATATAGGCAAAGCATACCGTTCATAGAGTACATAGGGGAGAAGGAAAGGAGAGGCTGCAGAATATAGTGTTGCAATCATAGCTAGGGTGTAGTGAAAGATCAAATTGATATAATCTAGGACAAATCAAAGTTTAATGGCAGCAGGGAAGACGTTGTTCTTGAGTGGGTTGGTACGTGTCCTCAGACTTTTGTATCTTTTTCCCGATGGAAGGTCATGGTATGTTGGGTCCGTCATTATGCTGGGTGCTTTTCCAAGGTAGCGGGAAGCGTAGACAGAGTCAATGGATGGGAGGTTGGTTTATGTGCTGGACTGGGCTTCTTTCACGACCCTTTGTAGTTTTTTGCAGTCTTGGTTAGAACAGGTGCAAAGCTGTCATAAATCTGGAAAGGATGGTGCATCTGTAAAAATTGTTTCCCAGCTTGGGTGACTGTCTGTGCAGAGTCTGCATGTTCTCCCTGTGCCTGTGTGGGTTTCCTTCGGATGCTCTGGTTTCCTCCCACAGCCAAAAGACGCGCTGGTTAGCTGCACTGGCAATGCTAAATTCTCCCTCAGTGTATCCGAACAGGCACTGGAGTGTGGCAATTAGGGGATTTTCACATTGCAGTGTTAATGTAAGCCCACTTGTGACACTAATAAATAAACTTTAAAAACTCAAAATAATCCCTCAATTCGTCCTTGTAATTTATTTTGTGCCTTCTCCAGTGATCCTATGCTTTTTTTTGTCTTATGGAGACCAAAATCAGGCAGTGTTCTCAGTGTAACCTTACAAATTTTTAATTACATATCCCTAATGTTAGGACCGCCAGTCATTATAAGATGGCTATGTTTTGAATTATCTCTTTATATTCAGGATGAAATGGAGCATATGACCTCCTAGTAGTTCTAGCTGGTGGTGAGCTGATGTAACCTGTTTGCCCTGGGTGTGCAGGTTCAGTCGTAATGAAACCCAAGTGCCAGATTTAATGCAAAGACTGAAGCAGTTGTCTTGGCTTTGTGGCAGCTTAGATTCTCAGAGTTCCTAATGCAGAAACCCTAGATACAGAAAATGGAAAGAGTTTCCCAGAGAGAGAGAGAGAAAGAAAGATGGGAAAACAGCAGCTGGTGTGGACCTCAGGAGCAAAGGCTGATGGGAACTTGACCTCTGCTCAAAGAGATGTAACCTGCAGAAATTTAAGGATGTGGAGATGCTGGCGTTGGACTGGGGTAAGCACAGTAAGAAGTCTCACAACACCAGGTTAAAGTCCAACAGGTTTATTTGGTAGCAAATACCATAAGCTTTCGGAGCACAGCTCCTTCGTCAGATGGAGTGGTTATCTGTTCTCAAACAGTGCAAACAGACACAGAAATCAAATTACAGAATACTGATTAGAATGCAAATCTCTACAGCCAGCCAGGTCTTAAATGTACAGACAATGTGGGTGGAGGGAGCATTCAACACAGGTTAAAGAGATGTGTATTGTCTCCAGACAGAACAGCTGGTGAAATTCTGCAAGCCCAGGAGGCAAGCTGTGGGGGTTACTGATAATGTGACATAAATCCAACATCCCGTTTAGGCCGTCCTCATGTGTGCGGAACTTGGCTATCAGTTTCTGCTCAGCGACTCTGCGCTGTTGTGTGTCGTGAAGGCCGCCTTGGAGAACGCTTACCTGAAGATCCAAGGCTGAATGCCCGTGACTGCTGAAGTGCTCCCCCACAGGAAGAGAACAGTCTTGCCTGGTGATTGTCGAGCGGTGTTCATTCATCCGTTGTCGTAGCGTCTGCATGGTTTCCCCAATGTACCATGCCTCGGGACATCCTTTCCTGCAGCGTATCAGGTAGACAATGTTGGCCGAGTTGCAAGAGTAGGTACCGTGTACCTGGTAGATGGTGCTCTCACGTGAGATGATGGCATCCGTGTCGATGATCCGGCATGTCTTGCAGAGGTTGCTGTGGCAGAGTTGTGTGGTGTCGTGGTCATTGTTCTCCTGAAGGCTGGGTAGTTTGCTGCGGACAATGGTCTGTTTGAGGTTGCGTGGTTGTTTGAAGGCAAGAAGTGGGGGTGTGGGGATGGCCTTGGCGAGATGTTCGTCTTCATCAATGACATGTTGAAAGCTCCGGAGGAGATGCCGTAGCTTCTCTGCTCCGGGGAAGTACTGGACGACAAAGGGTACTCTGTCCACCGTGTCCCGTGTTTGTCTTCCGAGGAGGTCGGTGCGGTTTTTCGCTGTGGCGCTTTGGAACTGGTGATCGATGAGTCGAGCGCCATATCTTGTTCTTATGAGGGCATCTTTCAGCGTCTGGAGGTGTCTGTTGCGATCCTCCTCATCCGAGCAGATCCTGTGTATCCGTAGGGAATGGCTTCTTTAACGTGTTTAGGGTGGAAGCTGGAGAAGTGGAGCATCATCAGGTTATCCGTGGGCTTGCAGTACCGTGAGGTGCTGAGGTGACCGTCCTTAATGGACATGCATGTGTCCAAGAATGCAACCGATTCCAGAGAGTAGTCCATGGTGAGTCTGATGGGAGCTGTGCTCCGAAAGCTTATGGTATTTGCTACCAAATAAACCTGTTGGACTTTAACCTGGTGTTGTGAGACTTCTTACGAAATTTAAGGATACAGGAAGATTGATCCTGACATGGCTGGGGTAAGGAATCACCAGAGTGGGCCCTGGTGCTGGAGGTTGGTGCAGGTGTAGGGGGTCTTTTACTCCACACGTGGTGGTCTCTGCTACCACTCTTGCACGTGTCTGTCTCGCCTGTAGGTGGAGGAAACAGCGGAAGTGCCACACTGGGATGCCTCCGAAGGAGAAAGAGAAAGAGAGCAACTGTTTATGCTTGATCAGTGAACCTGCTTGAGTGAGCGTTTTTGAGGCGCCCGAACCCCTATGGTTCTCGACTTCGGAATTATTTTCTACCTCTGTGCTCCACCAGAATGAAAAGAGAGACGAGTGGATGACACAAAAGGTGAAATTTTATTCAGGAAGGAATGAAATTAACCAGACCTGTCAACATGCATACATAACTAGTTACTATGCTATGGAAGGAAGAGACTATAATGACACAATGGATATTTTCAGGCTTACACAATTTTATACAATTCCCAACCACCCTTACTACCCTCCCTCAACACTTAGCTAATTGTGGATTTCTGGAGACTGTAGATTATACTCACCACTTCTAGGGTCAAAGAGGCAGTGCTGTCTTTAAGAAAAGGTCAGGGCCGTCTTGCCTTCAAGGGACATGCACTTTGGTCGTGTGGTCAGGTAGGTATAAAAATCCTTGCTGTGCAAACCACGCCTTCAGTCTAGGGTTGTGTCCGAAAATGTGGTTTCTTGTGTCCTGGATCTTTGCTGGTATATACTTGTTGAATTTCTTTCTTTGATCGTTGAAAAGTAATTTTTGAGTCTTTTCAGCTGTTGGAGCCGATAAGGAACAAGGCTGCAGCTCAGTCAAAGTTGGTTTGTTCTGTCTGGAGAAGAGTTCCTGGCTGTAGTTGTGGAGAAGTGAACCTCCCCACCCGTGTGCTCTGGCTAAAAGAGTCTGCTGTCCTTTGTCTTTATTCAATTTTAAAAAGATGCAGCCTTTGAATTTCTGGCAGGCTTCTCCCAACAGTCGGTTGAATCTTGATGAGTGCTTGGAGCTGCTGAGGTGTGAAATGGTTTTTGATGGACCTCAGGAGGTGTTGATCATTTTCCCATCGAGATCGTTTTTCAAGACACAGCCTGGGCCCAAACCAGTTGGATTTTGCAACTTGGAGTCTATAATGTGTACTGTCCATAGATGTTGTAACGGATAGCATATTTAACCAGGCCGAGCAAGGCCCTTTTTTGCATAACTATCAGGCTAGTTTGGCCATGACTCATCGTCCTTTGTCTGCTCAAGCAACTCCGAGATGGCTTTGATAAGGCTGCGTATTTCTTTGTCTGTTGATGCCTTGTTTGCAGCCATTTTAAGTCTTTTGAAACACAGAATTTTAAGTTTGTCGCTATTTCTGCCAGTTTTGTCCATATTCCACATATTGTATTAATGTCCATAAAAAGATGGATTTACCTCACCTTACACAGGGATTCTCAGAATTCAGAAGGAAGTGACTTTCGACAGACGCTGGACATTACAACCCAGTGAAACAGGAAGAAGCAAACCTGTTGGAAGTTGTGAGTAACTTTGGGCTGGTTCCTGCAAAGACAGTAATTTTGTGGAGAGTAAATCAAAATCAAGATTTTGTGGAGATCCTGAGAAGCAGGATTTATGAATATTTGGAAAGGAATAGTACGATCAGAAGTAGCCAGCACGACTTTGTCCGAGACAGATCATGCCTTACGAGTCTGGTGGAGTTTTTTGAAGATGTGACTAGACTCTTAGATGGGGGAAGAGCGGTAGATGTAGTTTATATGGATTTCAGTAAGGCGTTTGATAAGGTGCCCCATGCAAGGCTTATTGAGAAAGTGAAGGGGCATGGGATACAAGGGAACGTTGCTTTGTGGATTCAGAACTGGCTTGCCCACAGACGGCAAAGAGTGGCTGTAGATGGGTCTTTTTCAGAGTGGAGGTCGGTCACCAGTGGGGTGCCCCAGGGATCTGTTCTGGGACCCTTGCTCTTTGTGAGTTTTATAAATGACCTGGATGAGGAAGTGGAAGGATGGGTTGGTAAGTTTGCTGATGACACAAAGGTTGGAGGTGTTGTGGATAGTGTAGAGGGATGTCAGCAGTTGCAACGAGACATAGATAAGATGCAAGACTGGGCGGAGAAGTGGCAGATGGACTTCAACCCAGATAAGTGTGTGGTGGTTCATTTTGGCAGGTTGAATAGGATGGAAGAATATAATATTAAGGGTAAGACGCTTGGCGGTGTGGAAGAACAGAGGGATCTTGGGGTCCGGGTTCATCGGATGCTCAAAGTGGCGTCGCAGGTAGAGGCTGTGGTTAAGAAGGCGTATGGAATACTGGCCTTCATCAATAGAGGAATTGAGTTTAGAAATCAGAAGATAATGCTGCAGCTCTACAGGACCCTGGTCAGACCCCACCTGGAGTACTGTGCCCAGTTCTGGTCGCCTCATTACAGAAAGGATGTGGAAGCCATAGAACGGGTGCAGAGGAGATTTACGAGGATGTTGCCGGGATTAAGTGGTATGCCTTATGAGGATAGGTTGAGAGAGCTAGGTCTATTCTCCTTGGAGAGGCGAAGGATGAGAGGTGACCTGATAGAGGTGTATAAGATGTTGAGAGGTATTGATAGAGTGGATTCTCAGAGGCTTTTACCCAGTGCTGAAATGGTTGTCACGAGAGGCCACAGGTTTAGGGTGCTGAGGAGTAGGTATAGAGGAGATGTTAGGGGTAAGTTTTTCACTCAGAGGGTGGTGGGTGCGTGGAATCGGCTGCCAGTAGTGGTGGTGGAAGCGGATTCGATTGAATCTTTTAAGAGACTTTTGGATAGGTTCATGGAGGTTAGTAAGATAGAGGGTTATAGATGAGCCGAGAAGGTAAGGAAATTGTTCGGCGCAACTTGTGGGCCGAAGGGCCTGTTTGTGCTGTAGCTTTTCTATGTTCTATGTTCTAGTATGGCATAATGTAGAAATGCAATGTGGGGTTTTTAGCCCCTGTTAGAAAGTTACAGAGAGATATATTTTCTGAAGTTTTGTGTATTATTTGCCTGCAAAATAACTATTATGCAATGTTGCTTTTAGCTTGTTAGTTACAGTGAAAGTCTTAAAATCTTGTCATGTGATCTTTCGAGTCGGTCTCTATGAGGATCATAACACCAGATATTAATCACAGTGCTTTATTAACTTATTTCTTTGCTCTGATCATTTGCAGTGCTATTTCTAATTATTTGTTCACCTTTACAACTGGATCCCTTTGCACAATGGATATGCTACCATTCGCAAAATAATTACATTTGGTTTCAGACCTCACAACTTCCCCTGGCTTCAGATCAAATGTGGCCAAAGAAACCCCTGGCTGATTTATCCCCTTTCAAATGATGAGTCAGTGTGCATCCATGTTGAACACCACTTGGATAATCAACCGAAGGAAGAAAGGAAACATAATATATTCTGGGTGGGAAATTTCAATGTGCACCACCAAAGGTGGCTCAACAGTGTTCAACATGGGGACGGCATGGTGGCACAGTGGTTAGCACTGCTGCCTCACAGCACCAGGAACCTAGGTTTGATTCCCGGCTTGGGTCATTGTGTGGAGTTTGCAAATTCTCCCCATGTCTGCGTGGGCTTCCTCCAGGTGCTCCCGTTTCCTCCCACAGTCCAAAGGTGTGCAGGTTAGGTGGATTGGCCATGCTAAATTGCCCCTTATTGTCAGGGGGAAGAGTTAGGGTAAATGCATGGGGTTATGGGGATAGGGCCTGAGTGGGGTTGTGGTCAGTGCAGACTTGATGGGCCAAGTGGCCTCCTTCTGCACTGTAGGATTATATGATTCTGTAATTCAGTGCCAGCACTGACAAAAGCCTGAAGGCATAACTGCCAGACATGGTCTTCATCCAGGTGTGATGTTTTAGTAAACTATCTGATAAATTTCCTCAAGAGGCTAAGGCATTCTATTTGGAAAGGAATGAGGAGAAAACCTGCAGAACCTACATACCCATGAAAGATCTTGGGTGGAAAAGATGTGAATTCAGTCTCACATAGAGATGACAAAAATTGCGTAAATCATAATCTTCCATTTCCACATGATATGTGAAGGCAGGAAAAACACTGGATGAAGAAATACAATTAATTATCACTTCAGATGACAGGCTGGCACAGTGGCCCAGTGGTTAGCACTGCTGCCTCACAGCGCCAGGGACCCGGGTTCAATTCCAGCCTCAGGTCCCTCTCTATGGAGTTTGCACATTCTCCCTGTGTTTGCGTGGGTTTCCTCCGGGAGCTCCGGTTTCCTCCCACAGTCCAAAGATGTGCGTGTTAGGTTGATTGGCCATGCTAAATTGCCCCTTAGTGTCAGGGAGATTAGCAGGGTACATTTGTGGGGTTACGGGGATAGGGCCCGAGTGGAATTGTTGTTGGTGCAGGCTTGATGGGCCTAATGACCTCCTTCAGCACTGCAGGGATTCTATGATTCTTTCAGCGGGATTTTACTGTTTTGCTTGTCCCGAAACCATAAAATTCTGCCTGAAGTCAACTGACCTTTCCATTGTCCACCCCTCACCTGCGGTGGGCGGGGAGGTAAATTCCGACCTATGATTGTGCGAGCTGAGCTCAAATCTGATCCAACTTAAAGATCTGAAAGTCTCCTTTGTATGGTTTGATGTGAGCAATCTCAATCTAGTACTTAGTGGGCATGAACCTACAGCACACATCCCTATTTCTAGTAGAGAGAAAACTCATGTCTGTTGAATACAAAATTCAGTATTAAAACGTTGCATGAATTTAATTGCCATTTTAACACTGTGCTATTGCAAGCCAGTACCATAAGCATATTCAAATAAGTAAAATAACAGTTAAAATAAACAAACAGCCCCATTTTTATCAATTAGATAGCCTCATGTATGTAAAATGGTGCAGTATTCTGTTATGGTATAATCAAGTTAACAAGTCATAAACATGAAAATTCATTAAATTAAGCTAAAAGGCAAATAGGCTGATTAAAACACATTGCTAAATTAATTATGTAATAGGCAATGCAATTCATATAAATTGAATTACATAAACACTATTGATTAAAATGTTAGCAGATTTTACAGTGAAGTCATTAAAATAAATGATCTTGTTATGACATTTTATATTAATATCATCTAAGGAAGAAGCTCTTGGGGACTGTGTTTGTCAGTTTATGCTTTAAACTTGCAGCTGCTCTCCTCCAAATAACTTCAGAATAGCTGAAGCACATTTATTAACTCGCAAGAGAAAAGAAAATGACCGAGGTTTAATAGTGATCGAGTGCACCGGTGGGAACATGAAAAGCCAGAGGTGCTGATTTTACATTAATAGAACCTTCCATACGTTTATGCAGTTCGTTGAGCTCCGAGGACAATGAAATTTGTGCAGGCACGTGATTTTATTTCTTTACAGTATGGGCTTAAAAGAATCGTGCTTGGGTAAGTCACAATCTTCTCAAAAATCAATGCCAAACATAAACAAGAAGATTCTTTGACATTAAGTAGGAGACATTTGACCTCTCAGTTAATGCAGGAACATAAATAATACATGTGAAATCCAAGGTTAAAATGGAAATGGTTATGCTATAGGGGTAACTGTAATGGAATTCAGCGATTTATAGAAGGTTTAGGAGATAGGTGCAGTGAGGAGTGTTCGTGCTCGATCTGCCCCTCATAAATAATGGTAGCCGCTTAACAAAAAGGTAAAGCACTATAAGCCCTTTTTACTGACTGCAAAGAGACAGTGTCCAAACAACAGTTCTGGCTGCCCGGATCAGAGAATTATACGTGCAGGCGAAAAGAATGTGGGCATTAAAATTAAACTCTCCCACTCAGAGTGGGAGTGCCAGTAAGTATGCGCATTTTAATTCTGTGTGAGACGAAGTGGCAAAAGTCTACTTGCATGCAACTTACTCCCCTTTACTCCTGTGACACCCACATTAGCAGGTAAACTTGGCATGTGCGATTGAGAGCTGAACATGTTGTGAATCCTGTTGCCAGCCCTTGCTTCAGAACTTCGCAAAACCATGCCAAATACACCTTAAAACAGCAAAGGAAGATAAGTCAAATGATACAATCGTATACAGTTGCAAATTGGCCAGCTTGCAACTCGTGGGAGTTAAGTGCTCTTTTGATTGTTGTACACAGCAGGCGTTGTGGAACATGAGTCAAGCCAGCAACAGCCCAGTAGTTTAATCTCCTCATATAAAGCAAAGCAGCTGAGCCCAGCCAAAGAGGGACTATTGACTGATTTTTAAAGGGAGAAGCACAATACAAATGTATTAATAAAGCAAGTTTCTTTCACTTGAGCACTTCATTAATTATTGCTTTGGCTTGCTTAATTAAAGTTTTTTAGATATTAAAGTAAAAAACCTGTGCCTCAAGCATTCTTATGTAGATGATAACATCTGTCTATGACCTCAGTTATTCCACAAAAGTGAAGGGCAGGCACCCAAATCACTCAGGGCAAAAGTTGAGTGCCTGTCTGCCCTGAAAGGTTGCATGGTAGGATGGAGTATGCCAGCTCCAGGTGTGTTCTGAAACACATTTTTAAATATCTTCAGAGATTCAGGCAAAAACTCAGGCCTGACATGCCAAAGTTGGCTCCATTTCCTCTCCTCTCCACACAGCAACCCATTAGTGTTCCGTTGTAGGGTTGACTGAGCTGCTTGAGGGAAGCTTTGCAATATGCACTTAGTGAGTACCCAGATCTATGGTGGCTTAGTGCATGCCACAAAACATGGTCATCCTGAGGGATTATCCTTCCAAGATGTGCAGCAGAAGGAAGAAGACAAGATGCAGGGGGAGGGGAAATAACAGTAGGGTGGAGGAGAAACGGGTGGAGGAGGAGGAGCAGGAATGACATTGACAACCAGTGCCCCTCGCCACCTGAACCCTTATAAAGCATGACATCCATCAACACTTTATGTGAACTATCCCTCTCATCCCTATACACAATCTTTAACACCACTGTCCTTATTAGTACCATCCAACGGCATTCCTTCAATCCAGCCTCATAGGTTTTGCCTCATTTAGCTAAAATACAAACATCAATGCAAAATTCCAAATATAGAATAGAGTTATAATAAGTCAGTTCCAACACTATCTAACAATCAACAGAAATAATTGAGGTGAATATTATTCAACCCTTAAATCCTTGTCTTTTGTGCTTATACCGAGCTCTGTGCTCCTACACCCCCCTGTGCAGCTACAGCTCGGGAGATGGTAGCCAGTTGAGTTTCCAATTAGGACCCTTCAAATGATCATGGTGGACAACTTTTACTGGAGCCTGCAGTGAAGAAGGAGCAATGCTCCGAAAACTTGCGCTACCAAATAAACCTGTTGGACTTTAACCTGGTGTTGTGAGACTTCTTACTGTGCTTACCCCAGTCCAACGCCGGCATCTCCACATCATTGTATTGATGTGGGCCAGGCAATTGCGCAATGCTGGTTGTGTTGTACTAATAAAAGGGCAATGAAATGAAACAGTATAGATTAGCATTTTTGATTCATGAATAACTTTTGGAACTGGCATATTTTTAAGCTGCCAAAGATGATTTTGTTGATTGGTTGAGTGGGTTGTGAAGGAGCTCACATGTCAGCCTGGGAGTAGAGAGTGTGTCTTTTCGATGAATCCAAGGCCCCTATCCTGGAGTATACTTCTGCACTCCTCGGCTCTCCATGAGCAATCACAGAGTACATGAGTGATCTGAGCTCTCGGAGTTTATGTCAACATTGGCCCCATTCTGAGCTCCCATTGCAGCAGAGTGAGCTGCCAGAGTTATCAGTGGAGCACCCATCATGGTGGTGGAGTCTGTTGTCTCCATGGAATTAACCGCTCTCTCCATGCTGAAGAGAATAGTGTTCATGGCCTGTGCAAAGCCACAACACAAGTTAGGTATAGACTCCTCCAAACCATTGTGTGCAAGATTGCTAGCAGATTGCCAAGTGCACCTACAATAGTCAAGGAGGAGCGGCTTGTGAAATACAGCCACATTTTCTCATGCAGAGTATGTAGACAGAGAAAGAAATAAGACCAAAAAAAGTTTGGCAGAATTCTGCATGACATAGCCTCCAACATTGCTACTACCACGGCACTGCTGATGCCCATATACTGATGCCCATATACTGATGCCCATAACCTCTTATTTCAGTCAGTGGAGGATGGTTTCTTTATGAATTCATGGGATGTGGACATCACTGGCAAGGCCAGCCAGCATTTATTGCCCGTCCTTGACAAAGTGATGGTGAACTGCTTTCTTGTACTGCTGCTGCCCATGTGGTGTAAGTACACCCACAGTGCTGATAGGAAGGCCGTTCCTGAATTTTGACCAAGTCAGGGTGGTATTTGGCCTGGAGGGAAACTAGCAAGTGGCCATGTTCTTGTTTGCTTCTTGCCCTTGTTCATGTGTAAGATATGAGGCATGGGAAGCGAGGGCTGCAGCAATGTCAGTCTTTGAGTTTGGGGAGATGAAGGTGCAGTGAAGGGTTTAGTGCAGTAATTGTCGGGTATTGCAAGAAAATGGGTGAAGGGGAGTTGTGAAGCTGGAGGTTTTAGAATCACAGAATCCCTACAGTGCAGAAGAGGCATTTGGCCCATCGAGTCTGCACCGACAGAGTATCTTACCCAGGTCCTCCCCCCCTTCCTATCTCTGTAACCCCACACATTTACCATGGCTAATTCATCTAATTTACATATCTTGGGACACTAATTTAGCACAGCCAACCCACCTAACCAGCACATCTTTGACTGTAGGAGGAAACTGGAGCACCTGGAAGAAACCCATGTAGACATGGCAGACAGTCACCCAAGGCTGGAATTGAACCTGGGTCCCTGGCACTGTGCTGAAGCAGTGCTAACCACTGTGCCACCATGCCATGAAGGGCATGAAAGCAATAACATACATTGATAACTCTATTTAGATCATGGAACATCTTTCAACATTGCAAGTATGCCCTGGGACCTAGGCCGGAATTCTGTTCATGCCCTGCCGCCGCTGCCAGAGAGGACAGAGAATTTGGTGCTCAGCCAAATCTCCATTCACTGCAATGGGGATGGGGGAATCTCGCTGGCGTGAACAGCCGGAGAATCCCGTCCCTAATCTCTAGTATTAACTTTCTTTACAATCACTTCACACTGCTGGTGGAGGTGTTTATTGGAAGGCATACTCCACACGAGAGAGAATAGTATCTCCCACCTTTTATCTCCTGGATCAGGGCATCCATGTTGGCATCACAGAACTTTGGTCCCTCTCTATACTTCTTGATTCTGTTTCCTGATCATTGTCGCTAGACTGCATCATACCTTATGAGAAGTGCTGACTTGATTTACTTGGCATTGTTGAATCTTAATTTGCAACCTCAATCCCTTCATCCTCACTGACTCATGGGTATGAAGACAATGAATGAAATGTGTAGTTCTGACTGTGCATCAAACATTTGGAATCACAACACCTATTTCACTTGGTTCCTGGGACCACATGAAGAGGTTGATGCAGAGTCCACCCCACTCTCACACACAGGTTTGTAGGAGTAACTGACTTTCTCAGCCAATAGATCAAATGCAGCCACTTGTGGTGTAAAATTCTATAATTTTATGAACCCAGTGGACCCGTTTCATTGTTTGAATAAGGTATATTGGAAGTATTGTCAATGTTGAGGAGGGTAGGAATAAATTTCCAAAGGACATGGTTTGGTGGAAGGGGCAAATGCATGGCAGATGGAATTTAATGCATATATGAATGTACAAACATGCAAAGTAGGAGCAAGAGTAGGCCACTCGGCCCCTCGAGCCTGCTCCACTATTCAATAAGATCATGGCTGATCTGATTGTCACCTCAACTCCCCATTCTCACCTACTCCCGATGACTTTTCACTCCTTGGTTATTGAGAATCTACTTGGGTCTTTAAAATATTCAAAAACACTGCTTCAACTGCCTTTTGATGAAGAGAGTGCCACAGACTCACAGCACTTTGAGAGAAAACATTTCTCCTCATCTCTGCCCAAAATGGGTGATCTTTTATTTTTAAACAGTGGCTTAGTTCTAGATTTTCCCAAAAGGAAACACACACTCTCCACATAGGTTCTGTCAAAACCCCTCAGGATCTTAAATGTTTCAATTGAGTCATCTCTTACTCTTCTAAGCTCCAATGGATACAAGCCTCATCTGTTAACCTTTTGTCATAACACAACCCATCCAATCCAGATATTAATGTAGAAAACCTTATCTGAACTGTTTCTAATGCATTCATATCATTCTTTAAATAAGAAGATTAATACTGTACACAGTAAACCAGATGTGGCCTCACCGATGCTCCGTATAACTGAAGCATACCCTCCCTACTTTGGTGTTCAATTCCCTTGCAATAAGTAATAACATTCTATTAGCTTTCCTAATTATTTGCTGCACCTGCATACTAAGACCAAGTAGAACAATGTAAAATAATGGATACAGTTTTAAAGGGAGCTGAAGGTATATTTGCAGAAATCATTGACGATGGCAGGACAGGTTGAGAAAACAGTAAACCCAGCATATGGGCTCCTGGAACAGGATTGTGTGGTCTCTGTCTTCAAGGTGGCACCGGAGCGAGGTGACTTCTTGGAAGCTGTGCCTTCTAATTCTATCTTTTACTACATTCTGCACCCTCTCCTTTGCTTCTCTATGTACAGTATGCATTGTCTGTCTAATGCGCAAGAAACAATACTTTTCGCTGTATACTAATATGTGACAATTACTAAACTCTCGAAATAGAGACATGGGGTGGGATTTTCCAGCCCTGCTTCCCCAAAACCAGAAAATCCTGACAGAGGTCAATGGATCTGTCAGAGTATTACACGCACACACACATACACATTTCCCATTCTCACACCATTTAAGAAATACTTTGCATTTCTGCTTTTCCTGCTGTAATGACTCAGGAAGCATGGCTGGAAAGGAACTTAGTTTATTGCAGACTGCAAAGTAAAACCATTACCATGGTGTACCACACTAGTACCTGCCAGGGACTACCATTTAGCAGGCCCAGTCCCGAGCCAGCCTTATAAAAGACTCAGGTAATGAGTTCCAGTTGGGCAGGCCACGGCCTGTTAACAGGGGAACTCATATTAATGAGCTCCACAGAGAGATCAATCAGTAATTCCCCATGGACCTCATGGGGGTTAATACACATGCTAAAATGGATAGTTTCACCTTGTTCCACATTAGATTCCATCTACCCTGTTGCTGCCCATCACTGAGCCTCTCTAAATCTGCTTGAACCCTCTTTGCACCCTCCTCGCAACTCATAATGCCACCTATTTTTGTGTCATCAGCAAACTTGGAAATATTACACTTGGTCCCCAAATCCAAAACAGATCAGTTTTTTTCAAAGTGGGAGTTGCGACCTGCAGTTGGGCCGTGGGATGTTGAAAATGGGTCACAGGGTAAATTCTCACTGCCCTATAAATTAAGCCTGTTTAAAAAAAAATGGAATATTCTGTGTTCCTGTTAAAAAAAAGTGGGATTTTCTGTGATCCTGGTAAAATAATGTGGGATGTTATGTTCATAGCGCTCATTTTGTAGAAGGTGGGATGACAAGAAGATCTCTCAGACGATAACATAGCCAGCATGAGGACTATTGATGTAGAAGAAAAGCTTAGTATTGCCTGATACAATTCAAGTTACATGCACTTTGTGAAAGAAAAAGCTAAGAATTGGGAGAGAAATGTATTTTTAAATCCCGTTTCGATTGCGACTGTGGCAACAATAGTGCAGATTGCCTGGTCAGTGGACTCTGCCTGGGTCTTGAATTTCCCACCGTGAAGGCAGGCTATAACTTCAGAGTTTGACAAATATAGTCATTGGCGGGAACTCTACTACCTCACCCACCATGGAATCGGCGCAAGCGAGGGCCCGAAACAGAAATCTCCGTTGACCTTGGGCTGGAATTTCCAGTCCAACTCATTATTTTCCCTCCTGTGTGTATAAAAATATTTTGCTGTTGAATTAATTTCAAAATGAGATGATATCTGAAAAAACAGGAAAACCATTGAGACGTTTTATTTTTAAAATTACGGCTGTATGTGAGAAAGGATAATCGACACACAAACCACAGACTTCAATCGGCAAAATCTTGCTTTTGATGTGACACAGTCCACCTGCCATGGAGGTTTATTGAAAGGATGGTAACAGGTGGAGATAATTGGCAACTGTCCTATTAAATTTCCAACTAAAATCAGCATGTTGAGATCTGCTTTCCAAAGACGCATCTTAAACAAGAAATCTGTCACAAATAAACAGCAGTCAATTTTTGGTGGATGGCTGATGCACAGTAGATGAATATATTTTCTGATTTCAGACACTTATTTTCAATGTTTATGTTGATGAGAGGAGTTCGCAAAATACTGACACCAATTTTCTTTGTGCGGGAATATGGTCCGAATAAATTGGAAAATGCATCTGAAACTGACCCCCTGACATTTATTATACTGTATAATGTTAGTACAAAGTGGAAACATTGCACATTCCACGTGATGTGGGTCGCAAGGGAGGGCCATTTGGTAAAGATGGGTTGCTGGAAAGAAAGTTTAAAAAACAGTGATCTAGATTGTGAATAGCTGGGGCCAAGCATTGATCCTTGCCGTACCTCAGCAGTCACGGCCTGCGAACTTGAGAATGAACCATTAATTCGTACTTTCTGTTTTCTGTCCATTAACCAATTCGCAATGGATGCCTGTATATTACACACAAAATGCCATGTACTCTAATTTTGTTTATTAACCTCCTGTGTGGAATCTTATTGAAACTCTTCTAAATTACCAAATACACCACATTCACTGGTTTCCCCTCATCTATTCCATTAGTTATATTCTCAAAAAACTCAAACATGATTTTACCTTCATAAATCCACATTGACACTACCCAATCCATTATTTTCTCAGTGTTTAATTATCACATTATAACAGACTCTAACATTTTCCCTACTACTGATGTCATGCTGCCAGCCCAGCTTTCTCTCTCTCGCTCCTTCCTTAAATAGTGACTTTACATTTGTTACCCTCCAATCTGCAGGAGCCATTCCAGAATCTATAAAACTTTGGAAGATGACCTCTAATGCTTCCACTAATATGTTGGAAGCAGTCAATAATTTTAGCGTAATATTAATTTCTGGAATTGTGACTCTTCAGTTATTTTATCTTTAAAGAAGTGTGGATAAAGTTGCTATATGTTCTACTCCTAGCTCCGAAGCAGCAGCCTTTTTGTTTGCCTGGAACGAGAAAATGTGACCTTGGCAGACCTTCTGTGTTTTGTACTCATTTAGTATGCGAGGCTAGTTCTCATCCTGGAGTATGTCTGCAGATAGACGCTCACAAGAGGGAGAGAGGAAATTGCATGTATCGCCAACTCTTCAAAGGCTGTGACCCAGAATTAAATAAATGCAGCAACTTAAAGTGAAGTGGCAACATGTGAGGGTTAAGCTCTTGTTTTTGGCCTTTCAAAAGGTTGCAATGACTTGGAAATAATTTTTCAGCCTTTACAAAGGCTGTATGAGAGAAAGGAGGTTTGTTATATAAAAGTGGAGGCTGGATATGTCTATTGATGGGTAATGGAGTGACCAGAACCCAAAACTCCAGTTGAAGTGATGATACAGCTTCATGAGTTTAATGTAAGGAGGATTTCTTATGTTTAGTATTTCAAAGAATCAATTTCTCAAAGTAAAATTGTTCAGTAGGACATTACAGCCAAGTTCAAATGTGTATGTATTCAAACAGGAGCAGTCTTGGTGGAAGATTCCATTGTATGGTAACTACCATGGTAACTGTCCAAAAGTGCCACTTACCAGGTAGATGGACCATGCGTGAAGGAATGAGGATATATTTCCAAGTCAGGATGGTATATAAGTTCGAGGAGAACTTGCAGGAGGTGGTGTTCCCCCACATCTGCTGCCCTTGTCCTTCTAGGTTGTAGAAATCACGGATATGGAAGATATTGTCAGATGAGCTTTGATGAGTTCCAGTGCATCTTGGAGATGGTGCACATTGCTCCACAGTTAGTCCTGGCTCATGGTTCTCAAACAGTCCAATAGCTCTTTCATTGTTTGTTATTCAGTGCCCTATTCTAACAAGTAAAACATTCAACTAGTAGGCAGCTCCCAGTTATGGAAATCTTACTCATTTTAGCCACCGGAGAAACAGGTTTGAGGCTGGGAATTCTGCACTGAATAATTAATCTCTGACTGCCTGAAGCCTGTCTACCCTCTAAATTGCACAAGTCAAGAGTGTGATGGAATACTCTCACCTGGATGAGTATAGCTTCAATAACACTCAAGAAGATTGACACTAGCCAGGACAAAAGAGCTTGCTTGATTAGCACCTCATCCACAAACATATCTCCACCACTGATTATACAGTAGCAGCAGATGTACTGTAGTAACTCACCAAAACTCCTTTGACAGCACCTTCTAAACACACAACCTCTACACACTCGAAGAACAATGACAGCAGATGCATGGGAACACTACCACCTGGAAGTTCCCCTCCAAGCCACACACCATCCAGACTTGGAACTGTATCACTGTTTCTTCATTGTCATTGGGTCAAAACCCTGGATCTCCCTCCCTAACAGCACGGTGGGTGCACCTACACCACAGACACTGCAACAGTCAAGCAGGCAGCTCATCATCGGTTTCTCAGGGACAATTAGGGATGGGCAATAAATGCGGGCCTAGCCAATGGCTCCCTCATCCTATGAGCAAATATTTAAAAAAAATAAAAGTTATGATGTGGGGAAAAACAGAAATGTTTGGAAAATTTGACAAAATGGGATGCTTATGGTAATTAAGTGCAACAAATGGCATCTTTTGTTTTGACTTGACAGCGTGGTTGAAATGATGTCTCTGCTTAATAAATCTGCCTGCATCCTCATTAGCATCTTCCACAGCTGCTACTCTGCAGGTTCCATTCCTGCACTCTCCTTCCCCAGCGGAGCTGCCAATTGGAGGCACTGTCCTGCCATATTACTGATAGATACCCTCTTTAGCAGGGCATTCAATTGATCCAATTTTGGGCATCAGCGCAAGAAAAAAGAATCAAGAGGATTTTGTGTTTTTTGCCCAACCCTTAGTACTATTCAGGCTCCATCTCTTCAAGTTGAAACACTTCCACTCTCTCATCTTCAGGTGGTTTGCGACCAAGAAGGTTTTGCATATTGTTATGGTATGAGATCAGAAATCCCAAGGCATATTGTGAAGTGAGACTAGGGCCCAACTATTTGCCATTTTGGTATTAATGTAAGGATAAGGAGAGATTTTATTGACACACTCGGAAGCTTTTATCAAAATGAACTTTATTTACCAACACAGTTTACCTCCAACAAATAGATTCATTTAATATTTACCAACTGAGCAATACTCAAACGTCACAAGTTACAGTTCTTAACTGCTAACCTGTCCCTGTGAGTTCCAGTTCAAACAGTACTCCTCTTATGGATTTAAACTCCTTTCAAAATTAGTTAGCAACACATAGGCTTACATGCTTGTGCTTGGGCTCCCAGTCCTCAAACCTCCAGAACACTCTTAGAGAGAAAGAGAGAGGCAGAGAGAGGTCAATTTTTCTGAGCAGGTCCTAAACAGCAGCCTTCACAGAGAGAGAGTGAGACAGAGTTCTTGCTTCTTTCAGAATCTGGCATTAACTGCCTGCTTTTCCTTGTAAGCTTAGCTCCTCCCCTTAAGCACATGATTCTGTCAATTAACCTAATCAAAACCCTGCTCTGAAACCCCAGGGGAAAAATTAGATAAACAAAAATGCATAAACTCAGATGATCCTGATGTAAAATCAATCATTAAAGTAAGGAGGTGTGGGATAGAGGGAAATTTGGCCAATTGGATAAGTAACTGGCTATCTCATAGAACGTACTCCACGTACTCCACGCGTTGGAGATCTCTACTGCCTCCCAGGCCAACACACCCGGCCGTCCCATCGTTTCAGGAAATGGAACCCTGTGCAAGAACCTCTCCGGCTATGTCAAGGGCATCTTGAAACCCATTGTACAAAGAACCCCCAGCTTTTGTCGCAACACTACGGACTTCCAACAGAAACTCAGCACACATGGAGCAGTTGAACCAGGAGCACTCCTCGTCACAATGGATGTCTCAGCACTCTACACCAGCATCCCCCACGATGATGGCATTGCTGCAACTGCCTCAGTACTCAATGCCGTCAACTGCCAGTTTCCAGATGCAATTTTACAACTCATCCGCTTCATCCTGGACCACAATATCTTCACCTTCAACAACCAGTTCTTCATCCAGACACACGGAACAGCCATGGGGACCAAATTCGCACCTCAATATGCCAACATCTTCATGCACAGGTTCGAACAAGACTTCTTCACCGCACAGGACCTTCAACCGATGCTATACACTAGATACATCGATGACATTTTCTTCCTTTGGAGTCATGGTGAGCAATCACTGAAACAACTATATGATGACATCAACAAGTTCCATCCCACCATTAGACTCACCATGGACTACTCTCCGGAATCGGTTGCATTCTTGGACACACGCATCTCCATTAAGGACGGTCACCTCAGCACCTCACTGTACTGCAAGCCCACGGATAACCTCATGATGCTCCACTTCTCCAGCTTCCACCCAAAACACGTAAAAGAAGCCATCCCCTATGGACAAGCCCTCCGAATACACAGGATCTGCTCGGATGATGGGGAATCGCAACAGACACCTCCAGACGCTGAAAGATGCCCTCATAAGAACAGGATATGGCGCTCGACTCATCGATCAACAGTTCCGACGCGCCACAGCGAAAAACCGCACCGACCTCCTCAGAAGACAAACACGGGACACGGTGGACAGAGTACCCTTTGTCGTCCAGTACTTCCCCGGAGCGGAGAAGCTACGGCATCTCCTCCGGAGCCTTCAACATGTCATTGATGAAGACGAACATCTCGTCAAGACCATCCCCACACCCCCACTTCTTGCCTTCAAACAACCACACAACCTCAAACAGACCATTGTCGCAGCAAACTACCCAGCCTTCAGGAGAAGAGTGACCACGACACCACACAACCCTGCCACAGCAACCTCTGCAAGACGTGCCGGATCATCAACACGGATGCCATCATCTCATGTGAGAACACCATCTACCAGGTACACGGTACCTACTCTTGCAACTCGGCCAACGTTGTCTACCTGATACGCTGCAGGAAAGGATGTCCCGAGGCATGGTTCATTGGGGAAACCATGCAGACGCTACGACAACAGATGAATGAACACCGCTCGACAATCACCAGGCAAGACTGTTCTCTTCCTGTGGGGGAGCACTTCAGCAGTCACGGGCATTCAGCCTTGGATCTTCAAGTAAGCATTCTCCAAGGCGGCCTTCACGACACATGACAGCGCAGAGTCGCTGAGCAGAAACTGATAGCCAAGTTCCGCACACATGAGGACGGCCTAAACCGGGATGTTGGATTTATGTCACATTATCAGTAACCCCCCACAGCTTGCCCCTGGTCTTGCAGAATCTCACTAGCTGTTCTGTCTGGAAACAATACACATCTCTTTAACCTGTGTTGAATGCTCCCTCCACCCACATTGTCTGTACCTTTAAGACCTGGCTGGCTGTAGAGATTTGCATTCTAATTAGTATTCTGTAACTTGATTTCTGTGTCTGTGCACTGTTTGAGAGCACATTTCCACTCCATCTGATGAAGGAGCATTGCTCCGAAAGCTGATGGTATTTGCTACCAAATAAATCTGTTGGACTTTAACCTGGTGTTGTGAGACTTCTTACTATCTCATAGAAGACAGAGGGTGGTGGTGGATGGAAAGTTTTCAGACTGGAGACCAGTTACCAGTGGTGTACCACAGAGATCAGTCCTGGGTCCTCTGCTTTTTGTGATTTTTATCAATGACTTGGAGGAGGGGGTTGAAGGGTGGGTCAGTAAATTTGCTGATGACACCAGGATTGGTGGAGTAGTGGATGAGATGGAGGGCCACTGTAGGCTGCAAAGAGACATTGATAGGATGCAGAGCTGGGCCGAAAAATGGCAGATGGAGTTTAACCCTGATAAGTGCGAGGTGATTCATTTTGGTAGGACAAATTTGAATGCGGATCAACGGTGGGGTTCTGAGGAATGTGAAGGAACAGAGAGATCTTGGGGTCCATATCCACAGATCTCTGAAGGTTTCTACTCAAGTGGATAGAGTTGTGAAGAAGGCCTATAGTGTGTTAGCTTTTATTAACAGGGGGTTGGAGTTTAAAAGCCGTGGGGTTATGCTGCAATTATGCTGCAACTGTACAGGACCTTGGTGAGACCACATTTGGAATATTGTGTGCAGTTCTGGTCACCTCACTATAAGAAGGATGTGGAAGCATTGGAGAGAGTGCAGAGGAGATTTACCAGGATGCTACCTGGTTTGGAGGAAAGGTCTTATGAGGAAAGGTTGAGGGAGCGAGGGCTTTTCTCTTTAGAGTGGAGGAGGATGAGAGGCGACTTAATAGAGGTTTATAAGATGATGAGGGGGATAGATAGAGTGGACGTTCAGAGACTATTTCCTCAGGTGGATATAGCTGTTACTAGGGGGCATAACTATAAGGTTCATGGTGGAAGATATAGGAGGGATGTACGAGGTAGGTTCTTTACTCAGAGAGTGGTTGGGGTGTGGAATAGACTGCCTGCTGTGATAGTGGAGTCGGACACTTTCGGAACTTTCAAGCGGTTATTGGATAGGCACATGGAGCACACCAGAATGATAGGGAGTGGGATAGCTTGATCTTGGTTTCGGACAAAGCTCGGCACAACTTCGAGGGCCGAAGGGCCAGTACTGTGCTGTACTGTTCTATCAGCTTGCATTCTCAGCATGTGGGTTGCCTGTTTTGGCACTGTGTAAAACAGAGCTGAATTTTAAACATACCCCTCACAAGAAACATGATATAAATACATTTCTTAAAGGCACAATGTAAATGGAGAAATTGCTGGAAGCTGTCATAAGGTACATGTGCTAAGATTCTTCCGCTTTTCAGATTTTAGTCAGATCGGAGGAGAAGTGTCCAGCTGGCACCTAGCAGGCAAGGGCTGGCCCCTATTTAGCTTTTGTTAGCCTTGATGGAATTATGCAGCACGTAGCAACCAATGGCAATTCTGGAGCTCTTGAAAGCCTTTTATTGTAGAGCTTCTCTGGACCTACTGAAATTGAGGATTTCTTTTTAAAATATGCTGATAGTATATTTTAACAAAATATGAGGTATCATTGTAATCCTGCCTTGCAACTACAGTGGGAAAATGAACAAGGATAATCAGGGTAATAAACTACACTCGAAGGGAGCAAGCTCTTGCCTCCCAGGTGTCAACCGGACCTTCCTTCTATCTGACTAAATCTGCAATGCTGGAGTTTATTCATTTTGCCAGCTACCAGAAGGACTTGTTTGCCTGCAGGACTTTACACCACCTAGACATTGAGAGAAGTGGAAACATTTCAATTTGAAGAGATGGGTCTGAATAGTGATATAGGTGCCACCTAAAGCCTTTGCATAATGGGGGAAAACCTGTTAAAGCCACTGGAATATTTACCTATGTCGATGCCCCAAATTAGATCAATTGGAATGTCCTACTGATGAGGGCATCAGGAATATGATAGATGCAACAGTGGCCACAAACTGGATAATGTTAGTCAAATCCCAAATTGCTATTTGAAATAAGCCTGTTACACAAGCAAGAGCTCTGCTAGTGTCAGATTGACAATGGCTGGAACTTTACTGTTCTGCCCACCACAGAATCGGAGCAGGTGGGGGACAGACCATGGGAACATCCGTTGACCTCAGGTAGGATTTTACGGTTTCGAGATAAGTAGGGACACAAAATCCTGCTAAATGTCTGAGGACGGGGATGAAGTGGAAATGGTCGAGAGCTTCAGGTTTCTAGGTGTCCAGATCAACAACCTGGCTTGCTCCCTCTGCATCAATGCTATAATTAAGAAAGCCAACCAATGCTTCTACTTTCTCAGGAGGCTAAGTAAGTTCAGCATGTCCGCTACGACTCTCCCCAATTTTTACAGATGTGCATAGAAAGCATCCGTTCCAGATGTATCACAGCTTGGCATGGCTCCTACTCTGATTAAGACCACAAGATACTACAAAGGGTTATGAATGTAACCCAATCCACCACTCAAACCAGCCTCCCATCCATTGACTCTGCACTTCCCGCTCTCTCAGAAAAGCAGCCAGCATAATCAAGGACCCCACGCACCCGGGACATACTCTCTTCCACCTTCCTCTGTCGGGAAAAAGATACAAAAGTCTGAGAACATGTACCAACCCACTCGAAAACAGCTTCTTCCCTGCTGCCATCAGACTTCTGAATGGATCTACCTTACATTAAATTGGTCTTTCTTTACACCCTAGCTATGACTATAACACCATATTCTGCACCTTCTCCTTTCCTTCTCCCCTATGTAATTTATGAATGGTATGCTTTGTCTGTATAGCATGCAAGACATACTTTTCATCGTATCCTAATACATGTGACAATACTAAATCAAATCAAATCAAATCCAAAAGGTAGTACTCAGGTCTCACTGCAACAGAACACAAAGTTCCTTCAATGCTTACTTATTGAAGAGGATTTTAAGCATCCCTCCTCAGATACATCTACAAAGGAGCACTGGGGTCTTATAAACTGCTGTCAAAGGGAACTGCGTGGGTCTCATTTACTTTTGATGTGGCCTGAGGCAGTATGCCTCACCGAGATCATCTGTCTCCTGCTCTTGTTCAACCTCTGATTTGAGCGTATTGAAGAATGCCCGTAGGGATCTCATGGTCAGGGTATTGTGTTGTAAAGCGAAAGAAGAAAAAGAAATATCTGAGCCAGATAGCACTCAGGGGCAGCTTGTAGATGAATTCCAATGCTGCAAAGCACAAAATGCTATAGTTATGCTATATATAAAATGCTATAGCTATATACTGAATCTCATCAGTAACTGCACAGAAATTTACTGGAGTGGTATGACACCCAAAATCATGTTAAATAGTTTCCCAATCAATTCAATGATCCTCGTGCTCAAGCCTGCTTTGTATAGCGTGAGCAGATAAAGGGCAATATCGATGGGAATTGTGGAATTTCTGTGAGAGACACCCTGCACTCAATATCTACCATTTTAAAACAATTTTAATAGTGTCCTTTCTGGGTTATAGATTATTTCAAATAATAAGTAAATTGCTGAAAAATATAAATGGTAATCTAATTTCTTTTAAAATTCATTGGCAATTAGATCACTTTAATAAATTCAGAAATGAAAGGGTAGAAATCCCAGCTGGAACAGTGCAATGTGTGAGATATCGTTGACACTTAGTAACCAGTTTCTCCAGTAGGAATTGTGTAAGTGGGTTAGTATGTGTTCTACTTAGGATGCTTGAAATTGTACAAGGCAGCTCGTCTGCACCGTAACATGAAAAAGCAGCCAGTGTGAACAAGAGGAAGTCATAGCAGTATAAGTGTTGACAGTGTGAGTGAAAGCAGAAAGAAAGTATAGTGCAAGCATTCCATGTTAACTTGGAGGGGAAAGGCAAGTGGAAGAAGAATGATTGACAGAGAAGAAAGGAGATCTGAAGAGCATGTGTTACCTTGGCACTCCTGGTTAGATCACTAAGGGTGGGGCTTTCCGGCCACGCTTGCCCCAAAACTGGAAAGTCCCACCTGAAGTCAACGGTGCTGCAAATTCCTGTGATGGCTGGGATGGGAAAACTCCCCCCTAAATATTCTCCTGTACTGCAGCCAAGCCCTAGAGGCATTTACCTGCTACTATTTACCAGCAGGTAAAATGCCTGGTTGACTCCCTCTCTCCATCTCTGCTGACAAATTGGTCTCACACCCATTTTCCATTTAGAGGGAAACAACGTCCTTCTTGGTGCACAATTCCACAATGAATATCTGTACTTCTTCATTGGAGAATCTGGTGACCTTTGTTCGGATCATCTTCCTGACTGTTACCCTGAAATGTTATTATCTGCTGTCTACTACCAAGAAAAGCACCTCACATTTAAGGTGCTGCGGGTTCCCTTTAAGTATCTTTTTAATATTCATTGAGGGGGTGTGTGTCGATGGCAGGGCTCACATTCATTGACCATTCCAATTGCAGTTCAAAAGTTGTTCTTGAATTGCTTTCTGGAACTTCAGCAGTCCATGTGGTGAAGCTACTTCTACAGTGCAACGGAGTTCCAAGATTTTGACTCAGCGATGATGAACAGTGATAGATCTCTAAGTCAGGATGATATGTGACTTGGAGATGATAGTGCTCCAACATAGTTGTTGCCCACATCCTTATAGCTGCTAGAGGTCATGGGTTAAAGTGTCTGTATTAGTGTGAGTATCTGTATTAGCTTGACGGGCTACATTATTTTGAAAGACCATTGACGAATTGCTGAAATGAATCTTGTAGATGGTACTTATTGCAGCCATGGTGTGTCAATGGTGGGATGAGGGGAGGGAGCTTAAGGTGATGGATGGGTGCCAATCAAGTGAGCTGCACTGTCTTCCATGGTGTCGGGTGTCTAGACTATTGTTACAGCTGCTTGTATCCGGGAGACAATTCCAATATATTCTACTCTTGTGCCTTGTAGTTGGCAGACAGATGTTGGGAAGTCAATAGGTGAATTATTCCACGTACAATACCCAGCTTTTGACCTATTCTTGCAGCCACAGTTTATCTGACAGATTCAGTTAAGTTCCTGGTCGATGATAGCTCCTAGGACGCTGATGGTGGGGGATTCTGCAATGGCAATGCCATTGAACATCAAGGTATGTGCTTAGACTCTTTCTTCTGGGAGATGGTCATTGCCTACCACTTACACAGCATAAATGTTACTTGCCACTTATCAATCTAAGCCTGAATGTTGTCCAAAGTTTTGCTGCATCCAAACATAGACACAGAGTTGTGATGTTGTGTCATCATCAGAAAACAAACCCTCTTATTTTTATATTTATTCATGGGACATGGGCATTGCTGGCTGGCCAGCATTTATTGTCCATCCCTAGTTGCCCGAGGGCAGTTGAGAGCCAACCACATTGCTGTAGCTCTAGAGTCACATGTAGGCCAGACCAAGTAAGAACAGCAGATTTCCTTCCCTAAAGGACATTAGTGAACCAGATGGTCATCAGTAGATGCCTATTTCCAGAGTTTTTTAAATTGAATTCACATTCCACCATCTGCTGTGGTGGGTTTCAAACCCGGGTCCCCAGAACATTCGCTGAGATTCTGGACTAATAGTCCAGCAATAATACCACTAGACCATTGCCTCCCTATAATGATTCATATTTATGATGCAAGATGAAAGATGATCATTGATGAAGTCCTTGAAGATGGTTGGGCCAAAGGCATTGCCCTAAGGAACTCCTGTAGTGATGTCCTGGGGCTGAGATGATTGACTTTCAATAACCACAGTCATCTTCCTTTGTGCGAGGTATAACTCCAGACAGTGGCAAGTTTGCCTTTTGGTTCCCATTGGCTTTAATTTTAACTGGGCAAATGTTACCTTAAGGGCAGTCATTCTCACCTCACATCTGGAAGTCATTTCTTTATGTTCCAAGGCTGTAATGAGATCATGAGCCGAGTGGTCCTGACAGGACCCAAACTGAGCATCAGTGAGCAGATTATTGGTAAGTAAGTGCTGCTTGATAGTACTGTCAACAATCCCCTGCATCACTTTATTGATAATTGAGAGTAGACCCATGGGGTGGCAGTTCACCAATGTGGATCTGTTCTGCATTTTGTTTTCCTGACAAACTTGGGCAATTTCATAGAATCATAGAATAGAATCCTGACAGTGCAGAAGGAGGCCACTCAGCCCACTAAGTCTGCACCAACCACAATTTCACCCAGGCCCGATCCCCATAACTCCACAAATTTACTCCACTAATCGCCCTGACACTAAGGGGCAATTTTGCATGGCCAATCAACCTAACCCATACATCTTTGGACTGTGGGAGGAAACCAGAGCACCCCGAGGAAACCCACGCAGACACAGGGAGAATGTGCAAACTCCACATAGATAGTCACCCGAGGCCGGAATTGAACCCGGGTCCATGGCATTGTGAGGCAGCAGTGCTAATCACTGTGCCACCGTGCCGCCCCAAAATTGTTGAATTGGTATTAGTACTATAGTTGCACTGGAACAGCTTGACTACAGGCATGACTGTTGTAGAGCACAAGCATTTCAGTGAGGATGTTGTCAGGGCCCCATAGTCTTTGCAGTATCTGGTGCTCTCAGGCATTTCTTGTTATCACATGGAATCAAACTGGCTGAAGACTGACATCTGTGATGTTGGGGATCTCAGGAGGAGACTGAGATTGATCATCCACTCAGCACTTCTGGCTTAAAATGTTTGCAAATGTTGCAGAATCTCCCTTTGCAATCACATTCTGGGCTCCACAATAATTAGGGAGCAGCAATCCTGATATATTTCCCATGGTCTCAATCAGTGAGCTGTTTATAGGAAGCACAATTATCATTGGCCACATGCTGACTTAATTTAAAGTTGGCACGCTCACAAAAATGCCATGGGCCACCCACCAGATTGACACTGGAGCTGAAAAAAGACTTGCATTGCTATAGTGCCTACCACTGCCAGAAATCCAGAACTTTCCCACTGACTCAGAATATCTTTCATAACTTAACCATATAAAATGAAAGCCATGAGATTACATGGCTGTGGAGTGGGAATGCTGGGGAGTTGAAGGAGTATTTACTCATGGCTCCCCATTTATGTGAGATAGGCTTGACGGACCAGCTCGAGTTTAAATTCCCAAGGTTTCCATTGAAGGTTAAGTGTCAACCACTCATAAACTGTGACAGTGTCATTCCTCAGTGGCTATTAACTAGAATGTAACCCGTACTGATCAACTCAAGAACAGCTTCTTCCCTGCTGCCATCAGACTTTTGAATGGACTTACCTGATATTAAGTTGATCTTTTTCTACATCTTAGCTATGACTGTAACACTACATTCTGCGCCCTCTCCTTTCCTTCTCTCCTATGTACTCTATGAATAGTATGCTTTGTCTGTATAGTGTGCAAGAAACAATACTTTTCACGATGTGCCAATATATGTGACAATAATAAATCAAATCAAAGTATAGGTCAGTCTGCTGAAGAATTTAAAAAGAATTGCCTATTAATCTGACTGTGAAAAATCCTAAGGTTTGCTGAGGGTGCGACTATGCTACTATTTAACCTGACAAGTTAGTACCAAAACCAATTATTTTATTGCTACCTCGTAAGAGATAAGCAAAGAGTAAAACGTAAGTTAACCCACATAATTTGCCTTGAAAATACAAGGTCAGTACACTGACTATATTCAAAGATGCCAAATAATCAACTCAAGCCAGTTCTCTGGGAATTGTATCAGCGTGTATGTCCCCCACCAGCAGCAGAATGAAGAAAATAAAACTACCGCGGTATGTAGTAATGTGAAACAGGCAGAGGAGAAACTTAATGATCAACACTCTTGTTGCATCCTGCACAATATTCATAGCACAGTTTCAATGCAAAATGATGTTATTGATCATGGCTCATTGCAAACAGACATAATGGTTCTTTTTAATCTTTTCACTGCAGTAGCTCTCAATCATATCACTCAATCTCATCTGATGTTTACCAGTTATCTACTTCCCTCTGGGTATCGTTCCATCAGGCATTGTGAAAATCGCTCGCAAATCAAGCACATGGGAAGTTGAGTTAGCAGAATGAGTTAGCACATTCTCACCTTTGCAGGTAAAGCAGACCAGTGACGGCGATGAATCCAGGCTGAAGTGATGAGCAACAACCTCCCATCAGTGTCTGCAGCAATTCGGAGTGAACGGGTTTGGGCATTCCCACTCAATTGGGGCTATTCTCCCATTGTGACCCACAACTTCTGTCGGGTCGGGTCGGGAGATGCGCTTGTCGGCCATTTCACGGGTTCCCCGCAAACGTTTATGACCCACATGCATCTCCCAACCAGAAAAAAATGGTGCTGCCGGGACCGCGCAGAAAACAGGCATGCTGCTGATTTGCATTGCCTTAGCATGCCATTATCGGGATCCACACGGCAATCTCCGCTCACGTCTGTGTCTCCCACCTCTTTGGCATGCTGTCATTTTGGCGCAAATCAGAGTAGGTATTTAAAAGTCTCAACCTGGCGTGGCAGCCTTGAGCTGGCGTGAGGTGGTAAGTGCTGCTAGATGTTGTAGGCAGACCCTGGAGATGCCTGGTGGGCTTCTTCCTGCTGTCTTCAGGTGCTGGCCCATGGACCAGTGATATCTGGGGTGGGAGGGCTTCTAGTTTCTCAGAGCTCTCTGGGTGAGGTTCCGTGAAGGAGTCCTGCTCAGCTTTCCCCTCCAGGGCAGCGCTGTAGCTCAGTGTGGGAGGCACCCTCAAGAAGTCCTGCTCACCCTTCCCCTCCAGGGCACTTTGCACTGGCATTGTCTTGCCACGGGGTGTGGTCAGGGACTCGACTGAGTGCTGGTGTTCCGGGGTGGGGGAGGAGTGCACCATGTGCTGACTGAGGCCTAACCAGGTGAAGCAGTTGCTGCTCCAGGCCGGGGTGCAGAGGCTCAGACATGGACTGCATGGAATCTGCTGTCACTGGGTCACATCTGGTGCTGATTGCAGTCTGTCCCTGCCCTGTGACACGGACCAGCAACACATGCCTGTAATGGATGCTGCAGTTGCACACATAGCAATGGCTCAAGGGTGCGCATTGCCCATGTCTGCACACCGACCTGCATAATCTGTGCCAGCATTTGTCACGATGGGAATCTCACACAACCCTAATCAGGCCATGCGTGGCACCATGGATTGCGTGGTGTTGCCAACTCCCACAAGTGGGGGTCCTGGCCCAAGTGAGGGATTGGGGTGGTGCTGGGTCTATGCAGCCAATGAGAATAATCCATCATTTTATGCTCTTTCCAAACCCCACTGTGCAGATGGATCTTGGTTTGCTCGATCTGGAGCTGGCCATGTTGGTGGCAGCAGGGGCGGAGGAGGAAGAGGAGGAGGCGGCTCCTCAGGAGGTGGCGGGCGTGGAGAGACCACCACAAGAGGAACCACCACCAGACCCTCAGGAAGGAAAGCAGGGGACTGCCGCTGAGGGCCAGAAGGTGGGTGGGCAGGCTCCCAAGAGGGTGCACAGGAGGTGGAGGGTGCTGAGGCCAAGGAGGTACAGGCCCCACAATTCATTTGAGGCCCTCTCGGAGGAGATGTGCTGTCGCCAACTGCGCCTGTCCAACATTTGTGAGGTGCTCACACACCTGGCACCTCAGGGGGAACGGCGGCCACCCGCTCCCTGTGGACGTGAAGGTTACGGCTGCCCTGAGATTTCATGCCTCTGGCACATTTCAGGCACCCAGTGGCGACCTAGCTAGGATCTCCCAGTCCTCTGTGTACAGATGTGTGCAGCAGATCACAGATGCCCTGTATGCCTGGGCAGAGCAGTGCATAAATTTTGATGTGGGCCGTGCTCAGCAGGAGGCCTGGGCTCTCAGCTTCGCTTCCATTGCTGGGATTCCCAATATGCAGGGAGCAGTGGATGGGACACACATGCAGGACCGCAGCAATTTGTGAACAGGACGGGGTTCCACTCCCTGAATGTCCAAATTGTCTGTGACCATCCATTGAGGATTGTGCAGGTCGATGCACGTCATTCAGAGAGTGTCCATGACAGCTTTGTGTTCAGGCAGTCGGACACCCCAGGGCTCTTTGAAGACTGACCTAGGCTCCCGGGATGGCTATTGGGTGTCAAAGGATACCTGCTAAGGTCATGGCTGATGACGCCTGTGCAGAGGCCCGAAACCGAGGCGGAGACCTGCTACAATGAGGTGCATGCAGCCACCCGGTCCATTGTAGAGCGGTGCATCGGCCTGCTTAAGATGTGGTTCCGCTGCTTGGACCGCTCTGAGGGGGGCCCTCCAGTACGACCCTGTGCGTGCTTCACGCATCATCATTGTTTGCTGCGCTCTGCACACCATCACCCAGCAGCGGGGAGAGCAGCTGGAGGAGGAGGAGGAGGGGCGAGGGGGTGAGGTGTATGTCCCGCCATGTGAAGAGCCGGAGGAAAGACAGCAGGCAGCAATGGTAGGTGTCCGGTAGGGAAGGGCAGCGAGAGACGCCTTGATTTCAGCCCGCTTCACCTAGCTGGTGCTGTGCAGTGAAGGGGGGTGCAACCACCACACATCCAACACACCCCAGGAGCAAGTGCAGCCGCTATTCCCCCTCCAAACTGACCTGGGCCCCCAAACCACCACATCGCCCCTCCCCAGCCCCTCTCATCCCACCACCCTTTCCCCCAGAAACATCCGACCCTGTTAATGTGCCTGGGCTGGCAATGGTTGCAAGTCTTGGTTTAAGGCTGGAGGATGATGAGGACTCGTTGTTGTGCAGACTGGGATCCTGCCCCTGGTGCCACTCAAGTCTGACTCCTACCTGTACTCCGAATGCACGGCTGCCTCCCTAGCCCACTTAGCTGTAAGGGTTGGGGACACATGTTTTTTGGTCAAGAGAGGGGGGTGGGGGGGGGGAACTTGCTCCAAGGGTCTGGTGGATGTTGAGGAAGGTAGGGCAGGCACTCTGAAACATGTGGCTGAGTCTGCAAGGCTCAACAGACAGCACCTCTATGTTTGGGAGTCGGGAACATCGAGCTGTGGGAAGAGAATCAGAGACACATTAGTCACAGCATGATGCGCAATTAACAGTTTGCGTTCTTAACATTATTGATTAATAAACCCTGACTAATGCTGACCTTCACCCGTGCTCTCCAGTGAACTACAACTTTCTAACTTTGTGCTGTCTGCTGCTTCTTCTAGATGCTACTCCAGGATGCACATTGGAGGTGGAGGTGTCCAGCTGTGATGCACGCCCCGTTTCTTGTGATGCCCTTGGCGGACATCCCCTGGGTTGGATGGCAGAGATCTGGATTGCTGGGAGGTCTTTTCCATGATCTCCCAGAGATGTGCACATGCGCGGGTTCCCGCTCATCCCGCCGATTTCAGGCTCTTTGGCGCGAATAGGCCCCGCCCCCTGAGTGTTTAATGATATTCACGACTGGGCCCTCTGCATTGCACAGAGTGGGGAGATTCAGGTCTGAAGCTGCATTGAAAAAACAGGCATGATCTCAACCAGTTTTCCTGCCAATTCAGCACTTTTGGGAGAATCGCCCCCAATGGATCCACTGTATCAATTACCCATAATCTGGTAAAAATTGGCAACCTCTGTCACAGAAACGATGGATTTTCTAGGCTTATTGGTGATGGAATGGGGGGGTTGGAAGACTGGCAAAATAATGAAGCAATGCATTGGGAGGGGGTGGAGGCGGGTGTAGAGCAGCGGGAATTGCAATTTGGCCAGCGCAAGGACAGCTAACAGAAGTGAGAGCCCAGTTCAACCACTTAAGTGACCAATTAAGGAACACCTCTCAACTCCATGGGCATTTTGCCTACACCAGGCACACATCACCTCATGGTAACATCATTGTGTGAAGCCTGGTAGCCTCCCAGCAGGCTCAGGGTAAGTCCCCCTATTTTTGGAATGCGATGGTCCTGAAAAGATGGTAGCAGGAGAGTCTGATTATTTTTAAGGTAGCGGTGGTAAGATTCTTGGTACACAATAGGGTGATTGGTTATTGGAGGTAGGTGGGATGCAGGTTTGAGATTACTATCAGATCAGCCATACTCTTATTAAATGGTGGAGCAGGTTCAAAGGTGCCGAATAGCTTATTCCGGCTCCTTTTTGTGTTTCTGTCACAATGGTCTTGTCTTCCATCCGCAATCCCTCTCCCTAACTCTCGCCAGGGCCAGGCTGCCTATTCAAAGTACCTCCACATCCATCTTACCTGCCTTCGATGCACTTTGTCCTTCAACTGCACCTCTCGCAATGACCACCACTAGTGGTGGCGCTGCTGAGCTGCTGACCCTCCGATTGAGCTGGCATTTCTTGCAGGTGGGCTGCTGACCTGGACGGGATGGCAGCCCTGACTGCAGCCATTTGATTGGCTTGCCACCAGCAAAATGCAGCCCTGGCCTAACAAATTGTAATTTTCCGGTTTTCAGCAATGGTGACAGGACTTCTCCCACTGACAAAGAAAATCCAGCTCATAATTCTTGGGAAACCTCAGCCAGTCAGGCCATTAGGGTAGCTGGAATTGGCAATGGGAAAAAGTCTGCTTTCTGTTAGACAGGATTAGGCAGGATCTAAGATAGAAATAAAACATAAGATAGGATCCCTCGAGTTTCTGTACAAAACATATGAAAAAAGGAGCTTATATAATAGGCTAAATGTTTATATAATAGGCTAAATAATAGGCGATTCAGCCCCTCGAGCCTGCTTCGACATTTAATTAGAACATGGCTGATCTGATAGTAATCTCAAATCTGCATCCCACCTACTCCGATAACCGATCACCCTATTGTTTCTCAAGAATCTAACCACCGCGACCTTAGAGATAATCAAAGACTCTCCTCCCACCACCTTTTAGGAAGAGAATTCCAAAGACTCACAACCCTCTGAGTGAAAAGATTTTGCTTCATCTCCATTTTAAATGGGCAATGCCTTCGTCTTATACAAACTATATATGACATTGTAAAGCTTTCCTTGGTTCGGTTTAGCATCTCCAGTAAAATTGCAAAAACGTTATTTTAGAATGTATTTATGATTTCACAAGAAACTATTATCAGAGACTCGAGCGCAATTTCCTTGGGACTCTATTCTATTAGCACACGTTCAGCCAGGTATGAATTCTGTTGGCCTATTTCCTGCGCTCCTCATTTGATATCAACTGTAATTTTTTTAATGGGTGCAGAAATAAACAGGGACTTGATATACAGGTGGCGGGGGGGGCGGGGGGGGGGGGCGGGGGGGGGGGGGGGGGGGGTGGGCGGGGGACCTTTCCCCCAGAGACGTTAGTCTCTGAGGTGACCACATTGGGGTCTGAAACGGAAACATTTGTTCAGTCAGCATTGAGCGATGAGATATGATTGGTAAGCAAGTTGAAACCTGCGTGAGAAGCACTCGCCTGAAAGATCGTGAAAGGACTGATTGCCATTTAAGTTGCCTATGAACCCTCATGAAAGAAACTACTGACAGCTACAGCTTGAGAGAGCACTCAATCATGGTATTGTACTAGGGCACCACCTTAGAAATTAGAGGAGGGCAGGAGGACAGGCACGGCAGCAATGACTGTTGCAGGAGAATGGCAGAGGAAGGCAATGTGTCATCCTTTCTTTCTGTGGGTACAGGGCATCCTTCTTTATCTGGACATCCTCTGCCAGGTCTCCTGTGCTGCATCCAAAAACCTGTGTGCCCTCTCCATCAGTCTCCCAGTCAAATTGTAATCTGCCACTGTGTGTAAGCCAGCTCGCTCCATAGCCGGAATGTTACCGTCCCACCTGCAACGGAATCGGAGCGGGCGAGGGGTGGGTTATAGAAAGGTCCATTGACCTCGGGTGGGATTTTACAGTTTCGGGACGAGCGAGGCCATAAAATCTCACCCGAGGTGAATGGATCTTTCCATTGTCCGCCCCTCACCCGCTCCAATTCCTGTGGCGGGCTGGGTGGTAAAATTCTGGCCCATATCGTCAATGGAAATAGATCAGTGGAGCCATCTATACTGCTCCGTGGCAATTGAGTCTCATCAACATTTGAGTGCGAAACCTGCAGGTGTCTGTTTTAGCAACTCCTGGCAAATTCACATGATGTTAATCAGCAATTAGCTCGAAATTGTGTGCTGAAATTAGCCTTTCAAACAGGCATGTCTTACTGGCACAACATGCACTTGGTGACTGTTTTCATCTTTCCATCAAAACAACTGTGAATGAGTTTCTACAATATTGTCAAAGGTGATTTCCTGATGAACCTGTAGGAAACATAAATTTCATGCACTTCTATATAGTGTCACCACACATCAATGCCAGAGGCAGTGAGGCAGAAGGTGCATCAGACCTGCATTACACTTGAGAATTTTGTGTGTGACACTAACTTGCAAAATTTGAAAAATGTCCTATTTCACCACAAAAGTCATCGGCATTCGAGGCAAACTGCATTAAAATGTAGGCCCTAATATTTCATAGGGATTCTCCTGGTCTCTGGGACATCTGGACACAGCCCCTTGGGAAATAGCACAAATGACCAAAAGTGAGCTGTTTATGCAATTTTCTTATAAGAATTGGCTGGTCTGCCGATGAATCTCTGTGACATTTTAAATGCAAATTATTTGTACTGCAGCAATCAATTTTGTATGTGCATTATGATTGGGTATGCTTCCTGCCGAATTCCCTTGTGCATCAATCTGTTGTGAAGTTCTCCCAACCAATGTGTCTGGCTACATTTTGCATACAATCACTTGTTCCCAATTCCTGAACAGTGAAGAAGGATTAATGTGCCACAGCTTGCATATATGACACTGAACAAAAATGTGTTGCTCTATTTTCACCTTATATTGTGAGTATAAGATTCTCTCAGTGTTTGGCACTATCCTGTTAAAATACTATCCTGTTCAGGCACATCCAAATACTTTATACATACATTCATATTAATATATGAATTGCAATGTGATGAGGGCCTCTGTCTCTACTGCTTTCGGGCAGTAAGTTGCAGACCCCACCATCCTCCAGTGTGAAAACATTTCTCAATTCATCACTTCTTCCAATTACGCCAGATCTATGGCCCCTGTGTACTGACATCTTTACTGAGGGAAATAGCAAGGCTCTTCCTCTCTCATCTAATTGCAAAAAATGTTCGAGGGAATTATTCCAGAGATTAGGAATTGATTAAGCTAGATTGGAGAAGTTAGGACTGCTTTCCTAACAGAGATTTGATCTAGAATGCACTGCCTGAGAGTGTGGTGGAGGCAGATTCAAACAGCAAATGGTTAGGATCTCGAATATACTGCCTGAGAGTGTGCTGGAGGCAGGTTCAATTGAAGCATTCAAAACAGAATTGGACTATTATTTGAAAAAGAAGAATGTGCAGGGTTACATGGAGAAGGCAGGGGAATGGTCTGAGTTCAGCTGCTCATTGACAGAATTGGTGCAGACATGATGGGACAAATGGCCTTCCTCTGTGCCGTAACAATCCTGTGATTCTGTGATCAATCTATCTAGACCCCTCATAATTTTATACACCTCAATTAAATCCCACCATCACTTCCTTGGTTTCAAAGAAAACAACCCCAGACTATTCAATATGTCTTCATAACTAAAATTCCCCAGCCCTGGCAACATCCTTGTAAATCTCCTCCATAACCTCTCTAAAGTAATCCTTTCTAAAATGGGGTGATCACAACTATGTACTGTACTCTAGCTGTAGTCTAACTAGTGTTTTATATAGTGATAGAAATATTTCCTCCTCTTATATTCTATACCTCAGTTAATGAAGGAAAGTATCCTGCATGCCTTCTCAATCACCTAATCACCTGTTTGCCTTTTCTGCCACCTTCAAAGATCTGTGAATGTACATTCCAAGGTATCTATGTTCATCAGTCCTTTCCAGTACTCTACCATTTATTCCTTTTCCTTGTTTACACATGCTACCCTGAAATAGATTAGCTCACAATTCTCTAGATTGAATTCCATTTGCCACTTTTCTACCCCTGGTCAGGCAATTAATATCTCCTAGTAATCTCCAGCTTCCTTCCTTGCCATCAACTACAATGTCAATTCTTGTGTCATCTGGGTATTACTTAATAATTCTCCTTACATGCTAATCATGAATATAAATATCAAACTCATGTGTCTGGTGCATTTGTCTAGGCCTCTGGCTTACTCGTTCCAAAACATAACCACCATTCTACTTCAATTCTCTATGTAGCCTATCTGCTATTCTGCTAAAATAGCTTGCACTTACATCCATTCATTAACATTCAAAATATCCGGGAAGCATTTCATTGCAAAAACAAATGGAAGCTGAACCAAAGAAAGTTAGTGGGAGAAATGATAAATAGCATGGCCAAAGCATTGGTTTAATAGAGGATCTTAAACAATGAGATGGGATAGGGAGACATATGCAGGCCTTTAGTTCTGGAATTCCAGAACCTGAGGTGTATAACGTTGAAAATAAATCAGGGAAGGATGGAAAAGAGGTCAGGTCAGAGTGGAATTAATTTGAGGACTGGTTCAATGATCTGGACGGTAGAAAGGACAACATTTATTGTCTCTCCAAAATTGCCCTTGAACGGAGTGGCTTGCGAGGCCATTTCGGAGATCATTTAAGAGTCAACTGCATTGTTATGGCTCTGGAGTCACATGTAGGCTGGACCACGTAAGGATGGCAGACTTGCTTCCCTAAAGGGAACCAGATTGGTTCTTACAACAAGTGGGCCGTGATTCTCCCATCCCACTGCATGGGATTTGCACATGTGTTCCTGTCCTGATAGCGTCTCCCAGTACCAGATTTCCAGTGGCATCTGCTCCATGCTGGAAACAGTGGGGAGGCATGGAAGTAATTTAAATATTATTTTTAATACAAATTTATGGTGGGACGAGTGAGGCCTAGGTGGGCCCATCTACCCTTGTCCCAGTTGAGGCCTTTAAGTGGTCAATTAATGATTATTTAAGAGCTGTTTCCTGCCCAGCTTTAATTTTCAGGCTGGTAGGAGGATTCAGTAGCAGAGGGCAGCTCAGAAAGTAAACCTACTCAAGCTCTTGTCGGAAAGAGGGGTGGTGGGGTACCTCCATCAATGGTTTCTTTCAACATTGGGTACCACCTCTCCCTCCATAAGGTCTGTCCCCAAGGATGCTCCCTCCTCATGCCCACTTGGCCTACACTGCCAAACCCTCCTTCTGCCCATCCCCTCTGGTCTCACTTCATCCTCCTTTCTTGAGACCCCCACAATTACCTGGTCCTGGAGTCCTGGGAGGATTGCTTGCAGTCCCAATCCTGTCCACTGCAGCTTCTGGTGTTGCTTGGACGAAAGAGCTGCTGGCCAAACAAATTGGTCAGCAACTTTCCGAGGCAGGACTTCCTCTCATGTGAGGGGTGAAAGTCCCATTTTGAGTCAATTAATGCTTCAGGAGCTATAGTGCTAATTGGATATGGACAGCCAGTATCAGTGAAGGAGCACCCATGGGGACAAACCTTATGGGGAGAGAGTGGGTACCCAAATCATCAGGTGACAGGCCAAGAAGCATCGCTATCTGAAAATTCCTGCCTGAGATAAAGCTAGGATATCATTGCAATCATCCATAATAAGGTCATCGACTTGTTTGTGAATGAGTAGGCATTGTGGAGAAATATTAGGAGATGGGTGATGCTTGGTCCATTAGCAAAGATGAAATGAGCACCAATGAGGTGAGATGAGTCAGAAAGGAAGAGGTCGTTGAGGTTAACCAGGCACACTGGAGGAAAGGTCAGCAAGAGAGGAGGATGTGTCCATTGGCATTGCTGCTCCCAAGGAACCTAAAGATGGGAAATTAAAGATGATGGGGGTGATTTCCCGTGCCAATCCCGGAAAACAGTGTACAGGCCTAAAAACGGGATTCACACCCGGTGCCAAATGGTTTGCAAACATCCCAATCCGTTTCTACAAGCGCAAACTGGATCACACCCTTTCTGTACCATTTAAATATGCTTAGCCCATTCAACGCCGGATTCACCTCGATCTTCTGACCATCGGGTGCGGCATGAGCCCGGGAGAATCAGGATGGCCATGCCAGGGGGTTCGGAGGCCATTGGTCAGGGATATCACTCATTTGGCAATGCAAACCTGGCAGTGCCCACTTGGAATCTGGCAGTGCAAAGATGGCACACTGGCAGTGTCAGTTAGGCATTGCCAGTGTGCCAGGGGACGTGCCAAGGGGGTGAAGCCTGAGTTGGGGTTGGGGTTGGGTGGGGCCTGAGTGGCGGCAGATCTCACGGCAGGCTATGCGGGGGGGTCATGAAAGGGGGATCGTGAAAGGGGGGTTGTGAAGGAGGGGGTCATGAAGGTGTAGGACATGAAGGGTGGGGTATGTCAGGGGTCATGAAGGAGGAGACATTCGGGGACTATGAAGAAGGGGGCATGTTGAGGGTCATGAAGGAGGTTCCATTGGGAGGGCCCCAATGCATGAATGAATGCCAGCAATCCGTGTTGGGGGAACATGCTACCGATGATGCAAGGGTGGAGGTGGGGGGAGTGGGTCTCCTCATGGCCTGTGAGATCAAAAAGCCCGGTTCTTTGGCATGTTTTGGCCCTGCCCCCCCCACCCACCTCCCCCCTCCCCATAGAACCAACGCGCAACTCACCACTCTCCCAAAAAATGAGCAAGTGTCGGATGATTGTGGTTTGGAATATGCCAGTATTTTTACCAATTATATTTTGGGAAAAGTCCGGCCAACATCTTTGGGTGACAGAAGATGGAAGATATATGAGAGCAGAGCCGAATAGGTGCCAACTAAAAATGTAGAAATTAAAATAATGGGTTCTGGTTCAGACCAAGCAGTGGAGAAGCACATACAGACGGATGCAAAGAAAGAAAGGGGTGGCACAGTGGTTGGCACTGCTGCTTCACCTGGGTTCATTTCCTGGCTTGGATCACTGTCTGTGTGGAGTTTGCACTTTCTCCTCGTGTCTGCATGGATTTCCTCCGGGTGCTCCGGTTTCCTCCCACACTCCAAAGATGTGCGGGTTAGGTGGATTGGCCATGTTAAATTGTCCATTAGTGTCAGGGGGATTAGCAGGGTAAATATATGGGGCTACAGGGGTAGGGCAGGCTCAATGGGCTGAATGACCTCCTTCTGTACTGTAGGGATTCTATGAATCTAACAGAAAGACAGTTTGGTATCAATAATACTGAGGGGAGCGGCCAGCCAGTGTATCTTATTACTCTTAATTCACCACCCATCATTAAATTCCTCTATTATTGATTAAATTAAAATAGATCCATTTTTTGGATTACGATAACTGAAGTCTTATTTAGATGATGACACCTTTGTTTGATTCTCGTCAGTATGTGTCACCTAACTTTGTATTCTCTATTACAGAATAAAATGGGTGATTTCAGACACTCTTCCAACATAGTTGTAGTAGTTGTTTGGATTTCCTGAACAAATGTCTACTTTCAACACCAATGTCCCAAATCTCCCATTCTCTGGATGGTCAGAGGATGCACTACGCAATCCCTGACAAGTCCCAACTCAGTGACTCCATGAGAGTTGCCCACGAAGTTTGAACCTCCGATTGGCAATTCCCCTGCTCCGCAGGACCCTCAGAAAAAGTCTCCAAACTTATAGTTGGAGGTTATGGACAGTTCCAACGTACTAAACTGAATAGTTAGCCAAGAAGTATTGGACAGAAAAGAAAATTTCTAACTCTTGAGTAAATACACACCAGACTTTCCCCCTCCCCCGCTGCACCCCAATTATAGCCCAACCCTTCAACTTCCACAACCCTCAGACTCACCCTAACTTTCCAATTCCCCCAAACCTCCAACCCCCTGATCCTCCGATTCCAGCCCCCCAATCATCTGGCTCCCCCCGAACTTCCAATTTCCCCCCGATGATCCACCTCATGCTCCCAACTCTTTAGCTGCTCCTTGACTCTCTGACGTCCCCCAACTGTCCGACCCCCCTCACTGACCCTCCGACTTCTCCGATGCTCCATCTTTTCCCGAGCATCCACTACCCCCCACAAATATCTGTTCTCCCAACCCTCTGTCTCAACCCTGACCATCCAACTCCCTCCTTAGTCTTCCAACTTCCCCAGTTTTCCAACTCTCCCCAATCCTCCAACACCTCTAACCCTCTGCCTCACCCTCCCTCGCACATCGACAACTCTCCAACCCTCCGACTTCCTCTAACCTTCCAATCTCTCCTGATCCTCTGGCAACTCTTCAACCCTCCGACAATCCCAACCCACTCCTGACCTTCCATCTCCAAACTCTAACCCTCCAACGCCCCTGATCCAACCTGGCCCAATCTCACCACCCTACTACACTGCCACCCTAGCCAGCCTGTCACCATGTTATCCTTCCACTTTGCCACTCTACCCACCCTGCCACTTTCCACCCTGTCGCATCCATTCTGCCATCCACCATTCTGTCACCCGACCCACTTACCTCACTCACACTTGCTCACTAACTCAGTGAAATGTCTGGTGTCTTCATGAATGTAGACATACAAAAATATGACAGCTAGTGCCATAAAAAAAGATGTATGTCTTGACTTCCCCTGACGCTCCTGCTCTACGAAGCGGGATTCCAAAACAGGTACCTTCTAAATTTCTGAAGAGGTCTGGTCAGGAGATGCTGGCCAGAAATGCAGAGCTCCGTCTTATTGTAAAACAATAGCAGCGGAGTGGCGACCCAATGGTGATTACCACTCTATGGAAGATTTGATCCATAATTGCAGTGGATAAGATTGTAAGAATGTGGATACTTTTTGAGCTCTGAAATGAAGTCACAATTAAACATTTTAAAAGAACTCTAATTCCTTCATAAACCCATTCCAAATTAGGTGTGGCAATGGTGGAAAATTAGACATAATTGGACAAGGTCACTAACTGCATTGCTTTCCTTTGTTCCCTCCAGCTCCCCCTTTGCTGCTTGGCACAGTTAGATGTTGGTATGGAGGCAGGATCCAGCTGATTTTCCAACAGCTCTCACCAACCCCCCAGTGACCCCAAGGGAAAATATAGAAACAAAGAAATTAGAAACCACTCGGCCCTTCCGCCATTCATTTTGATCATGGCTGATCATTGAATTCAATATCCTGATCCCCCCTCCCCCCATATCTCTTGATCCCTTTAGCCCCAAAAGCTATATCTAATTTCTTCTTGAAATAAGACAACATTTTGACCTCAACCACATTCGGTGGTAGTGAATTCCACACTTTCACCACACTCTGGGTGAAGAAATTTCTCCTCACCTCAGTCCTAAAATGTTCAATCCTTATCCTCAAACTATGACCCCCAGTTCTGGACTCCCCCATCATCGGAAACATTCTTTCTGAATCTACCCTGTCTAACCCTGTTAGAATTTTAAGTTTCTATGAGATCCCCTCCAACTCTTTTAAATGCCAGTGAATATAATTCTAACCGAATCGGTCTCTCCTCATATGACCGACCTGCTATCCCTGGAGTCAGCCTGGTAAACCTTTGCTGTATTTCCTCTATTGCAAGGATGTCCTTCCTCAGATAAGGACACCAAAACTGCACATAATACTCCAGGTGTAGCCTTACCAACACCCATACAATTGCAGCAAAACACTTACTTCACTAAAAGTTGCTGTTGAACCCTCTATTATTCATTGTATCTATCTTTGCAGACTCCATTGTAATGATGCTATCTGAGCACTATATATATGGAGGCTATTATAACGACATTCTCCTTGCAGAAGGCCAAATGGAAATACCTTCAGCGTTGGATAATATCTTTTGTCTTTTACAGAAGAACATTCTCACACTTCATTGAGTTTTGGCTTATTTGCTCTTTAGTTCAACGTCTTTGCTCCAATTAACATTCTACTTCAGTTCTCAGTTGTCTGTCAATATTTTCCTGTCAGCTCCAGGTTTCTGGAGGTGATCAAAGGCCTCCCTGCAAAGGCCGTTTTTGATTTAATTTTTTTAAAGATTGAAGGGAGAATGTCTCCATTTTGAATCGTGTCCTCTCCTCCACTTACCTTCCATTCCAACTCATTTGTCCTTTCAAGCTATAAAGCCATTCATTGGCCCCAACCCTTCCCATGCCTTTATTGGATAGTGGGCTCTTGTTCAGCCTAAATAAAGAGATGTCCCTGTGAAAATCAGTGCCTGCAATTGTTTTGTCCCGGGGACAGTTGCAGGACTGGGAAACACTCCCAAACTCTGTTTTCCATCTCCATTGGGAAAGTCCTGGATCTTGTGCTCTCTCCTACCATTTAAAGAATGACCACCAGGAAAGCACAGTATGTCCTGTGTCTAAGTGTCATAGAGGGAGCTGAGGCACTGCCAGCTGCTTGTACTGTATCTACAAATTTAAACATTACTGATAATTACCAGTAATTAAATGTTCTGTGAGGGTATTTCATGACATTATATTCTGTGAGGGGCATTTTGTGATGTGACATGATATTGTGTGGGAGTATTTGATGATCTGATATTGTGTGGGATTATTTTGTAATGTGATCTGATGATTTTCCCCCCAAAAATTCGAAGTACCCAATGGATGGGAAAACGGGAGTTTTTCCCACCTGGTTTTTGGGTGCACTTAGTTAAATGAATTTACGGCACTCTGTACAACCCGGAGTCCGTCAGGAGATTCATGCTGGTGGGACAGAGCCTAAACTCGCTCAAGTGGCTGGCAGCAGACTGCTCAAGGGCGTGCGCCAATCTCCCATGTCCCCACCCCAATCACGGCTTCCCAATTGCCAGCCCAGACTCCAACCCCTTCCCTCCGACCACTGGAATTGACATACCCGCTGCCTTCCGCTGCCCCCCCCCCTCCCCGTCCCCCCACCTCCACTCCCCCCACGGTCTCCCTATTGTCGTCCCCAGCCTCCTGATGGCCGGCCCCGACCTCTGATGCCCAGTCCCAGGTCAGCCCCCCATGCAGTTTTCTCCATCCCTCCCCTTCTACCTCCCCCTGGTCTGGCTCCACCCATCTGTCCTGCCCCCATGAGGCCCCACCCCATCAGGTCCTGCCCCCTTGGCACTGCCCGGTGGGCATGGGCACTACCAGTGTGCCGGGCTGGCACTGCCTTCACCTGCCCCAAAGCTCCTGGGGGGCCTCAATGGCTTCCAGTCCCATCAGCGAGACCATCACATCAGGTTCCAATTCATGGTGAGAAGCATCACCGGCAGGGTGGGAAGCATAAGTGAGCGCGGACAATTGCGTCCCGGGCTCACTAAACAAATGCAGATGACAATATAGGTATTTTAATCAGCATTGCGTCGTTCCCCAGTGTGAGGCTGATCACATCATAAATAATGGCATCCTTCCGGTTGCGATTCCCGTTTTTGACATCCCGCTTAAATTTCTCATTCTGCTATGCAACTCGACCAGCATAATGGGATGGGAAAATCGCGCCCTGATATTTTGTGGGAGTATTTTCTAATCTGATATTCTGTGTGGGGTATTTTATGATGTAATCTGATATGATATTTTGTGGGGATACTTTGTGATCTGATACTGTGTGGGGTGTTTTGTGACGTGGTCGTTTGTGGGGGGTCTTTTGTGATGACATATTTCTTTGAAAATGGGTCTGGTCAGATGAATTGTATTTTTTCTGTGCTGGGCAAGTCAATGTTTCTGTATAGCTGCAGCTAACAATATAGATTTACATGATCATGCAAACATTAAGACAGATAGGGAAACCAATCACACAATTGGTTAAAATGTAAATTATCCAGATTGCAGACCAGAACTTTAAGCCTCTGAAGATGAAAATAGTAGGAGGTAAATCCTGTCAAAACAACACATGTACCTAAAAGTATTATATAAGAAAAGAGAGAAAGCAATAAAGCTAAAGAAAAATTGTAAAAATGGGTAAGATGGAATTTCTGAGCTATTTTGTCCCATACATCTAGATACAATAAATAACTACATATAATGATTAACCCGCCGCAGGCACAGTTTTCATTTGAGTTTAATTTCTGAGATAAACATCTATATTATAACAAATCAAAAGTCCATCCTGTTACATTTCTTTGATTGCAACATGAAATAAATAGATTTTGGACTTTGAAAGACATACTGAATGGAGGGAACCATCACCAAGGTGTTTACATGCAGCTGCGCACATAATAGGAAAGGAATTACTACCCTCTTACCCATTTCTTTTTTACTTTGCCTTATGCGTTGCAATAGGCTATAAATGTAGATCTAATGGTCTTGACAATCAGGCACGTTCTGCTGAAATCATCACATCTTGTGCCCGATATTCTGTTCTATTGCAACCAATGAACTAAATATCGAGTGTTGTGTGGAGTGACCAATTTGATACCACATATTTTGCACTTCTACCTGAGTAAACATTTTTAGCCCACCGACCTTCCCCAAAGCTTGGTCCAGGGTTGTGCTTACTTTACATGCTTTGTACCATTTTAAGCACCTTATAAATTTAAGACATTTTAATTACCTTTTAAAGAGCATGGGCATTATATACTGAGCTTCCCAGGCAATGTTTTGTGTGGTCTAGATTGCTCATACTGCTGCAGTCTCAGAAATCTATAAATTCGGAACAACATCGAAAATAGTTCCTTTGGATCTTCCATGCCTGTTAATGCATTTTGATAAGATCTATTTATCTGTTTCTTGAAACATTTAACACAAGTCATGCTTAATTGATAGAGTTCATGCTTGTTACATTTCATGGAGCTTTGACCTTGACTCCTGTTTCTTGGTCAAGTCAAAAATAAAGTTATCAGCCCACAAAGCTTGATTTTATATCCCTTTTGGTAAATGCATCAAACTATTCTTCCTTCAATGTTCCCCTCACCAGTATTAAATTATGGATGTAGTTTGTTGTGTTCAAGGGTTTGCTATCTCCCTGTCTCTCAAAGCCTCAGTTTTAAAATTCTCATCCTCATTTTCAAATCTGTCTATGGCCTCTCCCTTCCTTATCTCTGATGTAGACAGGAGCATGTCCTCCATTACGCTTCCTGAAGTTGATGATTATCTCTTTCGTTTTGTTGACACTGAGGGAGAGATTTTTGTCATTGCACCAATTCACCAGATTCTCTATCTCTTTCCTGTACTAATCCACCTAACCTATGCACTATGGGCAATTTACCATGGCCAGTCAGCCAAACCTTGAGGAAACCCATGCAGACACCGGGAGAAATGCAAACTCCAGGCAGGTAGTGACTCAAGCCTGGAATTGAACCCGGCTCCCTGGCACTGTGAGGCAGCAGTGCTAACCACTGTGTCACCATGCTGCCCTGTACATGATGCTCCTACAGGCGGATTTCCAGAGTCACACAGGGAGGGTGAAGCTGGTCTAATTGTAGAACATTAGCATCACCATCTTGCGACTTGAACCAATGGTGCAGTAGAAAATGAAACTATGAAAACACTCTGGTGGGGTGGCCTCTTTTGGCTTCTGGAAGGATTGAATCACTGCACAGCTAGGCCAACTTAAGAGACCACCCAGCTGATATCTGTATTCCCAAATGTAGAGGAATGTACAGCTGAGATATGTTAGGCACATTTTAATAACAAAAGATGCAGCCAGGAGCCTTAATTCACAAAGCATATTGATGTGAGATTAATTCTGATTTGAACTCATTGATCTCTTTTCAATAACTCCTCATCCAGAGAGTAAAAATCCCCCAGAGCACCAATAACTCCAAAACCAAGTGGGTCACTGGACAAACTGCAGACGGCCATTGGAAACGGCACCTCAAATATTGCAACTGGCAGGTTCAGAAACGTGACACCTCAGCTGTGGTGAACCATCGTTGGTTCCCACTAGATAGTACTGAGCCAGGGTCTGGCCAGTACGACAAGTATGTATATATGTTGCTGTTGGGGTTAGGGATGGGTTGTTCTACTTGTTGCTGTTGGGGTTAGGGTTGGGCTGTTACACCTTGTATCATAGTTATTATGGTACATCCCAGTCGGGCTCCGCCTCCTGGGAGAGGTATAAAGGTCACTGCTCTGTCTGGGACCCTCAGTCTGGGATCGTGTATATAATTAGTAGCTTCGTTGTAACAGCAAATAAAAGCCTTTATTTCCTGAGCATCTCAAGCCTCGTGTGTGATAACGCGCATCAATTTTATTTGCTGTTAAGTAAACTCTCGTCGAAAAAAAAACGATACAGAGAGTATGGAGCAGATGTTGAAACCTGAACGTCTTACACTGGATCCACGTGCGGTGGGCGCCTCTAACACCTTCGACCACTGGTTAAAATGTTTTGAGGACTACCTGGCAGCCTCCGCAGCGGTCACCACAGACGATGACAGACTCCGGGTCCTCCACGCGAGGGTAAGCGACACCGTATACCTCGCGATCCGTGCGGCCACCGACTACACAAAGGCCCTCGAGCTTCTTAAGAAGCGTTACATTAAACCGCCAAACGAAATGCATGCTCGGTACCTCTTAGCCACTCGACGACGGCAGCCCGGCAAAACGACGGAAGAATACGCGAACGAGCTCCTACAGCTAGCCAGGGGCTGTAACTGCAAAGCAGTGTCGGCAGACCAGAATATGAACGACCTCGCTCGAGATGCGTTTGTGGCGGGAATCGGATCATCTTATATCTGACTCAGACTACTGGAGCAAGGTAATCTTGACCTCACTAAGTCGATAGAACTAGCGGATACGTTGGAGACGGCCTCCAAAAGCCTAGTATTGTATCCTGAAGACCACGTGGAGACAACGTGGCAGGAGCAGTCGCTGATCCCTCCTCGTCCCTCGGGTTCGATAAGCTGCGTGATGGCGTGCCCACACTGGGGCCTGACGACGGCAGCAGCTCCGGGCGGCCCGCGGTGTTACTTCTGTGGGGGAGCGAAGCATACTCGGCAACGGTGTCCCGCTAAAGCTGTGTTGTGCTCTGCCTGCGGTAAGAAGGGGCACTATTCGAAAGTATGCCGTTCTAAACTTACTTCTAGGAACAGCAGTGCGGCCTGCGACGCCCCGGAGCCCGGTTCTTCGTCGTTGGCATCGTCGAGGGTTTCGTCCACGTGCGAGGCCAGGACGCCGCCATTACAGTCGACAGAGTCGGAGATGCGTGACCACCAGGGGTCGCTGATTTTGGCGCCATCACCCACGTGCGACCTATGGGAGCGGCCATGTTGGTCGGCACCGACCGCGAACGACCAGCAGGGGTCATCCTCGTCAATCTCAGCTGCCTGCAGTGGCACTCACGAACCAACGGTGGCGTCGATCATCCTGGACCAGGCCAAGCCTCATAGACTCGACAAGTCTATGATGGACATTCAGGTAAACGACCACTTGATTTATTGTCTGTTTGACAGCGGGAGCACTGAGAGTTTTATCCACCCAGACGCTGTGAAGCGGTGTGGACTCCAGATTCAACCTGTCAAACAGACAATTTCTATGGCATCAAGGTCCCGGTCTGTCACCGTGCTAGGGAGTTGCGTGGTAACTTTAACGGTGCAAGGCACGGTTTACGAGCGCTTCAAGCTCCTGGTGTTGCCGCACCTTTGCGCACCAATACTCCTCGGACTAAACTTCATGGTCCACTTGAAGAGTGTAACCCTACAGTACGGTGGGCCACACCCTCCGCTTTCAGTGGGAGAACAGCAGCTTCCAAATTGCCCAACGCGTCCGGCCTGTAGCCTCTCGACGCTGAAGATTACCACACCCTCCCTGTTCCAGAATCTTGTGCCAGGCTGCAAGCCCATTGCGACTAAGAGTAGGCGCTACAGCGCTGAGGATCAGATCTTCATTCGATCTGAAGTTCAGCGGCTCCTCAAGGAAAGGATCATACAACCTAGCGCTAGTCCATGGAGAGCGCAGGTCGTGGTGGTCAAGAGTGGGTACAAACCCCGGATGGTCATTGACTATAGTCAGACCATTAATAGATACACGCAGCTGGATGCGTATCCCCTCTCGCGCATATCTGATATGGTCAATCAGATTGCGCAGTACCGGGTGTTCTCCACCATAGACCTCAAGTCTGCCTACCACCAACTCCCCATTTGCCCAGAGGACCGACAATACACGGCTTTTGAGGTGGATGGTCGCTTGTATCACTTTCTCAGGGTTCCCTTTGGTGTCACCAATGGGGTCTCGGTCTTCCAGCGTGCTATGGACCGAATGGTGGACCAGAACGGGCTGCGGGCTACCTTCCCGTACCTGGATAACGTCACCATCTGCGGCCATGACCAGCAGGACCACGACACAAATCTCCTGAATTTCTTACGCACTGCATCTCGCCTGAATCTGACCTACAACAGGGAGAAGTGTGTATTTCGTACGCGCCGTTTAGCCATCCTTGGATACGTGGTGGAAAACGGGGTCATTGGCCCTGATCCAATGCGTCGTATGCGTCCCCTCTTTGAACTTCCCCTGCCCACTAGTGCAAAAGCACTGAGAAGATGCTTAGGCTTCTTCTCTTATTATGCACAGTGGTTTCCCAATTACGCGGACAAAGCCCGTCCGCTCATCAAGTCCACTTCTTTTCCCCTAACACCAGAGGCTCGATTGTCCTTTGATAAACTAAAAGCCGACATCGCGAAAGCCACGATGCACGCTGTTGATGAGTCCATCCCCTTTCAGGTGGAGAGTGATGCATCTGATTTTGCCCTGGCCGCCACACTTAATCAGGCGGGCAGGCCCGTCGCCTTTTTTTCCCGCACCCTCCAAGGTCCCGAAATTCGGCATTCAGTGGTGGAAAAGGAGGCCCGGGCCGTTGTGGAGGCCGTCAGGCACTGCCGCCATTACTTGGCGAGAAAATGGTTCACCCTGATCATGGACCAGGGGTCCGTGGCGTTCATGTTCAATAACACGCTGAGGGGCAAGATCAAGAACGACAAGATCTTGCGGTGGAGAATTGAACTCTCCACCTATAATTACGACATCATGTATCGTCCAGGGAAACTCAATGAGCCCTCGGATGCCCTGTCGCGTGGAACATGCGCCAGTATACAGGAGGACCGTTTGCAGCCTCTCCATAATGACCTCTGCCATCCTGGGGTCACTCGGCTCTACCACTTTGTAAAAGCCCGCAATCTGCCCTACTCGGTGGAGGATGTCAGGTCCATAACAAGAAGCTGTCGGGTATGCGCGGAATGCAAACCGCACTTTTACCGACCTGACCGGGCACAATTAGTCAAGGCCACTCGTCCCTTCGAAAGACTGAGTGTTGACTTTAAGGGCCCCCTTCCCTCAACAGATCGGAATGTGTACTTCCTCAACATCATTGATGAGTACTCGAGATTCCCTTTTGTTATTCCCTGCTCTGATACATTCGCTGCCACGGTTATCAAGGCATTCCGTGATCTTTTCACCCTGTTCGGGTACCCCAGCTACATTCACAGCGACAGGGGCTCGTCGTTCATGAGCGATGACTTGAGGCAATACCTGCTCTCATACGGGATTGCCTCTAGTAGAACCATGAGCTGCAACCCTAGGGGTAACGGACAGGTGGAACGTGAGAATGCTACAGTCTGGAAGGCTGTCTTACTGGCGTTGAAGTCAAAAAGCCTTCCAGTCTCCCGTTGGCAAGAGGTGCTCCCTGATGCGCTCCATTCCATACGCTCACTCCTGTGTACGGCAACCAACGCTACTCCCCATGAGAGGCTGTTTTCATTCCCTTGGAAGTCTTCCTCTGGGACCTCATTACCGTCTTGGTTGATGTACTCTGGACCTGTCCTCCTGCGGTGACATGTAAGGGCCCGCAAGTCCGACCCGTTGGTCGAACAGGTCCATCTCCTCCACGCCAACCCTCAGTATGCCTATGTGGCATACCCTGACGGGCGAGAGGACACGGTCTTGATCCGAGACCTGGCGCCAGCAGGGGACGTAGCAACCCCTGTCGCTCCCATACCCCCTGTTAGAAACCCCCCAACTATTGTTTCCCCTCCGGACACTACGCGGGCAGCATCGGGACCATTACTTAACCCTTTTACTCCCGTGCACAGCTTGCCTGAGTCCAGGAGATGGTCGCCACTCCAGGGCGTGTCGGAACTCAACGGATTATCATCACCTCGGGGTCAACCGGCCCGTGAGACTGTGGAGGAACCGTTGGACATCGCCTTGGGGAGAACGCCACCGCGAGTGCTTACTCCGGTGTCATCGCCGGTGTTGAGGAGGTCACAACGACGGTGCGGTCCCCCTGACCATCTGAACTTATAGACTGATGACAAATTATTCTGTTTTTTTTGTACCCCGCCGGCCTTTGTCTTCAAAGGAGGGGTGAATGTAGTGAATCATCGTTGGTTCCCACTGGATAGTACTGAGCCAGGGTCTGGCCAGTACTACAAGTATGTATATATGTTGCTGTTGGGGTTAGGGATGGGTTGTTCTACTTGTTGCTGTTGGGGTTAGGGTTGGGCTGTTACACCTTGTATTATAGTTATTGTGGTACATCCCAGTCGGGCTCCGCCTCCTGGGAGAGGTATAAAGGTCACTGCTCTGTCTGGGACCCCTCAGTCTGGGATCGTGTATATAATTAGTAGCTTCGTTGTAACAGCAAATAAAAGCCTTTATTTCCTGAGCATCTCAAGCCTCGTGTGTGATAACGCGCATCAATCCTGCCCAAAATAATCTCACTCCCTCACTGAATATTTTCCCTCATGTGTATTCCAAAGCATGTAGTGGTAGAATGCACTAGATGAGGATTCCAGTGCTTGGGATAAACAGAACACATATAAGCACCTGTCCAACGCAACCTCATAGCGTTTGGTCTTGGAATAGGGAGGTGGAAGCAGGAAGGTGCATACTGTGTTCCTGAAAACTGTTATTGCACTGCCAAGGAATATTGTGGGAATGAGATGCCTCAACTGAAACTAACCCTTTGGATCCACAATCATTCACTAGTCAATGACAGGAAGAGGAACCTCAGAGACTGATATTCATGTTTTCCTGCAGTGTTCCACCAGAGAGAATCTTGAATTTACTCAAGACTCATTGTAAACTGGGTTTCTCTACAAAACTAGAAAACATTAAATAAGGGGTGATGTTATACCTCTGTTTATGGTGTCACAGCCACAAGTTGATGGAAAAAGAACATTACTTTTCAGTGAAAATAAGGTTCAGGAACCAACCCCTATTTATAACCTTGTTCCTATCTGACTTACGACATTTCAACTTACAATGCAGTTTTCAGGAAACGATTACGCTGTAAGCTATGGACTGCCTGTACTAACTGCAGGCTTCACACATCAGCTGGTGCAATCTCTTCAAACATTACTCCAGCATCCCAGTCGCTATGGCAACCTACAAGAGACAGGAGCTAGGATACAATCCTCAGTGCACTCGTGTCTGTATGCTTTTAGCCTCACAAGGTGTCTCAAAGACAATAATCTCCAGTGATTGGACAATGCCTTCTGTGGAACCTTGATGGTGAAAATACGAGGTAAGACTTGGGCCAAGCCAGCTGATGAGATTCTCTAAGTGCTCATGCCTATTAATCACACTGAGTCTTCAGTGTTACTTCAAACCTCATAACACTGACATCCGGCACTCTCAGTGAGGGATAGTGGGAGCTACAGTCAGCCCTGACCTTCCACTGGGTATAGAGGACCTCACAAGGAGCACCTTCAGATGCCTGCCTGCCACACAGGATCATGTCTCCTCTTTGACACAGTCATTTTCCCCTGATGGCCAGCCATGGCCATGGCTAATCCAAAAATGCCAACAAAATGGGGCGTGCAAGGTTCTGCATTGATAATAATGAGAATACAGTGCTCACCGAGGGTTTAGGTGAGGAATTGCCAACCAGAACATATGGCCCAACACTGCATCCATACATGTCCATGATAGTTTTGTAGGTGCAATGCAGGCAGCTCCATAGCTATTAATGGTAAATGTTGAGTTTTGAGCACTAGAATGGAAATGTGTCAGCGAGGAACACTGAGGTGAGAAGGTGCGCACTCGTATTGGGGAGCTATGCGGACTTTCAGTCATTGAGTGTACAATGATGAAGATGAACATGAGCGCACAGGAGCTCAGAGTGTGGGCTAGTAGAGTGAAAACCCTCATGACTGATGAAGGGTTCATGGAGATCAGGGAAAGATTAGCCATCTCCATGTGCATCTACATTTCTCCTTCAACACTATACCTTTACATTTCCACAATGCTGATGAGTCAGGCATCTACATAAGCCTCCATCTCACCTAGACAGGAATGAACATGACTTGAACCTGCAAAGCACATCTCAAAGATGCCTTGCACAAGCACACTCTCCATTGAAGGTGATGCTTCATTGGAGTCAGCAATGAGCTGAGAACTGACACTCACTGTTATGAGATGGCTGCACACAACATCAACCTGAGGCACATGATGTGCCTCTTGCGAGACATAGTGACCATTGCAGGATTTGTTCCCATGGCTAACGCTATCACTAAATTGCGGCTTGTGTTTTTGATTCCAGAGTTCAAATCATTAATGCAAATTGTGAACCGGCGTGTTCCCAGCACTGACCCTTGTGGAACACCACCTTCTATCAATTTGAATAGCTACCCTTTACTCCCATTTTCTGGGTGGGATTTTACGCTCCATAAATGAAGTATGGTGGGGACAATTGGCATTTTGCCCGCTGGCCACGATCACAGTTTTCCGCACCAGATTGTATGCTTCTAGCTTCATTGAATGTACATCAACAAGAATTGTGGATGGGAGACCTGTGATTCGTCCACCGCACCATGATCTGAGTGGATCATCACAGCACATGCTATATTTAAACCACAGCCACATACAACATTCCCAATGTCTGCAGCTCGGAGCTGCAACAACAGAGAATGTAATCTTCCCTGCCCCCCACCAATGACACAATCAGGTTCATGCTGATGAAGGGTGCAAATGTGATTAGCATATTTTGTAAAAAATTTAAATATGATAAGCAGGCTTAATGCTACTTCTATCCTGACCATATGCTCTCACCCACCTCTGACGTCACAATTGTTCGAGTCATTCGTGTTTCCAAAAATGAAAACCAGTCGTGAAGGGCATGCAGAATCCTATGTTGCACAATGAGGTATAGCCGTAGATGACGTGGCTGGGCAGTGCCCTGACACAGCTCCCTGGCACAATGGCATTGCTCAATGCCTGTGCAGTGAGGGTGACATCCTGATCCTAGTGGGTAGGGAGCTCGCCCCGATGAATGTGGGGGGGCAGGTTGGCCAGAGTCTGTGAAGGGGGGATAGGCATGATTTTGTGTCGATAAGGGGGGATAGGGGCAGTGCCAATGATGAGGAAGAGGGTTGCCCCGATTCCTGTGAGGGGGGAAATGCCCTGACAAGGGTTGAGTGGAGGGATTGGGTCACCCTGATGATTGCGCGGTGGGAGGGGTGGATGCCCCAATCTTTACATTGTGAGGGTTTTTTCCACGTGCTCTGATTCCCTCCCACGGTCCCACGGTTAGGTGGATCGCCATGTTGAATTCCACTTTAGTGTCCCAAGATGTGGAGGTTAGGGGAATTAGCAGGGTAAATATGCGGGGCGACAGGGATAGGGCCTGGGTAAGATGCTCTGTTGGAGAGTCTGTGCAGACTTGATGGGCCGAATGACTTCCTTCTGCACTGTAGGGATTGTATGATTCTATCGTGGCCTTTGCGACCCTGGGGGATCCCCATGACAGGTTTATGTTGGCGAGGTATGAAAATCTAGTGAGGGGGGGAAGATCTGCCAAGGGTAGGGGGTCTTCAATTATATTTAAATTTATTGAAATATCTGAAAATCAGGTTCTCGCCATCATGCGTGTGACTATGTTGCGACGAGTTGGGGCAAAAATCAGAAATCCCGATCTCGCGAGATTCCTGATTTTCAGGTTTTACCAGATTTTAGCCAAAACCAGCAATCTCACGGACAGAGATTGTGGGCTCAAGATCCCACCCATAAATAAAAGTTATGCCATGTGTTAGCAGGACAACAGAAAATAGCAAACCAAACATGAGGTTTTATTTCTGGAGGGATAGAATTGAAAATTAGTCTCCTCCTTCTTCTCCAATAGGACACCCAAAATTCCAATCAGGGATGCTTGCAAGTGTTTGATTTAATTTAATTTATTATTGCCACATGTATTAGTACACAGCGAAAAGTATTGTTTCTTGCGTGCTATACAGACAAAGCATACCGTTCATAGAGTGCATAAGTTTTTTTTAAGTTTATTTACTGCTGTCACAATAGGCTTACATTAACACTGCAATGAAGTTACTGTGAAAATCCCCTAGTCTCCACACTCCAGCGCCTGTTGGGGTACACTGAGGGAAAATTTAACGTGGCCAATGCACCTAACCTGCATTTCTTTTGGACTGTGGGAGGAAACTGGAGCACCCGGAGGAAATCCATGCAGAGACGGAGAGAATGTGCAGATTCCGCACAATCAGAAGCGAATCCAGGCCCCTGGTGCTGTGAGGCAGCAATGCTAACCATGTGCCACCGTGCCATCCAGGGAGAAGGAAAGGAGAGGGTGCAAAATGCAGTATTACTGTCACAGCTCATAGCTAGGGTGACATGAAGGTCCCAAGTACTGATTTTCAAAAAGATGGAGACACCACCCGAGCAGAGAGAAAAATGGCAGCATGATGATCACCATGGTTTGTTCGAGCATCAACATCAAAAACAACAACCCACAACCTGGGTCATTTTACCACATTAAAGGTATCACAAAATGCAAGTTGTTGTTGTTGATAAGTTTAAATTCTATCTTGTATATCATTTCATTTTGTTTTGCTGCAGAAAAAAAATTAGCAAAGAAACACTGGGAAAGGTTTGGGGCAATTTTAATGGGTTAAGTCGAGTGGGAGGTTAAAAATCTGAATCTTGACCCAAATCTGGTTCCATCCCATTCACTTCTGGTTTTAAAGGAGGCAGGTCAAGTGGCGGGAAGCCAACCCAGTTCCAGGATACAGACTGGCAGTTTAAATATTATGATGAGGATTTCTGCCTCATTCTTTTCACCATTTCAAATTTATCTCCAACTGTCTCTGGTTCCATCGGCCTATAAGCGATCAAACCGAATCGCTCAGTGCAAATCATGTTGGGTAGAGGGAAAGGCGGTAAGGGGCGGGGCAAAGGCGGAGCCAAGCGGCACAGCAACGTGTTCCACCACAACATCCAGGACATCACCAAGCCGGCCATTCGGCACCTGGCTCGTCACGGGGGCGTGAAACGCTTCTGCGGGCTGATCTGAGAGGATGTTCCCGGGGTCCTGAAGTTGTTCTTGGAAACCATCATCAGGGATTCAGTGACCTACACTGAACATGGCAAGCGCAAAATGGTGACAGCCATGGATATGGTGTGTGCCCTGAAGCGCCAGGGGCAAACCCTGTATGGCTTTGGTAGTTGAGGACAGTTTTAAGAAAGATTGCGATAAAATTAAAGGTGAAGACTTTTGAGACAGGCGCTGGTACCTTTTTACTGATCTACTGGAGTATATATTCTTTCCTTGACAACCCCTCTGTGATTAAATACCCCATCTGACTGTTCTAATCTCCCTTCCAATGACTCTGTCCCCTTTCCTAACTCCACAACCTTTTCTCGAGGCCTCCAAACTGCAGCATGTGCCGGATACCCCAAGTACTAGGGCTATTGACTGCCTCACTCCCCGCAGGCCAAACAGTCAAAATTCCTCCCTTTCTTTCAGTCTATATCCTCATATTAATACTCAGTATTTGGTTCCTCAGTAGTATGTATATGGGACATCATTTTTTGCACAATGAGAACTATTTTCAGAGGGCTTTAATCCCACAATCAAGTCTTACTTTTCAATGTGAAGAGGCATGTGATCTTAAAATCCTTCGTAATAAATTTTATAGTGTATTTGACGATGCTAAAATTCTCCCTCAGTGTACCAGAACATAGAACATAGAACATTACAGCGTAGTACAGGCCCTTCGGCCCTCGATGTTGCGCCGACCAGTGCTACCAATCTAAAGCCCCTCTAATCTACACTATTCCAATATCATCCATATGTTTATCCAATAACCACTTGAACGCTCTCAACGTTGACGAGTCCACCACTGCTGCAGGCAGGGCATTCCACGCCCTTACTACTCTCTGAGTAAAGAACCTACCTCTAACATCTGTCCTATATCTCTCACCCCTCAATTTAAAGCTATGTCCCCTCGTGCTAGCCAACACCATCCGAGGAAAAAGGCTCTCACTATCCACCCTATCTAATCCTCTGATCATCTTGTACGCCTTTATTAAGTCACTTCTTAACCTTCTTCTCTCTAGCGAAAACAACCTCAAGCCCCTCAGCCTTTCCTCATACGATTTTCCCACCATACCAGGCAACATCCTGGTAAATCTCCTCTGCACCCTTTCCAACACTTCCACATCTTTCCTATAATGCGGCGACCAGAACTGTACGCAATACTCCAAGTGCGGCCGCACCAGAGTTTTGTACAGCTGCAACATGACCTCCTGGCTCCGAAACTCAATCCCTCTACCAATAAAAGTGAACACACCATACGCCTTCTTAACAACCCTATCAACCTGGGTGCCAACTTTCAGGAATCTATGCACATGGACACTGAGATCCCTCTGTTCATCCACACTACCAAGTATCTTACCATTAGCCCAGTACTCTGTATTCCTGTTCCTCCTTCCAAAGTGAATCACCTCACACTTTTCCGCATTAAACTCCATTTGCCACCTCTCAGCCCAGCTCTGCAGCTTATCTATGTCCCTCTGTAACCTGCCACTTCCCTCCTCACTGTCCACAACTCCACCGACTTTAGTGTCATCCGCAAATTTACTAATCCATCCTTCCACACCCTCATCCAAGTCATTAATAAAACTGACAAACAGCAGTGGCCCCAAAACAGATCCTTGCGGTACACCACTAGTAGCTGAACTCCAGGATGAATATTTCCCATCAACCACCACCCTTTGTTTTCTTACAGCTAGCCAATTCCTGATCCAAACCACTAAATCACCCTCAATCCCATGTGCCCGTATTTTCTGCAAAAGCTTACCATGGGGAACCTTATCAAACGCTTTGCTGAAATCCATATACACCACATCAACCGCTTTACCCTCATCCACCTCTTTGGTCACCTTCTCAAAGAACTCAATAAGGTTTGTGAGGCATGACCTACCCTTCACAAAACCGCGCTGACTATCCCTAATCAAATTATTCCTTTCCAGGTGATTATAAATCCTATCTCTTATAATCCTTTCCAAAACTTTGCCCACAACAGAAGTAAGGCTCACCGGTCTATAATTACCAGGGTTGTCCCTACTCCCCTTCTTGAACAAGGGGAAAACATTTGCTATCCTCCAGTCTTCTGGCACTGTTCCTGTAGACAATGACGACACAAAGATCAAAGCCAAAGGCTCTGCAATCTCCTCTCTAGCCTCCCAGAGAATCCTAGGATAAATCCCATCCGGCCCTGGGGACTTATCTATTTTTACCCTTTCCAGAATTGCTAACACCTCCTCCTTATGAACATCAATCCCATCCAGTCCAACAGCCTGCATCTCAGTACTCCCCTCAACAACACTGTCCCTCTCCAGTGTGAATACCGACGAAAAATATTCATTTAGTGCCTTTCCTATCTCTTCAGACTCCACGCACAACTTCCCACTCCTGTCCTTGACTGGCCCTAATCTTTCCCTAGTCATTCTTTTACTCCTGACATACCAATAGAAAGCTTTAGGGTTTTCCTTGATCCTACCTGCCAAAGACTTCTCATGTCCCCTCCTGGCTCTTCTTTAGGTCCTTCCTGGCTAACTTGTAACTCTCAAGCGCCCTAACTGAGCCTTCATGTCTCATCTTAACATAAGTCTCCTTCTTCCTCTTCACAAGAGATTCAACCTCCTTAGTAAACCACGGTTCCCTCACACGTCTGCTTCCTCCCTGCCTGACAGGTACATATTTATCAAGGACGCGTAGTAGCTGTTCCTTGAACAGGTTCCACATTACAATTGTGCCCATCCCCTGCAGTTTCCTTCCCCAACCTATGCCAGCTAAATCTTGCCTAATCGCATCATAATTTCCTTTCCCCCAGCTATAACTCTTGCCCTTTGGTATATACCTATTCTTTTCCATTGCTAAAGTAAACGTAATCGAATTGTGGTCACTGTCACCAAAGTGCTCACCTACCTCCAAATCTAACACCTGGCCTGGTTCATTACCCAGTACCAAATCCAATGTGGCCTCGCCTCTTGTTGGTCTATCTACATACTGCGTCAGGAAGCCTTCCTGCACACACTGGACAAAAACCGACCCCTCTAAAGTACTCGAACTATAGCTTTTCCAGTCAATATTTGTAAAGTTAAAGTCCCCCAGTACAACTACCCTGTTACTTTCGCTCCTATCCAGAATCATCTTTGCAATTTTTTCCTCTACATCTCTGGAACTTTTCGGAGGCCTATAAAAAACTCCCAACAGGGTGACCTCTCCTTTCCTGTTTCTAACCTCAGCCCAAACTACCTCAGTAGACGAGTCCTCATCAAATGTCCTTTCTGCCACCGTAATACTGTCATTGACTAACAATGCCACACCTCACCCTCTTTTACCACCTTCCCTGCACTTACTGAAACATCTAAACCCCGGAACCTGCAACAACCATTCCTGTCCCTGCTCTATCCATGTCTCCGAGATGGCCACAACATCGAAATCCCAGGTACCAACCCATGCTGCAAGCTCAGCCACCTTATTCCGGATGCTCCTTGCGTTGAAGTGTACACACTTCAAACTGCCTTCCTGCCTGCCAGTACACTCCTGCGACTCTGAAACCTCATCCATGACCTCACTACTCTCAACCTCCAGAACAGGCACTGGAGTATGGCGACTAGGGGATTTTCATAGTAACTTCATTGCAGTATTAATGTAAGCTTACTTGTGAAGCTAATAAATAAATTTTAAATGATAAACCTGAGAAGCTGCACACAAAAATGTGTTCAAATGGGCTCAACAGGCAGATTATAAACATGAAAATCCTTCCAACATGCCTATGGCAGGCAGTAAGAGTGAAACAGAATCCTGGTCAGTCACACTTGATGTGGAGTGATGTACCTCAAGCTTTAGCCTCCGGCTTCAGGCTAATGATCTGTTCCAGAAAAATAAGCTACAGTAACCAGATGTTGGCATGTGCTTTATTTGCCCCGTGCATCTCTAGACATGGGACGTCCATATAGGTCTACCCGCACTGCTGTTAGGAAGAATGTTTCAGGATTTTGACACAGCAACAGTGAAGGAACAGCGTCATAATTCCAAGATAAGATGGTATGTAGCTAAGAGGGAAATTTGCATGTGGCATTATTCCTATGTGCCCTTTCCCTTCCAGCTGGCAGAATATGTGTACCTAGGATTTGCAAGCACATAACGAACAAGCAAGATCTTAAATGGATTAACAAAACAATCCAAAATATGATGAGAAAGATACTCTAAAGGCTGAGCAGTAGGAGGAATCAGTGAGGTGGATACAGAATACTTCAGAAATAAGTTCAAAGGCTGATCAGAGGAGAAAAGAAGAATTTGGAAATGAGCACATCTGCTGTTGTGAAGCATGACTAAGAAATAATTCTTCCAGTAGAAAAACAACAAGAGCACAGCCTGAGGAAAAAAAAACTTGAGGTACAATGAGGAGAAAAACTGAGAGTTAACTTAAATTAGTTGATGACTTTTTTCTATTCTTCACTATAGGAGGCATTAGCAGCACATCCCTCATTATCAGAAATAATCCAAGTTGCTTTAATGACTTTAACATCAATGAGATGAAGTTCCAAGACAGGCTTAAAACAAACAAGTTCCCATGGCTGGCTTGTACTTATCTCAGAGTCCTCAGAGAGACAAACAAGATTTATAAAGCACTAACAGTGATCAAAAGAGAGAAAATGAAAATTGGCAAGGTCCCATGAGATTAGGAACAAGCCAATGCAGCATCTATATTCATAAAACAAGCCTATTAGTCATACAGCAGTGCTGGCCGAAATAATGGATTTGATTATCAAAAGCAAACATGAGGAAATTCAAAGGCACATTTTTTTGGGGTGCAAAACATTTTAACATCCAAATTTCCATGCGAGTTGCACATGTGCATTATGTGAGGGAAATGTGCCATTCACTAAATTGGTAAAAGTAGATAATGAGGCACCCAGGCAAAACAAAGAACAAAATCTTCCATTTACTTAGCACCTTTAAAATCAGGACGTTTCCTAAAAAGTAAGTGTTATCAAACAAAATTTGATGCCAAGCCACATAACAGATGACCAAAAGCTTCAGCAAAGAAACAGGATGTGATTTTCCTGGCCCACTTGCACTGTTGAGTAGCGTAGCAGGTTGGAAAATGTCAGTGGGAGGCCAAAAATGGGAATTGCGACTGGCATCTGGCCAGTCGCGATCTTCCCGGGCCATTTTTTTCAGCATGATCAGCTTGGTGCCGGGGAACAGCATGAGGTTGATTACACTATGCAAATGCTTATTTGCATCTGCTTAGTGACATTGGGATGCAATCTTTTGGGCTTGCTCAAGTTTCTGACCCCGCTGGTGGAGGTTCACACCAACGGGGATTATGTCTGGTCCCCAGGAACAGGGGCCAGGCATGATGGCTTCGCTGGTGGGACCAGAGGCTTTGAAGCCCCAATGGGAGGTCAGGGGCAGGGGAGTACCTCTTGGACAGTGCCAGCCTGGCACCCTGGCACTGCCCACTGGGCACCCTGGTACTGCACACTGGGCACCTCGGTACTGCACACTGAGCACCCCTGGTACTACCAGCCTGGCTCACTGGCAGTGCCCAACTAGCACCAGGCAGTACTAAGGGGATGTGGCCTGAGGGGTTGGAGCCTGAGGGGCAGACAGGAGTGGGGGGAGGTAGAAGGGGAGGGAATGGGAGAACTCTGCATTGGTGGGTGGGGGCTGGTGGTGGGGACGCCACTCGGAGGCCTGGTTCAGCCATCAGGAGGCAGGCGATCGGCAGAGATGGGACCAGTAATCAGGGGGAGCACCTGGGATGGCGATGCTGGGGAGGAAAATCTGGGCCAACAATCGGGAGGCCTGTGATGTCCGGGGGGGGGAAGGTGCATGTCAACAGATCTCCCAGTATACTGTAACATCAGCACATAAACACTGGCCCCCTGAAGCCAGTCTGAAGCCAGCCTCTCGGGCGGGATTAGGCCCCACCCCTCCTTACTGGGGTAACTGCCCTGACTGCTTCAGTGCGACAGGATGCCATAACTTCATTTTACTAAACTCAGCCAAAAAAGGGTGGGAAAAATTCCTGTAACAAATACAGAAGTGATGAGGAAATGGACTTAGAATGCAAGCTGTCGAATTTTTGATGTGCACAAGATTATTTAGGTGGAAGCTCGTGGGTGGATCGGAGATAGTGAAATAAACAAGTCTAGGAGTGGAATTTTCCTGTCCCACCCGCCATGGGAATTGTAGCAGGAATGGGATGAAGTTGGTTCTAGGGAACTGAGCCTGCGTCAGGATAGAAGGCATTGGCTTGGGTGTTGCCAATATTTAGTTAGAGGAAATTTTTGTTCATCCAGGGACCGCACCTAAAGCAGGTTTGTAGATGTAATAAGGGGCCAATCATGTGTTAAGGCCTCCTTCAATAAACATAGCTGGCCTGAACACTATCAGGGCAAGGCCATCGGCACTCAGGAAGTAACTTTCAGGAAAATGTGTCTGCTGGAGGCCACCATAATAAAAGGCTTTGAAAAGTACAGTTATCTGAAGGGGTAGCCTTCCAGATTCTCCTAGCCCAACTGAGACTATTGCCAACCCCTGCACAGTCCAATTCTATTGCCCCCTGTTCCCCATCCCACAGTCTACCTGAAGGCCCAGATCAACCCGGATTTAAAATTTTCTTTGCCAGCAAGCTGCCTGGGGACACAACAGCTCAGAAATTCAATGGAAACTGCTCACATCTGCAGATTGAGTTAAACTATAGACTAAACTATCAGACTAAACTATCTGCAGATAGAGTTAAACTAGAGTTAGGGGCGGCACGGTAGCAAAGTGGTGAGCATTGCTGCTTCACAGCACCAGGGACTCGGGTTCGATTCCCAGCTTGGGTCACTGTGCGGAGCCTGCACATTCTCCCCATGTCGAAGTGGGTTTCCTCCGGGTGCTCCGGTTTCCTCCCACAGTCTGAAAGACGTGCTGGTTAGGTGCATTGGCCATGCAAAATTCTCCCTCAGTATATTCGAACAGGCACTGGAGAGTGGTGACTGGGGGATTTTCACAGTAACTTCATTGCAGCGTTAATGCAAGCCAACTTCTGACACTAATAAATAAACTAAAATGAAACTAAACTGGAGAATACAGTGCAGTTCAGTCTGACAAAGCAGCAAGATAATGCAATGCGAGTTGGATAAAATGTGTGAATGAGTGAAAGAATAGCAGATTAAATTCAATAAGGTATTACCCCTTGGAATTTTAATTACAAACACAAATGATTTTGAAAGAACCCGAGGTGAAGTCGAAAGACATCTTGCAGATGTCAATAGATTCAGCTCCAAACATGCCCTTTCACACTGCACTAGCAATCAAAAAGGCCAAGAGCAATCTGAACTATATTGCTGCAAAATCAATTTTAGCACAAGTTAGAGGATGTCCTGTGGAGACTTCACAATGGACTAGCCTGATCATGACTTGAGCGGTGTACCTCGATTTGGTCAGCAAGACACAAGGCAAACACGCAGGTTCTGGGGGCAGTGCAGAAAGGAACCACAAGCTGATCTTTTATGTGCTTCAGCTTCAGAAGATCACAGCTGAGAACAAGAACACATACATAAAGCATTTATCAAAGAAAAACTCTCAAGACAGGTACAGTTAGGATAAAACGATAGCTGAGAAAGCAAGGAGGAGGTATTAGAAGGAATGGCCTATAGCTTGGTCAACTCGGTGATAAGAAGGGCCTTTTCTAAGTTTATTTATTAGTGTCACAAGTAAGCTTACATTAACACTGCAATGAAGTTACTGTGAAAATCTCCTAGTCGCCACACTCTGGTGCTTGTTTGGGTACACTGAAGGAGAATTTAGCATGGCCAATGCACCTAACCAGCATGTCTTTTGGACTTTGGGAGGAAACCAGAGCAACTGGAGGAAACCCATGCAGATACGGGGAGAACATGCAAACTTCCCACTGACAGTGATCCAACCCGGGAATCGAACCTGGGTCCCTGGCATTGTGAGGCAGCAGTGCTAACCGCTGTGCTACCATGCCACAGCACGGTGCTTTAAGGCACTGTGCCTTAAAGCAGGAATAAAAGTAGAAAATGCTGGAAATACTCAGCAGGTCATTTTGCTATTTAATATCTCCTATCTTCCACCCTATCACAGCTCATCGTTTTTATTCTTTCTTCCCCTCCCCACTTTGCCTGCCTCTGTCCATCTTTTTGTGCTGCTTTTATCAATTGTGATGAAAGATCCTCAACCAGAAATGTGAATCTCTAGCTCTGGAGCAATGCTACTGGAGCTACTGAGCATTTCCTGATTTTATTTCAGACTTACAGAGTCTGCAACATTTTACTTTTGCCTTAAAGTAGAGGGTCTAAGAGGCAGAGGGTTTGGGAGGAGGATTCCTGAGAATATTGGTGCTTGGACTGCTGTCGGCAGGGATGCCACTTGTGGGGCAAAGAAAGTTGGAGAAAGGCAGAGTTCTGGGGGCTTTATAGGACTGAAGGTATTAATAGAGTTAGAAAGTCCCTGGACCATTCAACGGTAAGGACGAGAATTTTAAATTGAATACAGGCGGACCATGTGTCAATGTAAATATGAGACACGATTGATACATGAGCATGCTTTGGTGCAAGAGTGTGTTGGATGAGTTGAAGTTTACAGAGCATGGGGATGGGAAGTTAGTCAGGAAAGTGGAATCATAAAATCATGGAATCCCCATAGTGCAGAAGGAGGCCATTCAGCCCATCGAGTTGACACTGACTCTCCATCTGAGCATCTTACCTCACATCTATCCTGCTAATCTCCCTACCTACACATCTTTGGGCACTAAGGGGCAATTTGACATGGTCAATCCAGCTAACCTGCACATCCTTGGTCTGTGGGTGGAAACCAGAAAACGTATGCAGAAACAGGGAAAACATACAAATTCCACACAGACAGACACACAAGGCCGCAATTGAACCCAGATCCCTGGCACAGTGTGGCAGCAGTGTGCCACTGTACCACCCCCCCCCATACAGTGTTAGGTGATGCTCTTGTAATAAAAGCATGTCTAAAAGCCTCGCCAACAGATGGGCTGTTGGTAGGGTCAATATCTGAGGGAAGATGGCGGTGTAGTGGTACAAATTTCATTCTGCAGTTAGAGAGCAGGAGAGATGGTCCCCGGCTTTGTGGCCAGACTTTGCCGACTGACTGAGCTCTGCGAGTTTGGGCCTTCGTGAGGAGACATGTTGAGGGATTGTTTAGTTTGTGGGATCAAAACATCAGTACCCAAAACAAGCTGCTTGCTGAAACCAAGGTTTCACTAGAAAAAGCAGTAGAAATGACCCAAGTGACTGAGTGCATTGTGTAAGGTGTGTGTGTGAGCTGTGAAGTGTGCAGAATGAGGTGAAACAGTAATGGCAGGAATCAGCTGCTGCTAAGAACAACCCGAGTGAAGGTGCAGCAGAGCCTGAGAAGAATCGTTCAGTTTCAGGGTTTGAGACGTGTTTCAGGTTTGGGGGAGACGACTCCCAAGAAATGTGTCGGTGCAAGAATTTTGCCTGCTTCAGATGTAAAAAGGGTCACATGCAAGCTAGGTGTAGAGCAAAGCAGGCTGCACAGAATATTCCAAAAAAAAGGAAATGATTAATAGAACCCCTGTAAATAAGCTGGAGGAACCAAAGGTGGGATGCAAGGCTTACACACACACAATCAAATCCAACTCAGCAAGGTACCACCTATAGAGATTGTCCTAATGGCAAATGGCCACCCCCTGAAGATGGACATTGACTCTGGTGCAGCGCCGGTATTGTACAGGAGCCAGTTTGTTCAGCTGCCCCTCATGGTGATTGAAGGACAGAGGCCCAGTTTCATGGGGCAGGACTGGTGAAAACAAATAAAACTGGACTGGCTGGAAACATTCAAGGTCCAGGATGGAGGATTCCAGGAACTTCTGTGTAAATATCAGGAGATGTTCAAAAGGGAACTTGGTCGAATATAAGGGGTTAAAGCTAAAATTTACTCGAACCCTAAGACTATCCCTGGACTATATGCATTGCATCAGTGGAGGTCGAACTGAAAAGGATGGAAGACTTGGGCATCATCAATCCCGGGCAGTTTTCTGAATGGGCTGCACCCATTGTCCCCACCCTGAAACCAGAGCGCACTGTGAGGATCTGCGGTAAATAGGGGAGCTCAGTTGGATTGTTACCCCATTCCCAGGACAGAGGACCGCTATGCTAAGTTAGCAGAGGGCCTCAATTACACTAAGCTAGGCCAAAACCATGCTTATCAACAACTGGAACTGGAAGAGGACTCCAGAATGTGAGCCACAGTATATACACACAAGGGGTAATATCAGTACACCCGACTGCCATTTGGTGTCTCGTCAGCCTGTGTTATTTTTTAGCACACTATGGAGAGCCTGTTTCAAGGAATCCCCAAAGTGGTGGTATACTTGAACAATGTTCTAATTATAGATCCGTCTCCTGAAGAACATGCTTGAAAGTCCAAAGATGTGTGGGTTAGGTTGATTGGTCATGCTAAATTGCCCCTTAGTGTCAGGGGGACGAGCTAGGGTAAATGCATGGGGTTATGGGGATAGGGCCTGGGTGAAATTGTGGTCGGTGCAGACTTGGTGGGCTGAATGGCCCTCTTCTGCACTGTAAGATTCTATGATTCTATTCTATGAAACCTGGAAGAGGTCCTTAAGAGGATTAAGAAAGAAGGCATACAGTTGAAATGGTAGAAATGTATTTTCCAAGCTGAGAAGGTTGCATGCTTTGGGTTCAAAGTGGATGCAAAGGGTTGCATCTTCTTGAAGATAAGGTGAAGAGAGTGCCAGTGCCTAGCAATGTGACAGAACTGAAGACAGTCCTCGGAATGGTCAATTACTAAGGAAGATTTCTGCTGAATATATCAACAATTCTGGCCTTGCAACACCAACTTTTAAAAAAGCGTCAGCGATGGAAGTGGGGAGACATGCAGAAAGAAGCTTTTGTAAAAGTTAAACAAGCTTTATATTTGTTGTCATTGTTCGTACACTTTGACCCGAGCAAGCCATGAGTAGTCACTTGTGACGCCTCGTCGTATGGAGTTGGAACCGTTTTGTCCCATAGAATGGCAATTGGGCCAGAATGGCCAATTGTGTTTGCTTGAAGGATTTGTCAGACACTGAGAAAAGGTACTTACAAATCGAAAAAGAAATCCTAGCGGTAATCTATGCAGTGAAAAAATGTCACCAGTACTATGGTCAGCATTTCACTATTGTATCAGACCCAGCTGAAAAACAACAAGGCTGCCGGCCTTGGAATCCCCGCTGAAATATTAAAATGCGGCAGAGAACAAAGGTTTTCTACCAGCCCGCTCCTACCACGTAAAGCTGCTCCCTCCCCCTGACCATCAAGATCCATGGTGGGCCCCTGGACAATGTGGATCATTTCCCATACTTCGGGAGCCTCTTCTCAATGTGAGCAGACATTGACGATGAAATACACCATCAACTCCAAAGCACCTATGCAGTCTTCAGATGCCTGAGGACTGAAGTGTTCAAAGATTGAGATCTCAAATCCAGCACCAAACTCGTGGTCTACAGAGCAGCTATGGTCCTCAGCCTCTGATATGCATCAGGAACATAGACAATGTCCTGCAGACACCTCAGGTCCCTGGAAAGATATCACCAACGGTTCCTCCGCTGGCAGGATAGGCTTGTCAATGTGAACGTTCTCTCTCAGGCCAATATCTCCACTTTCGAGGCATTGGTCATGCTCGACCAGCTGTGGAGGGTGCGCCACATTGTCCGCATCCTCGACACAAGACTCTTGAGACAAGTGCCCTACTCCAAGCTCCACAATGGCAAATGATCACTGGGAGGGCAGAGGAAACATTACAATGGAAAGCTTCCCTAAATAAATGCAACATCCCCATCAACATGTGGAAATCGCTTGCCTTGCAATGCACAAACTGGAGAAGAAACACCTCCAAAGGCATCAATTTTTTTTATTTTCATACTTTTCCAATTCAATCAAATCAAATCCAATTCAGAGTCTCAACAAGTTGAGACATTTCAGATCCAGGCTGACAAGACAGGGCGAGCAACCAAACCACCCTGTCCTGGGCCCGATCTATATGAGCCAAGCTGATTGGAGAAGGGGGAGGTTCCTCCTCCAAGACCTGGGCTCATTTGCATCTTAGCCAAAAGGCCGAGAAGCGATCCAAAGGCACCAATTACCTTGAGCGCACCAGGTGGAGCACAAGGGGACCAAACGTAAACAGTGGAAAGAGAGCACAGAATCCAAAGCGTCCCACCTCATCAAACACCGCCTGCCAAACATGTGGCAGAGTTTGCGGCTCCAGGGTTGGATTATTCAGCCACTGCACAAACCCATCTCCTTGGAGTGGAATCAGGTCATCCTCAACCCTGAGGGACTGGCAAAGAAGATTGTATCAGACATAAACCTTTGTTGGGGCTCTTCCACGAGGATAAGCCAATACCACTTATTGCCTCAGTTAGGGTGCAGAGATGGGCCTTGCTATTGGCATCAAACAGCTATACTTTCCAGCATAGGCCGGGAACACAGATCTCAAGTGCAGATGCATTGAGCCACCTTCCCCTACCACAGACCATACCATCACCACCTGTTCTGCAGCAGATTGTATTGGCTCTGCATTATTTGGACATGCTGCCTGGTTCAGCAACCCACCTTAAGTCGTGGACAGATAGGCACCCGGTGTTAACAAAGGTCAAGAAAATGGCACTGACATGGTGACACTTCAACAAGGCAAAGCAAATGAAGCCTTATTTGCAATGTAGGGAGGAGATAATCTGCGAGGATGGAGTGGTATTGTGGAGGGCTCGTGTCATCATACCTGCTCCAAAAGCTACATGATGCCCATCCTGTCCAGAACAGAATGAAAGCCAGAAGTTATATCTGGTGGTCTGGCATTGACAGAGACATGGAATAAATGGTTGGCACTGGTAGAACATTACGAATTTGTCCCAACATTAGGGGAAATATTAAGTGGTAGATTGGTCTGTGGTACAAGCAGCTCAATAATACAAAAAAAATTACTGGCGGAGACCAAAATTACCTTAGAAAAAGATGTGGAACTGGCCCAGGTGACTTAATGCATGGAGCATGGTGTAACAGGGTTGCAAGGTTTGCAAGGTGTGCCGAACAAGGTAAATAGATTGTGGCAGGAAATGGCTGTGGTACAAAACAACCCAGGTGCAGACAGTGCCCATAGAGGAAGTTACTGATGTCGCATTCAGGGTCAATTCAAAAACGATTACATTCTTTGGAAGAAAATGAAAAGCCTTCAAGGAGGTCCCACAGCCAAAAGATGGATCCAAGCTGAGATAATTTCTCAGAATGGTAAACTACTGTGGCAGATTTTTGAAACAAATGTTTCTACCATTCATCCCCACTTCACCACCTGTTAAAAGAAAACACCAAGGATAGAAATGTGTAGAAGAACAAAAGGGAGCTTTCACAAAAATTAAACAGGCTCGACAGTCATCTGCCTTGTTGATGCATTTGACCCAAACAAACAAGAGGAACCTGCAATGCTTCACCGAATGAAATAAGAGCTGTTTTGTCCCACTGGATGCCTGATGGTGCAGAAAGGCCCATTGCCTTCACTTCAAAAATGTTGTCCGACGTGGAGTGGAAGTATTCCCAAATACTCAAGGAAAGCTTGGCTGTTGTCTACGCAGTCAAAAAGTTCGATCAGTATATTAATGGCCACCATTTTATAATAGTCTCAGACTCCAAGCCATTGTTGGGTCCATTCAGAGAAGATAAGCCAGTGTCACCAGTTGCCTCTTCAAGGGTGCAGAGATGGGCCTTTTTGTTAGCAGCCTACAGTTATACATTTCAGTGTCTCCCTGGAATGCAGATATCACATGCAAACACACTTAGCCAGTTGCCTTTGCCACAAACAGTAGCATCACCATCGGTTTCTCGAGATTATACTGGGTCTGCATTTGGTACACGCCTTGCCAGTCTCAATAAAGCACATAAAGTTGTGGACGGTCAGAAACCCTGTATTGGTGAAAATAAAAAAGATGGTCATGCAAGGGTGGTGGAATGAGTAGTCTGCCAAATAGAAGGTTTGCAATAACCTGTTAGCTAAAATAGCCATAGTCCCAGATGACCATAGGCTGCTCTCTCCATTAAGCACAGGTTAAAGAGGTATGAATTGTCTCAAGCCAGGACAGTTGATGAGATTTTGCAAGCCCAGGTAAGTCATGGGGGCTACAGATAATGTGATATGAACCCAAGATCCCGGTTGAGGCCATCCTCATGTGTGCGGAACTTGGCTATCAGTTTCTGCTCAGCGATTCTGCGTTGTCGTGTGTCATGAAGGCCGCCTGGGAGAACGCTTACCTAAAGATCAGAGGCTGAATGCCCTTGACTGCTGAAGTGTTTCCCGATAGGAAGGGAATACTCCTGCCTGGTGATTGTCGAGCGGTGTTCATTCATCCGTTGTCGTAGCTTCTGCATGGTCTCCCCAATGTACCATGCCTTGGGACATCCTTTTAGGCAGTGTATCAGGTAGACAACATTGGCTGAGTCACAGGAGTATGTGCCGTGTACCTGGTGGATGGTGTTCTCACGTGAGATGATGGGATCCGTGTCGATGATCTGGCACGTCTTGCAGAGTTTGCTGTGGCAGGGTTGTGTGGTGTCGTGGTCACTGTTCTCGTGAAGGCTGGGTAGTTTGCTGCGTACAATGATCTGTTTGAGGTTGTGCGGTTGTTTGAAGGCAAGTAGTGGGGGTGTGAGGATGGCCTTGGTGAGATGTTAATCTTCATCGATGACATGTTGAAGGCTCCGGAGAAGATGTCGTAGCTTCTCCACTCCGGGGAAGTACTGGACGACAAAGGGTACTTTGTCTGCTATGTCCCGTGTTTGTCTTCTGAGGAGGTCAGTGCAGTTTTTCGCTGTGGCGTGTCGGAACTGGCGATCAATGAGTCGGGCGCCATATCCTGTTCTTATGAGGGCATCTTTCAGCGTCTGGAGGTGTCTGTTGCGATCCTCCTCATCTGAGCAGATCCTGTGTATACGGAGGGCTTGGCTGTAGGGGATGGCTTCTTTAACGTGTTTAGGGTGGAAGCTGGAAAAGTGGAGCATCGTGAGGTTATCTGTGGGCTTGCGGTACAGTGAGGTGCTGAGGTGATCATCCTTGATGGAGATGCATGTGTCCAAGAATGCAACAGATTCCGGAGAGTAGTCCATGGTGAGTCTGATTGTAGGATGGAACTTGTTGATGTCATCATATAGATGTTTCAATGATTGTTCGCCGTGAGTCCAAAGGAAGAAAATGTCATCAATGTATGGAGTGTATAGTGTCAGTTGAAGGTCCTGTGCAGTGAAGAGGTCTCGTTCGAACCTGTGCATGAAGATGTTGGCCTATTGAAGTGCGAATTTGGTCCCCATGGCTGTGCCATGTGTCTGGATGAAGAACTGGTTGTTGAAGGTGTAGACATTGTGATCCAGGATGAAGCGGATGAGTTATAGAATTGCGTCTGGAGATTGGCAGTTGTCGGTGTTGAGTACTGAGGCAGTTGCAGCAATGCCGTCGTCTTGGGGGATGCTGGTGTAGAGTGCCGAGACATCCATTGTGACGAGTAGTGTTCCTAGTTCAACTGTTCCATGGGTGCTGAGTTTCTGTAAGAAGTCTGTAGTGTCGCGACAGAAGCTGGGGGTTCTTCGTACGATGGGTTTCAGAATGCCCTCGACATAGCCAGAGAGGTTCTCACATGGGGTCCCATTGCCTGATACGATGGGATGGCCAGGTATGTTGGCCTTGTGTATCTTCAGGAGGCAGTAGAAATATCCAACGCGGGGAGTACGTGGGATGAGAGCACGGAGGATTGTTGGAGTAACACCAATCCAGTTAAGTGGAGAGTATTTAATCACATTCCTGACTTGTGCCTTGTAGATTCACAGACAACATTTAGGGAGTGAGGAATTGAGTTATTCCTAGCATCTGACCTGCTCTTCTAGCCACAGTATTTGAATGGCTAGTCCATTTACGTTTCTGGTCAATGATAATCCCCAGGATGAAAATGATAATCTCCAAGATGACAGCATTTTTCTGGCAGAAAATAAAACCTTGATAATTTTAACTGCTAGGCCTCATTAACATGTCTCTGACCAACTTCCCATCCAAATGCCTGGAAGATGATTGCTGGGCGACAGAAATCTTGGCGGTTATTTGCTGAATGCTGAGACTTGGGGAAATATGAGCACCGGGGATCTTGTTTAGGCTACATTGTACAGAGGACGGGGAAGAGTTCATAGCAGGTCATGCTCAAACTTTCCTTGTGGGAGCTGGAGTAAAAAACTTATCTTAAATGGCCTTACCTGCTTCCACTCCTCTTGTCACTCAACATTACCTGTGGAAAAAGCTGCAGCAGACTCCTCGCTTAGGGTGGACTTAAAATTAAAAGTTTGAAGTTTATTTATCAGTCACAAGCACACTGCAATGAAGTTACTGTGAAAATCCCCTAGTCGCCACACTCCGGCGCTTCTTCGGGTACACTGAAGGAGAATTTAGCATGGCCAATTCACCTAATCTGCATGTCTTTGGAGTGTGGAAGGAAACTGGAGCATCCGGAAGAAATCCATGCAGACACAGGGAGAACGTGCAAACTCCACACAGGGCGTGACCCGAGGCCGGGAATCGAATCCGGGTCCCTGGCGCTGTGAGGCAGCAGTGCTAACCACTGTGCCACCATGCTGCCCTAATTTCACCAAATTATAGGTGAAGCCCAATGCTGCTTCCTTGCATGTTCAAAGAAGGACCTTGCCAGCTGCTCAGAGAAGCAAGTTACATCTGGAAAAAGCAAGATATCGTCCAGCTACTCTTCTGAAGGGAGCGTTAAAATCAAAGGGTGGAATTTTCCTATCCCGCCCATCACAGGAATCGTAGTGGGCGGGGCACAGACCATGCAAAGATCTGTTGACCTCAGGCGGGATTTTCTGGTCTTCGGGCGAGCGCGACCAGAAAATCCCGCCCAAAGTCTGTCCTGCTTCATAAAATTTTTAACAAGGTAGGAAGTCAGTTTAGCAGAGATATATCACAAAAGACCATCTCCGTAAGATGACAGTTTATACTGTCAATAATGTGAGTCAATGCTCACTATGTATGCTTAGCCCTGTTTGCTTCAGTCTATGCAAATACTTCATTTTAAGACATTTCTGCATATGCAACTAACTCTGCGAACTTGACTACTTGTAGAATCAGAAGGCTAAAGGTTAGAGTCATTCCTGAAGGGTACACAATTCAGGCAAACAAGTTTTTCATAACCACAGCTCCAAGGATTATTTTTCTAAGATGGAGACAGCCTGAGGAAAACATTTCCAATGACGAGATAATGGTTTCAGTGAGTTTTTTCAGTTTGTTTTCAAGATCACATCTAAAGTGGATAAGTTGTTAAAAGGTATTCTGAGAGATAGGATCTATAGGCATTTAGAGATGCAAGGGCTGATTAGGGACAGTCAGCATGGCTTTGTGAGTGAAAAATCATGCCTCAAATATTTGATTGAGTTGGGCATTAGGGAGAGTTATAGAACAAAGGGATCTAGGGGTACAGGTTCATAGCTTCTTGAAAGTGGAGTCACAGTGGACAGAGTGGTGAAGAAGACATTTGGCATGCTTGATTTCACTGGTCAGAACATTGAATGCAGAAGTTGGGATGTCTTGTTGAAGTTGCATAAGACATTGGTGGGGCCACACTTGGAATACTGTGTAGAGTTCTGGTAACCCTATTATAGAAAGGATATTATTAAACTAGAAAGAGTGCAGAAAATATTTACTAGGATGCTATCACAACTTGGTTGTTTAAGTTATAAGGAGAGGCTGGATAGACTGGGACTTTTTTCTCTGGAGTGTAGGAGGCTTAGGGGTGATCTTATAGAGGTCTATAAAATAATGAGTGGCATAGATCAGCTAGATAGTCAACATCTTTTCTCAAAGGTAGGGGAGTCTAAAACTAGAGGGCATAGGTTTAAGGTGAGAGGGGAGAGATATAAAAAGGTCCAGAGGGGAAAATTTTTCACACAGAGGGTGGTGAGTGTCTGGAACAAGATCCCAGAGGTAGTGGTAGAGGAAGGTACAATTATGTCTTTTAAACAGCGTTTAGACAGTTACACGGATATGATGGGTATAGAGAGACATGGGCCAAACGCGGGCAATTAGGACTAGTTTAGTGGTTAAAAAAAGGGGTGGCATGGACAAGTTGGGCTGAAGGGCCTGTTTCCATGCTGTAAACCTCAGTGACTCTATCAGTTCAGTGTGATCAGTACAGGGGCTGGCAGTAGAAGCCAGTCTCCAAGTTCGCTTGTTCTTTTCGATTTTGTCACGTTAATTTTAAGTTCTGTTCAATGAAAGAAAACTATTTTAAAAATTGTATCAGTGCTGTCCTCTCGTCTGTTCGAATGAATGAATGGACCCAACACTCACCCTGGTGGTTTGGAGAACTGGGACCCTTTCGTCACTTTCAGAAGGTGCCAATCTTCAGCTACTTTTATTTAGTAGGTGAAAAGTTCGAAATAGCATCCATATTTCTCCTTTAACGTGTTAACCTGAGACCTCACTGCCTCCTTCAGTCTTCAGCACTCTGAGGGTAACTGTGTTTGCTGTGTGCAGATACATTGCTGCAGTGCCACATACTTACGGCTGTTTTTCAGTGTTTCCAGAGGATGGCTTCTCTTTTCACTTTACAGATTTTGCCAGCAGAGTTAACATTACTTGACTCACTTGCAAAGGTCGAGTGACTTATTTCTACACTGCTAATCTGACTAATAGGCAATTAGGATGTGATTGTATCAAACTACAATTAAATGCTACACTGGTGCTTTAGCAACAACAGTAAGAAATCTCACAACGCCAGGTTAAAGTCCAACAGGTTTATTTGATAGCAAAATCCACTAGCTTTCGGAGCGCTGCCCCTTCGTCAGGTGAGTGGGAGTTAAACAAGCAACAAATCAGTGGATTTAGCAGAATGCAAACTATTGTAATCACAGGTATGTACGAATACTCAATGACCTCCAAATATTCCCACTAAAGCAAGATCAGTACTAAATCTTACACCAAAATACGCTATTCCTAAATCCATTTTAACAAGTTGTGTAGACAAAAACATTTCACCTACTCCATGAAATGATTTTACTTTTTGGAAGAGCTACATTATTATTGCACTTTTACTAATGGATACTTGGCTTCAGAGGTGAAATTGGATATTGCTTCACCCATTTTTTGTGCACCAAATGCTTTTTAACCAATATGGCACTTGACTGAAACATATTGGTTGCCATATTCAAACAGGAATTCCTTAGGCATTGCAAGCACCTGCCTAACTTAAACATGGAATCGATTAAAATGTTTTATATGCACTGATTTAGGGCACCTGGGAAACTGGTTTGTGTTTGCAACTGGTTCGGCTGTTCCTAATTCACCTGGTGTAATAGGTCTATGACTTCAGTCAAATGATCCCTTTTCAGAGTAACATCATGATAGAAACTGTTGGGAAGCAGCCCTTAGTGGTGCTATTGAAAGGAGTTTTAAGGTTCATTACTCTGTGCCTCTAGTTAGTAATTCCAGGCCGCTAGGGTGCTGATTTGAACATAATTACAGTGCTTTAAAAGGTCTTTAAAATCCATTTTGGAAGCACAATTCCGCACAGTTGCTGCTGTCGTGGGCGTTCTGCTGGACCTGCCACTGTGACTGCTGGATGGTGAACAGTAGCAGCACCAAGGGAAGAGTCCACAGGCATGAAGAAGCAGAAGGAGGGGAGGCCACAGGGACCATACATCACAAGGATCACTGGAAACCAACCTTTATATCCCAACTTCATTCAGGAGGATTGCATATGGCATTTCCACCTCACAAAAGTGGTCACAGTTCTGCATCATTTGTTGTAGAACAAACTCTAATCCTACTATGCATTGCAGTACCTGTGACTGTCAATGTCATCCCGGCCCTGAGGTTTTCCCCAAAGAGTCATTCCAGGCTGAAACAAGTAGCTCAGCATGTTGTCTGCTGCTCCTTTCTGAATGGCACTGAGCCTCTCTATTCTTTCCTCATGGAGTCAGTGAAACAGAACGGGAGTGCAAGGAATTCAAGATTTCAAACTTGCCCTCGGTACGTGAAATAATTGACTGCACCCACGTGATTTTGAAAGTAAAAGTTTCCACTCCCTCAATAGGCAGGTGGTTTGTGACAACAGGCAGGGTGAAGTGTTTGCCTAGTTTCCTGGCAGTAGTCATCCTGCACCAGGGTTTAATACGCTCTATTCCAACCAGGCTATTGAGTGTCTGGCTGACTGCCAGGGTTAAAGCCCTGCTCAATTCTGTCAGGGACCTGAGCATGGACTCGGAGAGGTGTTATAACCAGAGCCACAAATTGATCGGAACTCTGATTGACTCGGTCATCAGCCTTCTCACACAGAGATCTGCTGACTTTTGGGCATTCTACCGAATAGCTTGGATCACATCTTCACATTTCTGCTCAGCTTCAGGCTTTAAAATTTTGCCTTCCAAAGGAGCCAATCCATGGGACCTCTTAGGAAGGATGAAGTTCAGAAACTGAAAATGACAAAGGTGAAGATATCGAAGGAGAGGGAGAGATCAGTCTCACCAACTGGCAGAGCAGCCAAGGCACAATTCATTAACTTGAATAGGTTCAAGTTGGTGCATATTCCCTTCCATATGCACCAATATTCCCAGCTCCCATCTTAAGCTTTGGCATCCAAAAGTGGGAATGGACTTCATTTTCTACGCACAGCTGCTTCCATGCCAGGTGTTTCCGACTCTATATATTTCTTGGTAAATAGCAGTTAATAGTCAAGATAAAACCAAAATTGCTGGGAAAAAAACCAGAAAGTGCTGGGAAAACTCAGCAGGTCTGACAGCATCTGTGGAGAGAGAAATAGCATGGGCAGAACTGTTGTGATTGGGGAGGGGGGGGGGGGGGTGGTGGGTGTGTGTGGAAACTGTGGCAAGCCATCCGAAACTCCATTGACTTCAGCAGCCAGGAAAATCCCACCAGCGAGAGGGATCGTAAAACTCCATCTAATGTTTTGAGCCCAAAATGACTCTTTTATTGGAATTACTTAATAACCACTCAACTAGCTATGTCCAAGCTTCCACCTATATTAATTCAAACTGAAACTCAGCTAAGATCTATTTTTTATAAGTGATTTTAAGCCAGTGCAATACTTATTAGCAATGTTACTGTTATATTTTTGGATCCATTTTAATCCCCAATAAATGAAATATTTGTGCTCTCTCAGGCATTAGCCATGTATTAGTTAAGCTCATTAAACTCACATTATCATTCAGTGCACAATCTTCAAGTCTTCCATGTTCTTAATGTTGCTTAATTTAGCATAAAATGCTTTAACTTGTCAATACTCTAAATATCCTTACTCAGGAAGTCGTTTATTGAGTATTACTTTCCGACTTATTTATATTTCAGTTCTATTACGATCTTTATCCTTGTATTTGTCGCTTCTCAATCTTGTCTTTATTTTCCATGCTCCTTGCAGATCTAGTTTAAATATTTCATAATTACTTCAAACACACTCTGCTTCGAACTCTATTTCGATATTCCTCATCCATTTCAAAGAATTCCTATCTTCCCGAAACTTACTTTAATTTCAGTGAACTGCAATTCATATTCCCGAGATGGTCTATCCAACAAATACCCAAAGCAATTAACATATTCAACTTTTTCATTAACCCCACCACTGAAGGTGGGAGGAGATAATGGCCGGAATTCTCTGATGTTGGACACCCTGTTCCACCTGCCAGCAAGAATGGAGAATTTGGCTCTTAGCCAAATCTCCATTCCCAGCAACGGGACTGGAGAATCCCAGCCACAACGAGGTCAGAGAATTCCAACCAATGTTTTTACCCCTGTTACTCTGTTTATCTGTATCCCAAAATTAATGGAAAGATTTCAGGGAAACTCAGTATGCAAGTAGGGTATGATCCAAGCAAAAACTGATTAGTTTTTGGCAAAGATGAGGGCTGGGATTATCCCAAAAACATTCTAAGTGCCAGATTCGCGTAAAAACTGGAGTAACTCCCGTTAATGTTTTTAGCAGGATTTTCAAAATGAACCTTCCACACTCTGAGCACTGCTGAGTGCCTCAGGGAGGTTCACGCTGATAATCAGTGGGCAGGACCCATTCCCGCTGGAGAGGGCAGCAGCATAGTGTTGAGTGGGTTACTGTGCATGCGCCGATCTGTTAGAGCGGAGATCGGCTCGTGTGCAGTAGCCCCGCATTGCCGGCCTCCCGATCACAGGATAGCTCAATCGCTGGCCAGCCCTGCGACCCTGCATTGCCAGCAGTGTGACCCCCCTCCCGGATTGCTGGCCTCCCACACGTCTTCCGATGCCTTCCCCCCTCCCACTGGCAGTCCTGATCTCTCCTCCCCCTCCCCCTCTCGGGCAGTCCCAATCTCCCCAAACACCCCCCCATCCCCCGTCCCGGCCCCCCCATGGCAGCCCCCCCTCCCCACCCAGCTGCCAGCCCTGATCAGCCCCATTCCTCTCTCTGCCACCGATCCCAAATGCAGATTGGATTATTTTATTTAGAACATTGTTGATTATTTCAGTATGTTGTGGATTGGCTCAGCAGCTGTGATGCAACTTCTCACAGCTGTCAAAACATGAGCAGAGTTTTCAGAGCAGGTTGTTGGATGTTGATTCGCCTGAAGCCTCCTTGATGGGATGGAAACTCTGAAAAAAATATTTATTCAGCTTTGTAGTTACTGAGTATCAGCCAGACACGAGCTCTTCTTCTGCACTCTTCTCATGTTACACCATGTCATCTCTAATGTTTAAATATCTGTGCTTCTCAACTTTCATACTGCAGCTTCAGAAGTGTGTCATCAAATGTATTTCTTTAGTCCTACAATTGCCTTTTGTGTATATCATTAACTGCAGTTGACATTGTTTGTTTTTACCAGTAATATATAATGGTCTAAACTGATTTTCAACTGTCTCAATTTTGTCATTCAACATTATTAACTTAACTATCACTCACTTTACATTTAAAGCTCCACGTATCAGCTCTTCCAATGTGTGACAAGGGAAAATCATTAAGAACTACATGTAATATTCCAATTATAAACCCTTCAACCACTGGAAACAGTATGGGGATGATTTTGGTCTCCCAGTGCGACACAGTAGATAGTTAACTACAGTTCAAAACACATTACCTGTTAATAGCTTAAAAGAAATCAAACCCTACTGCAGGTTTTTAAGTGTCTGCAGCAGTTTGATGTTTTCTTGTTGGGTAAACAGGAAGCAACATCATGGAGTCACTGAACGTTATCTCAATGCAGCAGGAGTTCCAGCAGGTTTCCAAGATTCCCAGAGTTAGCAGTGGAAATGCTGGTGGTGTAATTTAAAAAGACAAAGAAAGTTGCTTTCCTCATTAATGGTCAACACATGCCCTGGGTAATTAATGATCAGCATGGTCTGAGATGGCACAGCACATAAAATGTCATCAACATTTTCTGCACCACCTGAAAGAAGTCTATCGATCTCATCAGATGTGTTGAGGTAAGCCTACCCATCACACCTCTCATATTTTCTGCACAGTCCTGCAAGACCCTCCTACCCTATTGAAAAACGTTTTTGGGTAGTATGGAAGAGGCCATTGGCAATTTGTATTGCAAATTATCAATAGTCTTCAATCAACCATGGAATGTATGTTCAGCCCAATGGCCTTTGCAGCAGAACCCTCACCATAATAACCTGTAACCTCAGTAATAGCATCTTTCAGGGATGTTCATACTGGAAGCAATGAGGCCCTGGGAACAACCAACTCCTCTACATTGGATAGGCTGGGGCAGGGAATTCACACTTCACGCAGAACATAGAACCCATTCTCTTTTAGATCGGTAAATGTGTTGACCCGGTTGTGCAAAGATGTTAGAATATGATGCCATTTCTCAAGGTGACAATACCTTTGCAACCATCTGAACTGATGCTCACCCTGATACAAAAAGGTCAGCTGGGCTACACTGCTCCAACAGCAACCTAGTAGCTGCAGTCTGAAACTGGGCTTTCTCAAATCCAAACTTCTAGATGTCAATGCCCATGAAGTTGTCAGGGGTCATTGAATGAGCCGTAGCGACCTCTGTCCTCCCTGTGCAATGACTGTGGAAGCTTCTAACAGAAATACTAGAGTAGGTTTGTTTTTTATTCATTCATGGGACATGGGCACCGCTGGCTGACCAGCATTTATTGTCCATCCCTAGTTGCCCTTGAACTGAATGGCCTGCTAGGCCTTTTCATAGGGCAGCTGAGAGGCAACCATATTGCTGTGGCTCTGGAGTCACACATAGGCCAGACCAAGTTATGATGACAGATTTCCTTCCCCAAAGGACATTAGTGGATTTGTTTTTCAACAATCGAAAATGGTCATCAGTAAATTCTTAATTTCAGATATTTTTTATTGAATTCAAATTCCACCATCTGCCAGTGGCAGGATTCGAACCTGGGTCCCCAGAACATTAGCTGAGTTTCTAGGTTAATAGTCTAGTGATAATACCGCCAGGCCATCGCCTCCCCATTTCAGATTTTTAAATCTGTGTGTGCAGGGAATGTTCCTGTAGTAATTGCTGCCCTGTAATGTTAGGTAACATTAATATCAGTTTTGGTATTTGGGCAGGTGCTTTTTATTCTAGGATGGAGAGATGGTGAGAGATGTTGCACATGACATTTAGTACAGGGAAGCAGTGATTGTTCAGCTAAAACATTCTTCAATAAAGTGCGGCTGAATTGGCAATTCTTGGAGAGCTCCCAATTCATCACCATCATTTATGTCAGCATTGCCTCTCCCTCATCCTCCTGAAGACCCACGTTCAGTGGTGGCTCCATGCTTTTCCCCAGTTACAGAGTAATGCGCTATCAATAAGGCAAAAGACTACTTGTGTGCCAATACAAGTGTAGACTTTTATTCACAACAGAATCAGGAGCACATCCCAACAAATAACCAACCTGGACTGAACAAAGGGGGAGGAGACAGCCACCTTTATACTAGGTGCCGAGGGGAGGAACCAAACCGGGAGGGGATGTGTCCAGGTATGACAAACACACAACGGTGGTCCATATAGGACAAAGGCACAACTGAGGTCCACCACACAGAGCAAAGCTGTGCTATATACAATGCATCTCTCTCAGACTGGACAATCTTTTTGTATTTCAGGAAATCCACAAAGTCATCCAGTTATAAAAAAATAGGAAAGGCTTACATTTATGTAGCACTTTTTATGACCACCAGATAGGCTGGATTTTATGCGCTCCCAACTGATGTGTTTCCTCTGCTGGAGTGGGGGAGTGGGGGGAGGGGGGGTGAGGTGGGGGGCGGGGGGGGGGTGGCAGGGGGGCATGTAAAATGGGGGCTGGCTATCCCACCACATTCCTACAACCCTTGAGCTCTCCCTCATAATATGGGGTGGGCAGAATGGGGGTGGGTGGGGGTCCTAACTGGTAGCCTGCCCGCCATATTTAAATGAATAACCAAGAGTCAATGTGATTTGTTTTCAAGTCAATTGACCCTGTTGATATACTGCCCACACAATAAAACGTGTGGTATGGGCAGCTGGGCAGGAGCGGGCAGTCCAATTTAAATGATGAAAGGACAGGGAGGGAGTGTTGTGTCTGTCAATTGTGAGGAGAAGGGAGAAATGTCAAAGCCCCCCTCTTCCTTTCTACTTAAACCCAACCCGTCCACCCCTGCCGCTCTACCTAACCTACCCAAGCCTGCCCAGCTGAAGACCCCAAACTTACCGCCTCCTGGGGTCCATGGGTCTTGATCTACTTTGTGTTTTGCAGTCCCTGCAGCAACCACTGACACCTTCCTGATACTGCCAGGACTGAAAGAGCTTCCTTCAGTCCCAGTGTGGGGCCCTTGTTAGTCTGCCCTGCAGCATGTTTTGGCTATGGGGCAGGTCAGCATGAAGCACATCAGCTTCACGCTAACATCATTTCCGTGGGGTGCATGCCTTCTGCACCCCCTGTATTATGCTGCCTGTTACCTCAAAACACTTTACAGCTAATGGAGCACTTTTTGAATTGTACTTACTGTTGGAATATGGAAGACATAGCAGTTAATTTGCTTCTACAAGCAGCAATATGATAATGACCTGTTTCTTGTGATGTTGATTGAAGGGTTGAATATTGGTCCGGACACTGGGGTTAATTCTCTGCTTGTCTTCGAAATAGTGTCATACCCAACATCGAAGTAGGCAGATGGGGCCTCGGTTTAACATCTCATCTGAAAGATGGTGGGGACGATTTAACCAAAAACATTCTAAGTCCCGAGCAAGTGTGAAAATGGGAGAAAATTGCACTGTTGTTTGGGCAGCTTAAAAGACGAATCTTGCAACATTCTGCGAAATAAATCTTGACAAACTTGAAATTCGTCAGTAGGGGGAGTGGATGGGCCTAAATCACCCAAAAGCTGGCTGATAGCAGCAGGGGACGCAATTGCGCTTATGCAGCTTTCTGTGCTCTGAGAGATCGCGAGCCCCGCCACTGCCACTCCCCTCCGGCCCAGATCGATCACGGCCTAAACTACCAGCACCACCACACTTCCCCCTCTGACCATTTGCTGTGGCAGGGTGTGCAGTGGTTCTCCCCCACCCTACATCCCCCACCGATTGCTGTGGTAGTGTGCATGGTGGTCCCGCACCCCCCACCTGGTCTGGTCCCACCCCTCATTTGGCCTTACCCCCTGGCCCCTCCGCCTTGGCACGGCCTGGTGCCATCCATCAGTGCCGGAAAGAACAATTTTGAACAGCTCCTTAATTGCTGAACCCACAATGGCAGATTATAGTTCCAGGCCAGACGCTCGTACCCCTGTGGTAGAATCCATGGCTAAACCACCATTGATTGGAAAGTTACAGCAAGCAATCAAAGAAAAACAACAAAGCCTATAGCCTTGGTGATATTCCAGCTGAAACATTTAAAGCTGGTACACTTTTGCTCACATGAAGGCTCCATGCACTCATCTTACAGGCTTGGGAGGAAAAAGAACCCCCAAGATGGAAGAGAAATCATGCGAGCCATTGAGGTATTTACCTTTTGTCTATAGCAGAGAAAATCCTGACATGCATTCTCCTGAACTGTCTACTTCCTGATGCTGAGAAGAATCTGTCCAGCGACACAGTATGGTTTTAGACCTTTCAGAGGAACAACCAACATGTTGCCAGACTAATCAAAAAAGTGTGGAGAGCGATCGCAGGGACTCCTTATTACATTCATCAACCTGACCAAAGCATTTGACTCAGTAAAGCATGAGGCTGAGTGGATTGTGCTGCAAAGATTTGGATAGCTAACAAACTTACACAGTCCTGACATTGCTTCATGATGATATCTGGAGTGGGAGATCTGAGATAAACGCTTTCAAAACCCAGACCAGGGTCAAGCAAGATCCTCATAGTACTACAAGAACCTGACAGTGACTATTGACCTCATCGAAGATCAACCGCCCTCTGGTGTCAGTATTAAATATTGTCCAGATGCATTTTAATCTCCAGTCAATTCTGTGCCAAAACTAAACTGATTACCATAGATATACACGATTTACAGTTTGTGGATGACTGTAGTGTCATTGTTTTTTTCTGCACCAGATTTGCAAGCCACTCTCAATCTCATTAATTCCGCATACAAGAACCTTGGCCTGTGCCCGAATGGTGCCAAAACAAAACTTATAGATCAATCCAGACTTTGTCACCAAATGTTCCACCCTCCCAAGCGTGTTGAAGTAGAAAATCTGGAAAAAGTTGGTCATAGAACATAGACATAGAACATAGAACAGTACAGCACAGAACAGGCCCTTCGGCCCACGATGTTGTGCCGACCTTCATCTGAAACCAAGATCAAGCTATCCCACTCCCTACCATCCTGGTGTGCTCCATGTGCCTATCCAATAACCGCTTAAATGTTTCTAAAGTGTCTGACTCCACTATCACTGCAGGCAGTCCATTCCACACCCCAACCACTCTCTGCGTGAAGAACCTACCTCTGATATCCTTCCTATATCTCCCACCATGAACCCTATAGTTATGCCCCCTTGTAATAGCTCCATCCACCCGAGGAAATAGTATTTGAACGTTCACTCGATCTATCCCCTTCATCATTTTATAAACCTCTATTAAGTCTCCCCTCAATCTCCTCCTCTCCAGAGAGAACAGCCCCAGCTCCCTCAACCTTTCCTCATAAGACCGACACTCCAAACCAGGCAGCATCCTGGTAAATCTCCTCTGCACTCTTTCCAGCGCTTCCACATCCTTCTTATAGTGAGGTGACCAGAACTGCACGCAATATTCCAAATGCGGTCTCACCAAGGTCCTGTACAGTTGCAGCATAACCCCACGGCTCTTAAACTCCAACCCCCTGTTAATAAAAGCTAACACACTATATGCCTTCTTCACAGCTCTACTTCCCATACTTCTGCAGCCTCCTCTCTCAAATGGCCACCGCTGACATGGAGGCCCAATACCTGACCAGCTGCGGTAGCTCAGCCTTCTACAAACTACTGCAGGGGGTATTTCACAACAAAGACTCTGCAAGTCAACAAAAGTCCGAGCGAAGAGAGCAGTTTTCGCCACACTCCTGTATTGTAGTGAGAACTGGACTGCGCATCAACATCATATTAGAGTGTGAGAGAAATTCCCTCAGCAATGTCCTTGCCAGATTTGGTGGGAGGTCCATCAAACAAACATGAGTGTCTTTGAAGTCAGCTCCACAAGCACCCAGGCAGAATTCCTGAAATATCAACAATGATGGACTGGATACTGTCCCAGACAAGCCCTCATCTATCTGTTGTTTCTAACAGGACTAGATAGTGTAGATGCAGGGAGGATATTCTCGATTGTGGGGGTGTCCAGAACCAGGGGTCACAGTCTGAGGATTCAGGATAGTCATGATGTGGAGATGCCGGCGTTGGACTGGGATAAACACAGTAAGAAGTTTAACAATACCAGGTTAAAGTCCAACAGGTTTATTTGGTAGCAAAAGCCACACAAGCTTTCGGAGCTCCGAAAGCTTGTGTGGCTTTTGCTACCAAATAAACCTGTTGGACTTTAACCTGGTGTTGTTAAACTTCTTACTGGATTCAGGATAGACCATTTAGGTTAGAGATGAGGAGACATTTCTTCACCCAAAGAGTGGTGAGCCTGTGGAATTCATTACCACAGGAAGTTGTTGATGCCAAAACATTGAATGTATTCAAGAGGCAGCTGGATATAGCACTTGGAGTGAATGGGATCAAAGGTTATGGGGAAAAAGCAGGGTTGGGCTATTGAGTTGGATGATCAACCATGACCGTAATGAATGGCGGAGCAGGCTCAAGTGGTCAAATGGCCTCCTCCTGCTCCTATTTTCTATGTTTCTATGTCTCTGGATGGTTGGACACCATATCCCCCACCAGGTCCTGTTTTCCAAACTCTCAACTGGCCAATGTTCCAGGGGAGAAGAAAGAAAATGCTTCAAAGACACTCTGATGCCCTGCTTGAAGCATGGTACTATTGACATTAATGACTGGGAGGAGCTTACTAGCAATTATTCAAAATGGTGACAATGTTTCCAGCTGCATCACACTTTGAGTCTTAATGAGGTGGCAGAGTGGCAGCAGAGAAGTAAAGAAAAGATGCAAATCCTGCACTCCAAATCCTGCTACCTCCTGGTACATAGTGCCCAAGTGTCCAAAGATGTATGGGTTGAGAATCAGTCTGTTCAGTCACATGAAGACCCCTGGCAGAAACTCATGACCCTGAGTAGGTTCACCCTCGAATTGAGGGACAACAGATGACAATTTAACCTCCTTCACCCCAGCCTCATCTATTTATCATCCTAGATTCACCTGTGTCCTTCCTTGTGTGCATGGTGCTCCTCACTTTCCACATTCAACTGACCCCTCGGGCTAATCCTTTCACTACACCTTCTCCCAACCCTCCTCCACCATGCCTGACCCACTATAGCAAATTGGAGTTTGGCTGAGCTAACTCCTTAGAATCATACAATCCCGACAATACGGAAGGAGGCCATTCGGCCCATCGAATCTGTACTGACCACAATCCCACACAGGCCCTATTCCCGCAACCCCACACATTTGCCCTGCCAATCCCCCTGACACTAGGGTCAATTTAGCATGGCCAATCAACCTAACCCGCACATCTTTGGACTGTGGGAGGAAACCAGATCACCCGAAGGCAACATATGCAGACATGGGGAGAATGTACAAACTCGGTAAAGACAGTGACCCAAGGCTGGAATTGAACCTGGGTCCCTGGCGCTGTGAGGCAGCAGTGATAACCATTATGCCATCATGCCACCCTATGATTTAAGCTCATAATATTTCTATTATCAGTTCAGATGTATTGAATCATGAAGTAATACAGTACAAGAGGAGTTTATTAGGCCCATAGTGTCTATGCTGGCTCTAGTAGAGCTGATCAATTAATTCCACTCCCCTGACCTTTCCCCAATTATCCTGTATTTTCTCCCCATTCAAGTCTGTGTCCAATTCTCTTTTGAATGTTATGATGGTGTCTGTTTCTCCCACCCTTTCAGGCAGTGAATTCCAGATCACTATCGCTCACTGTGTAAAAAGAAAATTGCCTCATGCTGCCCCTGGTTCCTTTGCCAATTACTTTATACTGTGTCCATGGCTCCTGACCATTTTACCACCGGACCCAGTTTCTCTTTAGTTACAAAAACAAAACCATTCATGATTTTGAACATCTCGATTAAATCTCTTCTTAGCCTTCAACGATGTAAGGAGAAGATCCCCAGTTTCTCCAATCTATCAGTCTGATGTCCCTCATCTTCAAACAATTCTAATAAATTTGCTCTGCACTTTCTCTAAGACCATGACATCCTTCTTACAAAATGAGGTCCAGCATTGAACATAATGCGACAAATTTTTCCGTTCCGCCCACCACAGGAATTGTAGCCGGTGAGGGGCAGACCATGGAAAGGTCCGTTGACCTCGGGCGGGATTTTCCGGTTTCAGGGTGAGCATAGAACATAGAACATTACAGCGCAGTACAGGCCCTTCGGCCCTCGATGTTGCGCCGACCAGTTGAACCAATCTAAAGCCCCTCTAATCTACACTATTCCATGGCCAGAAAATCCCACCCAATATTCCAGTTAACCAGTGATTTAGAAAGGGTCAGCATCATCCCTTTCTTTTATACTTTATTTCTCTATGAATAAAACCGAGCATCCGATATGTTTTTAACAACCTTCTTGACTTGTTCTGCCAGAATTTGTGTAGTTACATTCCCAGTTTTCCCCAATTCTGCCCCCACTCCCCTTAAAATTGTCTTGTTTCTAGAATCCCTACAGTGCAGAAGAAGGCCATTTGGCCCATCGAGTCTGCACCGATCACAATCCCACCCAGGCTCTATTCCCGTAACCCCATATATTTACCCTGCCAATCCCCCTGACACTAGGGTCAATTTAGCATGGCCAATCAACCTAACCCACACACCTTTGGACTATGGGAGGAAACTGGAGCACCCGGAGGAAACCCACGCAGACAGAGGGAGAATGTGCAAGCTTCACACAGACAGTGATCCGAGGCCAGGATTGAACCTGGGTCCCTGGTGTTGTGAGGCAGCAGTGCTAACCATTGTACCACCTTGCCACCCACCCTGTTCATGTTCATATTCATGTTAGTTCATATTATCTCACCTAATCCTTCTTACTAAAATGTATTACGTCAAACGTCTCTGTGTTAAATTTACTCTGCTATGCGTCTGCCTATTTTACCAGTTAAACTGTGTCCTCCTGATGTCTGCTGTTGTCCACCTCATTATTTACCACAGCTTGAAACATGTGCAGACTTTGAAATTATGCCCTGCATCCCCAAGTCCAGGTCATTAATATAGAACAAAGAGAAAAGTGGTTCTCATACCAACCCCTGGGGAACACAACTGTGTACTTTCCTGCAGCCTGAAAAACAATCATCCACCTCAACTTATTGCTTTCCACCCTTTGTGATACAAAGCCATGTTTCATAAAAAAATGACTTTATGAATTGACTGGAAACAACTGATTGTTTTTTTTTAAGAAAGGCAGAAGAGGTGTTCCAGTGACTTGAAACTGCAGCTTCTAAGATGGCTGAAAATTTGCATCACTGTCATTAAGAGGAGACAACCTTTCTAGAAAAAACCAGCACAGACAATTACCTTGCAGGAGTTTGAATGGGATCATCTTGCAACCCAGTCACAGGACATTCCAACAATACCCTAGGTGGGGACTGCACATCAGATGCAATCACCTCAAGCAGTGAACGGTTGCTGAGAAAGGAATTCACCTCAGCCTTCATCTAACCATGTCAAAATCATGAGACGGAATGGTGGCACAGTGGTTAGCGCTGCTGCCTCACAGCGCCAGGGACCTGGGTGTGATTCCAGCCTCAGGTGATTGTGTGGAGTTTGCACATTCTCCCCGTGTCTGCGTGGGTTTCCTCTGGATGCTCCTGTATCCTCCCACAGTTCAAAGATGTACAGGTTTAGGTAGATTAGCCATGCTAAATTGCCCCTTAGTGTCAGGTGGATGAGCAGAGTAAATACATGGGGTTACCGGAACAGGTCTTGGGTGGGATTGTTGTCGGTGCAGGCTCGATGGGCCAAATGGCTTCCTTCTGCACTGTATGATTCTATGAATCTATAAATCAACCTCCTGGAATACACTATCCATATGTGGGTCATTGGTCAGTTGGAGAGATGGAATCATGTGACAAGCCAACTATCTCTTTCCGTATTTAACAAAATATCTTCTCAAGGCCAAATACAATTACAGAAAAGGCATCAAAGTGGCAATATCCCTTTTTTGTCATTTTTTTTTCTGTCCATCCATCTTTCGAGCACAAACCCTATCTGCTGTCTGACTATCCATGTGCTGCAGACAGAGATTCTCAAAAGAAAATAACTCAAGCCAACCACTGCTGTCTCCAGAACAACAGATAAACTATTTGTGTACATCTTTAAATTGCCTCAATGTTGAAACCAGAAGGATTACTGAACCTAGTTTAGATCCACTCCATTATTCTACTCTACTTTTGTGTGTGAACATATGCATACGTGTATGTGTGTGCGTGCACATGTGCATGCGTACATGTACATGTGTGTGTAGACTGGGTTAAGCATAATATATACAAACCTCTTTTCTTCTTGAAAATCTCAAGGAAACCTACCTGTTTTCTTTTCTTATAGTCACAGTCTGTAACAGTGAAGCACTCAGTGAATTGGAAAGTATATCTTCTTTAAAAAAAGCAGTTGGGGTTGAAAGCAAGTTTCCAATTGCCCCCTCCTCACCTGATCAACAGTTGGCAAATTTTTGTATCAATGCTGTCATGACCTTTTTAATTCTGTAGTCTTTAATCTGACTAACAAATTTGTAGATTAAATCTACAAATCTTTTTTTGTGTGAATTGTGATTACAAGTATAAGCACCAACCTACAACAATGCCTTCTTGTGTGAAGTATTCCTGTTGAGAAAAATTGAATCAAGTGGCTGAAATTTTCACACTATTGAACATCATCAGCTGCCAATAATAATGATCGTTTTACCTTTAAATCAATATTAGTGAAAGATCTATTCTGGACTAATTAAACCATGAAAGGTTTGTTGGACGTGATTTTCCCGGCCCACAGCACTGCTCAAATAGCGCAGCAGGCTGGAAAATGTCAGCGGATGGCCTGATGCCGGTCACAATCTTCCCGGTTCATTTTTTTGGATGTATTCAGCCTGTGCCAGGGATCAGCGCGAGGCTGATTACAATATGGAAATAAGCTTTTCCATCTCTTTAGCGAGCCCTGGCTGGCTATTTCCCAGGGTTGGGGGGTGGGGGAGGGACGATCGGGAGGCTGGTGAGGGAGGTGCATGTCAACCAATCTCCCAGTATATTGGGAGATCAGCTCATGCACTGTGGCCCGCTCAGCAGTCTGATGCCGGCCTCTCAGGCTGGATTAGGCCCCACACCAACGCCCCCCCCCCCTTCCCCCCCACCACCGGCAGAAATCCCCTGATGATCTCTGTGATATACAGAGTGCCAGAAATTCATTCAACTAAGCTCGCCCAAAAAACGAATGGGAAAAAATATTGGGCACTTACGTTTTTTTAAGGGGAAATCACACCAATTGTCTACAGACAGAGCAAAAGGTAGCAATTCATGGAAAGCTTAGGCTTTAGAATTTTAATGAGCTGGAGTTCATAGGGTGGGATTTATCATGGATCACGCTAATCGGGCCCCGCTGAAATCTCCCATGATTGGAGAATTGCTCTTCATAGATTCTGGCTGAAGAAATTCCTCCTCATCTCAGTTCTAAACAGTTGTCCCTTTATTCTGAGTCTGTGCCCTCAGATCCTTATCTCCCTACCAATTGACACATCTTCCCATGTCCTCTCTATCCAGGCCTTTCAGTACTCTGTAAATTTCAGTGAGATCCCCCCTCATCCTTCCAAATGCCATTGAGTACAGACCCAGAGCCCTCAAAAGCTCCTCATACTTCAAGCTTTTCATTTCTGGGATCATTCTTGCGAACATCCTCTGAACTTTCTCCAGGGCCAAATCTTGTGGCATCTCTGAATTAGATTGCCAATTATGTGACAGTTTGACAGTTTAATTCAGAATTGGTTTGTGTTCACTGAGAACTAGATAGAGACTATTTATTTCGTTCATAAAAATAAGTCACTTGTAAAATCTAGTTATTTAAGAAACAATGACACTGTGTAAATTCCACAACAACACTTCCTTACTGATTTCCACCAATTCTTCTCTGTGATGCCAACCAGGAATGCAGTTGGGAATGTGAATGAATGAATGAATTTTTTCTGGGGTCAGGTTTCCCTTCAGCAATGACTTAATTATTAAGTGGAAAACATTGTCATGACTTTAATGCCACCTCCGCCTTTAAGGAAATCATTTTAAAACTGTGTCCCCCTGTGGTGAACCATCGTTGGTTTCCACCAGGTAGTACTGAGCCAGGGTCTGGCCAGTACTATGAGTCTGTATATATGTTGCTGTTGGGGTTAGGGTTGGGTTGTTCTACATGTTACTGTTGAGGTTAGGGTTGGGCTGTTCTACCTGTATTATAGTTATTATGGTACATCCCAGTCGGGCTCCGCCTCCTGGGAGAGGTATAAAGGTCACTGCTCTGTCTGGGACCCCTCAGTCTGGGATCGTGTGTTATATATGGTAGCTCTATTGCAGTAGTCAATAAAAGCCTTTATTTCCTCGAGCATCTCTCGCCTCGTGAGTTATATCGCGCATCACCCCCAACTCTCCTCTGGAAACAGGCAGCCATGCCTGCTGTGGGAGCGCAAATTGTGTCAAATTAAGAAAGAAGGAAGTGCTATTAATGCAAGGGAGAAGGACCAGATCTATTTAAAATAATAGTGGGGTTTTTAATCAACAAAGAAGCAGAAGAACTGCAGTAATTTTAAAAGGCGCAGCAGAATTGTTTTAAAGGAAAGACAGCAGCACAGAAAGAGACTTCCTCACAAAATGTCAGGGAGAAATTGGTCTCCCAAGGATTTAAATGGGATTGGGAGATTTGGGTCACAGAACACACTAAGGAGTCTCAGGAGCATCAGCTGTGAAATAGGAAGAGCTGGTTAGAGAGGATTCTCAGGGCAATTACTCTGGGGTTTTTTGTTGGTTGTTAGGTGAAAAACATGATCACAGATGCTTTTATTCAGTAATGTTGTCAGCTATTAATACTTAAATACACGCCAAACTTACTTTAAATACAAGCTTTGAGAACTTTGTCTCTTGTTATTTTCAAAATCTTTTCGGTAAAAGCGAACGTTTCTCATCCTCAGAGGATAAAGAGATCCATACAAGCCTTCGAACCTTGTTGACATTCAGATTGCACACTGGGAAATTCTTCAAACTTCACATGATAAGAATGCACAGATTGTCCACTGGGAAATTGTTCAGAATGAATGAATGTGATTGAAAGTTCTGCGCAACCGTCGCAAGTTAAAAATAACCAGGCTTGTGAAGGAAACTAAGGCCTTGAAGAAAAACGTCAGTATAAATACTAAAAGCAAAAAGAGATAAATTAAATCATGTTATTGTGTAACATCTAATTTTTAATAAAGACTTTAAAGATCTTATTATGGAAATTATAAATTCCAGTTACTGAGGAGATAATAGACAGAAAGATCTTGAACAATATTTTGAGAGTTTTGTGTGAAATCTGTACTCTGCTTACTGTCAAGACAGGCAACAATTACAAATGTTGCGAAGTTAATGTTTGTAAAATTATAAACATTATGCATACTGATAAAATGCTAAGAATTGAACAATTGTCTGTTTAAAAGGTTGTTTCATTTTGTCTGTGTGTTGGGAAGCTGTAGGTGCAAGAATCCAGTACAGATTGAAACATTGTAATGAGAGGCAAAACAACAGGGTTGCTGTGGTAACAGGCTTTAGCATTTGAATCAAAACAGGTTTTTGAATGTTAACCAATCAATTTAAAATAAGCATTTGAATTGCATCAGCCTATAGGATTTGAATTTGGCCCTTTGATAACCTGTAAACCGATCCTGTTGTGCGAATTTTGTTATGCCATCGAGAGCATAAAGCCCACCGCTCCCAGCTCCAAATTGCCAGAAGCCACAAGAAGACTGCCTGCCAGCAGCCTGCCACAGCTAACAGCTAGACAGAGTCAGAGACAGACGACTCTCAGTCAGTGTAAAAAACTCATTTTATGTCTTTAAAAGAAAGCCTCATTTCATCTCAAAAGCACAGAAGAAAAAAGATTCCAGGACGTCTACAAAGCTGATTGACATTTGAGAGTAACTATAAGAATTCTAGTTTTTTTATTTGTTAATAAGTGGGAATTGTAATTATCTAAACAGCATCCCATCAGAATAGTATTTTATTCAGTTTGTTAACAGTTTAGTTATTGTTGGTTAGAAAATAAAGTGTTACTTGTTTCGTTTAAAGAGAGAATTTCAGGTAGTTATTTTTGATTTAACCACTAAAATTTGCTGTAGGCAGATTGTACCATTTTTCACCTACTCTTTAAAAGATTATGAAAGAGAGGTACTTAGAGTCATAGAGGTTTACTGTATGGAAACAGGCCCTTCACTTGTCCATGCTGCCCTTTCATTTTTAAAACCCCAAAGCTAATCCCAATTGCCCGCATTTGGCCCATATCCCTCTATACTCATCGTACACATGTAACTATCTAAATGCTTTTTAAAAGACAAAATTGTACCCGCCTCTACTACTACCTCTGGCAGCTCACCACCCTCTGTGTGAAAAAATTGCCCCTCTGGACACTTTTGTATCTCTCCCCTCTCACCTTAAACCTATGCCCTCTAGTTTCAGGCTCCCCTACCTTTGGAAAAAGATATTGACTATCTAGCTGATCTATATCCCTCATTATTTTATAGACCTCTATAAGATCACCCCTCAGCCTCCTACGCTCCAGAGAAAAAAGCCCCAGTCTATCCAGCCTCTCCTTATAACTCAATCCATCAAGTCCCAGTAGCATCCTAGTAAATCTTTTCTGCACTCTTTCTAGTTTAATAATATCCTTTCTATAATAGAGTGATCAGAATTGCACACAGTATTCCAAGTGTGGCCTTACCAATGTCTTGCACAACTTCAACAAGACGTTCTAACTCCTGTATTCAATGTTCTGACCAATGAAACCAAGCATGCCGAATGCCTTCTTCACCACTCTGTCCACCTGTGACTCCACTTTCAAGGAGCTATGAACATGTACCCCTAGATCTCTTTGTTCTGTAACTCTCCCCAACACCCTACCATTAACTGAGTAAGTCCTGCCCTGGTTCAATCTACCAAAATGCATCACCTCACATTTATCTAAATTAAACTCCATCTGCCATTCGTCAGCCCACTGGCCCAATTGATCAAGATCCCGTTGCAATTGGAGATAACTTTCTTCACTGTCCACTATGTCACCAATCTTAGCGTCATCTGCAAACTTACTAACGTGCCCCCTATATTCTCATCCAAATCATTAATATAAATGACAAATAACAGTGGACCCAGCACTGATCCCTGAGGCACACCGCTGATCACAGGCCTCCAGTTTGAAAAACAACTCTCTACAACCACCCTCTGGCTTCTGTCAAGAAGCCAATTTTGTATCCATTTAGATACCTCACCCTGGATCCCACGAGATTTAACCTTATGCAACAACCTACCATGCGGTACCTTGTCAAAGGCCTTGCTAAAGTCCATGTAGACAACATCAACTGCACTGTCCTCATCTACCTTCTTGGTTACCCCTTCAAAAAAATCAATCAAATTTATGAGACATGATTTTCCACTCACAAAGCCATGCTGACTGTCCCTAATCAGTCCTTGCGTCTCTCAATGCCTGTAGATCCTGTCTCTCAAAATACCTTCCAACAATTTACCCACCACAGATGTGAGGCGCACTGGCCTGTAGTTCCCAGGCTTTTCCCTGCAGCCCTTTTTAAACAAAGGCACAACATTTGCCACTCTCCAATCTTCAGGCACCTCACCTGTGACTATCGATGATTCAAATATCTCGGCGAGGGGACCCGCATTTTCCTCCCTAGCCTCCCACAATGTCCTGGGATACACTTCATCAGGTCCCGGGGATTTATCTACCTTGATGTGCTTTAAGACTTCCAGCACCTCCTTCTCTGTAATATGTACACTCCTTAAGGCATCACTATTTATTTCCCCAAGTTTCCTAACATCCATGCTCTTCTCAACAGTAAATACTGATGAGAAATATTTATTTAGGATCTCACCCATCTCTTGTGGATCCGCACATAGATGACCTTGTTGATCCTTAAGAGGTCCTACTCTCTCCCTAGTTACTCTTTTGCCCTTTATGTATTTGTAGAAGCTCTTTGGATTCTCTTTGAGTGTTGAGTGTTAAATCTCAGAGAGAAGATTACCCTCCCCTTCATAACACAGCAGTTTTCAATCAAACACATGTCATACACAAGGGCCAGGATTCTCCTAAAAGAATTCTAAGTTCCCAATCTGCGGGAAAATGGGAATAAATCCTGCGTGATTTCCAGAATGAATCTCCAACACTGTGCATTACAGAGTGCCCTAGTGTGATTCACTCTGGAAATCTGGGGGCATATTCCAGCTGGAGAGGCTGGCAGGAGAGCACTGAGCAGGCAGGCCACTGTGTATGAGCTTATCTGTCAGTGCTGAGATCAGTGCATGCACAGTGTCCCCCCGCATTGCCGGCCTCCAGGTCACTGCCCAGCCTGCTTGCTGGTCAGCCTCGCAGCCCCCCCCCCCATCACCCCAACGCTGGCTTTCTGACACCCCCACCCCATGATCACTAACCTGCCAGACCTCCCCAGGATAGCCCCGATGTCCCCCAACCCCCCTGCCCACCCCGGGCAGCCCTGATCTCCCCCCCCACCAAGACAGTCCAGAGCTCCCCCCTACTACCCTCCACTAATCCCAATGATCAGCCTGGGTGTACCCCCCACCCTCTTCGATTGCCCTTCCCCCTTTCCTTTCCCAATGCTCCAAGTGTGGAGTGGCAGTGGGTCACCCCCCCCCGCCCAACCAATCACCCCAACAGGCCCAGCTCCCTCTGGCCCCACCCCCTTGGGACAGCCTGGTGTCCAGTGGGCAGTTCCAAATTACCCCTTAGGAATGGCCAGTTTGCCCCTTGGGCAGTGCAAGGGTGCCAGGCTGGCACTGCCCAAGGGGGACACTCTTACTCCCAACATCACAGGGGCCCTCTCTTCCCTGCAGTGGGGTCAGGCCGCATGCTCCCTGTTAGTGGGGAGCAGGAGTAAATCCCGCTGGAGTGAACCACTCCCAGTGGGGGTGGTGGAGACACTAGTGGGCCAAGAGAATTCAGTCTCAGGTCAGCTAATCATATTGAAATAGCGATTTCAATATGCTAATCAGCTCTGCATCGGAAATTGGTGTGGAGCTGATAACGTGAAAACACTTGGTCCAGGAGACAGCCAAGGCTATGACGCCCAATGGGAAGTCCCCAAAATGTCCACTGCTGATGTCTCCCGGCCCACTGCATGACTCCAGCAGCGCAGCAGGCTGGGAGAATCGCCCCCCCACCGCCCAAGATTTTTACATATATACAAATATATTTACTAACATGTCTTCCATATTTATTATTCAAAAGTGGACTGTTTTTAATGAATATCCACCTATTATATATTAAAATTCTGTAAAGGAGGAACATGCTAAAGACATTAAACCTTTAAACAGTATTATGAGTATCATGCTACAAGACATAACAATACACGACATAGCCAGTGAAATGAATAATTGAAGGTTGTTTGTTGGAGCCATGAAACAGAGAGAAGCATGGAAAAGATTCTGTAAAAAATGGAAACGTTAAAATTGATGATCGAACTCTAAAAACAATAATAAGATTAATTACATGATTGAGGTCAAAGTTAATCACAACCAGATTCTTAACAGGTTTCAAAAACCAGGTACGAGAAAGAGAAAATACGCTAAAGTTATCTGACCTTCACAGAATGAAGCAGTGCCAGTGAAACAGCAGCAAACATTAACACTCACAAAGATGCCTGATGCAGTATTCTCTCCCTGTACATCAGTAATCAATGGCTTCCTACCTCCCTTCCTCCATTCCTAGCCACATCTCTCTTCAGAAACAGAGCAGATTTGCAATTGGGGACTCTCAACATGAAACTCAAATTAACGTCAGTCCCATCCCAGTTCTGAGGCAGAAACCACCCTTCAGAATAGTTCACCCCACATATTTCCCCTCACCTTTCATGGGCCTGCTGTGGGAGCATGAGCAAGATTCCAGATTTATCTCTAAGTCTGAACTCCATGCTACTTGCCCATTAAGACTCTCCATAGTTCAGTGGAGATTCAGTGGCCAAAGTGTACCGAGTGTAAAATTTAGCCCAATACCTTTGTTTCTTCCCCAACCTTTCCTCTTTCTTCTTAACATACTTGGATTCTCCCTCAGCGTACCCGAACAGGTGCCGAAGTGTGGCCAGTAGTGAATTTTCACAGTAACTTCATTGCAGTGTAAATGTAAGCCTACTTGTGACGAATAAGCAAATAAATAACTTATTTTCGCCTCCAACCTATTCTGTCATTCTCCCGAACATTTATTTCTTAACCTTCTCTCTAACATTTGGTAATGATTGTGGTATTGCCATTTACATCTCCCCGAAACCCATTTTTTATTTCTTTACTTATCATTTTATCATTTCATTTCTGCAGTCTTCGACCGGTTCCAGGAGCTTCCCTTTTCTTATTTTCTTCCCTTGGCCATTACCTTGCATATCTTGTTTACATCCGATTGCATCTCCAAGTTTTTTCAGTTCCAGTGAAAGCCCATCAACCCAAAAAGTTTCTTCATTCAGTTCTGCTGGATATTTGCAGCATTTTCTTTTTATTTTAGATTATAAACATCCACAATATTTAACATTTAATTTAGTTTATTTTGTGTTTTTATCAGCTCCATTTTTATTTACCCATCTGTCACTCTCCTCTCTCCTTCAATCTTTAGTCTTGACTCCTTCCCCCATCCTTATTCATCTATCCATTCCCCCCATCCTTTGCCACACTCCTGCCATGTTCCTCTTTCCCTGTATTCTCCCCATCCTTCCCCTGCCACATATTTTACCCCACCCCACTCCTGGCTCACCATCTCATCCACCTCCTCCCTTTAGGTTCTGGCTGATCCTTCATTCTGTGCTGCATTTTCACAGAATTGAGAGGGATGAAAATTGCAGCCGGGGCCCAGTTCTGGGATTCCAGACCACATTCCCATGGTTTCTGATTTTCAGGAATGCCTTTTAAGGGTGTGGACTGGCTCTGGTTGTGAGCTCTCAGTCAGGAATACATAATGAGGTTTCGCTAAGAGTTAGGAATTCCATTGGAATATTGAAACACCTGATTTCCAGGGAAAACATTGTTTGATTGACATTTCTGGCTCTCTGACCTCCTCTGTCACTTGAACAATGTTTATTTATACACTACAAAAAGTTTTTAATCGCTTCCAGTTTCAGCTATTGATAATTTAAAGGCTCTGGATGATTAACACATTTATTGGCCTGTAGTACAGGCCACTGTACATTTTTCTTTTAAAAGATTTTTATAAACATCTTATTGCCGCTATGGGGTCCAATAGTACTATACAATGTGTAGTGGGTGAATGGGCATGGAAGTGCCATCACTTGGCGTGGAGGGCTTAAGGGGCCATAGAGGATAGATTGCGAGACATGCCTTACCATGAGAGAGATGAGGGATCATAGGGGATGAATGCAGGCATGAAGGTGTGTGGGGTGGGTGAGGGGTCCGTGAAGGGTCTGGGGTAGAGGGTCTTACTATGTTCATTGTAACTGGAATGGTGACCTAGAGCACTGAGGCGAGCCTTTTAAACAATTTGCCCCTACACCTGGCAGCACTGTGGCTGCTGCCAAACTCTTTCTCAATCCGTTGGCCTGACTCCAGCCGGCACCCGCTCCCCACCACAAAAATCCCAACTTTCCTGTTACTGAACCCAAAGTGGGCGGACTCTGGCAGAATTTTCCAGACTCCCAACCCTGCTTCAAGGATAAGAATCCAACCCCATGTGTACTTTCCCTTCCTTCTTAATTGTTTCTGTGATAAACCTACATTTTCTAGCTTCCATTGCATCCTGACATCCCTCTAATGGTGCAATTCTCCGCTTTCCAACTCACTTTCTCCAGCTCTCAGTAGAGTCTCCCCTGTTTTTAAAATAACTATTAACACTGCATCCAGTCTTGTTTTGTCTATTCAGTAGTTATTTGCTGCAGTCTTGTTGACTGGTAATAGTGCAACCCCTTTAAACCACCCAGCGCACAAGAGTTCCCAACACTGAAAATTGCATTCGCACCACCAGAGTGGGTGGTTTAAGAATGTACTGTACAACCTGGTCTAAATGAACTAACCGAGATATGTTATCACCTTCCATTCACTGACAGATGATATCTGTTTTCTATGGCACAATAATAACATTTTCACTTTGTACTGCTCTGAGGAAAAGGTTATCTTTGCTCTGCAGGGGAGGAAGAGGATCAGGCAATTCAAATAATAAGATCACTAGTTTCTGAAAATAGATTCATACTTACATTTGGAGTAAGGCCATGTATGACTCTTACGCAAGGGCACAAATCAATTATGATCTTGGAACAGGAGAGGAGGAATTACACCAGGAACAACAGTCAAGAAAGTCTCGTCCACTTCCCTGTCATTTGATCCTAGTCTTCAAAGCAAGGGCAGCACAGTGGCACAGTGGTTAGCACTGCACAGCATCGGGGACCCGAGTTCAATTCCCGGCTTGGGTCACAGTCTGTGCGGAGTCTGTCCATTCTCCCCATGTCGGTGTGGGTTTCCTCTGGGTGGTGCGCTGTCCTCCCACAGTCTGAAAGACGTGCTGGTAAGGTGCATTGACCACACTAAATTCTCCCTCAGTGTACCTGAACAGGTGCCGGAGTGTGGCAACTAGGGGATTTTCACTTCATTGCAGTCTTAATGCAAGCCTACTTGTGACACTAAGAAATAAACTTTTAAAACAAATATGAAGAGTAAGCAGAGTTCAAGGCTGGGGTGAAAGTGAATTAAGTGCAAATTGAATTCTCCCCAGCCATTATTCCCCCTTTTAGTAGCTATGATGTATTGAACACGTATGAAGCAAAGTAAAAGTCATTACATTCCAAACACAAACAGTGGACGGCTCATAACGTGGCAGGTAAAATAAAATATAATTGAATTGGAAAAATGATTGTATTCCCACTGCAGCAATGGAAGATGTTCTAAAATATATTGGAAAAATGACAGTGGGCACAATCAATGTTTTGAAAAACAAAAGCCAATGAGAAGATGGTGTATTAATTTATGAAGCATTTGCAACCATTGCTCCGAATGGTGTTCGGCTTCGAGCAACAGTGACAGAATACAGATCACTTTGTTTATAATTTTAATCTCAGGTTAAAAAAATCCTAGAAGTAACATACAAGCAACAGCTAAATGCTGAAAATGCTGGCATTCGGCAATAACAACAGAAACTGCTGGGAAATACTCAACAGGTCAGGTAACTTCTGTGGGGATAGAAACATGGTTAATGCCTCAGGGCAATGACCTTGGGGGGAATTCTCCGGTCGTTCATGCCGGCGGGATTCTTCAGTCCCACTGGTAATGCCACGGGTGACATCAATGGGACATCCCATTGACAGCGGCAGGATCAGAGAATCCCATTGCCAGTGAACAGCATGCCATCCATTGGGTAGCATGGTGGCACAGTTGTTAACACTGCTGTCTCACAGTGCCAGGGACCTGGGTTCGATTCCCGGCTTGGGTGACTGTCGGTGCGGAGTCTGCACTTTCTCCCCATGTCTGCGTGTTTCCTCTGAGTGCTCCAGTTTCCTCCCACAATACGAAAGATGTCCTGGTTAGGTGCATTGGCCACACTAAATTCTCCCTCAGTATACCTGAACAGGCGCCAGAATGTGGCAACTAGGGGATTTTCACAGTAACTTCATTGCAGTGTTAATGTCAGCCTACTTGTGACAATGATAAATAAATTTAAAACCTAATCTCCCGCTGCCGATAAACACGTGACTGGGAGGCCGGAGAATCCCCCCTACCACCCCGCCCCCCTCCACTGCCTTTCAGCAGTTCTTCTGATGAAAGGTCACTGGCCTGAAATACGTTTCTCCACAGATGCTGCCTGACTGGTTGAGTGTTCTCCAGCACTTTGTGTACTTATAGATGAAAAACATGTTTGATATATTTGATTTGTGTATGTTTGTACTTCAGACCTCATGTGTCACTTGGAGGGAGCAGGGAGAAGCAGCAGCGGAGAGGTAAACCTGCTTGGGACCTTCGAAGGATAGGATAAAGTGAGACTCAGGCTCGGGGCCTTCACTCACTCAGCGGGAGGGTGGAGAAGCAGTGGCAGAGGGTAGGCTGAGCTGCTTGTGGCCTGCGAATGAACACAGCCTCAATTTCCAGAACTGAGTTGGAGAGAGCACAAAATACAAACAGCGACCTTGTGGAAAAGCCATAAATCCATCGATTGGAGAATCACTGCAATTAGGGAATGTCTACAGAGAGCTGGAATTTTGAAAAATGTAAACTTTCAAATAACCCTAAAGTAATTAGTTTAGAGACACCAGCAGAAACAAAGTTAGAAACTAATGAGTTCATTAATTAGTGGTTAGCACTGCTGCCTCACAGTGCCAGGGACCCAGGTTCGATTCCCGGCTTGGGTCACTGTCTGTGTGGAGTCTGCTCGTTCTCCCCGTCTCTGCATGGGTTTCCTCCAGGTGCTCCAGCTTCCTCCCACAGTCTCAAAGACGTGATGGTTAGGCATATTGGCCATGTTAAATTCTCCCTCAATGTACCCAAACAGGTGCCGGAGTGTGGTGACTAGGGGATTTTCACAGTAACTTCATTGCAGTGTTAATGTAAGCCTACTGGTGACACTAAAAATAAACTTTAAACTTATTTTGTTCTTAACTGATGGTGTTCATTGAATTTCCAAAGTTTAAATTTATGCATTAAGTGGGTTGAGGAGAGGTCTTAATAAAACACAAAATTAATGAATAAAATGATTGATTAATTACTTAATTAAGATACAATAAGGATGCCAGGAAAGGTGACGTGCTGTGATTGCAGGATGTGGGAGCTGCTGGATGCCGGTGATCCAGGGCAAATACGTTGGCAGTGAGTGTCTGTGGCATGAGGAGCTTTGGCCTTTGGTTCAGAGCTGTGATGAAATTGCAGAATATTAGGGAGGGGGAATGTTACTTGGATACTTTGTTCGAGGAGACACTCACACCCCTTAGGATGGAGTCCTCTGTTTTGTTCAGTGGTTAGGGACAGAAGGATATGACTGCCAGTGAGGCAGGTAAGAGGATCAAAAGGTAGGAGTGGAGGAGACTCGGCCCTTGCAATTGTCCCAACAGGTTCGATTTGCTTGCAACCTGTACAGATGGGAGTGGGAACTGTGGGATGGATGAGCAAACTGACTGTGACAACATGGTATGGGAAGCCAATCAAACAGAAAGAGCTGCAGGAATGTTGCGGTGTATGGGGACAATATAGTGAGGGGGACGGAAACAGATTCCTGCAGACAAGAGCAAGAATCCAATAGACTCCTTTGCCTGCCTGGTGCCAGGGTTTGGGACATCTGCTCTCACCTGATGAGGAGCTTGCTGATGGGAGGGGTAGGATTCAGTGGTTGTGGTCCATGTGGGTATGAATGACATAGGTAGGACTAGGAAGGAAATTCTTCTTAGAGCGTATGGGCAGCTAGGGGATAAATTAAAAAGCAGAATCTCAAAGGGAATAATCTCTGGATTATTACCTCAGCAATAAGAAAATTGGCACAGGGTAAATAGGATTAGAGTGTTGAATACGTGCCTCAAAGATTAGTGTGGAAAAAGTAGATGTTAATCCCTGAGGCAATGTAATCAGTATTGGGGAAAGTGGGAGCTGTACCATTAGGATGGTCTTCACCTCAACTGTGCCTCGACCAATTTTCTGGTGAGTTATACAACGAGGGCATTAGAGATGATGTTAAACTAAAAAGTGGAGCTGAGGGAAGATGTGATAAGCTGGAGAGAGAAAAACAATGGGAATCATTATCAAAATGTAGAAGGATGGGGCAGAGCGTACAAACACGTGAATGCAGCAGCAGTGAAGGCTAAATATTGCAAAAATAATAAGACAGAATTGAAGGCACTCTATCTGAATGCATGCAATACTGGCAACAAGTTAATGAATTGATGGCACAAATAGAAGTAAACAGTGTTAGGAAACCAAATCAGAAACCCAAGATATGTTATGTAGACTAGACCCCAGCAATTTGCTATTTTTGCATAAAATGAGGATATGGAGGAGTGATTCTCCCATCCTGCCGTGCTAATTTTCCAGTGCAGTGGGGTGGGAGAATCTTGGGCCGGGCATGCACACGATTCATGCATGCATTCCCACCGCAAGCACATTTCCCAGCGTCAGATTTCCGGCACCGTCAGATCCGTGCTGGAAACTGGCAGGAAAACCAGACCAGGTAAGTCATTTTAATCCATTTTAAATTTGTTTTTAATGTACTTAGCTGGCCCAGGACTGAATTCACTCTCGTGTGTTTCCAGTAGGTCTCCACTTTCGGAGAACTATCGGGATGATACTGCTGGAGTGAAGGGGGGTAATCGGGGCCCCCCAGGAGGTCAGGCGCTGCGGGGGTGGTGCCCCAGGGCATGGGCATCCAGGCAGTGCCCAAGGGGTGAAGTGCCCATGCGCAAGGGGGATCTTGACAGTGCCCATTGGGAATGGGGCAGTGCCAAGGCAGCGGGCCTATGGGGCGAGGCCTGGGAGTGATTGGTGGGGGTGGGGGGGAGCCCGCTGCCACTCTGCCATTCGAATCATTCGAGGCAGGAGGAAGGCCAGTGTGAATGGAGAAAGAAAGGCTGCAACAATAATTTAACAACAATAATGGCAATAGTGGCTTTAAAATGGCTATTCTGGCCGAGAGCTAAGCATGCTGGGATTTTTGGTCAACTTAAGATGAAAACCAGCTGCAGGTCATAAAGAGATTCTGGTCTGGGAGCTGTGATCTGAAACTTCCCAGATAAGGGAAGTTGTTTTCATTAATCAAGACAGCGTGGCTTCGATTTATATGGCTATGTATGGTGCATGTCAAATGAACGAAGCGTAATGGTGCTATTCAAAGTAATTTCTTTGGATGTGCGAGCCATACAATAGATTTCTGTTTACACAATTGGCTGGATGACAGAGAATCTTCCGGAAGTGAGTGGAGAATTGTGGATGAAGAGACATGTGAGCCTTTGTTTGCCAGCAATAACTCAAAGAGAACAACCATCGCAAGAAGAAGTGTACCCTGAAGGATGCTTCAGAGAATAAGAAGATAGATTCTACATCAAGCACATTTCTTGGCCAAGGTTTTCCTAAACTCGGTGGTATCTATTTTCGGTTAAATAGTTAAAATTGATGTTCAGTTGAAAGTTGATGTTCAGTTGATTTAACGTTCAGTAAAGAGTTAATGAGTTGCAACTGTTTATGTTTGAGTTGGTACTAGAAGTGTTAAATAAATAAATAATTGAATTACTGTCCTTGTTTGTCTCAATAAACTGGGATGTTTGAAAGGTGTTTAAATTAAAGCTGTATAACGCCAGCGATCAGGGCGGCTAAGGGGGGGGGAGGGGTCAGCAGAAGGGGGGATCAGCCAGAAGGGGGGGTGTGCCGGGGGGGGGGGTTTGCCGGGAGTGTCTGCCAGGAGGGTCTGCTGGTTGGAGGGGTCTACCAGTGGGTGGGGTCTGACTCCTGGGGGTGTCTGCACCATGGGGGGAAATAGTCACTGGGGTCGGGGATGGAGATCGGGGTGGGCTGGGGGGGTCTGCCTGCTGAGAGGTTGGCACTGCCTATGGGTGGTTAGGACTACTGAAAGAGGAACTGTTGGCGGGAGCTAGAGATCATGGCACTGCAGAATGGGGGATTGGGGTCCGTGCTGGGCCCAGGAATGGTTGGAGGGGCCAGGATTGGGCCATGGATTGGTTGGGGGGGCAGAATTGCGGGTGTACCGGGCTGGCCAGCAATCGAGCTGGCCATCAAATGGGAGGCTGACAGTTTGGGGCCACTGCGCATGTGCAGAGGCCTGCTGGTTTCAGCCTCCCGGGTGGGAATAGGTCCTGCCCCCTGAAATCTAATGATATTCATGCTGGTGACCTCTGCAGTGCACAGAGTGTGGAAGATTCTAGTGTGAACTCCCAAAACAACCAACGTGAATTACTCCAGTTTTCCCGCAAATCTGACAATTCAAATTTTTTTGGGAGAATTCCGCCCACGATGTTTCACTCCAGGCATGATCCTACTAACACACTGGGAAGCATTTATCAAAACAAATTTTATTTAACAACAGTTTCATTATTATGAATCAGTTTAACTTTGAACAATTGAACAATACTTAAACAAGACAAGATACAATTCTCATATCATTGCAAATACTGTGGCTGCTGGAATCTGAAACAAAAACAGAAAATGCCGGAAAATCTCAGTAAGTCTGACAGCATCTGTGGGGAGAGAATAGAGCCAACGTTTTGAGGCTGGATGACCCTTCACCAGAGCTAAATGCAAAGAGATCAGTAGAGGTATATATATATAATATTGGGATGGGGGAGGGGGGCGGGGGGTGTGGAATTGGACAAAGGGAATATAAATGAGGATACAGAAGGCTGAGAAGGTGCTAAGAGTGTCCATTAAATGATCAAAATGCAAGAATTGTTAAAGGACTATCTAAGGAATGTGACAGTTACAGTGAAGGGGGGGGGGGGTGGTGGTGGGGGGAGGGTGTGGAAAGAAGGAGAATTGGAATGGAGAAGTGGAAAAATTGAAGTAAAAAAGAAGGATGATAAACTGGATGGATGAGATGAAATTGAACAAAATAAATGGAAATGGGGTGAAGGTGGAAGAGAGAGTTCATCCTCTGGAGTTGTTAAGGAAAAATTCTTACCTGCTAACCTCTCATGAAGAGTTCCAATTCAAGCAATATTGCTCTCGTAATGTGAAGCCCTCTGTTTAAAATCAGCTTGCAAAACACAGGTTTACATGCTTATACTTTCATAACACTTTTGGACAGAGAGACGGAGAGAAACGTCTTGCTTCTTTCAGCACCAGGCAATAACTGCTTGTTTTAAAAATGAAAGAGAAATTGTGTTTTCACTGCAAGCTTAGTTCCTCCCATTAAGCACATGACTCTGTCCCTGTCAATCACCCTGATAAAAACTCTACTCTGAAACACTAGAGAAGCTAAGTAAACATAAATACATTAGCTTAGCTTAAAACAAATACTCCAGGTCTAAAATGAGTAAAAATCCTGTGCTCCCAGGTATCAAATAACCCTAAAGTAATTTGTTTAAAGACACCAGCAGAAACAAAGTTAGAAACGAATGAGTTCATTAATTATTGGTTAGCACTGCTGCCTCACAGTGCCAGGGACCTAGGTTCGATTTCCGGCTTGGATCACCGTCTGTGGAGTCGACACATTCTCCCTGTGTCTGCGTGGGTTTCCTCTGGGTGCTCCAATTTCCTCCCGCAGTCCAAAAGATGTGCTGGTTAGCTGTGTTGGCCATACTAAATTATCCCTCAATGTACCCAAACAGGTGCCGGAGTGTGGTGGCTAGGGGATTTTCACAGTAACTCCATTGCAGTGTTAATGTAAGCCAACTGGGTGAAACTAAAAATAAACTTTAAACTTTAAACTTAATTTGTTTTGAACTGATGGTGTTCATTGAATTTCCAAAGTTTAAATAGAGTCATAGAGGTTTAGAGCATGGAAACAGGCCCTTTGGCCTAACTTGTCCATGCCACCCCTTTTTTTTAAAACCGCTATGCTAGTCCCAATTGCCCGCATTTGGCCCATATCGCACTCTACCCATCTTACCCATGTAACTGTCTAAACGCTTTTTAAAAGACAAAATTGTACTCGCCTCTATTACTACCTCTGGCAGCTTATTCCAGACACTCACCATCCTGTGTGTGAAAAAATTGTCCCTCTGGACCCTTTTGTATCTCTCCCCTCTCACCTTAAACCTATGCTCTCAAGTTTTAGACTCCCCTACCTTTGGGAAAAGATATTGACTATCTAGCTGACCTATGCCCCTCATTATTTTGTAGACCTCTATAAGATCACCCCTCAGCCTTTTACGCTCCAGAGAAAAAGTCCCAGTCTATCAAGCCTCTCCTTATAACTCAAACCATCAAGTCCCAGTAGCATCCTAGTAAATCTCTTCTGTACTCTTTCTAGTTTAATAGTATCCTTTCTATAATAGGGTGACCAGAACTGTACACAGTATCCCAAGTGTGGCATTATCAATGTCTTGTACAACTTCAACAAGATGTCTCAACTCCTATATGCAATGTTCTGACCAATGAAGTGGAGATGCCGGCGTTGGACTGGGGTAAGCACAGTAAGAAGTCTCACAACATGGTATTTGGTATTTGCTTATGGTATTTGCTACCAAATAAACCTGTTGGACTTTAACCTGGTGTTGTGAGACTTCTTACTGTGCTGACCAATGAAACCAAGCATGTTGAATGCCTTCTTCGCCACTCTCTCCACCTGTAACTTCACTTTCAAGGAGTTATCAACCTGTACCCCTAGATCTCTTTGTTCTGTAACTCTCCCCAATGCCCTACCATTAACTGACTAAGTCCTGCCCTGGTTCAATATACCAAAATGCATCACCTCGCATTTATCTAAATTAAAGTCTATCTGTCATTCGTCAGCCCACTGGCCCAATTGATCAGGATCCCATTGCAATCCGAGATAACCTTCTTCACTGTCCACTATGCTACCAATCTTGGTGTTATCTGCAAACTTACTAACCATGCCTTCTATATTCTCATCCAAATCATTAATATAAATGACAAATAGCAGTGGACCCAGCACTGATCCCTGAGGCACATCACTGGTCACAGGACTCCAGTTTGAAAAACAACTCTCTACAACCACCCTCTGGCTTCTGCCACCAAGCCAATTTTGTATCCATTTAGCTACCTCACCCTGGATCCCATGAGACTTAACCTTATGCAACAATCTACCATGCGGTACCTTGTCAAAGGTCTTGCTAAAGTCCATGTAGACAACATCAACTGCTCTGTCCTCATCTACCTTCTTGGTTACCTCTTCAAAAAAATCAATCAAATTTATGAGACATGATTTTCCACTCACAAAGCCATGCTGACTGTCCCTAATCAGTCCTTGTGTCTGTAAATGCCTGTAGATCCTGTCTCTCAAAATACCTTCCAACAACTTACCTACCACAGATGTGAGGCTCACCGGCCTGTAGTTTCCAGGCTTTTCCCTGCAACCCTTTTTAAACAAAGGCACAACATTTGCCATCCTCCAATCTTCAGGCAGCTCATCTCTGACTATTGATTATTCAAATATCTCTGCTAGGGGACCCGCAATTTCCTCCCTAGCCTCCCACAATGTCCTGGGATACACTTCATCAGGTCCCGGGGATTTATCTATCTTGATGCGCTTTAAGACCTCAAGAACCTCCTTCTCTGTAATATGTAATATGTACACTCCTCAAGACATCACTATTTATTTCCCCAAGTTCCCTAACATCCATGCTTTTCTCAACAGTAAATACTGATGAGAAATATTCATTTAGGATCTCACCCATCACTTGTGGATCCGCACATAGATGACCTTATTGATCCTTAAGAGGCCCTACTCTCTCCCTAGTTACTCTTTTGGCCTTTATGTATTTGGAGAAGCTCTTTGGATTTTCCTTTGCCTTATTTGCCAAAACAATTTCATGTCCCCTTTTTGCCCTCCTGATTTCTCTCTTAACTCTACTCCTACACCCCCTATACTCTTCAAGGGATTCACTTGATCCCAGCTGCCTATGTATGACATGTGCCTCCTTCTTCTTCTTGACCAGGGCCTCAATATCCCAAGTCATCCAGGGTTCCCTACTTCTATCAGCCTTGCCGTTCACTCTAAGAGGAATGTGCTTCCCCTGAACCCTGGTTAACACACTTTTGAAAACCTCCCACTTATCAGACGTCCCTTTTCTTTCTCACAGACTCCCCCAATTAACTTTTGAAAGTTCCTGCCTGATACCATCAAAATTGGCCTTGCCCCAATTTAGAATTTTAACTTTTGGGCCAGGCCTATCATTTTCCAAAGCTATCTTAAAACTAATAGAATTATGGTCACTGGTCCCAAAGTGATCCCTCACTAACACTTCTGTCACCTGCCCTTCCTTATTTCCCAAGAGGAGGTCAAGTTTTGCCCCCTCTCTAGCCAGGCCATCCACATACTGAATGGAAAATTCCTCCTGAATACACTCAACAAATTTTTCTCCATCCAACTCTAATACTATGGCTGTCCCAGTCTATGTTGGGAAAGTTAAAATCCCTTACTATTACCACCCTATTTTTCTTGGATACAATAAGTGGGTTGAGGAGAGGTCTGAATACAACACAAAATTAATGAATAACATGATTAATTAGTTACTTAATTTAGATACAATAAGGATGCCAGGAAAGGTGATGTGCTGTGATTGCAGGATGTGGGAGCTGCTGGATGCCAGTGATCCAGGGCAAATAGTTGGCAGTAAGTGTCTGTGGCATGAGGAGCTTTGGCCTTTGGTTCAGAGCTGTGAGGAAATTACAGAACATTAGGGAGGGGGAATGTTACTTGGACACTTTGTTCAAGGAGACACTCACACCCCTTAGGATAAAGCCCTCTGTTTTGTTCAGTGATCAGGGATAGGAGGGTATGACTGTCAGTGAGGCAGCTAAGAGGATCAAAAGGTAGGAGTTGAGGAGACTCGGCCCTTGCAATTGTCCCAACAGGTTCGATTTGCTTGCAACCTGTACAGATGGGAGTGGGAACTGTGGGGTGGATGAGCAAACTGACTGTGACAACATGGTATGGGAAGCCAATCAAACAGGGACAGCTGACAGGAATGTTGCGGTGTATGAGGACAATATAGTGAGGGGGACGGAAACAGATTCTTGCAGACAAGAGCAAGAATCCAATAGGCTCCGTTGCTTGCCTGGTGCCAGGGTTTGGGACATCTGTTCTGAGCTGGTGAGGAGCTTGCAAATGGGAGGGGTAGGATTCAGTGGTTGTTGTCCATGTGGGTATGAATGACATAGGTAGGCCTAGAAGGAAGTTCTTCTTAGAGCGTATGCGCAGCTAGGGGATAAATTAAAAAGCAGAATCGCAAAGGGAATAATCTCTGGATTATTACAAAAGAACAAAGAAGAAAGAAAATTACAGCACAGGAACAGGGTGAAGGTGGAGGAGAGAGTTTATCCCCTGATGTTGTTGAGATACAATTGTTACCTGCTAACCTCTCACTAGGAGCTCCAATTCAAGCAATATTCCTCTCGTAATGTGAAGCCCTCTGTTTAAAATTGGTGAGCAAAACACAGGTTTACATGCATATACTCAGTCCAAGAGCTTCCAGAACACGTTTGGACAGAGAGACAGTGAAACGTCTTGCTTCTTCCAGCACCAGGCAATAACTGCTTATTTTAAAAATGAAAGAGAAACTGTGGGGCCGATTCTCCATCGCAATTCACAAATTTCCTGGTGGGTCGGGTCAGGAAATGCACGTGTCGGCCATTTCACGGGTTCCTCGCAAGCGCGCATCTCCCAACCGGAAAAAATGGCACCACTGGTACCGCGCAGAAAACTGGCGTGCTGCTGATTTACATTACTTTCCATACCTTATCATGCCATTATCGGGATTGACATGGCAATCTCCGCCCATGTTTGAGTCTCCCACCTCTTTAGCATGATGTCACTTTGGTGCGAATCAGAGTAGGTATTTAAAAGTCTCAACCTGGCGTGGCAGCCTTGAACTGGTGTGAGGAGGTAAGTGCTGCTAGCGGAGTGTGGGCGATGTTGCAGGCAGGCCCCTGGAGATGCCTGGTGGGCTTCCTCCTGCTGTCTTCAGTGCTGACCCATGAACCAAAGATATCTGGGGTGAGAGGGAGTGTGAGGGCTTCTATTTTCTCAGAGCTCTCTGGGTGAGGTTCCATGAAGGAGTTCTGGTCAGCTTTCCCCTCCAAGGCAGCACTGTAGCTCAGTGTGGGAAGCACTAAAAGGAGTCCTGCGCAGCCTTCCTCTCCAGGGCACTTTGCAGTGGCATTGTCTTGTCGCGGGGTGTGGTCAGGGACTCTACTAACTGCTGGTGTTCCAGGGTGGGGGAGGAGTGCACCATGTGCTGACTGAGGCCTAACCAGATGAAGCAGCTGCTGCTCCAGGCTGGGGTGCAGAGGTTCAGACATGGACTGCATGGAATCTGCTGTCACTGGGCACACATCTGGTGCTGATTTGCAGTCTGTCCCTACCCTGTGACACGGACCAGCAACACATGCCTGTCACAGATGCTGCAGTTGCACACATAGCAATGGCTCAAGGGTGCGCATTGTCCATGGCTGCACACCGACCTGCATAACCTGTGCCAGCATTTGTCATGATGGGAACCTCACACAACCCTAATCGGGTCACATATGGCACTGTGGATTGTGTGGGGTTGACAGCTCCCATAAGTGGGGGTTCTCACCCAAGTGAGGGATTGGGGTGGTGCTGGGTCTATGCAGCCAATCATAATAATCCATCATTCTATCCTCTTTCCAAACCAAACAAAGCAGTTGGACCTCTGTTTGCTTGATTTGGAGCTGGCCATTATGGTGGCAGCAGGAGTGGAGGAGGAGGAGGAGGAGGCGGCTCAGGAGGCAGAGAGCATGGAGAGACCACCGCAAGAGCAGCCACCACCGGACTCTCAGCAAGGAGGCAGGGGGCTGAAGCTGAGGGCCAGGAGATGGGTGGGCAGACTCCAGAGAGGGTGCACAGAAGGCGGAGAGTGCTGAGTCCAAAGAGGTACAGGCCCCACAATTCCTTCGAGGCCCTCTCGGAGGAGATGTGCTGTCGCCGACTGCGCCTGTCCAAGACCACGGTGCAACACCTTTGTGAGGTGCTCACACACCTCGCACCTCAGGCTTGGGGCGGCCACCCGTTCCCTGTTGACGTGAAGGTTACGGCTGCCCTGAGTTTTTATGCCTTCGGCTTATTTCAGGCTCCCAGTGGCGACCTAGTTGGAATCTTCCAGGTCTCTGTGCACAGATGTGTGCGGCAGGTCACAGATGCCCTGTAGCCCGGGCAGGGCAGGGCATTATATAAATTTTAATGTGGGCCGTGCACAGCAGGGGGCCTGGGCTCTCGGCTTCACTTCCATTGCTGGGATTCCCAATGTCCAGGGAGCAGTAGATGGGACACACATCGCCTTGCGGGCCCCACATGTAAGACCGTAGCGATTTGTGAACAGGAAGGGGTTCCACTCTCTGAACGTTCAAATTGTCTGTGACCATCAAATGAGGATCATGCAGGTCGATGCACGCCACCCAAGGAATGTCCATGAGAGCTTCGTGCTCCGGCAGTCGGAAATCCCTGGGCTCTTTGAAGACCAGCCCAGGCTCCCGGGATGGCTACTGGGTGACAAGGGTTACCTGCTAAGGTCATGGCTGATGATGCCTGTGCAGAGGCCCAGACCGAGGTGGAGACCCGCTACAACGAGGCCCATGCAGCCACCCGGTCCATCATTGAGCAGTGCATCGGCCTGCATGAAATGCGGTTCCGCTGCTTGGACCACTCTGGGGGGGCCCTCCAGTACGACCCTGTGTGTGCTTCACGCATCATCATCGTTTGCTGCGCTCTTCACAACATCGCCCAGCAGCGGGGAGACCTGCTGGAGCAGGAAGAGGAGGAGGAGGAGGAGGAGCGGTGAGGGGGCGAGGTGAATGTCCCGCCATGCGAAGAGCCAGAGGAAAGACGGCAGGCAACAATGGCAGGTGTCCGACAAGGAAGGGCAGCGAGGGACACATTGATTTCAGCCCGCTTCACCTAGCTGGTGCTGTGCAGTGAGGGGGGTGCAACCACCACACATCCATCACACCCCAGGAGCAGGTGCAGCCGCTATTCCCCCTCCAAACCAACCTGGGCCTTCAACCACCACATTACCCTTCTCCAGCCTCTGTTATCCCACCACCCTATCCCCCAGAAACATCCGACCCTATTAATATTCCTGGGCTGGCAATGGTTGAGAGTCTTGATTGAAGGCTAGAAAATGATGACAACTCACTGTTGTGCAGACTGGGATCCTGCCCCTGATGCAATTCAAGTCTGACTCCTACCTGTACTCCGAATGCACACTGCTACCCTGGCCCACATAGCTGTAAGGGTTGGGGACACAACATGCGGCTGAGTCTCACAAGGCACAACAGACAGCACCTCTATGCATAGGAATGGGAACCACCCAGCACTGTGGAGGAGGGGTGGGGGAGAATCAGAGGCACGTTAATCACAGCTGTGAGGAGCAATTAACAGTTTATTGTGTTCTTAACATTATTGATTAATAAACCCTGACTAATGCTGACCTTCACCCGTGCCCTATTAGTGAACTATAATTTTCTTACTTTGTGCTGTCTACTGCTTTTTCTAGGTGCTACCCCAGGGTGCACATTGGAGGTGGAGGTGTCCAGCTGTGATGCACGCCCTGTTACCTGTGATGCCCTTGGCGGACGTCCCCTGGGTGGCCGGGACCTGGACGGCCTCGGCTGACTTGCGGATGGCACTGTTTCGGTGCCACCCTGTTCATCTCATTTGCCCTGAGATGCCCGGTGTGAGGAAGGGGGGAATTGGAAGGTCTTGGGACATCGGGGATCTCCTGGATGGAAGGCCCTGGCACGGACTCCAACCCTTCCTCCTCCCATGGGATGCCCAGAAGCCCAGGGGCACTCCATGGGACGCCAGGGTCGCTGGACTGAGCTCCAGAAGTTCCGGCGTCACCTGGCTCTGCCAGTCCTGGAGGCTTAGACGTGTCTGCCCCATGATGTGTGATCCCTCAGCCCAGGCTCTCTGAGACTCGGCCAAGCTCCAGAGCCCCTCCACTACAGCATTCTGTGAGCAAGCCAGGCTCTGGAGCCCCTCAGCAGTAGCTCTCTGAGCCTGGGCTATGTTGTCGAGGCTCACAGACACGGCCTGCTGTGTCTCCAGAATGCCAGCAAGAGTCCCAGCCATGGCCAGCAGTGTCTCCCACATGCCCCCGACACCCATGGCTATCGAACGCTGTGCCTTCTGGATGCCGGAAACACACTCGCCCATGGCCCGTAGTGTCTCCAGGATGGCCTGGACCCTGTCACCCATGAGGACAGACCCCTGAGCCAGACTTTCCACTGCGGTCACCACCCTTGCAGTTTTGGCCTGGTTCGCAAGCTCCTGCACCACCTCCTGCAACAGCACTCTGTTTGACTCCCCGAAACAGCCTTGCAGTCGCAGCATGGTTGCTGACAGCCCTTCCACAATTCCCTGGGTTTGCTGATGCATCTCCACCAGCCTTGGGAGGAACAAACCCAGAGGCCCAGCAGCTGGCTTGGGGACAGCTGGATCCTGACCTCCGACAGACCTCCGTGTGCCCGAGCCCTCGGATGTGCCTACCTCCACCCGATGTGCATCAGCAGCTGTGATGTGCTCACCAGATCATGACCCAGAAGGCTCAACACTAAAGGTACCCACCATGATGATAGTCTCTGTGTTGGTGGGTTGTGTGGTACATGTTGGTGACGCTTCAGTGGTGCTGCCCTCGGAGGATTCCTCAGTGCCGCCCTCCAAGGGGTCATCCAGGGGGTCGAGGCCAGTTTGCTCCAGAGCAGCGGGGGCAGCAGCAACACCCGAAGGAGCGGGTTCCTCTGGGTCCAGAGCTGCAATAAAGAACACACATTAGATGGAGAGAGGCAAAACATTCTAATCAGCATTGCACTTACTTTGAGGAGAACCTACACTGAGGGTACGCTTCTGCTCACTTGCATGCTGGACGCCGACCTGGCTGTCGGTGACCATTCACCCCCTGCCAGCTCCATGGCACACTCTTCGATGCTGGTCTGTTGCCGCAGGTCAGACACACCACCACCATTAACATATTGCAGTGCATGGTACGCAATGCGTGCCTATGTCTCAGGCGTTGTGCTGACAGTTTCGGGGAAAGTGGTCACCACTGAAGGGTGCTCGTTGAGGGGTGAGGGGAAAGGGTTAGATTCTGTTCCTGGGGGAAGGGTCACTTGTTGCATGCCCTTCAGGTGTCTAAGCAGGGTTGGAGATCTGTGCCAAGCATGTGCGGTGTTCCAAGTGGGCTGCTCACTCACCCTTGCTGCTTGAAGAAGGTCGTACATTTTTTCCGACACTGCCTGCCAGAGCGCAGTGGCAGGCTCCTGGCTATCGCCGCTTCTGCCACCTCCTCCAACAATGCCGTGGCAGATGCACCCCTCTGCAGATGGGCAGATCTCCCACTCACCTGACGAAGGAGCAGCACGCTCCGAAAGCTAGTGACGTTTGCTACCAAATAAGCCACATCATTATTAGGGCAGTGCAGGTGCAGTGAGTGCGGCTGGTCAAGGGCCCGTTGGCAACAAGTACTTGTGAGAGATTTTGAAGGCTGCTTTGAGTGTCATGCATCCCTCGGGGTGCTGATTGGCTGCCATTCAATAGGCTGCTGTGTCCAGGGGTGGTGCAATGCTCAAGGCTCCCATTGAAGAGAGGGAATGATCACAAGCTGAGGTTGTGCATGTCAGCATAAAGCTAGTTCTCTGCAGGGCAGCAGTTAAGTCAGTATATTCAAGGGATGGAGGTATTGGGTACCCGCATTATCCGGATCGATGGGGGCATGCGGTGAGTGGGCAGCCATGTCTGTGTGTGGGGGGAGATGGGGAGGGGGGGGGGGGAGGCAATGATGTCTATAATGGGGAGGGGGACCAGCGATGGCTGTATGGGGGAGGGGGCCAGCGATGTCTGTATGGGGGAGGGGGCCAGCGATGTCTGTATGGGGGAGGGGGCCAGCGTTGGCTGTATGGGGGAGGGGGCCAGCGATGGCTGTATGGGGGAGGGGGCCAGCGATGGCTGTATGGGGGAGGGGGCCAGCGATGGCGGTATGGGGGAGGGGGCCAGCGATGGCTGTATGGGGGAGGGGGCCAGCGATGGCGGTATGGGGGAGGGGGGCCATCGATGGCTGTATGGGGGAGGGGGCCATCGATGGCTGTATGGGGGAGGGGGCCAGCGATGGCTGTATGGGGGAGGGGGCCAGCGATGGCGGTATGGGGGAGGGGGGCCATCGATGGCTGTATGGGGGAGGGGGGCCATCGATGGCTGTATGGGGGAGGGGGCCAGCGATGGCTGTATGGGGGAGGGGGCCAGCGATGGCTGTATGGGGGAGGGGGCCAGCGATGGCGGTATGGGGGAGGGGGGCCATCGATGGCTGTATGGGGGAGGGGGCCAGCGATGGCTGTATGGGGGAGGGGGCCAGCGATGGCTGTATGGGGGAGGGGGCCAGCGATGTCTGTATGGGGGAGGGGGCCAACGATGGCTGTATGGGGGAGGGGGACCAGCGATGGCTGTATGGGGGAGGGGACCAGCGATGGCTGTATGGGGGAGGGGGCCAACGATGGCTGTATGGGGGAGGGGGCCAGCGATGGCTGTATGGGGGAGGGGGCCAGCGATGTCTGTATGGGGGAGGGGGCCAACGATGGCTGTATGGGGGAGGGGGACCAGCGATGTCTGTATGGGGGAGGGGGCCAACGATGGCTGTATGGGGGAGGGGGCCAACGATGGCTGTATGGGGGAGGGGGCCAACGATGGCTGTATGGGGGAGGGGGACCAGCGATGGCTGTATGGGGGTTGTGGGCCAGCGATGTCTGTATGGGGGAGGGGGCCAGCGATGGCAGTAGGGGGGAGGGGGGCCATCGATGGCTGTATGGGGGAGGGGGCCAGCGATGGTTGTATGGGGGAGGGGGCCAGTGATGGTTGTATGGGGGAGGGGGCCAGCGATGGTTGTATGGGGGAGGGGGGCCAGCGATGGTTGTATGGGGGAGGGGGGCCAGCGATGGTTATATGGGGGAGGGGGGCCAGCGATGGTTGTATGGGGGAGGGGGCCAGCGATGGTTGTATGGGGGAGGGGGGCCAGCGATGGCTGTATGTGGGAGGGGGACCAGCGATGGCTGTATGGGGGGTTGTGGGAGCCAGTGATAATGCCAGCAATGTCTGTGGAAGGTTGTGGGAGCCAGCGATGAGGCCAGTGATGTCTGCGTGGGGGTTGTGGAGGCCAGCAATGAGGCCAGCGATGTTTGTTGGGGGGGTATGGGGCCAGCGATGAGGCCAGCGATGTTTGTTGGGGGGGCGATGAGGCCAGCGATGCCTGTGGGATTTGAGGGCAGTGATCTGGATGCTGGGAGGTCTTTTCTGCGTTCTCCCAGCAATGTGCACATGCGCGGGTTCCCGCTCATCCCGCTGATTTCAGGCTCTTTGGCACGAATAGGCCCCACCCCCTGAGTGTTTAATGATATTCACGACTGGACCCTCTGCAGTGCACAGAGTGGGGAGATTCAGGTCTGAAGCTGCACTGAAAAAACAGGCATGATCTCGACCAGTTTTCCTAACAATTCAGAACTTTTGAGAGAATCGCCCCCTGTGTTTTCCCTGCAAGTTTAGCTCCTCCCAATAAGCACATGACTCTGTCCCTGTCAATCAACCTAATAAAAACTCTACTCTGAAACCCAGACAAGAATAAATAAACATAAATGCGTTAGCTTAGCTTAAAACAAATACTCCAGGTCTAAAATGAGTACATATCCTGTGCTCCCAGGTATCAATATAAAAGACTGCTTCAACAAATCAGCACCTTACAAAATAGATCTGAATTCCAAACATACTCTTTACAAAAAACACAATGGCTGGAATTTTCTTGCCATTCATGCTGGCGGGATTCTCCAATCCCACCAGCAGTGCACCCCCACCCGCAGGTTTCCCATCGACGTGGGGGTGATGTCAATGGAAATTCCCATTAACAGCGGCAGAACCAGAGAATCCCTCCACGAGCAAACAACGTGTCTGTGGTGAACCATAGTTGGTTATCACTATGAGTGCTGAGCCATGGATGGTCAGCACTATGGGTGTTTGTAGATATGTTACTGTTGTCACTGTTGGGGTTAGGATTGGGCTGTTCTACCTGTTGATATTGTTCTGTGGTACACTCCAGTTGGCTCCGCCTACCTGGAGGAGTATAAAGGTCACTGCACTGCCTGGTGACCCTTTAGTCTGGGATTGTATTGTTATGCAGTATGCTCCATTCTTGTTACTAATAAAAGCCTTTATTTCCCGGGTACGATCCAGCCTCCCGAGTGATTTAATCGCGCATCAGTTTTATTACGAACAAAATTTTGGTAAAAAAAACCATGGAGCAAATGTTGAAACCCGATCGGCTTACTTTAGATCCACGTGCGGCGGGAGCGTCGAACACTTTCGACCATTGGTTAAAGTGTTTTCAAGACTATATCGATGCCTCAACAGCCATTCAAAACAACGCCGATAGACTGCGGGTCCTCCACGCAAGGGTAAGCGACACTGTATACTCATCAATCCGCGATGCCCAAGACTACAAAGGGGCCATCGAACTACTTAAGAAACGGTACAACAAACCGCCAAACGAGATCCATGCTTGACACCTTCTAGCCATTCGACGGCGGCAGCCCGGCGAAACGTCAGGACAGTACCTGCGCGAACTTCAGCAGCTAGCCAGAGCCTGCAACTGCAAGCCAGTGTCGGCGGCCCAGTATACGAACGACTTGATCCGAGATGCGTTCGTGGTGGGAATCGGCTCATCGTATATTCGCCTTCGGCTGCTAGAGCAAGGTAATCTAGACCTCGCTAAGACGGTGGAATTGGCTGACACGATGGAAATGGCCTCCAGAAGTCTAGAAACTTACCCCACCGACCACGTGGGAACATCGTGGCAAGTACAGCCACCGACTCGACTTTACCCAGCGGCTCCGAAAAACTGCGTGATTGTGCATTCAACCTCGGACCTGACGGCGGCGGCAGCTCCAGGAGGCCCGCGGTGCTATTTCTGTGGATTGGCGAAACACCCTCGGCAGCGATGTCCAGCTAGAACGGTATTTTGCTCTGCGTGTGGGAAGAAAGGGCATTATGCCAAAGTCTGCAGGGCCAAACCACCCTCCGAGCATAGCAGCGCGGCGTGTGATTCTCCAGAGCCTGTCTCCTTGTCTCCAACTTCTTCGAGGTCTTCCACCACGTGCGATTCCAGAGTGCCGCCATTCCTGATGACGAAGACGCAAGACACGTGCGACCTGCAGGGGCCGCCACTTTTAGCGCCACCGACCACGTGCGATCCATGGGCGCAGCCATTTTGGTCGGCACCGACCGTAGACGACCAGCAGGGGTCATCATCATCAACCATCTCAGCTGCCTGCAGTTGCACTCAAGACCCAACGGTGGCTTCAATCACCCTGGACCAGTCCAAGCCCCACAGACTGGACAAGTCCATGATGGGCATAGAGGTAAATGGACGCCTAATTCATTGTTTGTTTGACAGCGGGAGCACGGAAAGTTTCATTCACCCTGACACCGTGAAACGGTGCGGTCTCCGAGTACGGACTGTCAGACAGACAATTTCGATGGCGTCGAGGTCCTGGTCTGTTATCGTGCTAGGGAGCTGCGTGGTCAACCTAACGGTGCGGGGCACAGTTTATGAGAACTTCAGGCTCCTCGTGTTACCGCACCTTTGCGCTCCAATACTCCTGGAACTAGACTTTATTGTCCACCTGAGGAGTGTAACCCTGCAGTACGATGGGCCACTCCCTCCACTTTTAGTGGGAGCACAGCAGCCTCCAAATTGCCCAGCGCGCTCCACGTGTAGCCTCTCGACACTCAGAATCACCCCACCATCCTTATTCGAGAATCTCGTGCCAGGCTGCAAGCCCATCGCAACTAAGAGCAGGCGTTACAGCGCTGAGGATCGGATCTTTATTCGATCTGAAGTTCAGCGGCTCCTCAAGGAAGGGATCATTCAACCTAGCACTAGTCCATGGAGAGCGCAAGTCGTGGTGGTTAAAACTGGAGACAAACCCCGGATGGTCATAGACTATAGTCAGACCATTAATAGATACATGCAGCTGGATGCGTATCCTCTCCCGTGCATATCTGACATGGTCAACCAGATTGCGCAGTACCGGGTGTTCTCCACCATTGACTTGAAGTCAGCTTACCACCAGCTCCCCATTCGCCCAGAGGACAGAAAATATACGGCCTTTGAGGCGGATGGTCGTCTTTACCACTTTTTAAGGGTTCCCTTTGGCGTCACGAATGGGGTCTCGGTCTTCCAGCGTGCAATGGACCGAATGGTGGACCAGAACGGGCTGCGGGCCACCTTCCTGTACCTGGATAAGATCACTATCTGCGGCCATGACCAGCAGGATCATGATGCCAACCTCCTTAGATTTTTACGCACTGCGTCTCGCCTGAATCTGACCTACAACAGGGAGAAGTGCGTATTTAGCAAGCGACGCCTAGCAATTCTCAGATACGTGGTGGAAAACGGGGTCCTTGGCCCTGATCCAGACCATATGCGTCCCCTCCTTGAACTTCCCCTGCCCACTAGTATCAAAGCACTGAGAAGATGCTTAGGTTTCTTTTCATATTATGCACAGTGGGTTCCCAATTATGCAGACAAAGCCCGTCTGCTCATCAAGTCTACCTCTTTTCCCCTAGCAGCAGAGGCTCACTTAGCCTTTGAAGGGGTAAAAGCCGACATCGCGAAAGCCACGATGCACGCTGTTGATGAGTCCATCCCCTTTCAGGTGGAGAGTGATGCATCTGATTTCGCCCTGGCCGCCACACTTAACCAGGCAGGAAAGCCCGTCGCCTTTTTCTCTCGCACCCTCCAAGGCCCTGAAATTCGGCACTCCGCGGTGGAAAAAGAGACTCAGGCCATTGTGGAGGCCGTCCGGCATTGGCGCCATTACTTGGCGGGAAAACGATTCACCCTGCTCACGGACCAGCGGTCCGTGGCGTTCATGTTCAACAACACGTTACGAGGTAAGATCAAAAATGATAAAATCTTGAGGTGGAGAATCGAACTCTCCACCTACAACTATGATATCATGTACCTTCCGGGGAAGCTCAATGAGCCCCCAGACGCCCTGTCGCGTGGAACATGTGCAAGTGTGCAGGAGGATCGATTACAGGCCCTCCACAATGATCTCTGCCATCCGGGGATCACTCGGCTCTTCCATTTCCTAAAGGCCCGGAATCTACCCTACTCAGTGGATGATGTCAGGTCCATAACCCGAAGCTGCCAGGTATGTGCTGAATGGAAACCGCACTTCTACCGACCTGACAGGGCACACCTCATTAAGGGCACTCGCCCTTTTGAAAGACTGAGTGTGGACTTCAAGGGCCCCCTCCCTTCGACAGATCGGAACGTGTACTTCCTCAATGTGATTGACGAGTACTCACGATTCCCTTTTGCCATTCCCTGTTCAGACATGACCGCTGCCACGGTCATCAAAGCATTACGGGATCTTTTCACCCTGTTCGGTTACCCCAGCTATATCCACAGTGATAGGGGCTCGTCATTTATGAGTGACGACTTGAGGCAATACCTGCTCTCAAAAGGGATTGCCTCAAGTAGAACTATGAGTTACAACCCCAGGGGTAACGGACAGGTTGAAAGAGAAAATGCTACAGTCTGGAAGGCTGTCTTACTGGCGTTGAGGTCTAAAGGTCTTCCAGTCTCCTGTTGGCAAGAGGTACTCTCTGATGCGCTCCATTCCATCTGGTCCCTCCTGTGTACGGCAACCAACGCTACTCCACATGACAGGATGTTTTCTTCCCTCGGAAGTCTTCCTCTGGGACCTCATTGCCGTCTTGGTTGATGTACTCAGGACCTGTCCTCCTGCGGCAGCATGTTAGGACCCGCAAGTCCGACTCTTTGGTTGAACAGGTCCATCTCCTCCACGCCAACCCTCAATATGCCTATGTGGCATATCCTGACGGGCAAGAGGACACGGTCTCTATTAGAGATCTGGTGCCTGCAGGGGACTTGGAAACCCCAGTCGCTCCCACACCCCTAGTTAGGGACCCCTTGACCTTTATCTCCCCTCCTGACACGGCGCGGGCAGTATCGGGACCACCACTTAATCCTCTTACTCCCGTGTACAGCTTGCCTGAGTCCAGGAGATTGTCGCCACCTCGAGGCGTGCTCGAGTCCAGCAGATTGTCGCCACCTTGTGGTCCACCTGTCCGTGAGGAACTGGAGGACTCACTGGACACCGCCTTGGAGAGAAGGTCACCATGGTCACCAGAACCGGCGTTACCGCCAGTGTTGAGGAAGTCGCAGAGATGGTGGGGTCCTCCAATACGACTGAACTTGTGAATATATGAACAGTTGTTCTGTTTTTTTTTGCCCCGCCGGCCTTTGTTTTAAAGGAGGGGTGAATGTGGTGAACCATAGTTGGTTACCACTATGAGTACTGAACCATAGATGGTCAGCACTATGGGTACTTGTAGATATGTTACTGTTGTCACTGTTGGGGTTAGGGTTGGGCTGTTCTACCTGTTGATATTGTTCTGTGGTACACTCCAGTTGGCTCCGCCTACCTGGAGGAGTATAAAGGTCACTGCACTGCCTGGTGACCCTTTAGTCTGGGATTGTATTGTATATAGTATGCTCCATTCTTGTTAGTAATAAAAGCCTTTATTTCCCGGGTACGATCCAGCCTCCCGAGTGATTTAATCGCGCATCAGTGTCACCTCCCGCTGGTAGGAAATCTGCAGCTGAACGGCAGGAGAATTTTTCACAAGAATCTGTCCTGCTGGTGGACAGAACATACCCAGGGATGGTAATGATGGTGTCTGGGGTGTTATCTGTAAGATATGATTCCGTGAGAATGACTCTGTCAAGCTTGACTAGTCTGTGAGACAGCCCTCCCAATTTTAGCACTGGCCCCCAGATGTTAGTAATGGTGACTTTTCAGCGCCAACAGGGCTGTTTATTTTGCTGTTGTCTTTTCTGGTGCCTAGGTCAATGCGAGGTGGTCCATCCGGCTTCATTTCTTTGTTGAGACTTTTAGCGATTGATACAACTGAGTGGCTTGGTAGGCCATTTTGGAGGTCAGTTGAGAGTCAACCACATTGCTGTGGCTCTGGAGTCACGTAGGTCAGACCAGGTAAGGCCGGCAGATTTCCTTCCCTAAAGGATATTCGTGAATCAGGTGAGTCTTTCCAACAATCGACAATGGTTTCATGGTCATCAGTAGATTCTTAATTCCAGATTTTTAAATTGAATTCAAATTCCACCATCTGCCACGGTGAGATTCAAACCTGGAGCCCAGAATATTAGCTGAGTTTCAGGATTAATAGTCTGGTGATAATACAATTAGGCCATCATCTCCCCTGTGATTCAAATGTTCACTATATTTGTAATTATTACAACGTTTGGAAAACAATGTAATAATAGATTTAGAAAGGTTATTACCAACACTTTTTCAGAGAGTTTCAGCATTTCATAGAATCCCTACAGTGAAGAAGGAGGCCATTCAGCCCATCGGGCCTGCACTGACAACAATCCCACCCAGGCTCTATCCCTGCAACCCCACATATTTGCCTTGCGAGTCCCCTTGACACTAAGGGGCAATTTAGCATGGCCAATCAACTTAAGTCCACATATTTTTGGAGTGTAGGAGGAAACCCACACAGCCACGAGGAGAATTTGCAAACTCCACACAGTCACCCAAGGCAGGAATTGCACCTGGGTCCCTTCTGCTGTGAGGCAGCAATGCTAACCATGGCACCACCTCAAATAACTACCTTTACGTAAGGCAAATCTTGGTTCTATTGACTATTTAAAACAAAATTAAACATTTTTATTTGAAATATTCTACACGTGTTAATTAAATGTATGATTATGTTGATTATAGTTAGTTGGCTGCAGTAAAGTTTTAAGAAGGGAAATCTTGTCCAGTGGTTTTCTTTTCATCAACATTCTGGGGATTCCCGCCCCCTCGCCTCCCGCTATGATTACATCTCCAATGTGTTTTTTAAAGGTAATGGTGTGGTGAACCATCTTTGGTTCACCACTGGGGGTTGTTATTATGTTACTGTTGGGCTAGGGTGTTGTTACTGTGGGGGTTGTACAATGTTGTTGGGTTAGGGTGTTTACCTGTTATAAGAGTTATCATGGCACATTCCAGTGGGGTCCCGCCTCCGGTGGCGAGGTATAAGACCCCCTGCTCCGGCAGGACCCCTTCAGTCTGAACTGGTGTATTTGTGTTAGTAGTTCCATTGTTACTCTATTAAAGCCTTCAATATCGAAGCCTTGGTTCCACGTGCTTAATTGTCGCGCATCAATTTAATAGAGTAACAGAAAACTCACAGCTGTACAACAAAAAAAACCAGAGAGTATGGAACAGATCCTAAAACCGGATCGTCTGACACTGGACCCACGTGCGGTCGGTGCCGCTAACACATTCGACCATTGGTGGAAGTGTTTTGAGGACTACCTGGCAGCCTCGGTAGCTATCACTACAGACAGTGATAAACTCCAGGTCCTCCACGCAAGGGTAAGCGACACGATTTATCTAGCCATTCGTGCAGCTCCCACTTACCCAGGTGCCGTCGAGCTCCTAAAAAAAAGATACACGAAGCCACCCAACGAGATACATGCTCGTTACCTCCTCGCTACACGACGTCGGCAGTCGGGCGAAACCATGGAGGACTATGCCAATGAGCTCCTGCAGCTTGCCAGGGGTTGCGATTGTAAGGACGTATCAGCCGAACAATATATGTACGACCTCGCCCGAGACGCATTCGTAGCAGGGGTAGGGTCCTCGTACATCAGGCTTAAATTGCTGGAAAAGGGGAAACTCGACTTGACCCAAGCAATGGAGATGGCCGTGATGCTGGAAGCGGCATCGAAGAGCTTGGCGCTGTACCCCGAGGACCACGTGCAGTCAACGTGGTTGGAGCAAGCTCAGCTCCCTCCTCGCCCCGCTAACCCGCGCTCCCAGATCGATCCGACGACGGCGGCAGCTCCAGGTGGCCAGCGATGCTATTTTTGTGGTGGGGCCAAGCATCCACGGCAACAGTGTCCGGCAAGAACGGCAATCTGCAGCCAGTGCGGTAAAAAAGGCCACTACGGCAAAGTCTGCAGGTCCAAAGCTAAAAACGGCAGTGCAGCTTGTAACCCTCCAGAACGGAGACAATCTCCTTCGGCGTCGCAGTACCCACAAGGTCCGACCACGTGCGATCCCAGGACGGCGCCATCGTGGCTGACAGAGGAGGAGGAAGACCACCAGGAGTCGCTGCGCTTGGCGCCCTCGCCCACGTGTGATTCATGGGGGCGGCCATCATGGTCCACGACGACTAGGAGCAACCAGCAGGGGTCCTCAGCATCCACATCGGCAGCATGCAGTGACGCCCAGGGGCCAACGGTGGCGTCGATCTCCCTGGATCAGACCAGGCACTACAGACTTGAAAATTCCATGATGGATATAAAGGTTAGTGGTCGAACTGTGAATTGTCTGTTTGACAGTGGGAGCACCGAAAGTTTCATACACCCTGAAACTGCTAAAAGGTGTGGACTCCGGGTTCTCCCTGCCAAGCAGACAATTTCCATGGCATCACGGTCCCGGTCTGTACCGATCCAAGGACGATGTATGGTAACTCTTGAGGTACAGGGCACAATTTACGAGCAATACAGGCTCCTTGTGTTACCTCACCTTTGCGCGCCAATTCTCCTCGGACTAAACTTTATGGTCCACATGAAGAGTGTGATCCTACAGTACGGTGGGCCACTCCCTTCACTGGCAGTAGGGAATCAGCCGCAGCCTCCAAATTGCCCAAAGCGCCCCGCATGCAATCTATCCACCCTGAAAATCACTACACCATCCCTTTTTTAAAATCTGGTACCTGGCTGCAAGCCCATCGCTACTAAAAGTAGGCGTTACAGCGCTGAGGACCGGATCTTTATTAGATCTGAGGTTCAGCGGCTCCTCAAGGAAGGGATCATACAGGCCAGTGCTAGTCCGTGGAGAGCGCAGGTCGTGGTAGTCAAAAGCGGGAACAAACCTCGGATGGTCATCGACTATAGTCAGACCATTAATCGTTATACGCAGCTGGATGCGTATCCTCTCCCGCGCATTTCTGATATGGTCAATCAGATTGCGCAGTACCGAGTGTTTTCTACCATAGACCTTAAGTCCGCTCCCCATCCGCCCAGAGGACCGACAATATACGGCTTTTGAGGCGGATGGTCGTCTATACCAATTCCTCAGGGTTCCATTTGGTGTCACCAATGGGGTCTCGGTCTTCCAGCGTGCTATGGACCGAATGGTGGACCAGAACGGGTTGCGGGCTACCTTCCCGTACCTGGATAACGTCACCATCTGCGGCCATGACCAGCAGGACCACGACACGAATCTCCAACACTTTCTGCGCACTGCATCTCGCCTGAATCTGACCTATAACTGGGAGAAGTGCGTATTCCGTACACGTAGGTTAGCCATCCTCGGATACGTGGTGGAAAACGGGGTCATTGGCCCTGATCCAGACCGTATGCGCCCACTTACTGAACTTCCTTTGCCCGCTAGCACGAAAGCACTGAGGAGATGCCTCGGGTTCTTTTCGTATTATGCACAGTGGGTCCCCAACTACGCGGACAAAGCTCGTCCGCTCATTAAGTCCACGACCTTCCCACTTACGCCGGAGGCCCAATTGGCCTTCAAGGCTTTGAAAAGCGACATCTCGAAAGCCACGATGCACGCGGTGGATGAATCCATTCCTTTCCAGGTGGAGAGTGATGCATCTGATTTCGCCCTAGCCGCCACACTAAACCAGGCAGGCAGGCCCGTCGCGTTCTTTTCCCGCACCCTTCAAGGCCTCGAAATTCGGCACTCAGCGGTGGAGAAGGAGGCTCAGGCCATTGTGGAGGCAGTCAGACACTGGCGCCATTACCTGGCAGGGAAGCGGTTCACCCTGATCACGGATCAACGATCCGTGGCGTTTATGTTCAGCAACACGCAGAGGGGCAAGATCAAGAACGATAAGATCTTGCGGTGGAGAATTGAGCTCTCCACCTATAATTACGATATTATGTATCGTCCGGGGAAGCTCAATGAGCCCTCGGATGCCCTCTCGCGCGGAACATGCGCCATCATGCAGGAGGACCGCTTGAAGGCTCTCCACAATGATCTGTGTCATCCTGGAGTCACCAGACTCTACCACTTCGTCAAAGCCCGCAACCTGCCCTAATCGGTGGAGGATGTCAGGTCAGTGACGAGAAGCTGTCGGATTTGCGCAGAATGCAAACCACACTTTTATCGATCAGACCGGGCACAATTGGTCAAGGCCACTCGCCCTTCTGAGAGGCTGAGTGTGGATTTTAAGGGCCCCCTTCCCTCAACGGACCGGAATGTCTATTTCCTCAACATAATAGACGAGTATTCCCGGTTTCCGTTTGTTGTCCCCTGTGCGGACACGTCAACTGCCACCGTCATCAAGGCATTCAGTGAGCTTTTTACCCTGTTCGGGTACCCCTGCTACATTCATAGCGACAGGGGCTCGTCGTTCATGAGCAACGACTTGAGGCAATTCCTGCTCTCATTCGGGATTGCCTCTAGTAGAACCACGAGCTACAACCCTAGGGGTAACGGACAGGTGGAAAGGGAGAATGCTACAGTCTGGAAGGCTGTCTTACTGGCACTGAAATCCAGGGGCCTTCCAGTCTCCCGTTGGCAGGAGGTCCTTCCAAATGCGCTCCATTCTATCCGCTCCCTCCTGTGTACGGCAACCAATGCTACTCCCCACGAGAGGATGTTCTCATTCCCTCGGAAGTCGTCCTCGGGAACCTCATTGCCAGCCTGGTTGACGTACCCAGGACCCGTCCTTCTGCGGCGACATGTGAGGGCTCGCAAGTCCGACCCCTTGGTCGAACCGGTCCAACTCCTCCACGCCAACCCTCAGTATGCCTATGTGGCATATCCTGACGGGCGAGAGGACACTGTCTCCATTAGAGACCTGGCGCCCGCAGGGGACGTAGCAACTCCTGTCGCTCCTATTCCCCCAGTCACAAATCCACTACTCCTCATTGCTTCCCCAGACGTGGCGCGGTCAGCACCGGGACCAGTGCATAACACTTTTACTCCCATGTACAGCTTGCCTGAGACTCGGAGATCGGCGCCACCATCATCACCACCACCACCACCACCAAACGTTCCAGGATCCCCTGCACCATCGCCTCACCAGGGCCGGCCGGCCCGGGAGTCCTTGAGGGGACAGCCAGACGTTGCTTTGGAAAGAACGCCACCACAAGCACCTGCTCCGGTTTCGCAACCGGTGTTGAGGAGATCACAGCGTCGGTGCGGTCCTCCAGACCGTCTGGACTTGTGAATTCTGTGAATTGTCTGTTTATATGACCTGTTTTTCTTGCACCCCGCCACCTTTTGTTCTTAAAGGAGGGGTGAATGTGGTGAACCATCGTTGGTTCACCACTGGGGGTTGTTATTATGTTACTGTTGGGCTAGGGTGTTGTTACTGTGGGGGTTGTACAATGTTGTTGGGTTAGGGTGTTTACCTGTTATAAGAGTTATCATGGCACATTCCAGTGGGGTCCCGCCTCCGGTGGCGAGGTATAAGACCCCCTGCTCCGGCAGGACCCCTTCAGTCTGAACTGGTGTATTCGTGTTAGTAGTTCCATTGTTACTCTATTAAAGCCTTCAATATCGAAGCCTTGGTTCCACGTGCTTAATTGTCGCGCATCAAATGGTTTGTCGAAGTCTGGGTGTGGTTGACTCTGCCTCCTGGAGCTCAACATTAAAGTACCTTGTAAACAGCTCTTCCAGACTCCAGTGTAAATATCAGACCACTGAATGACAGCATGATAAGGAAAAGACCTTCTAAGAAATCCTTTTAGCTCAGAATTTTATATTCAGCTTCAATTGTATAATATTTTTTCCCCCACAGCTCACACTTCACTGCGTTTCTTTGAAACCTTTCTGCCTGGCTGTCATAGGAGATTAAAGAAAAGAATTTGCATTTATATAGGGCCTTTCATGTCCTCAGGACATCTCAAAACACTTCACTGCCGATGAATTACTTTTGAAGTATCGTCACTGTTGTTGGCAGTCGACTTGCACACATCAAGTCATAAAAGCAGCAGATGAGATCAATGGCTAGTTAATTTGCATTTTACTGGCATTGATTGGGGTATAAATATTGACCAAGTCTGCAGTATCTTGCAAAGATGGGCAAACACCCAAATAGATTAACCAACAAATGGTTTATTAAGATAAGTAAGTATGTGCAGAGAGTGATATAAAGGCTACCATACTCCACAACTCCAGACTCCTAACAGCAAGGAAAATCCAGGCTCAGCTCTGGCCTGATTGACCAAACAGGTCACATGGCCCTCCAAGAGCCTGCTCCTTAAAGGAGCACACTTCCCCAAAGTCACAGGAAGAACCTCTTCCTATAGGTTGGAGCTTATTTATGTCCACCTAAGTTGGCAGATGGGACTTCAACCTGATGCCGCATCCAAAAGACTGCACTTTTAATCATGCAGCTTCCTGTTAGTGTTTCTCTTGGAGCATCAGCCTCGTATACATTGAGTGAGTGCTGGATTTATTAGTACTGTAGGAATGGGGTGAAAACTACAACTTGATGGGTGTGTGTTAAATTCTCTGTCACAGATACCGTCTACATGAACTTTAATTATCCAGCTCAATTGAAAGATTGCTTCCAACGTGATTATAATGCGAAACAAATAGTCATTGTCATACTCTCCAGGCTTGTAGCAGCAGAATGTAAACTGAAGCTACCTCTCCCACTGAATGTTTCCAGCATTTTCTGTTGTTTTTACTGTCGTCGCTCTCTTGTTTTGATCCACCGTGTGATCCAGGGCAAGGGACTGAGTGACTCAGTGCTAAGGAGAGTGCTGCACTCTTTGAGCTCCTGTCTTCAACTGGGATATTGTCTGCTTGCAGGTGATCTTGCAGAGCAATCACCAATACTTAAAGGGACAGATTTTCTGGCGATTATTGTATTGCTGTTTGTGGGATCATTTGATTTACAGTTTGCTGGCCACGTTTCCCACACTTCTGCAATGGTTGTTCTTTGGCAATGTTTCATTTGCTGCGGGGTGCTTTGGGATTTTGGTTTGATTTATTGCCATTGATTTACTGTTTTGGGATGTGAAAAGTATTGTTCATTGAGTGCCATACAAGCAAAAGATACCATTCACACACACAACGAAAAGGATTGGGTGCAGAATATAATGTTGCAGCTACATGTAGGGTGAAGATAAAGATCAGCTTAATGTATGATAGGACCATTCAAAAGTCTCATGACAGCAGGAAAGATGTTCTTGAATCTGTTGGTACATGTTTTCAGACTTTTGTATCTTTTTCCCAATGGAAGAAGGTAGAAGAGAGTATGTCTGGAGTTTGTGGGGTCCTTGATTATGCTGGCTGCTTTCCTGAGGCAGAGAGAAGCGTAGACAGAATCAATGAATGGCAGGCTGGTTTGCGTGATGGACTGGGTTACATACACAACCCTTTGTAGCTTCTTGCAGTCTTGGGCAGAGCAAGAGCTATGCCAAGCTGTGATACAACCAGCACAATGTTAATGCAGATGAATGTGACGTGTACCTCTGGTTGATTCTTTAAGGTGCAGATTATCTAGTGTAAGGTCACAAATGATTTATCTAGAATTAGGCCCCTAGTTAAAAGGAACTTACCCTGAAAATGTTGTGTTAGAATTTCATGGGCAACTGGCAAATGGGAGCAACCAAGTACTTCAGTCTAATAACCAGGCTTAACTCATTTGGTTAAAAACAAATTGAAATACTCTTCCACCTTACCACTAAGTGTGGAATAAATAATTTTTGTATTAAATGTTAACTATACTACTGAGCACAATGCCGGAATGATTTTTGGCTGAACTGGGGCTATTTTTTGGGTGAAAAAGGTTTTTCTCATATCTCCTCTAAACCTCCTGCCTCTTACCTTAAATCTACACCCTCCAATCATTGATCCGTGAAAAGGGGAAAAGTTTATTCCTGTCTACTCTATGCCCCTCATAATTTTATACATCTCAATCATGTTGCCCCTCAGTCTCCTCTGCTCCAAGGAAAACAACCCCAGTCTATCCAATCTCTCTTCATAACATGCACACCAAGGTCCTCTGATCCTCAATGCTTCGCAGGGACCAACCAATCATCTTGCATTCCCTTGTCTTGTTTGTCCTACCTAAGTGCATTACCTCATACTTATCCAGATTGAATTCCATTTGCCACTAGTCAGCCCATCTGATCAAGATGTCGATATCCTCCTGTAATATAAGGCTATCCTCCTCACTATTCATCACCCTACCAATTTTTGCATCATCCGCAAACTTACTGATCAACCCTCCTACATTCAGGTCTAAATTATTTATATAAACAACTAAGGCTGCAACACTGATCCCTGCAGAACCCCACTAGACACAGTCTTCCGGTCTGAAAAATACCCCTTGACCATCACTCTTCCTGCCACTCAGCCAACTCTGGATCCAATTTGACAAATTTCCTTGGACCCCACAGGCTCTTACCATCGCTATCGGTCTCCCATGTGAGACCTTGTAAAAAACCTTGCTGAAGTCCAAGAAGACTTTGTCAAATGCATTGCCTTCATCTACATACTTGGTCACCTCTTCAAAAAGTGGCACGGTGGCACAGTGGTCAGCACTACTGCCTCACAGCACCAGGGACCAGGGTTCAGTTCCTGGCTTGGGTCACTGTCTGTGCGAAGTCCGCATGTTCTCCCCGGTTTCCTCTGGCAGCTCTAGTTTCTTCCCACAGTCTGAAAGATGTGCTGGTTAGGTGCATTGGCCATGCTAAATTCTCTCTCAGTGTACCTGAACAGCCAGAGTGTGGTGAGTAGGGGATTTTCACAGTAACTTCATTGCAGAGTTAATCTATGCCTACTTGTGACACTAATGAAATAAAAAAAAACATTCATTCAAGTTGGTCAGCCATGATCGTCCCTTCGCAAATTTATGCTGACTTTTCTTGATTAATCCCTGCCTCTCCAAATGCAGATTCATTCTGTTTCTCAGAATTGCTTCCAATGGTTTCCCCACCACTGAGATTAACCTGACTGGCCTGTAGCCTCCTGATTTACCCCTTCCTCCCTCTTATTCATCATAAAGTGCTTGGAGACATTCTGAGGTTGTGAATGACATTATACAGATGCAAGTTATTTTCTATTGCAGAGGAGGTAGGAACAGGGCAAGTGAGGAAGACCTTGCACAGTGGGTGGATGCTGGCGAACCATCAAAAAATAGCTTGAGGGCAAACAGGAAGGGTAATAGGAGTCAAAAACTGAAAAATACATAGACAGTCCCCACACTTACACAAAACAGCGGTCTATGTTTGGCAAATGATACTGACTGCTTGCCATTGCCATTGGCATCAGTTACAAAGCATACAAAAGGGGCTGAACTACTTCAGGGAGTTCAGCAGTTTTGGCTGTGACCTTTTAGACATTAATTATGTTCTGAGAAGCAGTCTCCCCGACCAATAAACTACCAACATTAAAGAGCTGTCGAAAAGTGATTTCAATTGAAATCGGAGCTGATGAGGAACAAGGCAATGCAATGTTATTTTTTCTTCCAGATTCAGACTCACAACCAAACTGATTTTTAAATTCTTCCAAAGCAAATTTGATAGATTCAGCAGCGCAGAATCAGTGGTGTAAGACCCTCTCCCCTCAGCAGTGCTGGGATAGAATGTTTTTCAAAAAAAAAGCTCTGTTAAGTCAAAACATGATGTGGAGATGCCGGCGTTGGGCTGGGGTAAACACAGTAAGAAGTCTCACAACACCAGGTTAAAGTCCAACAGGTTTATTTGTCAAAACATGCCAGTAACATTTACTCTCATGCTTTGGGTTTATGGTGTGTCCAATGGATTTTCAACCCATTGCCGCTTCTCATAGGCCTCAGAAAGCCCTCTTGAAGAGAGATGTGCTGCTGTGGGCCTTTGGGCTGCTATGAGTGCACTGCCAATCGGGGGTGATGAATGAAAGATTGTGGGTGGAATTCTCCCATATTTTTCAGTTTCAGTGAGAAAACCTGAGAGAATCCCGCCAGCATTGTCAATGAGGAAAATCATCAAACCTGTAATGACTTCAGTGAGGCCATTGAGATTGGCCGCTTGGAGTATGAACTTTGATTGAGATGCTTATTTCCTGCCCAGTCAGGGAGTCTTTTCTGAAGAAATATAACTGGGAGTGTCAGGTCTCCTCCGAATGCTGACACTGAACCTGTAGCACTCCATGAACTATAACAGAGCTTGGAAATAAAAGGGAATCTGCTGAAGGGATACCAGCCTCTGCTGACTTATTTCAAAACCTTCAGCCACTTTGAAACAAAAAGTTACGTTAGTTTCACAGCACGCTTGAGCAATCTGCCTCTGATTTGCTTGCCCAGAATTACTTCCTCTCAATAATCAAGTGGGGAGTGTTGTTCTTCCCAATGCTAGGGAGAACAACACCTCCCCAGCATTGTTCCAAGTCTAGTTAAGGGGGGTGGCAGCCAGGAAGATAGTATGACAATTCACTGAGGGAGCCCTGATCAGGATACTAGGTGGGGTACAGCAGAGCTGTGACATCCTCCAATCTCACACGGGCAGCCAATCAACCAGCAAGGTCACTAGCTCCCGTGTGGGAGGTAATGGCAGTGACAGTGAGTGCCAGCTCACCACATAACAGGACAGGGATCCAGTGAAGGAAGAAGAATTCCGACTTAGAGGCGTTCAGTTATAATCCCACAGATGGTTCATCATGCAGCTAGGGTAGGTTTGCATTTAAAGTCTCCCGCAGCACCCCCTAATATACCTCCATGATGATCACACACCCAGCCACCTCACAGGGTCTCAACACTCATCCTGCTGCTGCCCACTCCCCCTCCCACCTCCCCCATTATCCCCCCCAGTGGCTCCTCCCCTCCTCAAACCCCTGCTCCCACTCACCTCCCATGCACTCATTACCCTCTGACCTGCCACCGGTCCTGCCTACACCCTCCCCAGCTGTCTCACTGCAGGACAAACCAGAGCACAGTCGGCGTGAGCGGACACAGCCAGCCAGAGTGAAGCTTGAGCTGAAGACCCTCATTGAGTTCGAGGAGAGAGCCCTTGAGCTTTCCGTGGAGGAGCAAGACTACACCTGAGCTGAGGGCGAGGTGGGGGCAAGAGACAAGAGTGAGAATCCTTAACACATCCAGTCAAGGCACCATTCTCCACAAATGCTGTCAGACATGCTGATTTCCAATACAATCTGTTTTTATTTCAGATTTCCAGCATCCACAGTATTTTGCTTGTTTCATTCTCTAAGCTTGTGGATTCCACCCTCTTCCAGGCTACCTCGTTGCCCATTCTGGTTAAATCCAATTGGATTATCTCTGTGCTTAATTTGGCCCTCAAACTCCAGATGGTAGTATATGTCCAGACCTCTGGAAGATTACTTTCCTACATCCTTATTTTACCCCACATCTGCTGTAAACCTCATCCATGCTTTTGCTCACCTTCAGACTAGATTTGGATCTTTCTGGTTTCCCATGATCCACTGTTTGCAAACTGTAAATAGTCCATTTCCCAGCCCCTAACCTCTGGACTTACACAAAGACCTGCTCTCTCAGCAACTCATTCAAACCAACCATTATTGATTTCCCAATCCTTAATACATCAAATTCATAATCCCTGTCTTCCTCCATGACTCTGCCCCAAAATCTGTAACCATCTCCCTACCAACAGTAATCGTACCATCAAATGGGGGTCAAGTTTTGTCTGACTGTATCCACTTAACAGATTCCACATCCTACCTCCATGTTTATTGATTTGTGTTCGTCCTGAGGTATTGTCAGACTTTTCTTCCTCCCTGAATAGTCTTTGGAAAAGCTGAAAAATAAATTAAAACTATTTACAGCTTTTTTAAAAAATTGATCTTGCGGCCTTGCAATATGGTTTCCATGGCATTTTAAGATGAAGCAGAATATCTGACAGGAAGAACACACAATTAATATTGATTAGCATTGTTAGGTTGTGTGAAAGCAGTTTTGGCCAATGTTCTATCAAACACAGCCTTGATAAAGGTCAAATGAAACCAAGTTAAATCTGTGAGGGTATTTAAAAGGAAGCCAAAGTTCTTGGGTCAGAAAAGTTTCTATTTAAGCTGAAGACATGGATATGAGAAGAAATATGGTGGTGGGATGAGTGGGGAGGAGCTATTCTCTTGACTGATAATGAGGTTGTGAAGGTAATACTCAAGGATGCAGAATGATTTATACCCAGCTTAAGCAGAGCAGGTCATCTGTGGAGATAAATACTGCAAAATGCTTGGCAGAGCGAGTGAGGGTACATATAGGACAATCTAGATTTGGCAAAATATTAGCATCTGGTTCACTAATATCCTTTAGGGAAGAAATCTGCTGTCCTTACCTGGTCAGGCCTACATGTGACTCCAGAGCCACAGAAACGTGGTTGACTCCCAACTGCCCTCTGAAATGGCCCAGCAAGTCACTCAGTTCAAGGGCAACTAGGGATGGGCAATAAATACTGGTCAACCAATGACACCCATGTCCCATGAATGAATAAAAAAAGTATTGCGCTGTAGTGTAGATGGCACAAACACTACTTTTAACCTGATGCACAATTAATAAGGCAGCCTGCAAAACATGAAGACAACAGCCAAGAAATTCTGCTTCATCATGGGGCAGACCCAGGCAAGGGAACGGAAATTGGGACAAACTGACCTTTTCATTGAATTAATGGCTCCCCGTGATGTAGGTTCTGGAATCTTCACCCCTACAGGCTGTTGTGTTGCTCCTCCCCCCACCTCCCCCTGGAGAAGTGCTGGAATCTCAGCAATTCTGAGGGAAATCCGAATTGGGAGAAGGCAGGACTGAAGGTGTGCAAGGCCGCAATTTTGCATTCCTGATCGAAGTGCTGGCTTTCTGATGCGACCCTGCCTACCAGCGATTCTGGAAGAGATGTTGGGATCAATATATTGGCAACCAGTTTGAACGTGGCAGTTCAGATATTGATCATGCAAATAAGCCACTTCAGAGCTTCTTAAAAAGCAGAAAGAGATTTTTGTTTGAGACTCACCAAGGGTGACGACCACGTCCCCTGGATAAAATGCACCATCACAGTGAAGAGGCACTTATGGAGTTGACCTCATTTATTTAAGTTGCATAAATGGGAGCAGGATCAGAGAGCTGCTCATATCATGGTACAGTGGCCGTGGGTGTGCAGAGGTCGTATAGCTCAGCTCTGTAGATACTGCGTCAATTGGGGATGGGGGGGGAAATGGGACGGTAGTTAACCAATAGGGATACGTAGACTTGAGCAGGAGGCTCCAGGCAGCTGTGGAATCCCTGCTGAAGACAAGGAAGGCCCTTGGTGCCAACACGATGGACCGAATGGCTTCCTTCGACGCCTTAACAACTCTATGATTCTGTGATCGATCACTGGAGTTGGAGCTGAGCTACTCAGAGCAGCATGGATACTCTGTGAGGAGGAGCAGCTGTCCCCACAGCAGATACAGGTCAGTGGTCCTTGGCCATGCAGATGTGTTGTACAAAGGGCAGGAAGGGAGCAATGGTTAACCCTCCCACACAAGGTATACTGACTTCAGATGAGTTTCTTAAATCTGAGTAACAGTGGTACCAAAGGATCGGCCTATCCAAGCAGATGGTGGCAGAGTCATGTGCCCTGGGGAGGGGCACTTCATTTTTTGCTGGGTTGGTTGGCAAACCCTGTGGTAGCTTTTAAAGTGACATGGCACTGAATGTCTTTGACTCTGGATCCTTTCAAGGGACTGCAGCAGACTTCATTGGCGTCTTGCAGTCAGCTGCCTATCATAGCATCATACAGGAGGTGAACAGGTGCCTTGTTTTAGAGGACGTCAGATTTACAATAAGTTCACCACTGATTGGGACACACTAACGCAGAAGGCTGAGGGCATTGTCTTCATCGCTGGACTCAGTCCAGTGCAGGAGATTGTCAACTACACCCATGTGCCCATTAAGGCCTGGCTCCGCAGATAGAACCAATCATAAACAAGTAAGGATTTCAGTCTCTCAATGTTCAACTGATATGAAATCATTAGAAGCATTTCCAAAAGATCTGGGCAATGTATCCTGGCAGCTGAGAAGAATCCTTCATACTTAGGAAGGTGCTGCAGTTCTTAATGCCATGAGAGAGACAGGGGTGGAATTTTACGAGAATGTTTCTAAGTGTCCGGTTGGTGTGAAAATGGGAGAGTTCCTGATTTGTTTTTTGGGTGAGTTTTCATGCCCAATCTTATGCACTTAGTCATTGAAAATATGGGTTAGACCATTTCTAGCTGCTGCCAGTCAGTCTGTAGAGGGAGCTCCTGCGCATGTGCAGACCTCTGATGCTGCACATGCGTAACTTCAGCAGCAGGTGTCGGACAGACAGAAAGAGAACTGTCAGGCCCTTGCTGCTGCAGGCAGCCTCAACTAACTCCACCATTCCCCCCCCCCCCCCCCCGCATAATCGTGGGGACCCATAGCCGATCCCGAGTCCCACAACGTACAGACATCTAGCCCCCACCCCCCGAACTCTCAGTCTGATCACACCCCTTCCCCAATCTAATTCCATTGCAGAGTGGCAGTGGGCCCGCCCTCCATCCCCCGATGCACAGTGCCAATGTGTCCACTGGGTATTGCCTAGGTGCCAGGCTGTCAGTGTCAAAGTGCCAGGCTGGCACTGCCTTGCTGGCACTGCCAAAGGGGCACCTCCCCCATGCCCTCAGCCTCCCTGGGGAGGCCTCAATGGCCTCCAGTTCCACCAGAAAGGCCTACGTGACTGTTCCCTGTTTATGGGGAGCAGGTATTTTCTTCGCCGGAGAGAACCTCTCCCAGTGAGGCCATAAAGACAAGCGAGCCTGGATGATTGAGCGCTGGACTCACTAAAGGCATGTAAATGAACATGATAATATATTTGAATAAATTGTTCAGCCTCTCGCCTATTTCCGGTGAGAGACTGACCTCACTGGAAATCCGGCCCTCATAAAATCGTGAGAGCCGAGAAATCGGGCGTGACCCTGATTTCTCGGCTCTCGTGCGATTTTACCGGCACGCTCTGCACATCGATGGGCAGGACGAGCTGGTAAAATTCCGCCCCAAATGGAAGGGTGCCAGGATCAAGGACTATCCATTCAAGGCGTGAGTTTGCAACTCTTCAATGGAATCACCGAGACTGCCAATTGGGGCATTCCTGGCATACACTCCATGAGTATTTGCACCCCTGCTGCCACTGACGGGTTAATGCTACAGATTGGGATGTACATTCTGTACATATCAGTACATGTGATGCTGCATATGGCTCTCCATGAGATTGGCCACTCATTCAATAGAAGTGCTCATGTGCTTAAATGGGACATAATGGAGCACATTGTGGACTTGTCCATTCTCTGCCTCTGACTCTGCCCTGTTTCAGGGACCTCTGACATTTAAGCACGCATTTCCTGCTGCTGCTCCAGGAAGATCATCCTGTATGTGACTCTGGAGGGTCTGCATCTCTGCCCAGTTAAGCACAGCTGTGTTTGTCCTCCATTCTCCATGGGAGACCATCCACAGCTGCCTCTCTCACCACCTCCTGCTCATACACAAACTGCTTGTCACCCTGTGCCACCTCTGAATGCGCGTGATGGGCATGCACTGACGTGAGTATACCTGTGCTGGTGGAACGTGCACTTGACTGACGTGAGAGTACTGCCTTGATTGGTTCTTCCTACAATGAAGCAACTTTACTCATTCCTGCCATGACTCCCCTCCCAGTTGACCTTGTGGAAGGTGTAAGAAGATGGTCAGGAAATGTTATCAGCTGCTTCTGCAGAGCTGCAGTATTCCATCACACTTTATTTATTGGAATGAAGTCCATAGACCTTTTTAAAGGCACTTTTGCTCATCAAATGACACTGACTTGAAGGTGTTGCTAATTTACCCCTGTGAAGTCAAATTCCATCCCATAGAGATTCAAAGTCTACGAAGAACCCCAGCACCACAGGAGAGAACAGCTCCTTCCTATCTCTTCAAGATGGATGATGGGTCTTTCCGGACTTAACAGTTCACTTGTTACAGTTTGCCAACCTGAAAAAAAGTCACATTTACCCCGCTGTCTACTTCCTGTTAGCGAATCCTTTCTCCGTGCTAATCTGTCGCCGCTTACACCACAGAAAAGATAGGTTTGATGTTTAGGTATGTCATCAGAACACAAGACTGAAAATGAAACAGGTATTTCACAGTTTGAAAGAGGAGAGAAAATTGAGAAGGGGAAGTTAAGGAGACTAACAGAGCAGAGTGAGAAAGTAATGCAAACGTACACTTTAATTTCAGCTGGAAACCCTTGTGTAAGCCATAGACAAGAAATTCTGGAAACATTCATTCGGTCACTCAGTGTGGAGAGGAAAGGTGAGTTTTTTTTCAGCTACAGATCTGAGAAGTGGGTTAATGTTGTAGAGAGGTGTGGAGAAAAGAAATATGGATGTAAATGTGGGTTGTTGCAATGAATGGAAAAGAGATAGTAATTAAGGTGAGTAAAATGTACATAGAATCAAATGAGCCAATATGCATTTCTGATCATTTCTTCACATATTTCAAATATAAATATATGTTTTGCTCCTTTTAATTCAATCTGTATGTTTTCTTTGTACATTCAGGAAAAGGCTGCACACTGAATGGGAACCACTGACTGGAGGTGGATCTCTGAATCAACTCTACCTTGAAGAGAACGTCCTCTAAATCCTTGGGTCCAAGTTCATCAAAAGAAGAGGGAAGGAAGAATTTGTGCCTTGGTTAAGCTCGCAGCAAGCATTCTTTCATTCGTTTTATTGTTCTCTAACTCATTCATGTACTTAGTAGCACAGTGGTATGCCTTTTATAACCACAGCATGATGTGCAATATATTGATATCTGACATCTGTTAGAAGCTCTTCTTTCCTGACATGTTGTAATGATTTTTGTTTCTATGAGTTTCCCAAGGAGAGATAACAAGCATAAATAGCTCTAACAATGCACATCAAGATAAGCTTCACACTCCAACTGGCACCCATGCCAACACAGATGCAAAGGCCCCTTGGCATTTGGCATTTGAAGTATATGTTTGTGGAGGGAGTAGTGGTTGAAGTACATAGCATAAGGTGGAGCAAGCAGAGGTGGAAGAGAAAACAGCTGGGGGGCCTTCATGATGTCTTCATAGAATGTACAGAACCTGGTAAGGGTTGTCAGACAATGTGCAGCAATTCCTGATGTATTCAACGACCATGGCTAACAAAAGAAATTAAGGAAAGTATTAGATCCAAAGAGGGACCAGAGAAAGTTTCCAGAAAAAATATTAGATTCAAAGAAGAGTCATACAAAATTGTTGAAAGAGGATTGGGAGCAGTTCAGAGTTCAGCAAAGAAGGAGCAAAAGATTGATTAAGAGGGGAAAAATAGAGTATGAGAGTAAACTAGCAAGTAACATCAAAGTGGACTTAAAAACTTCTATGTAGAAAGAAAAAGATTAGTGAAGACAAATATAGATCCCTTAAATTCTGAAATGAAATAGTTTATAATCGAGAACAAGGAGATGACAGAGCAATTAAACAACTACTTTAATTCTGTCTTCATGGAGGAAGACACAAATAACTGCCCAAAAATTATAGAAAACAAATCGTCTCGTGAAAAGGAGGAATTGAAGAAAATTAATATTACTAAAAAAAAAGGCACTGGAGAAATTAATGGGACTGAAAGATGACAAATCCCCCAGGCTGAGAATCTACATCTCAAGGTACTAAAGGAGGTGGCTGTGGAGGTAATGTATGTGTTGGTTGACATCTTCAAAAAATCTGTAAATTGTGGATAAGTCCTAGCAGACTGGAGGATGCTAAGTGTAACCCGGCTATTTTAAAAAGGTGGATGGGAATTACAGACCAATTAGTCTAACATCAACGGGATTCGACAAAAGTCAACATGAATTTATGGAAGGGGAATCATATTTGACAAGCCTACTGGGGTTTGTTGAGGATGTAACTTGTGGAATAGATAATGGAGAACCAGTGGATGTGATGTATTTGGATTTTCAGGAAACTTTTGATTAAGTGCACAAAAGAGGTTAGAGTATAAAATTACAACACATGGGTTTAGGGGTAATATACTGACATGAATTAAGAATTGACTCGCAGACAGGAAACACAGAGCAGGTCCCACAGAGATCAATGCTTGGGTCCCACCAATCACAATATATATCAATGATTTGGATGGGGAAACTAAATGTAATATTTCCAAGTTTCCTCACGCCTGAAATTTGATGGGTATGTGAGTGGTGAGGAGAATGTTAAGAAGTCTCAAAGTGAATTTGACAAGTTGAGTGAGTGGGCAAATACATGACACATACATGGCTAAATGTGAAGTTATCCACCTCATTCGGGGAAACAGAATGGCAGAGTATTATTTAGATGGTGATAGATTGGGAAACGTTCATGTACAAAGGAACTTGGGTGTCCTTGTACAACAATCACTGAAAGCCAACATGCAAGTACAGCAAGCAGCTAAGAAGGCAAATGGTATGTTTGCCTTCATTGCAAGAGGACTTGAGTACAGGAGCAAAGATGTCTTACTGCAGCTGTACAGGACCTTGGTGAGATCACACTTGGAGTATTATGTGCAGTTTTGGCCTCCCTTACCGAATACTTGCCATCGAGGGAGTGCAGTGAACGTTTCCATTGACTGCACCCTACACCGCTAGGAAGCCCATGGTGGGGGTGCGCTGTCGGCAGGACCAGAAGATCCAGACAGCATGAATAGCCGGAAGATTCTGGGCTGCAGCTTTTACTACTTTATCCCATTCAATGAGGCAATTGAGTCTACATTCAAGGCAAGGCTTTCCACATTGATTAATCATCTGAGAATGACATGCCAAATGCAGTCAGGTGGAAGAATGAAGCTACCACAAATAAATGTACTGATCTGAATGTTTTAGGGTAGAAGAGCCAGAGAAAGCAGCTCTTCTTGATTTTGAATGTTTTAAGTATAGGTTTCAAATTATTAATACACTCATCCACTTCTCCTACTTTGAAGTCTCAAATCCTTGAAAAGTTGAATTTCTCATACTATAATCCTATACTTCTTAAAAAGAAGTAAGTCTTATTTAATCAGAAATTTGAATCTGTTGCACCCATTTTTCCAACCTAAGCAGGTGACTGAGTTGCCATGGAAGCTATCAGTGCTGTCAGATAGGCTTCATCTTAATGAGTTTCCTGTGAACATTATGTTCATGAGCTGACTTCTCAGTTCAAGTTGGACAGCATGATCCAGGCCTGCTGGGAAGAGGCCCTGTTCTTGTTCCTGCAGGTCCTGGGGTAAAGTACCTACATCCATTCCGTGACATTCTTCAATGGGACTTCAAAGTGACATGAATCAGCCTGAGGGGTTTCCTGTGACTCCCTTCTTCTGGCAGTGTCGTGAAATGCAAATTCAATCTCACTTTGAGATGCACTCCTGCTTTAAAAAGGCCTCGAGGTGCCCATCAGAAATGGGCTCTTTCCTGGCATAATTGACTATGCAGAATATCGATTGTATCAAAATAAGGCCAAGAAGTTAAAACCGCCAAAGCCTCATACTGGCGATGCAATAAGGGCTTGTCTAACCTTGCCTAATTCCCACCTCAGTTAAACCCGGGGCTACAGCTGCAGTCATCGATAAATTAGTCAACTGATTATCATGATCAGAATCAGCTAAATGGTCAGCTTCATTTCACTGTTGCCTCAACTGACCATATTGCTTAGGTGCACAGTCATTGGGATTTTACGGCCCCGCTCATCCTGAAACCATAAAATCTTGCCTGAGGTCAATGCCTTTCCATGGTCCGCCTCGCACCCGCTCCGATTCCCGTGGTGGGTGGGACAGTAAAATTCCAACCATTGTATTTGCTACAGACACTGCCCACCATGAGATTCAGCTTGTGAGTCGAACAGATAGCATATTACAAACAGCAACCCTCAAAACATTGGTGGTTTTCGTTCAGCTCAGTGCCATCTTGTTGATCACCATTTCCATTTCCTTCTTAATGTTCAGAGCAAACTGTAAAAGCAATATGCAGCAGTGATGTACCACAGAAAGCACATTGTAAAGACTTGGCAGTGCAGATGACAATGTCAGCATTAAACACAAGTTAAAACAAAATCTCTCTGCAGGTAATATAAATGCATCTTTTACAATCAAATACTGGATAGGATGAGCATTTACTCTCAAAACATTAATTTAATCTTGAGACAACTTTGTTGCGGCAATTCAAATTTGAGCTTAATTGTATTTTGCTCTTTCCCCCATTTATAATGCATGACTCTGTTGAGAAACCTGGTTCAGACATCCTGCTAATCCAATAATCCAATTCCACCACTTTAACTTGCATAAACAGTATACTCAGCTATAAATTTTCCAATTGAAATGTTTTGCTGGATTGTCTAGACAGCATGTAATGAATTTATCATTTTATGTCTCTTATTAAAGGATACATCCAGCTTATGTAATTTTCTTCCACGTATTAAAATCCTGCCAATGGGGGGAGAAAAAGACTTCAAAGGGACCTACTTAATTTGCTGAAATGTTACAAGGAAATGAGGTTGCAATATTTGGTCCTGTTGTACAGGCACAATGGAAACCTTGAACTCTGAAACTATTGGCTGGACAGTTTGGGAAGACCCCAAACAGCGGGGGGCATGTGTATGTGTGTGTGTGTGTAAGAAGCACGCAGAGTGGGAAGATCATGATGTCAAGCAGTATCTCGTGCTGATTAGAAGCAAAAACTATCATTTTGCACATTGCAGGTTCTCTTAACTGCCTTTCTTAATCAATCGTAGCTGCCCAGGTATCAGATGCACAAGGGGCCCCCTGCCCCCCACTAGCATTATTTAATGGGATCAAACTTAGACTTTCAGGTGAAGTGGGGTTGACTTTCTTTTGCTGTTACAGATTGAAGAGGAAGTATTGTGTTGAATGTTATTGGAGGAGTTTGGAAAAAATTCTCATTCTCAAGGGAGCTAGTGGTGCTGGAATTTAATGAGGAGTTGGAATGCCTGTCTGATCAATCAAGGAAGGTTTCAGAGCAGTGCTGAGTTCCGATATAAAAACAGTGGATTGTGATGTAGAATCGGTTTGGATTGAAATCACGAATAGCAGAGGAAGGTATATAAGGGTGGGAGGAGTTTATAGACCCTCAAAGTATGATCTCACAAGAGGTCAGAGCATAAATGTAGAAATATCAAGGTCATTTTCAAAGGGAAATGCAATTATCAGGGGAAATTTTAATCTGCATATTGATTGGACAAGCAAAATTGGCAGGAGAACCGTAGAAGAAGAATTTGTGAAGTTCATCAGGGATTGTTTTTTAGAACTGTACGTTGTCGAACCTACCCGGGAACGAGCTATTTTAGATTTGCTTTTGTGTAATGAATAAGAATTAATAAGGGACCTTGTGGTTAAGGATCCCCTGGAGGGTAATGACCACAATAAGATAGAATTCCAGATACAGTTGAGGGTGAATGCCATAGGTCCAGTATCTTCAACTTAAATAAGAGCAATTATAATGATGTGAGGGAGGAGTTCTCAAAGGTGAACTGAGTAAATAAGCTAAAATACAGGCCAGTAGATGGGCAGAGGCAGATATTCAAACACCTGGTCCAAAATTCTCAACAGGAGTTTATCCCAAACAATAAGAGGGATTCCACGAAAAAGAGGAAAAATCCATGGTTAAATAAAGAGGTCAAGGATAATGTTAAATTAAAAAGCAGAAGTAGATAATGGTAGACCAGAGGACTGGGAAGTTTTTAGGATCCAGCAGCAAATGACTAAAATGCTCATAAAAGGGTAGAAAATGAATTTTGAGAGAAAACTTGCAGGCAGCATAAAGAAAAACAGTAAAAGTTTACATGGATGAAAAAATAGGAAGCGGGTGGCTAAGGTAGATGTGGGACCTCTGCTGAACAATGCTGGTGAATTGACAACAGCAAACAAAGAAATGACGGATATGCTAAACAAATTTTTTGCATCGGTGTTCGTCGAAGAAGACAACTCAGCAAATCTGCGCTGTCGTGTGTCGCGAAGGCCGCCTTGGAGAACGCTTACCTGAAGATCCGAGGCTGAATGCCCGTGACTGCTGAAGTGCTCCCCCACAGGAAGTGAACAGTCTTGCCTGGCGATTGTCGAGCGGTGTTCATTCATCCGTTGTCGTAGCGTCTGCATGGTTTCCCCAATGTACCATGCCTCGGGACATCCTTTCCTGCAGTTGGCCGAGTTGCAAGAGTAGGTACCGTGTACCTGGTAGATGGTGTTCTCACAGGAGGATCGCAACAGACACCTCCAGACACTGAAAGATGCCCTCATAAGAACAGGATATGGCGCTCGACTCATCGATCAACAGTTCCGACGCGCCACAGTGAAAAACCGCACCGACCTCCTCAGAAGACAAACACGGGACACGGTGGACAGAGTACCCTTCGTCATCCAGTACTTCCCCGGAGCGGAGAAGCTACGGCATCTCCTCCGGAGCCTTCAACATGTCATTGATGAAGACGAACATCTCGCCAAGGCCATCCCCACACCCCCACTTCTTGCCTTCAAACAACCGTGCAACCTCAAACAGACCATTGTCCGCAGCAAACTACCCAGCCTCCAGGAGAACAGTGACCACGACACCACACAACCCTGCCACAGCAACCTCTGCAAGACATGCCGGATCATCGACACGGATGCCATCATCTCACAGAGCACATTTCCACTCCATCTCATGAAGGAGCAGCGCTCTGAAAGCTAATGGTGTTTGCTACCAAATAAACCTGTTGGACTTTAACTTGGTGTTGTTAAAACTCTTACTGTGTTAACCCAAACTAACCCATGCCTTTCCAAATGAATATTAATCCTCTCCCACAGAACTTTCTGCAATTGTTTCCCTACCACTGATGTGAGACTCACTGGCCTGTAATTCCCAGGTTCATCTCTGCCACCCTTCTTGAAAAGTGGAATCACATTAACCATCCTCTCATCCTCTGGCATTTCCCCTGCGTAAGAAGTCTCACAACACCAGGTTAAAGTCCAACAGGTTTCTTACTGTGCTTACCCCAGTCCAACGCCGGCATCTCCACATCCTTTCCCCTGTGGTCAGAGAGGAATTAAAAAATTGTGTCAGAGCCCCTGCAATTTCCTTCCTCGCCTCCCACAGCAGCCTGGGCTGCAATTCATCCAGACCTGGGGATTTGTCCATTTTTAAGCCCGTCAAAGCCTCCACTAGCTCCCCAATTCCGTTGTCAAACTGTGTGGGTTCCTTACAGTCCCTTTTCCCGAATTCTGTTCCTACGTTCTCCTTTTCCTGAGTGAGGACCAATGAGGAATATTCATTTAACACCCTACCAACATCCTGTGGCTTCATACACAGATTGCCCCTTTTGTCCCTAATGGGCCCTCCTCTTTCTTGGTTAACCTCTTACCCTTTAACGTATTTATGAAATATCCTAGGATTCTCCGTAATCGTGTTCGCAAGTCCTTTCTCATGCCCCTTTTTGATCAGCCATGATCGTATTGAATGGCGGGGTTGGCTTGAGGGGTCCGGTGGCCTACTCCTGCTTCTATTTCTTGTGTTCTTGTGAAGAAAGTTGGGACCAACACTGCTGTCCCTCCTGAGCTGCAACTCAGTTGGGAGATAGAGAAGAGGCAGCAGAAACATGAAGCTGTTCACAGCAGGAGGGGAAACAATAATCTGAATAGAATACTATACTCCCAAGGGTCTTCAAAGGGAACCTCTTTCCATGTCTCCCCGTCAGCCAGGAACAATGTATAAAGTGTCTCTATTTTACAAAGGAGGGAGCCAATGAACTGCCCCACCTCCTACAACTGGACATTCGACCACAGAGCAGGATGTGAACAGCACTGTCAGTGGCCATGAAGATCACCGTTGCTCACAATTTCTATGCTCATGCTTCCTCCCAGTCAAGAACAGGTAACATTGCCGACATTTCAGAACCTGCCACGGCTCACTATATCAGGGAGGTAACATAGACATTGTACGCCAGGAGAGGAGTGTTCATAGTATTCTGTCTTACCAGAAAGACGCAAGAAGGGTGAGCTTGCTGCCTACCCAGGCTAACAGAATTCCAAGTGTATAGGCTGTCATCAAGTGCACTCATATGTACCTCTGTGAGCCCCACATAGCAATAGAGAGATGCACTGGACTTGCAGGGGCTACAGCTCTATGAATGAAATGGTGTGTGAGCATGCACAGAGCATCATGTTGGTGAATGTTCACTATTCTGGCAGAAACAATAACACATTCTTCTTTTGCCAGCCAGCCCATTAGCACTGAGCCATCATGATGAATGAGATGTTGACTACCCACAGTACAACTGGTTCATGGCTCCCCTCTCTGCCACCCAACCACATTTGACCAGGTTCCTACAATGAGAGCCATGAAGTCATGGAGCAAACCTTTGGCATGCTGGAACATCAATTCTGCCGCCTGGACTGCACAGGGATGGAAGCGACCAGGAGGAACCCTCCAAAAGGCACCAGCAGAATACGGGTTTAAGTTAAAGGTAGTCTACTCTGTCTCCACAATCTTGCTTTAGTGGGCCACAGCCCTTGCCACCAACATTTCGCAGGGCACATTAGCATGAAGAAGAGGTGAAGGAAGTAGAAGAGGAGAAGGAAGAGAGGAGGCATCCATGACCCATTCTCTCTGAACGTGCTGTTCATAGCTGGCTACTCAGACTCCAGTTGCACTGAAATTTCATGTCCACATTGCTTCAAAATTCTCCACCTATCCATTGCTCTGCCTCAGATATCAATGTGTCGCCTTAGCCAAAATACTGAAGTACAAAACACCACAAAAAATCCATAAAAACTTTAACCAATAATGTTTCCAACAATACATAAAAAACTGAACTGTTGACTGTGATTTCCCTCGATGCCTTTCTTGTGGGTGCCTTTACCTGGCATAGTGCTCCGATGCCGTGCCTTCCCAATAACTGCAATATTGCTCGTGAAAGGCTGCACACTGTCAGTGGGAGAGACTGTGGTTGGCCTGACAGAATTCCACCAAGCAGATCAGGAACTTGAGGCCTGGTTTCTAACTGCACCTCTCATCAGTCTGGCCTATCTGGCTGAAAAACCAACTGTATGAACACTAGTGGAGTTGTGGTGATGAGAGCATGAATGCTGTCAGGCGTGCAACACCAAATGGCAATTGATGTTAGCAATCCCAGTAATCTGTGGAGGACAGATTGCTGGGCTGCTGTGAAAGTATGCATATTTCTTTGGGCACTGGTATCTACGCCAAGATAGCAGCAGTCTGGGCCTGCATGGCAGCGAGTTGGGATCGCATGTTAAAAAAGGTGGGTCTCCTGCCCTTAGGCTGAGCTGCCCCCATCCACTACAGCACTGTGATGTTGCGTGGCTTCTGCCTGGGCTGCAATGAAAGCTGTTACATTGGCCACCAGGCACTGCATGGTGACTGGGTTCACTAGAGCTCTCATGGAGTTGGTCCCACTTCCAGGGTCCAACCTGGGATCTGACTTGTCCAGTAGTATCAGCTGTAACAATGTCAACTAGCCGGATGAGTTTGATGCAGGATGTGAGACGGTGCACCAGGCAGGAAGATACCATCATCCTGAAGTAATGTTCGATGCAATGACTTCAACCATTGTCAGCTGCATGATGTGATGTACTATCTCCTTCAAAGGGCTTAGGAGATGCAAGCATACCTGTCCTCCTCTGGTTCTCCATGTGATTATGTGCCACCTTGTCCTGGATGACAGACAGAAGAATGTCAGTGGGTATGTTACAATGTGTTTGGGTGATGTTTCTACCACAGTTGAATAGCTAAAGGCATGTGGAAGCATTGAGAGGTGGGTGTGAGGCTGGCCAGCATTGGTCGGTGTGTGAGGCTGAGGTAAAGTACCTGAATGCTCAGCATGAGTGCTGAATGCTGATGGATTAATGATGGGGATGTGCTGCATTAAACAGCAGGGTAAGTCAGTGTTGTGGTGAGTAGGGGATGTCGTTTTGCACTCACTAATATTGACCACAACTGGGAGATGATTGAACTTTTTTTGTCACTCAGCCAGGATCTCAAGGCCAGATTCCAGGAATTCACCTCACTGACCACCTGCTCCTGTTCCGTCCACAGGTTACCTGAGGTTTGTGGCACTCTGTGGAAATATGGTCTTTCTCATCCTTTCGGCTTCCCAGCTTAAGGCCACTTGCACTGCGTTCAAAAATCTGGAAGTCGACTTTGTGGTCTGTTTCTGCATTCCAGTCTTTTTCTTTCCATCCAAACCTTTCGGAGACGGTTTTACCGAGTGCTGTAGCTGAAGTGCATTTACCCTTTCGGAGCAGCAAGCTGACTTCAAGAAAAAGTTTATTTATTAGTCACAAGTAGGCTTACATTCGCACTGCGATGAAGTTACTGTGAACATCTCCCTAGTCGCTACATTCCGGCGCCTGCTCAACTTTTGGACTGTGGGAGGAAACCAGAGCACCCCCACACAGACACAGGAAGAATGTGCAAACTCCACACAGATCATGACCCAAGCCGGGAATTGAACCTGGGTCCCTGGCACTGTGAGGCGGCAGTGCTAACTGTGCCACCGTGCCACCCTACCTGTCAATTGTGATAACTGCAAATGCACCTGGGCCCATCTGCTGAACGCACAGCCAGTCAACAGCATGTTTCACATTGAGCTGCACAGTACACGGATGTTGGTGAGCAGGCTATACAACCTATACATGCTGCTGCCTCAACTCGACAGAGTATGGAGTGATCACCCATCACAATCACTGCCTCTGCTGAAGGACCTGTGCTGATTGTTCCTTTAGGAATCAATCTGCAGAGTAAAGGTCACATGACATGGGAAACCAATTGGGGAGCAGGGTGGAGGAATTATCCATAGTCCCCATGTTGAAGCCAGATAAGACCGTCTACATTTGTGGGGACTGCAACTTAACAATTAAATGGGCTGCCAAATTGGATAAATATCCAACCCCGAAGATTGAAGATCTGTATGCAAAGCTGGCCAGAGGTCATTCTTATACAGAATTGGATATGGATCATGCATATCAGCAATTTGAATTAGACAATGCTTCCCAAAGTTATGTGATGATAAACACGGTAAGAGTTTTAACAACACCAGGTTAAAGTCCAACAGGTTTATTTGGTCGCAAATGCCATTAGCTTTTGGAGCCCTGCTCCTTCGTCAGCGTCCTGTGGTGTGTGGTTAGCATGTGCTATTTTCTGGCCTAAGACCCAGTCCGACCAGTAGTTGCTCATAGAGGATTATCAATATAGTTTCTCAGTTATCACCTGAAGAGCAGGCTGTGAAAAAGTTTTAAATCTTTGGTTCTCATGCAGAGATTTTGGGTTATGCACGAAAAGCTGTGACAGCAGCGCAACATGTGCATCAAATTTATAAAGCAAGCAGAAAGATGTACTGAGGAATGTGCAGGAGTTGTTAGAGCTGTAGATTAATCGTCCTTCGCAGCTTTTCCAATGATATTCCAATAAGGATAAAGTGACTCAGCTTTGCATGGATTATTGGAGATTAAATGACCTGATGGTAGCTGTGCTTATCCTATAACACATTCATAGGAAAGATTCGCAAAGCTAGGGGGCATCAAGTCTCTGAAAATCCCCAACTGCAACTTCACTCTAAATGACAACCATGTAATTCACCCATTAATGCAAATCAGGAAACAGTATACATACTTTCAGGATGCCATTAACAAGCTGTGAAAATCCTGTCCGAGCCAGTTGAAATTACATTTGGGAATTTGCAACATGGGCTGCAGAGTGACATTTTGGCATGACAACGTGAGCTTTTCCTTTTGCAGGGTAAGGTAACATCTAACAGGACGGACTTGAATGAGAGCAGGACCCCCGAAACTGAGGGTTAATTTGTTGGCCTCCTCCAACTCACTTTGTACTTTCTTGTTTTCCCATACATTCCCACTGGAACCAAGACCTACAGTACAACACAGTAGCATGTGCCTGACCCTGTCAGATTTCAAGGGTCATCTTGATGAAAATATTGTAATCCACGGCCAGAAAATTCCTTGGAGCAGTTTCAGCTCAAACAACATTATTTTGCTGGAAGTCATCATACCTCCTGATGAAGAAAAACATGGAAGCAGCTCTGGGGATTTTCCAGTTCCTTGTACATGTATTCTATTAATGACAGATTCAAGTAATGCTAACCCTGTTTGCAGATCTGAGATCATGGAATTTCGCACTGTCTGACTCTGGTGCAACCTCACATTCCTGGCAAACCTCATTTGCCTGCATTTAGTTCAATGAAGTTTAATGTGACTATGAAACTTAAATGAACTCTTGTCTGTCTTTGGCTCTTGTTTTATAACAAAACAAGTTCCGTGTAGAAAATCAACTCTCATATGTCTTAGGAACTGAGAGAAATAAGATTTGCTCTACTTCACTTAAGGGCATTGATGAGATTGGGATATAGTGATCCATCTATCATTGTCTCAAGACCAGAGATTATGTTCCTTGAGGTGTACAACTAGAAAGAACTCAAATTTCCTCAGTTGCTTTGTCTAATAAAGCAGGAAATGCTGCAGCAAAAATCGGGTAAGCATTTGAGTTTACCACATCCTTGCTCCAATCTCAATCCCTCAAAATTTAGAGCACGTTTAACATAGTACCAATCCATCAATGACTGGATGAATATAATTGTGGGATTTGCATTGCAATTCATCCTTTTACATCCTTAACAATGCTGGGTGCAATGATACCTGTATGGACATTCCTTTGAGGAGCTGACTCGTTCTGAGGGTGAGCTATCACAGGACTCGTTTACCATGCATCAGCTCGGATGTTTCAATCAGTCCAGTTATGCAGATAGTTGGGTGATGACTGGGTCATCTGAGTAAGAGCAGAAGGTCGTGGTAGGGATAGTATGTGCTTGCATTGTAGAGGAAAAGCCCTTTCCAAGCTCTGCTCAACTGAGCACAACTGCCACACTCTGGGTCATCAATGAAAAGGAGAAACATTGAGCAGCAGGAGAAAATGGCCGTCGTGGTGGGACCCATCGAGGAGATTCACCAGCCCAGCCAAAAGCCCATTGACTTTCAGCAGGACTGGACAATCCCAGAGGCAGGCAGGGCTGGAAAATCCCTCCAAATGTGTGTTGTACTTGACTTACAGAGTTACACTGATCTACACCAGCACATTGGTAGCAGTGAGCTGTAATTGGGCCATGAAAAGGATGGTAGCAAAAGGAGAGACAGAAGGGAGGAATCCACTCAAAATGTTTCCCATTCTCACTCACAGCCCACCTCTTTGTGGATAACGAGCATCCTGCCTCACCTTCAGGCAGCCACGTCTACCTTTGAACAGGTGCAGGTAGAGCTGTCTTTGGTGGGACCCTTGCAAGCTCCAAATCTCAAAGGTCATTGGCCAATGGGGTCTCAGGAGTGAGAGCAATGACCTGAGTCTGCCATTACACTATTCAAGCCATAGGGATGTATTATGTAGCAATGGAAAAGAAAGGAAGAGGAAGACTTTGTGGTTGCGCAAGAGTATGCACATTTGAGTGTATGAGAACATGTCTTGTGAAATTTATGCTCTTTACTTCAATCATATCAATTTTCTTCTTTTATACCATTTTCCTGTTTTGCCCTTTCTTGTTCGCTGGGCAGTAAATTGACTTTTAACCTGTTTGATGATGAATGGGAAAACTTGAATTAATGGGGACCAATGGGGCTGGGGCAAAAGATGTGTGGTTGTGTGTGGGACTGATTTGTCTCAATGATATGGGGCGGCACGGTAGCACAGTGGTTAGCACTGCTGTTTCACAGCTCCAGGGACCTGGGTTCGATTCCCGGCTTGGGTCACTGTCTGTGTGGAGTTTGCACATTCTCCTCGTGTCTGCGTGGGTTTCCTCCGGGTGCTCCGGTTTCCTCCCACAGTCCAAAGATGTGCGGGTTAGGTTGATAGACCATGCTAAAAAATTGCCCCTTAGTGTCCTGAGATGCATAGGTTAGAGGGATTAGTGGGTAAAATATGTAGGGATATGGGGGTAGGACATGGGTGGGATTGTGGTCGGTGCAGACTCGATGGGCCAAATGGCCTCTTTCTGTACTGTAGGGTTTCTATGATGATTTCTATGATATTAGGGATATGGAAAACTGGTCTTTCCATGTGTTTCTGACATCAGTAAACCTGTCCAAACTAATTCAACCTTATTTTAATAAGGGCATGTCTGGAATTCCAGATTGTTCACTCACACATCCTGTGAAGATATGGCATTCATTGTAATTCATTGGTCAGGTTTCAGATGGGTGTGGTCAGCCGTGTTTGCAGTAGGCATCCTCTGTCTCATCAGCGACCTCTCAAATCTGCTTCCAGGTCCAAAACAATTGGGGAGCTTGGAATGTTACAGATGGAAAGCACCTTGGCAGTTCCCCAGGAATCTTGTGCACAGCTGCAATTTTTTTTGTTGTTCTACACCAACTCTATATTGATGAAGTGGAAACTCTTGTGGTTGATGAATCCTCCTGGTTTATCTTCAGGTGTGGAGATGCTGGCGTTGGACTGGGGTAAACACAGTAAGAAGTCTCACAACACCAGGTTAAAGTCCAACAGGTTTATTTGGTAGCACAAGCCACTAGCTTTCGGAGCGCTGCTCCTTCATCAGGTGAGTGGGAGTTCTGTTCACAAACAGGGCATATTAAGACAAACTCAATTTACAAAATAATGGTTGGAATGCGAGTCTTTATAGGTAATCAAGTCTTAAAGGTACAGACAATGTGAGTGGAGAGAGGGTTAAGCACAGGTTAAAGAGATGTGTATTGTCTCCAGCCGGGACAGTTCGTGAGATTTTGCCATCCCAGGCAAGTCGTGGGGGTTACAGATAGTGTGACATGAACCCAAGATCCTGGTTGAGGCCTTCAAACAACCGCACAACCTCAAACAGACCATTGTCTGCAGCAAACTGCCCAGCCTTCAGGAGAACAGTGACCACGACACCACACAACCCTGCCACAGCAACCTCTGCAAGACGTGCCGGATCATCGACATGGATCCCATCATCTCACGTGAGAACACAACTCGGCCAACATTGTCCATCTGATACGCTGCAGGAAAGGATGTCCCGGGGCACGGTACATTGGGGAGACCATGCAGACGCTACGACAACGGATGAATGAACACCGCTCGACAATCACCAGGCAAGACTGTTCTCTTCCTGTTGGGGAACACTTCAGCGGTCACGGGTATTCGGCCTCTGATCTTCGGGTAAGCGTTCTCCAAGGCGGCCTTCACGAAACACGACAACACAGAGTTGCTGAGCAGAGACTGATAGCCAAGTTCCGCACACATGAGGATCCTCAACTGGGATCTTGGGTTCATGTCACACTATCTGTAACCCACACGACTTGCCTGGGCTTGCAAAATCTCACTAACTGTCCTGTCCGGAGACAATACACATCTCTTTAACCTGTGCTTAACCCTCTCTCCACTCACATTGTCTGTACCTTTAAGACTTGATTACCTGTAAAGACTCACATTCCAACCATTATTTTGTAAATTGAGTTTGTGTCTTTATATGTCCTGTTTGTGAACAGAACTCCCACTCACCTGATGAAGGGGCAGCGCTCCAAAAGCTAGTGGCTTTTGCTACGAAATAAACTTTAACCTGGTGTTGTGAGACTTCTTATTATCTTTGGTTGCCAGATTATGAGTGTCTAATTGACAAAATCATGCACCTATGACACAAATGTGAACTGGAGTACCTGTTTACTCCGACTGGCACCATCATTGACAACGTTCGCATAATTGCTGATACTGGCAAACAAGCCATCACCAATCTGCTTTCTGGTTGTATCACGGCTTGGCATGGTTCCTGCTCTGTGCAAGACCACAATAAACTACAAAGGGTTGTGAACGAAGCCCAGTCCATCATGCAAACTAGCCCCCCATCCATTGACACTGTCTGCACTTCCTGCTGCCTCAGAAAAGCAACCAGCATAATCAAGGACCCCACGCACCCTGGACATACTCTCTACCACCTTCCTCTGCCAGGAAAAAGATACAAAAGTCTGAGGTCATGTACCATCTGACTCAAGAACAGCTTCTTCCCTGCTGCCATCAGACTTGTGAATGGACCTACCTCGTATTAAGCTGATCTTTCTCAACACCCTAGCTATGACTGTTTCACTACATTCTGCACTCTCTCCTTTCCTTCTCTATGTATGGATGCTTTGTCTGTATAGTGCGCAAGAAACAATACTTTTCACTGTATACTAATACATGTGACAATAATATACCAAATCAAAAAATCTCTCTGCCACCGACTGGGAGATCCTGGATATGACTCCAGCCAAACCGTTATGGGATCAAATGGCCAAAATCTTGAGGGCAACGATGACTTTGACTGGCACTGGTGATGTATGATCACCAATTCCAACAGGATGGAGCCGATTCCCCAATTCCTTTTCACCTGCCACATTCACCCAAACCCACTGGCTCCTCGAAGCTAAAATTCCTCCCATATGTCCTTCCCAGCCCAACTTAACTCGATTGTTGCTGAAATTAACCTGGGCCCAGTTGCCACCAAATCCCTGCTTTCATTTCATTTCTAAATGGTTTGAGGCACTGTGCTTTGCACTGCCTTTCCTACTGGGAAGCTGTTTGCCTAATTCCATTTAATTTCTTTTCCCTCTCGTGAGATGTATCAGTTTCTCTCTCAATCAGTTCGACAGGGTTTACTGCAAACATGGGTCAAATGCCTTGTTGAGTGTTTTTTTCTGCCATTAGCAAAAGAAATGATGTCCCAGATTTATAAAGCGTGGCCTCAATAGCAGACGGTGAATAATTACCTCTCATCGCATGTATTTTACTCAGTGATTATAAATGTGGATGTTAGCAATATGGAGTGGTGGTAAACCAGAAAAAAAAAAGAATTCTAAATGAAAATTTCCATCTTCATTGACGCTGCAGCCACTGTCATTAATTTGAAGTGCTATCTTTAACCGTATGTGTTAGTTGAAAATCTAGCAATGCACATCAAGCCTTTATCTGCTGATAATTTCCTACAGTAAAATTAATGCATTCTATTGACATTGATAAAGTAGGTAATACTGTCACTAAATATCTGAAATGTTGCAGCAAAAGCCTCTGCACGAAAGCAGCATCGTAAAGCAGCCCATTAAAAAAAGTACAATTATACAAGCCAGCATGTATTTCACACCTGTTAATGAGAACACTTACTTCTGTGTCACACTCAGGAATGTTTCTTTCTTATTATATATTGTAGGCTATTCCTATCATCTGGGTTTGGAGGTTTATCTGGATATCAATGAACCAAAACCTGAGACTTTGCCCAAAACAACTGCACTTTATTATTTGATTTCTGCTACAGACAGCTCAATAGTACTATTACCAGTGACTGCTCACACCATGCTTTAGTTGTTTGTTTTGCCCGAGAAACGGAGAGAATCATGTTGTTGATCTGTTCCGTTCAGATAGTTTTTCTTTAATTTTTATTCCATTCTGAAAGTGACAAAGCCAATGCGAAGAGTGAACCAGGCTGACCCAATCCATCTCCTTGCTTGCTCCAAGGACCAAGTTCAAACTGAACACAATTCATGGTCCCCACAAGAGACAGTAAGAAGTCTCACAACATCAGGTTAAAGCCCAACAGGTTTATTTGGAATCACGAGTGTAATGACTTTAGCTAGGCTAATGAGGTTGGCTTGCTAGAGTATGAAATACCTGATGAGTCTTAATTGGTGGTAACATCAGGGATCCTCATGCTCCCTATTTAAAGCAGGTGTGTCAATCTCCCTGTCTGTATTCAGCAGGGAGCAACTGGCGAGCTGGCTGTGTACAGATGTATGGTGTAAATAAAGTAACTTGGTGACGGGACGTTCGCCTCTGTGGAGTTATTACAATAAGCTTTCGGAGCACTGCTCCTTCCACTCATCAGATGAAGGAGCAGCGCTCCAAAAGCTTGTGATTCCAAATAAACCCATTGGACTTTAACCTGACATGGTGAGACTTCTTACTGTGCCCACCCCAGTCCAACACCGGCATCTCCACATCATCCCCACATCGAGGCAAAGCATCTGTAAGGAGAGAAAAGAGCTGACATTTCGAGTCCAGATGACCCTTTGTCAAAGCTAAAAGGCATAGAAAGTGGGGGATATTTATACTGCAAGGTGAAGCAATGAAAGATGAGTCATAGCCACAGAAGTCAGGGGAAAAGGCTGCTAATGGCAGAATAAAGGGTGTGAATGGCCAAACAGCAGAGAAGCTGAAATCAGAGGGTAAGCTGTGACAGATGAAAACAAGTTTGGACAATCATCTCCTAGATCTGCTTGTTTCAGTGATGTCCTCCCGTCCCAGTCTAAGTGCAGTTTTGCAAAGTAGAATTGGCCCACCTCCTTCACCTGTCCCAATTCCAACAAACAACCATTACATAACAGTGTTTACAACCTGTCAAATTTCTACTTGTTCAGTGATATTCTAAACAAATAGCAATCATCAGTTGTATTACATTAAGACATTAAGTCCTTACGCTGAGTTTTAAACAAACAACTTTACATGATATTTGTAATCAAAATGGTCACAAACTGAAGAAAAAAACAATTGTTGACTGGCCTTTAACCAGTCATCTTCTGTTAACTCATTTGCAGAAGTTAGCCTATGTTAACCTTATAAATAATGTCAAATAGTAATTGTAAGCTGAGCTTTTCCCTGTATCCATAAAAGCTTCCACAATGTAATGACCCTTTTATTATAGGGAGCTGGTGGTACAGGGGTACGTTCACTAGACTAGCGATCCAGAGACTCAAGATAATGCTCTGAGGACCTGGGTTTGAATCCCACCACAGCAGGTGGTAAAATACAATATAAAACAATTCTGTCTTTAAAATCTCCTTGCCAATAAGAAGCCATCTGGTGCATTGGTGGTCTTTAAGGAAGAAAATTTGCTGTCCTTACCTGGTTTGGGGCTACATGTGATTCCAGACCCACAGCAATGGTGACCCTAAACTGCTGTCTGAAATAGCTGATCTGGATAATCAGGGACGGACAACAAAATGCTGGCCCAGACAGCAAATAAAAATCATGGCCTGGACAGCAGCCTTTAGCAAGGTTTTGAGATGCTTTTTTGCAGCATAATCAGCTCCGCGCCAGCAATCAGATTACACTATGGAAATTACAATTTCCATATGATTAGCGGGCCGGGAAGGTAGTCTTTGGGCACGCTAGTGTTCCACTGCCGCACCCCCCTCTCCAACCAAAGGTGGTTCCATCCAGCGAGGCTTACGACTGCTCCCCATAACGGGGAACAGGTGTCCTCACCCTGCTGGTGGGGACAGAAGCCATTGAATCTGCCCCAGAAGTCAGGAGCAAGGGAGGAGTGCCCCTTAGGCAGAGTCAGTTTGGCAGTGCCACGCTGGCACTCTGACACTGCCCAAGGGGCAAACTGACACGACCCACTGACACCTTGATACAGCCAATCGAGCACTGGGCAGTGCCAAAGGGCTGAGGTCAGAGGGAGGTCTCCAAAACTATGAGAGGCATAGACAGGATGGATAGTCAGAGGCTTTTTCCTAGGGTGGAAGTGTCAATTACAAGGGGGCACAGGTTCAAGATGAATCATAGTCATAGAGTCATAGAGGTTTACGGCATGGAAACAGGCCCTTTGGCCCAACTTGTCCATACCGTCCTTTTTTTTTAAACCCCTAAACTAGTCCCAATTGCCCACATTTGGCCCATGTCCCTCTATACCCATCTTACCCATATAACTCTCCAAATGTTTTTAAAAGACAAACTTGTACCCGCCTCTACTACTACCTCTGGCAGCTTGTTCCAGACACTCCACCCTCTGTGTGAAAAAAATTCCCCTCTGGACATTTTTGTATTTCTCCCCTCTCACCTTAAACCTATGCCCTCTAGGTTTAGACTCCCCTACCTTTGGGAAAAGATATTGACTATTTACCTGATCTGTGCACCTCATTATTTTATAGGGGTGATGCGCGTTATCACACACGAGGCTTGAAATGCTCAGGAAATAAAGGCTTTTATTTGCTGTTACAACGAAGCGACTAATTATATGCACGATCCCAGACTGAGGGGTCCCAGACAGAGCAGTGACCTTTATACCTCTCCCAGGAGGCGGAGCCCGACTGGGATGTACCACAATAACTATAATACAAGGTGTAACAGCCCAACCCTAACCCCAACAGCAACAAGTAGAACAACCCATCCCTAACCCCAACAGCAACATATATACATACTTGTATATACCCTGGCTCAGGACTATCTTGTGGGAACCAACGATGGTTCACCACATTCACCCCTCCTTTGAAGACAAAGGCCGGCGGGGTACAAAAAAACAGAATAATTTGTCATCAGTCTATAAGTTCAGACGGCGATGACACCGGAGTAGGCACTCACGGTGGTGTTCTCCCCAAGGCGATGTCCAACGGTTCCTCCACAGTCTCGTGGGCCGGTTGACCCCGAGGTGATGATAATCCGTTGAGTTCCGACACGCCCTGAAGTGGCGACCATCCTCTGGACTCAGGCAAGCTGTACACGGGAGTAAAAGGGTTAAGTAATGGTCCCGATGCTGCCCGCGCCGTGTCCGGAGGGGAAACAATAGTTAGGGGGTTTCTAACAGGGGGTATGGGAGCGACAGGGGTTTCTACGTCCCCTGCTGGCGCCAGGTCCCGGATCGAGACCGTGTCCTCTCGCCCGTCAGGGTATGCCACATAGGCATACTGAGGGTTGGCGTGGAGGAGATGGACCTATTCGACCAATGGGTCGGACTTGCGGGCCCTTACATGTCACCGCAGGAGGACAGGTCCTGAGTACGTCAACCAAGACGGTAATGAGGTCCCCGAGGAAGACTTCCGAGGGAATGAAAACAGCCTCTCATGGGAAGTAGCATTGGTTGCCGTACACAGGAATGAGCGTATGGAATGGAGCGCATCAGGGAGCACCTCTTGCCAACGGGAGACTGGAAGGCTTTTTGACTTCAACGCCAGTAAGACAGCCTTCCAGACTGTAGCATTCTCACGTTCCACCTGTCCGTTACCCCGAGGGTTGTAGCTCGTGGTTCTACTAGAGGCAATCCCGTATGAGAGCAGGTATTGCCTCAAGTCATCGCTCATGAACGGCGAGCCGCTGTCGCTGTGAATGTAGCCGGGGTACCCGAACAGGGTAAAAAGATCACGGAATGCCTTGATAACCGTGGCAGCGGATGTATCAGAGCAGGGAATAACAAAAGGGAATCTCGAGTACTCATCAATGATGTTGAGGAAGTACACATTCCGATCTGTTGAGGGAAGGGGGCCCTTAAAGTCGACACTCAGTCTTTCGAAGGGACGAGTGGCCTTGGCTAATTGTGCCCGGTCAGATCGGTAAAAGTGCGGTTTGCATTCCGCGCATACCCGACAGCTTCTTGTTATGGACCTGACATCCTCCACCGAGTAGAGCAGATTGCGGGCTTTTACGAAGTGGCAGAGCCGAGTGACCCCAGGATGGCATAGGTCATTATGGAGAGCCTGCAAACGGTCCTCCTGTATACTGGCGCATGTTCCACGCGAGAGGGCATCCGAGGGCTCATTGAGTTTCCCTGGACGATACATGATGTCATAATTATAGGTGGAGAGTTCAATTCTCCACCGCAAGATCTTGTCGTTCTTGATCTTGCCCCTCAGCGTGTTATTGAACATGAACGCCACGGACCGCTGGTCCGTGATCAGGGTGAACCGTTTTCCCGCCAAGTAATGGCGCCAGTGCCTGATGGCCTCCACAATGGCCTGGGCCTCCTTTTCCACCGCTGAATGCCGAATTTCGGGGCCTTGGAGGGTGCGGGAAAAAAAGGCGACGGGCCTGCCAGCCTGGTTAAGTGTGGTGGCCAGGGCGAAATCAGATGCATCGCTCTCCACCTGAAAGGGGATGGACTCATCAACAACATGCATCGTAGCTTTCGCGATGTCGGCTTTTAGTTTATCAAAGGCCAATCGAGCCTCTGGTGTTAGGGGAAAAGAAGTGGACTTGATGAGCGGACGGGCTTTGTCCGCGTAATTGGGAATCCACTGTGCATAATAAGAGAAGAAGCCTAAGCATCTTCTCAGTGCTTTTGCACTAGTGGGCAGGGGAAGTTCAAAGAGGGGACGCATACGGTCTGGATCAGGGCCAATGACCCCGTTTTCCACCACGTATCCAAGGATGGCTAAACGGCACGTACGAAATACACACTTCTCCCTGTTGTAGGTCAGATTCAGGCGAGATGCAGTGCGTAGGAAATTCAGGAGATTTGTGTCGTGGTCCTGCTGGTCATGGCCGCAGATGGTGACGTTATCCAGGTACGGGAAGGTAGCCCGCAGCCCGTTCTGGTCCACCATTCGGTCCATAGCATGCTCGAAGACCGAGACCTCATTGGTGACACCAAAGGGAACCCTGAGAAAGTGATACAAGCGACCATCCGCCTCAAAAGCCATGTATTGTCGGCCCTCTGGGCGAATGGGGAGTTGGTGGTAGGCAGACTTGAGGTCTATGGTGGAGAACACCCGGTACTGCGCAATCTGATTGACCATGTCAGGTATGCGCGGGAGGGGATACGCATCCAGCTGCGTGTATCTATTAATGGTCTGACTATAGTCAATGACCGTCCGGGGTTTGTTCCCACTCTTGACCACCACGACCTGCGCTCTCCATGGACTAGCGCTAGGTTGTATGATCCTTTCCTTGAGGAGCTGCTGAACTTCAGATCGAATGAAGATCCGATCCTCAGCGCTGTAACGCCTACTCTTAGTCGCAATGGGCTTACAGCCTGGCACAAGATTCTGGAACAGGGAGGGTGTGGTAATCTTCAGCGTCGAGAGGCTACAGGTGGGGCACGTTGGGCAATTTGGAGGCTGCAGTTCTCCCACTGAAAGCGGAGGGAGTGGCCCACCGTATTGTAGGGTTACACTCTTCAAGTGGACCATGAAGTTTAGTCCAAGAAGTATTGGCGCACAAAGATGCGGCAACACCAGGAGCTTGAAGCGCTCGTAAACCGTGCCTTGCACCGTTAAAGTTACCACGCAACTCCCTAGCACGGTGACAGACCGGGACCTTGATGCCATAGAAATTGTCTGTTTGACAGGTTGAATCTGGAGTCCACACCGCTTCACAGCGTCTGGGTGGATAAAACTCTCAGTGCTCCCGCTGTCAAACAGACAATAAATCAAGTGGTTGTTTACCTGAATGTCCATCATAGACTTGTCGAGTCTATGAGGCTTGGCCTGGTCCAGGATGATCGACGCCACCGTTGGTTCATGAGCGCCACTGCAGGCAGCTGAGATTGACGAGGATGACCCCTGCTGGTCGTTTCAGGTCAGTGCCGACCAACATGGCCGCTCCCATAAGTCGCACGTGGGTGATGGCGCCAAACTCAGCGACCCCTGGTGGTCACGCATCTCCGACTCTGTCGACTGTAATGGCGTCGTCCTGGCCTCGCACGTGGACGAAACCCTCGACGATGCCGACGGCGAAGAACCAGACTCCGAGGAATCGCAGGCCGCACTGCTGTTCCTAGAAGCAGGTTTAGATTGGCATACTTTCGAATAGTGCCCCTTCTTACCGCAGGCGGAGCACAACACAGCTTTAGCGGGACACCTTTGCCGAGTATGCTTCGCTCCCCCACAGAAGTAACACCGCGGGCCGCCCGGAGCTGCTGCCGTCGTCAGGCCCGAGTGTGGGCACGCCATCACGCAGCTTTTCGAACCCGAGGGATGAAGAGGGATCAGCGACTGCTCCTGCCACGTTGTCTCCACGTGGTCTTCAGGATACAATACTAGGCTTTTGGAGGCCGTCTCCAACATATCCGCTAGGTCTATCGACTTAGTGAGGTCAAGATTACCTTGCTCCAGTAGTCTGAGTCCGATGTAAGATGATCCAATTCCTGCCACAAACGCATCTCGAGTGAGGTCGTTCATATTCTGGTCTGCCAACACTGCTTTGCAGTTACAGCCCCTGGCTAGCTGTAGGAGTTCGTTCGTGTATTCTTCCGTCGTTTCGCCTGGCTGCCGTCGTCGAGTGGCTAAAAGGTATCGAGCATGCATTTCGTTTGGCGGTTTAATGTAGCGCTTCTTCAGAAGCTCGAGGGCCTTTGTGTAGTCGGTGGCCGCACGGATCACGAGGTATACGGTGTCGCTTACCCTCGCATGGAGGACCCGGAGTCTGTCATCGTCTGTGGTGACCGCTGCGGAGGCTGCCAGGTAGTCCTCAAAACATTTCAACCAGTGGTCGAAGGTGTTAGAGGCGCCCGCCGCACGTGGATCCAGTGTAAGACGTTCAGGTTTCAATATCTGCTCCATACTCTCTGTATCGTTTTATTTTTCTGTCGACGAGAGTTTACTTAACAGCAAATAAAATTGATGCGCGTTATCACACACGAGGCTTGAGATGCACAGGAAATAAAGGCTTTAATTTGCTGTTACAATGAAGCTACTAATTATATACACGATCCCAGACTGAGGGGTCCCAGACAGAGCAGTGACCTTTATAACTCTCCCAGGAGGCGGAGCCCGACTGGGATGTACCACAATAACTATAATACAAGGTATAACAGCCCAACCCTAACCCCAACAGCAACAAGTAGAACAACCCATCCCTAACCCTAACAGCAACATATATACATACTTGTGGTACTGGCCAGACCCTGGCTCAGTACTATCTAGTGGAAACCAACGATGGTTCACCACAAGGGGGAAGGGGGAAAGTTTAAGGGAGATATGCAGAGGAAGATTTTCATGCAGTGAGTGGTGGGTGCCTGGAATGCGCTGTCAGAGGCGGTGGTGGAAGCAGGCACATTAGCAACATTTAAGAGGAATTTGGATGGGTACATGAATGGGGAGGGAATAGAGGGATATGGGCCGAGTAAGGGCAGAAGGTTTTTTTTTAGTTTAGTTAGGGCATCATGATTTGCTCAGCCTTGGAGGGCCAAAGGACTTTTTCCTATGCTGTGCTTTTCTTTGTTCTTTGTACCCCAAGATGTGTAGGTTAGGGAGATTAGTGGGGTAAATAAGTGGGTTTACGGGGAAAGGGCCTGGGTAAGATTTTTAAAAAGTGGGTTGGTGCAGACTTGATGGGCCAAATGGTCTCCCTCTGCATTGTAGGGGTTTATATTGTTCTAAATTTATAACATCCTTGCCTCTTTCCGCCTGTAATGCCTATCCCTTTGATTTGTCCTGATCTCTCTCTCTCTCTATAGCTTGGAATCAGATATTTGTGAAACATCATGGGACATTTTTCTACATTGCAGACTCTATATAAAAACAAGTTATTATTTAGGGTGGAGAGAAGAACAGATGATATGTTTGCGCAACACTTTCAGAAGGCAAAAATAGCGCATTAACACTAATTTATTTTGATTCAGAGCGCGCTTGTACTATTCGGAGTGGAGCCAGCCTCGTGCTGCTGGGGTGGTTGCTACATTATCTACCATTCTACCTGATGGGCCGAATCCTCTATTATCATCATTACTTCCCTGCAATGCTTTTCAGCAGCATGTTGACAGGTGTGTAACCATCTCGCTAACATCCTACTGATCTAACTGGGAGATTTCGAGGATCTTATGACCAGTATATTAAAATAGACCATTTGCATGTTGGACATGTTTCTCTACTTTTAAATGTCTTGTATTATGGCACACAGTTTTATCCTGCCCTGAATTACTGTTGTCTTCCTAACTCATTGCTGCTTCAGTTTCCAGTTGCTAATGTTGGAACTCTGGTGGACAGATAGATCTGATATAGTTCTTTGAACATCATCTAGGTTCATGACGCTGTCCGTCCTGATTTGGGCAGAGATTAAAATGCGGTGAGATGGTCTGAGTAAAACTGTGCACAAGACAGAAATAATGGAAGTTTGGTAACTATGGGAATAGAGAGGTCATTTGGTTTCAGAAGATTGGTTGCAGAGTTTGAACAGCAAACTGATCACTCCCTATATTCCTTGGTTGATGTTTCTCACCTCATGCCTGTCCAATTCCCTCCAAGAATCATAGAACCCCATAGAATCCTTACAGAACAGAAGGAGGCCATTCGGCCCATCAAGTCTGTACTGACCACAATCCCACCCAGGCCCTATTCCCATAACCCCACACATTTACCCTGCTAATCCTCCTGACACTAGGGTCAATTTGGCATAGCCAATCAACCTAATCCACACATCTTTGAACTGTGGGAGGAGGCCGGAGCACCAGGAGGAAGCCCATGCAGACACGGGGAGAAAGTGCAAGCTCCACACAGACAGTGACCCAAGCCGGGAATCGAACCCGGGTCCCTGAGTGCTAACCACTGTGCCACTGTCCTGCCCTAATTATTGATACCATCAAGAATTATTGGTACCATCAAGCATTGGCCAATGCCCTTGGACTGTCCATTCCAAACATCCCCTAATTTGTTCTTTCTGATTGATCCATTCACTGCCCCTCTGTGTTCGGTATATCTATCTGATCTGCCTATTCCTCTTCCGTTGAAGTGAAATGTCATATTCACGTTTGGATCAAGGCTGCAATGTGGTCCAAACTGAGCATGTGTCGTGACCATAAACTTTCCTGCTCTTTCCCCCATAACCCTTGATTCCATTGCTGATCAAGATTCTATCAATCTCTGCCTTGAATATACACCAAGGACTCTGCCCCACAGCTCTCTGTGGCAAGTAGTTCCAAAGGCGCCCAGTCCTCTGAGAGAAGAAATTCCTCCTCATCTCAGTCTTAAATTGATGCCGCTTTATTCTAAGATTGTGCCCTCTGGTTCTAGCCTCTCCCATGAGGGGAACATCCTCTCAGCATTTACCCTGTCAAACCCTTAAGAATCCGATATGTTTCAATGAGATCATCTCTCATTCCTCTAAATTCCAGTGAGTAGAGTCCCAACCTGTTTAACCTTTCCTTGTTAGACAATCCCTCTACACCGGGATCATCCCAGTGAACCTTCTCTGAACTGCCTCCAATGAAATAATATCTTTCTTTAATAAGGAGACCAAAACTGTTTTAAGTTTTATTAGTGTCACAACTAGGCTTACATTAACACGGGAGAGTTACAGAACAAAGAGATCTAGGGTACATGTTCATAGCTCCTTGAAAGTGGAGTCACAGATGGACAGAGTGGTGAAGAAGGCATTCGGCATGCTTGGTTTCATCGGTCAGAACATTGAATACAGGAGTTGGAATGTCTTGTTGAAGTTGTACAAGACATTGGTAAGGCCACACTTGGAATACTGTGTGCAATTCTGGTCACCCTATTATAGAAAGGATATTATTAAACTCGAACGAGTGCAGAAAAGATTTACTAGGATGCTACCGGGACTTGATGGATTGAGTTATGGGGAGAGACTGAATAGACTGGGACTTTTTCCTCTGGAGCGTAGGAGGCTGAAGGGTGACCTTATAGAGGTCTATAAAATAATGAGGGGCATGGACAAGGTAGATAGTCAATATCTTTTCCCAAAGGTAAGGGAGTCTAAAACTAGAGGGCATAGGTTTAAGTTGAGAGGGGAGAGATACAAAAGTGTCCAGAGGGGCAATTTTTTCACGCAGAGGGTGGTGAGTGTCTAGAACAAGCTGCCAGAGGTAGTAGTAGAGGCGGGTATAATTTTATCTTTTAAAAAGCATTTAGATAGTTACATGGGTAAAATGGGTATAGAGAGATATGGGCCAAATGCGGGCAATTGGGATTAGCTTAGGGGTTTTTTAAAAAAAAGGGCGGCGTGGACAAGTTGGGCTGAAGGGCCTGTTTCCATGTTGTAAACATCTATACTGGGGGGTGGGGCCTATTTTGGGGGCAAGCAATTGGGGGGTGACCCGCTGCACACTCTGCACACTCTATAAGCAGGGTCGGTGGGAAAGGGAGGGAGGAGGCGATTGTGACTGGCCATACGGGGTCGGGGATGCGGGGAGTCGGGGCTGGCCAGTGGAGGTGGGGCTGGGAGGGAGATCTGGAATGGCTGGAGGCAAAGTGGGGAGATCTGGGCTGGCTGGCAAGGAGGGAGGAGATCTGGGCTGGCCGGGAGGTGTTGGGGAGTTGGTGGGGGGCGAGATCGGGGCTACCCTGGGGAGGAATGGCAGACCAGCGATCGTAGGGTGGGGGGGGGGGGCGGTCAGAAAGGTGAGTGATCAGAGGGGTTGCGAAGTGGCCAGCGATCAGGAAGCCGGCAATGGTCACTGCGCATGCACCGATCTCTGCACTGACAGGTGTGCACATGCATAGTGGCCCACTCAGCGCTATGCTGCCGGCCTCTCAGGTGGGAATAGGCCCTGCCCCTACTTACCAGAGTGAATCACACTGAGGCCCTCTGCAATGCAGGTTTTCCCGCCCACTGGGGCACACAGCTTTGTTGTTGGAGAATCCTGGCCTATAAATTTGAAATGCAGCAGCTGCCAAAAGACACGTCTATTGCCTTGAATCAGTACAACACTTGCATCAGTTTAGATAAACCCAATTAATGTTTAATTATTTAATCCAGCAAAATTGATAAAACACAAGTGGCATTCTTTTCTCCTCTTTCTGAAGGAGGCTTGGTACTTTCATGGGTAGAAAGTTAAACTCCAATGATGCAAAGCTGGCTTTGAATATTGGGTGCTCGTGGTAACTCAGGCTTTACCAGACAGTGGCACAAAGGCAAATTCCTCCACATGTAATAACTGAAATAACTACAAAACAACTGAAAACACTCAGCAGGCCTGGCAATAGCTGCGGAGAGAGAAATCAAATTAACATTTCAAATTAAAGCAGTCCAACCTGCTGAGTGTTTTCTGTTTTTAAATGCTTTGTTTCTGAGCAAAGCTAATGTCGGGAGGGAATGAGTTGTTCTGGAAAAAATATAAAGCAACCTTTATGAAAACAAAGTGGGAATCTATGGCTTGGATCATCTCTGCTGGACCCAGTGTGGTGTCAAGAAAGAAAGGAAGCAGCTCTGGTTGCTGCAATTAGGAAAGATTCGGTAATAACATACTGACTTTTACTTTCTCAGATATTCCAAAGTGCTTCACATTTTGATTTGATTTGATTTATCATTGTCATATGTATTGGTATACAGTGAGAAGTTTTGTTTCTCACACACTATACAGACAAAGCATACTATTCATAGAGAAGGAAAGGAGAGGGTGCAGAATGTAGTGTTACAGTCATAGCTAGGGTATACAGAAAGATCAACTTAATGCGGGGTAGGTCCATTCAAAAGTCTGATGTCAGCTGGGAAGAAGCTGTTCTTGAGTCGGTTGCCATGCGTCCTCAGACTTTTGTATCTTTTTCCTGAGGGAAGAAGGTGGAAATCATAGAAATCATAGAAACCCTACAGTGCAGAAGGAGGCCATTCGGCCCATCGAGTCTGCACCGACCACAATCCCACCCAGGCCCTACCCCCACATATTTACCCGCTAATCCCTCTAACCTACGCATCTCAGGAGTCTAAGGGGCAATTTTTAACCTGGCCAATCAACGTAACCCGCACATCTTTGGACTGTGGGAGGAAACCGGAGCACCCGGAGGAAACCCACGCAGACACGAGGAGAATGTGCAAACTCCACACAGACAGTGACCCGAGCCGGGAATTGAACCCGGGACCCTGGAGCTGTGAAGCAGCAGTGCTAACCACTGTGTGCTACCGTGCCGATCCGGGGTGCGTGGGGTCCTTAATTATGCTGGCTTTTTTTCTGAGGCAGCAGGAAGTGTGGACAGTGTCAGTGGGTTAATATAGAATCACAGAATTATTATGGTGCAGGAGGAGGCCAATCATCCCCAGTGTTTGCACCAGCTCTACAAACAAGCATCATGACTTAGTGCCATTCCCCTGTCTTTTCTCCATACCCCTGCACATTGTTTCTATTCAAGTAATCATGTAATGTCCTCTTGAATGCCTCGATTGAACCTGCCTTTACCACACTTCCAGGCAGTTCATTCCAGAACCGAACTACTTGCTGTGTGAAGAAGTTTTTCTCACATCACATTTACTTCTTTTGCAAATCACGATAAATCTACATCTTTCATTCTTGATCCTTTTATAAGGGTGAATAGTTTCCCCATACCTACTCTGTTCTGCTCCCTCATGATTTTGAACATCTCTATCAAATTTCCTCTCAGCCTTCCTCTCTCCAAGGAAAACAGTCCCAACCTCTCCAATCTATCCTCATAACTGAAGTTTCTCATCCCTGGAACCATCATTGTAAAGCTCTTCTGCACTCTCTCCAATGTGTTCCCATCCTTCCTAAGTGTGGCGCCCAGAACTGTACACAATACTCCAGCTGAGGTCCAACGAGTGGTTTATATAAGTCCAGCATAACCTCCTTGCCCTTCTACTCTATGCCCCTATAAATAAAGCCCAGAACACTATGTGCTTCATTAACTGATCTCTCTACCTGTCCTGCCACCTTCAATGATCTATGCACACATACACCCAGGTCCCTCTACTCCTGCACCCCTTAAGAATTTTACACCTTACTTTTTATTGTCTCTCCATGTTCTTCTAACCAAAATGCATCACGTCTCACTTCTCTGCATTGAACTTCACTTGCTACCTAAATATCCACTCTACCAACTTGTTGCTGTCTTTTTAAAGTTCTACACTGTCCTCTCGAAAGGTTGTTTCATCCACAAACTTTGAAATTGGCCCCTGCACACCAATGGCCAAAATCATTAATATATATCAGGAAAAGCAAGAGTCACCAAATGGACTTTTTTTAAACTTCTGCATTCAAGACTTAATGAGTGCATCACAGACAAAATTTGAAGGTGATGCTTAGTTCTTCTTTCAGGGGATGTGGGCACTGTTGACTGGGTTGACATTTACTGTCCTCATTGCCCTTGAACCAAGGGGCCTTACGAGGCCATTTTAGACTCAATCACATTGTTGTGGATCTGGAGTTGCAGATAGGGATGGCAGATCTCCTTCCCTGAAAGCCGTTGCTGAACCAAATGGGTTTATACAACAATCATTTCATGGCCATCATTAGACTTTTAATTCCAGATTTTACTGGATTCAAATTTCACCATCTGCCATGGTGGGATTTGAACTTTGAACCCAGGTCCCCAGAGCATTATCCCTGGTCACTGGGTTACTTTTTCAGTAAGAAGTCTCACAACACCAGGTTAAAGTCCAACAGGTTTGTTTGGTAGCAAAAGCCACTAGCTTTCGGAGCGCTGCTCCTTCGTCAGGTAAGTGGGAGTTCTGTTCACAAACAGGACATATAAAGACACAAACTCAATTTACAAAATAATGGTTGGAATGCGAATCTTCACAGGCAATCTAGTCTTAAAGGTACAGACAATGTGAGTGGAGAGAGGGTTAAGCACAAGTTAAAGAGATGTGTATTGTCTCCAGCCAGGACAGTTAGTGAGACTTTGCAAGCTCAGGCAAGCCATGGGGGTTACAGATAGTGTGACAAGAACCCAAGATCCTGGTTGAGGCTGTCCTCATGTGTGCGGAACTTGGCTATCAGTTTCTGCTCAGCGACTCTGCGCTGTCGTGTGTCATGAAGGCCGCCTTGGAGAACGCTTACCCGAAGATCAGAGGCCGAATGCCCGTGACCGCTGAAGGGTTCCCCAACAGGAAGAGAACACTCTTGCCTGGTGATTTCGAGCAGAGTTCATTCATCCATTGTCATAGTGTCTGCATGGTCCCCCCAATGTACCATGCCTCGGGACATCCTTTCCTGCAGCGTATCAGGTAGACAACATTGGCCGAGTTGCAAGAGTATGTACTGTGTACCTGGTGGACGGTGTTCTCACGTGAGATGATGGCATCCGTGTCGATGATCCGGCATGTCTTGCAGAGGTTGCTGTGGCAGGGCTGTGTGGTGTTGTGGTCACTGTTCTTCTGAAGGCTGGGTAGTTTGCTGCGGACAATGGTCTGTTTGAGGTTTTGCGGTTGTTTGAAGGCAAGAAGTAGGGGTGTGGGGATGGCCTTGGCGAGATGTTCGTCTTCATCAATGACATGTTGAAGGCTCCGGAGAAGATGTCGTAGTTTCTGTGCTCCAGGGAAGTACTGGACGACGAAGGGTACTCTGTCTGCCGTGTCCCATGTTTGCCTTGTGAGGAGGTTGGTGCGGTTTTTCGCTGTGGCGCGTCGGAACTGTCGATCGATGAGTCGAGCGCCATATCCTGTTCCTATCAGGGCATCTTTCAGCGTCTGGAAGTGTCTGTAGCGATCCTCCTCATCTGAGCAGATCCTGTGTATATGGAGGGCTTCTCCGTAGGGGATGTCTTCTTTAACGTGTTTAGGGTGGAAGCTGGAGAAGTGGAGCATCGTGAGATTATCCGTGGGCTTGCGGTACAGTGAAGTGCTGAGGTGACCGTCCTTGATGGAGATGCGTATGTCCAAGAATGCAACCGATTCCAGAGAGTAGTCCATGGTGAGTTTGATGGTGGGATGGAACTTGTTGATGTTATCATATAGTTGTTTCAGTGATTGTTCACCATGAGTCCAAAGGAAGAAAATGTCATCCATGTATCTAGTGTACAGCATCGGTTGAAGGTCCTGTGCGGTGAAGACGTCTTGTTCAAACCTGTGCATGAAGGTGTTGGCATATTGAGGTGTGAATTTTGTCCCCATGGCTGTTCCGTGTCTCTGGATGAAGAACTGGTTGTTGAAGGTGAAGACATTGTGGTCCAGGATGAAGCGGATGATTTGTAAAATTGCACCTGGAGACTGGCAATTGTCAGCGTTGAGTACTGAGGCAGTTGCAGCAATGCCACCGTTGTGGGGGATGCTGGTGTAGAGTGTCGAGACATCCGACAACTCAACAACGAGGAACACTACAGACAGTTACCCGCAGATCCGACCAAAGAACACACCAGTCAACTCAACAGACTGGTCAAGACCTTTGATCCGGACATTCAGAGCATCCTCCGTACTCCCCACGTTGGAGATCTCTACTGCTTCCCGAAGATACACAAGGCAAACACACCCAGCTGTCCCATCATATCGGGCAAAGGGACCCTGTGTGAGAACCTCTCCGGCTACGTCGAGGGCATCCTGAAACCCATTGTACAAAGAACCCCCAGCTTTTGCCGCAACACTACGGACTTCCTACAGAGACTCAGCACACATGGAGCAGTTGAACCAGGAGCACTCCTCGTCACAATGGATGTCTCGGCACTCTACACCAGCATCACCCACGACAATGGCATTGCTGCAACTGCCTCAGTACTCAACGCCGACAATTGCCAGTCTCCAGATGCAATTTTACAACTCATCCGCTTCATCCTGGACCACCACGTCTTCACCTTCAACAACCAGTTCTTCATCCAGACACACGGAACAGCCATGGGGGCAAAATTCACACCTCAATATGCCAACATCTTCATGCACAGGTTCGAACAAGACTTCTTCACCGCACAGGACCTTCAACCGATGCTATACACTAGATACATGGATGACATTTTCTTCCTTTGGACTCATGGTGAACAATCACTGAAACAACTCTATGATGACATCAACAAGTTCCATCCCACCATCAAACTCACCATGGACAACTCTCAGGAATCGGTTGCATTCTTGGACACACGCATCTCCATCAAGGATGGTCACCTCAGCACTTCACTGTACCGCAAGCGCACGGATAACCTCACGATGCTCCACTTCTCCAGCTTCCACCCTAAACACGTTAAAGAAGTCATCCACTACGGACAAGCCCTCCGTATACACAGGATCTGCTCGGATGAGGAGGATCGCAACAGACACCACCAGATGCTGAAAGATGCCCTCATAAGAACAGGATATGGCGCTCGACTCATCAATCGACAGTTCCGATGCGCCACAGCGAAAAACCGCATCAACCTCCTCAGAAGACAAACATGGGACGTAGCGGACAGAGTACCCTTTGTCGTCCAGTACTTCCCCGGAGTGGAGAAGCTACAACATCTTCTCCAGAGCCTGCAACATGTAATTGATGAAGACGAGCATCTCGCCAAGGCCATCCCCACACCCCCACTTCTGGTCTTCAAACAACTGCACAACCTCAAACAGACCGTTGTCCGCAGCAAACTACCCAGCCTTCAGGAGAATAGTGACCACGACACCACACAGCCCTGCCACAGCAACCTCTGCAAGACGTGCCAGATCATCAACACGGATGCCATCATCTCACGTGAGAACACCATCCACCAGGTACACTGTACATACTCTTGCCACTTGGCCAACGTTGTCTACCTGATACGCTGCAGGAAAGGATGCCCAAGGCATGGTACATTGGGGAGACCATGCAGACGGTATGACAACGGATGAATGAACACCGCTCGACAATCACCAGGCAAGAGTGTTCTCTTTCTGTTGGGGAACACTTCAGCGGTCACGGGCATTCGGCCTCTGATCTTCGGGTAAGCGCTGTCCAAGGCGGCCTTCACGACACACGACAACGAAGAGTCGCTGAGCAGAGACTGATAGCCAAGTTCCGCACACATGCGGATGGCCTCAACTGGGTTCATGTCACACTATCTGTTACCCCCATGACTTGCCTGGGCTTGCAAAATCTCACTAACTGTCCCGGCTGGAGACAATACACATCTCTTTAACCTGTGCTTAACCCTCTCTCCACTCACATTGTCTGTACCTTTAAGACTTGATTGCCTGTAAAGACTCGCATTCCAACCATTATTTTGTAAATTGAGTTTGTGTCTTTATATGTCCTGTTTGTGAACAGAACTCACACTTACCTGATGAAGGAGCTGCACTCCGAAAGCTAGTGGCTTTTGCTACCAAATAAACCTGTTGGACTTTAACCTGGTGTTGTGAGACTTCTTACTGCGTTTACCCCAGTCCAACGCCGGCATCTCCACGTCATGACTTTTCCAGTGGCAGTACCACAAAATCACTACACCACCACCATCCTGCACAGCACTCCGTACCACCCCACACCCCATCCTCCCCCACCCCACGCACCCCCCCACCTCTGGCCACTGCCACACTGTTTGCAATGAAAAGTGTTGTGAAATGATATACATTTTGTACAAATGCTATAATCTCTCATTACTACTGCTAACAATCCATAGAATTGATGAAGAGCTAAAGCTAAATAGACTTGTGCTTTTCTTTGAACATGAACTTATTTTTTATTTAAAGAGACAGGGCATGTGGCACCTGCGTATGTTGCTGGTTGCTCTGCAGTTGGACATTTAGAGCATTGAGTTTACTAAGAAGCCAATGTCTCTTTCAATTTCATCCTCAGCTATTTCAATACCCTTCACAGAGTGTGGCTGTTACCAATGTTTTCTTCCTACATGCAATATTTTTACACATTTTGTGTGGGGTTATGAGCTTAACGTTAAGGGAGGTAACTTTCTCTGTGTTACATTTATATATCATGAAGAGAGTTTAACTTGACCATTAAAACTGATAAATTAATTCCCCCTATATGGCGAGGAAAGCATTTGATATATTGGAATGGTAAGAATCATGCAGAAGCATAAAAAGCATTAAAAAAAATCTGAAATAACATTAAAAGGAAAAAGATCTAAGGAAAAAAATTGAAAGCTCTGAGCGTGGGAATCTGAATGGACAATTAACCCATACCCATTCAAAGTAATGCAAGCAGAATGAGAAATTATAATAATATTGGTATGCAACCCTGTGCTGAGCGACTGCACATTTCATCTGGGCCACAGGCTTGTGTGAGACAAGTATCATTTAAGATAAGCTTGCACCACTTAAAGCCAGCCTGCTCCTCTTAAAGGCATGGTACATTCAGGCAGCAGTAAGTTGTAAATAAGCAGGGAGAACTTTGAAAAATGCTGGAGAGCAAAGGTCAAGGAGTGGCAGAGGTCAGCGAGTGGAAGGGCCCACAGCTGGTCGCTGGGTCAGGGAAGAGATTCAGCAGGCTAGATTGGCAATGAGCAGGAGATTCAGTGAGTGTGGGTTGGGGGAGAGGCGAGGGGGGTGTTGGAAGTAGGAAGTTAGCATATTTCTTTTATATTTTAACATGTATTTTAATTTAAAAGTTATTTCATTTACCTGCATAGGAATTTAGCAATGTAAAGTATTTCAACTTACAGGGTATGATATCTTAATCTTTTTTTTTCTCTAATGGCAAAAGTCCTACAGAACCTAAATATGGCTTTTCCATGCATTTTGATGGGAAAATCTGCTTCACTTAAAGTGTTTTTCACTTAAAGTTGCACTTCTCAAGCTCGCAACTACAACTTTAAGTGAGAATATACTGTAATGTTTAATCAATGTTGGTTTTAGTTTGTGTAATGACTTCAATCAGGTCATTGAAGTTGTTCTATTGGAGTATGAACTCTCTGATTAAGGATTCTGTTGGTTCTATGGTGTAAAGGTTAGCTCTCTGGACTTTATATCCAACGATATGCGTTTGAATCTTGGTGGAGCCACTGTTCTCGTTCCACCCCTTGTTTAAATTGGGACAGGTAAGTGAACGAATGACACATGAATGTGGACACCCTGCCCTCTGTGGCTTTTCAACAAAAGATGTCCCTGATTAAGGATCCAATTGATGGGCCACTCAGGGAATCTTTACCTTGTACTTAACCAGGAGTGTCAGTTCCTCTGACACCCACAGAGATAAACTGCTAGCACTCTATGTACTGCTGTTAGTGTTTGTAAATAAAGGGATTTTGGTGAAGGGACTTCTGCCTCAGAAGACTTATTACAGTTTGTCTGTAACACTAAAAGTCTTGAAATCTGTTGTGTGTTTCCTTTAAGTCAGTCACTGAGAATTCAAATCTCTTTTCAAAAGTTTTTTTTTATCTCTGAGGGGGTAGTTGAATTTTGTACGGAACATAGGGTGTTTAGTTGAATAAAGTTGATATGCAGAGTGCAGTAGATTTATTAGGAGTGATTTTAGCCTACGCTCACCATCAGAGAGAATGGTAAAGTGAGCTGAAAATCCAGAGAGAATCAGGAAATGTGATTCTCTCTGGAGAGATCACATTCCGTGATTTTCCCAGCCTCTCACCAGTGACGTAGCGAGGTTCATGCCTAGAAAGAATGAGAACCTAATTTGAATATATTTTAATACAATTAACCCCCCACCCACCCATCATATACCCTTACCCTATTTTCAAGCCTTGCCGATGTGACATAACAACAGATGTGAACCTGTCATGGGGATCCCTCCAGGGGTGCAAAGGTGAGTATAACCTCCAGGAGCATGGGGCACGGCACTGCCCCTGGCATAGGTTGGCAGAAAAGTGTGAAGAAAATCTGGGTTTTGGTTTCCTTCATAGAGTTTGGCAGCGCTGTCCTTAATGCTGCAGATCTAGTTGCGAGAGTTGGCAAAGTCCTATGACCACCCATTTCATTATTTTCAGATGATGCATGCAGACAGTTCTCCCAGCCTATGTGGCATTAAGAATCTCTACCACCTAAAAGGAGCCAGACAGCAAAAACATGCAGCTGGTGGTGTTCCCATGGTTCACACACCATCCTGACTTGGAAATATATCTTCATTCTTTCACTGTCCCTGGGTCAAAACCCTGGAACTCTCTTCCTACCAGCACTTTGGGAGTTCCTGCACCACATGGACTGCAATGGTTCAATAAGGCAACACACCACCAGATTCTCAAGGTCAATTGTGTACCAATTGCTTGCTATGTCAGCAACACTTATGCCCCTTAAAATAATTTAAAAACATTGTTCCCAGGGGCGTTCTTATTGAACGTTCTTCTCTCCCTCCTTCCTCAGTGAACCGTTTGCTTTTATTATTTACTACCTCTGCACTACTTCATAGAAACATAGGAAATAGGAGCAGGAGTAGGCTATGCAGTCCCTTGAGACTGCTCCACCATTCAATATGATCAGGGTTGATCCTGTGTCTCAATACCATACTTCCACACTCTCCCTGTACTCCTTGACACCTTTACAGACTAGAAATCTATCTATTCCCTTCTTAAATATACCCAGTGACTCACTCACTCACTCCCATACTGCAAGCCAAGATGGGCTGGTACTATGGCAGAAATTACTGTCATGTGTCCAAAGTCTTGCGGTCACAGGCAATATTTTCACACATGCACCCCCACTCCCTGGAGACTTTACCATCTGAAAACAACTCCTCAAAGCACCCAGCACTTCCAGCAGAGCTGGTCGAAACAGTAACTATCCTAATATTAAATGACATTGGTGGACACACCTTTATGCTGTTGAATGCGTATCCAGCAGGGTTAATGAAAGCAGCAAGTTCCAAAATGTCAGCACTGGTATCAAATCAGTGTTAAATGCTGACTGATGTCACACTCTGCATCCTCTACAAACTTCCTGTTCAAACTCATAACATTAACGATTTCACCAGGATGGCGCTCAAGAAGCCAACCCAAAATAAGCCAATCCCCCACTGCCCCACCCCCCCAAAACAGTAAGAGTTTGAACAACACCAGGTTAAAGTCCAACAGGTTTATTTGGTAGCAAATGCCATTAGCTTTCGGAACGCTGCTCCTTCGTCAGATGGAGTGGATATCTGCTCTCAAACAGGGCATACAGAGACACAAAATCAAGTTACAGAATACTGATTAGAATGCGAATCTCTACAGCCAACCAGGTCTTAAAGATACAGACAATGTGAGTGGAGGGAGCATTAAGTACAGGTTAAAGAGATGTGCATTGTCTCCAGACAGGACAGCCAGTGAGATTCTGCAAGTCCAGGAGGCAAGCTGTGGGGATTACTGATAATGTGACATAAACCCAAGATCCCGGTTTAGGCCGTCCTCATGTGTGCGGAACTTGGCTATCAGTTTCTGCTCAGTGACTCTGCGCTGTCGTGTGTCGTGAAGGCCACCTTGGAGTACGCTTATCTGAAGATCAGAGGCTGAATGCCCGTGACCGCTGAAGTGCTCCCCCACAGGAAGAGAACAGTCTTGCCTGGTGATTATCGAGCGGTGTTCATTCATCCGTTGTCATAGCATCTGCATGGTTTCCCCAGTGTACCATGCCTCGGGACCTCCCACACCCCAGCGCCCTCTTACCCTCCTCATCCTGACATCCCCAAAATGTACCTTTTCCTGGAAAACCAGGATGTAGGCCCCAGGGTCTTCATACAGTCTCCATTCTGGCCGCTGCAGCTTCTGATGTTGCAGAGAGTCGAGAGCAGTCAGTCAATCTTATTTATTAATAGGTGCATTGAGTAAAAGAGCAAGAATATGTTGAAATTGTATAAGACACTAATTCAGCTTCAATCGGAATATTGTATCCAGCTCTGCGTGCCGCACTCTAGGAAAGATATGAAAGTTCTTGTCTTTTGTGAGCATGAACCTCGCTACGTCACTGGTGAGGGGCTGGGAAAATTGCAGAATGCAATCTCTCCAGAGAGAATCACATTTCTCTGATGGCAAACACGGGCAGAAAATCACTCCTGATAGATTGGAGGGAGTGTTAGAAAGATTCACAAAAATAATTCCAAGGATGTTGTGAAAATAGATTGGAGAAGTTGGGACTGTTTTCAGCTGGAATTTGGAGATTTGATACAAGTATTCGAATGAACACAGTAGGTAGGATGCAAAATTTCCCACTTGTTAAAGAATCGAGAATGAGGAAGCACAGATTTAAAATAATTGGTAGAAAAGGGAACAGGAGGAAAAACCTTTTCACAAAGTGAGTACTTAAGGTCTGGAATGCTCCAACTGAAAGTGCAAGAGAGGCAGGTTCAATCGAGGCATTAAAAACAGAACTAGAGTGTCATAGAATCATCATAGAATCCTTACAGTGCAGAAGGAGGCCTTTGGCCCATCAAGTATGCACCGACCACAATCCCACCCTGGCCCTATTCCCATAACCCCGCATATTTACCCTGCTAATCCCCTGACACTAGGGTCAATTTAGCATGGCCAATCAACCTAACCCGCACGTCTTTGGAGTGTGAGAGGAAACCGGAGCACCCGGAGGAAACCCACGCAGACACGGGGAGAATGTGCAAACTCCACACAGACGGGGACCTGAGGCCAGAATTGAACCTGGGTTTCTGGTGCTGTGAGGCAGCAGTGCTAACCACTGTGCCACCGTGCCGCCCCATCTGAAAAGGAAGAATGTGCAGGATTAAGGGGAAAAGGTGAGGGAATAGTACTAGGTAAATTGCTCATTCAGAGAGACAGTGCAGACCTGATGGGTCAAATGGCCTCCATTTGTACTGTAACAGTTCTGTGATTGTGTGACTTCAACTCTAGCCAATAGCTTTATTCAAATAAAGAACAATCTAAAAGAAGAATTATATTAATATTGTGCAGAACAATAAAAATATAATTTTGATGAAGTTTTGCATTTACCAAATTAATATTAATATATGTTTATTTAAGTTTATGTTTGATTTGTTGTAGGCAATCCAGAATTACATTTCAGGAGCAAAGAAATATAACGGCTTCAAGATCTTAAATTGTATTGAGGTAATTGAAACTTGCATAGAGGTGGCAGCCTGTCCCTTCAATACCATTATAGAGGTGGTAGCCTTTCCCTTCATTAAGATCAATACCCACCTCTTGAATTGAGTTTTTGCATCTATATCGGCAGTGGCATCACTTCATTAGTTTACATTAATGCTGTTGAAGACCTGACAGTCATCAGCAACAGTGTTGTAAGGTAAAAAAATAAGCATCAATTAGCTCACCCTCACATATCTGATACTGGGCAAACCATTTCATGTGACAGCACCAATTAATACATGAAGGAATGCACTTCCTAACAATTACAGCATTCCATTGTTGGTAGCATTATATAAATTATTGGTCCAAATTTAATATTTTGATGTGACAATTTTGATTTATTCCATCACACAAATACACAAGACAGCCCCCCTGCAAAAAGTATCCTTGGGCTTCCTTAAACCTCAGCAGTACGAAGTTTTTGAAGGAATGAATGTTAACTAACTCATGATACACTAAATGCAAAAAGACTTTTTGAACTCTCTGCTCTCCTTAGAGTTGATAACATCAAAGGAAATTGCACTGTATAGAAAATAGAAGGGCATTTGTTTGTACCTTTGGGTATTGATTATGTGATTACATTAACAGGTAACTGTTCTTGTAATTCTTTGTGAACACAATGATTAATGCTGTTCATTATCTCACACTTCCATCATCTCAAATGGAACATGCTGGTTTAAAACTGGAGATACACTGATAATTGTATTACTCCAATATGAAGCCAATTCCATGGGCATTGGAAAATTTCTAATTGTTCCGTCCAATAGCATGTTAGATTTCATTTATGCAATTTCTTCTGGAGCCATGTGATAAATGATTTGCAACATCACTAATGATTTTCCCAAAAGTGGTTTGGAGGGATGGGTATCAATGTACACAAGGAGAGAGAAAGTGCCTAAATTTGTTGATATATAAACTGTCAGAACCCTAAAGGAAAAGAAAGACACTTGGGGCGGAATTTCCGGCCGCATTCACCCCAAGACTGGAAAATCCCACCCGAGGACAACGGACCTTTTCATGGTCCACCACCCACTCCACTCCGCCCACACACCCCCCCTCCTCCCCCCGCTCCCCCTTCTCCTCCCACCAGCTATGATTCCCATGGTGGGCAGGACGGAAAATTCTGCCCTTATATTTATATGATGCCTTTCATGACCATCGATCATCTTGCAGTCAATGAAGTATATTTTAGAAGTGTTGTAATGCAGGAAACACACCAAACAATTTGTACACAGCAAGCTCCCACAAACAACAATGTGATAATAATGAAATGATCTGCCTTTGTGGTGTTGATTGAGGGATAAATATTGGTGGGACACTGGGGGTAACTCACTTTCTCTTCTTCACAATCATGCCCACGGTCTCTTGACTATTCTTTAGCCAAACTCAGTGAGAGTTTGAGTTTCTCAGAGTGCATTTAAACACTGGAGTGCAAATGGATTTACCCTCCTGTAGGTGTGATGCGCGTTATCAAACACGAGGCTAGATGCTCGGGAAATAAAGGCTTTTATTTACTGTAATGAAGCAGCCAATAATTATATACACGATCCCAGACTGAGGGGTCCCAGCCAGAGCAGGGACCTTTATACCTCTCCCAGGAGGCAGAGCCCGACTGGGATGTACCACAACACTACAGTACAAAGGTGTAACAACCCCACCCTAACCCCAACAGCAACAAGTAGCACAACACAACAATAACATATGTACATCCTTGTAGTACTGGCCAGACCCTGGCTCAGTACTATCCAGTGGGAACCAACGATGGTTCACCACAAGGTGTAACAACCCAATAGCCCCAAACATTTAGTTCATCACTGCAATTATCTTGGAAGTCTGAAAAATGCATTCATTTGTTAACAGTAAGTATAATACTAATATCTGAATTGACATTTTAAAAGAAGTCTTCATATGGCCCTTACATTTTTATGACATTGAGCACAACATAACAAACACCACAACATGGTAAAAGTGAATTTTTTTCTAGCAAACTGACAGCAACAAAGTAGTCAAGGTAAACAAAAGAATGAAAAAGATTTTAGGAACTCCAGGAGTCGGCTGCAAAGGAACAGTGCTTTATTGCACAAAATAAAGCAAAGCAAAAACCACAAGCCTGTGGTGAACAGAAACAGGTCCCAACTGGGACAATGGAATAATGGACCCACTCAGGGGCCTGCTTTATACAGGGCTCAGTGTACGAGCTCTTCCTGTTGGTTAATCACCAATCCCCAGGGAGCTCGTATTCAACGGGTCTTACAGGGAGGTCAATCAGTGATTCGCCATGCAAATGCTGGGGCTTATCACAAAGGTATAACTGCAAATCCTGAAAATACACAACTGGTCAGTCAACCTTTAAAACAAGAAAGGATGGGTAACGGTATTTGATTTTGCAAATTTTCATCAAACTTAGACTGAGAATTAAGCAGGCATTTATTACAGTTGGAAAAGGTAACATAATAGTGGGGGAAGGGGCGAAGTATGTATCAATAATTATGTCAATCACACACAGGGAATAAATAGATTAAATGACCTGAAAAGTGATTAAGGGAGATTGTTAGATAATATAAAGCATAATCTGTGAAATGATGAAGAAATATCAAGAGCATAAAGGAATATTCATCAGGACCTCACCAATATTATGCCAACATTTATTCAAAACGTTCTTTGAGGACTTCACCTAAAACCTTCTGTAATTGAGACTTATAGGATTCACCATCAGAAAAATACATTGGCATCTGTTTCGAGGTCTCAGCTGGTCTGCCAGAAGGAATGGGAGGAGGACATGAGACCAGGCAGAACAGCAGAAGCTGTTGCAGTAGAGATGCACAGGACAGCAAAGTTGGATGCCTTCCTTGTTTGAGGTAGAGAGCTTCCCCCCTCCTCTGGACAGCTTGGACTTGGACAGAAACTGTATGCCTGCTCATTTGATCCCTGAACCATTGAGAATTCTGCTGCTGTGTGTCAGCCTGTATAATCCACGGCCAGAATTCTCCCAAAAACTAGAAGTTCCCAATGTGTGGGAAAATGGGAGTAATTCCTGATGGTTTATTTAATGTACTTACCAGAGTGAATCTCTGATATTCTGAGTATTGCAGAGTGCCTCAGAGTGATTCACTCTGGAAAGTAGGGGCGAGGCCTATTCCTGCCCACGAGGCTGGCTGCATAGCGCTGAGTGGGCCATTGCGCATGCACCCATCTGTCCGACTGGAGATCAATGCATGCACACAGGCCACCCCATTGCCAACCTCCTAATCACTGGCCTTCCCAATTGCTGGCCAGCCCTGCAATCCCCTGACCGCTGGCCTTCCAATGCTACCCCGCCCCCCCCTCCCCAATTGCTGGTTTTCCAGACCTCCCCAGTCCAGCCCCTATTTCCCCTCACTGGCTGGCCAACCCGAATCTCCCTGCCCCTTCCCTGAACCAACCCCAACACCCCCCACCCCGTCAGTCCCAACCCCCCGCTGCCCGATGACTAGCCCCAAACCCCCCCCCTCCGCACCGATGGCCAGCACCGATAGCCTTCACTCCTTTCCTCCCCCACGGATACTCTAGCAGAGTGGCTGCGGGTCTCCAGCCCCCATTGATCGCCCCCAATAGACCCCACCCCCCCAAGTAGGCCCCACCCCTCTAGCCCATCCCCTTGGCTTAGCCTGGTTTCCCTTCGGCAGTGCCAGTCTGCCCCTTGGGCGGTGCCCGGGTGCCAATTGAGCACTGCCAGCAGACTCTGCCTAAGAGGCACCCTCCCCTTACTCTTGTCCTCCTGGGGGAGGGGCCTCAATGACTTCTGTTCCCTCCAGCGGGTTCCCACCATTAGTGGGGAGCAATCGTCAACACAGCTGGAAGGAACCACTCGCAGCAGGGGGCAGGGTGGGAGAGACGCTAGCGGGTCTGGAGAATACCGTCCTGGGACCGCTAAACATATTGAAATGCTGATTGCAATATGATAACCAACTCTGTGCCAAATCCCGGCATGGAGCTGATTATGCTCAAAAACGTAGCCTGGGAGACAAGCAGAGGCCCGGGCACCCAGCATGAATCCTGCGAAACAGCTGCTGCTGATGCCTTCCAGCTCACTGTGCTACTCGAGCAGCTCAGTGGCCTGGGAGAATCCTGGCCCAAATTTTCAGTGGAAGTGGCTAAGTGGAGCCCATATATACTGCTCCACTATCCGTATATTTTATATGGAGCAGGCACATTAGTTGCAATTTCAATGTCAAAATTAAGAATTATGGCTTGCAGAACATTTGGTCATCTAAAAGTAAACAACTGAGTGCTGACAATCTTAAACTAGGATCAGTTTTTAACACAAAAATGCAAGGAGGGAGATAGACACTACACAAGTGGAAAAATAAAGCAGATAGTACATTTACTGTAATAGATTGGTCAGCCAGTTATGAATTGTATATAGTTACGGGTCAAATAATGGCACAGTTGTGTTCTACTTTGCCTTTTGCTTATTTGCAAGAAATATTGATTTAGTGGTTGTATTTCAAGTTTGGACTCAATTGACTTGAAGTCGTTCTGGCTGAGTTAAATCAAATACCTAAACCTGGGCAATTTCATTAGTTTGCTCATCCCAATGTCAAACCATTTAAGGTCCATTAAAGAACAGCATGTAAAATACATTCAGTGAGGTAGCAAAATGTTAGACAGTTGTATGACTGTTCAAGTGTTAATTTTCATTTACGTTGATGCGGGTGCAAGGACATCGTGAAAAGATGCAGCACGTAATTTTTGTAGCACTCACCTATTGTTCTGCATCTCCTGATTTAGCAGTTCATTTAAGGAGAATGGTAGAAGTTGGAAGTTGTGATCATCGCTGTTGGCAGATCCCATTAGAACGTTGGTAATCGCAATGGCTAAATGGTCAACCTTATTCAGCAAGAGATAAATAGAAATGAATAACTAGATTTCAAAGTAGTACGTAAATCATGTGGAACTGTGTATGCTATTGGACATTCCTGCCTTATTTTTCCAAAGTGACTCACTTACCTTGCAAACTATTGGATGTATAGGTATGACTGAGTGACTAATTATGGGCTTGTTACCCATTCTCAAATCAGAGATAAGTCTGCCCCCAAATGGATCCTATGCGTGGGATTTTCCAGCTGCACTCACCCTAAAACTGGAAAATTCAGCCCGAGGTCGATGGATTTGCATGGTGCACACCCCGCCCCCCCTCTCCCTCCCCCATCCCCCCTCCCCCCGCCCCCCACACCCACCCGCTATGATCCTGTGGCAGGCAGGACGGGAAAAGGCAGGCCTGCGCGGTGAGTGCTGCCTGACTGAGAGGAATGCTTTTGGAGTTGGATGAACACAGGGAGTTGGGTGAAACAGGCAGCACAGGCGACAAGTGAGAGTGCTGATAGGGAAGTGTCTTTTCTTTTTGCTCTTGGCATTGTAGTTGTTGTACGCTATTATAGTGTTTCTGTGTAATTTCTGTGGTTTATAGTTTTAAAAGGTTATACTCGGTAGTAACAAGGAGCAGGAAAGAAGGGCCCGAGAAAACTGTATATATCTGAAACAAAACATCTTTCAAAAGTTTAATTTAAAGGGGTAAGACGTGACAGGAGAGATCCAAGCCGTGGGTTGCTCCTCTTGCTCCACGTGGCAGGCTGGGGACAGTTCCAGTCCCCTGGGTCAGCATGTGGGCGGGAAGTGTCTCCAGCTACAGCTCTTGGAAGCTTGAGTTTCAGAGCTGGAGAGGTGGCTGGAGACACTATGGAGCATCCGCGAGTCAGAGAGTATCGTGGATAGCACGTACAGAGAGAGTTGGTCACACCGCAGGCTCAGACTCTGCAGGCAGGAAGAGAATGGGTGACCACCAGACAGAGCAAGAGAGATAGGCAGGTAGTGCAGGAATCTCCTGTGACTGTTGAGGGGAATGACCTCTCTGGGGAAAGCAGCAGCAGCCAAACTCGTTGGACCACGGTTGGTTCTGCTGCAGAGGGGAGGGGTAAAAAGTGTGCCAGTGCAATAGTTATAGGGGATTCAATTGTAAGGGGAATAGACAGGTGTTTCTGTGGCCGCAAACAAGACTCCAGGATGGTATGTTGCCTCCCTGGTGCTAGGGTCAAGGATGTCTCGGAGCGGCTGCAGGACATTCTGAAGGGGGAGGGCGAACAGCCAGTGGTTGCAGTACACGTTGGTATAAGCGACATAAGTAAAAAAAGGGATGAGGTCCTAAAAGCAGAATTCAGGGAGCTAGGAAGAAAGTTAAGAAATCGGACCTCAAAGATAGTGATCTCAGGATTACTACCGGTGCCACGTGCTAGTCAGAATAGAAATGACAGGATATATCGGATAAATATGTGGCTGAAGAGATGGTGTCAGGGGAGGGTTTCAGATTCCTGGGGCATTGGGACCAGTTCTGGGGGAGTTGGGACCTGTACAAATTGGATGGGTTACACCTGGGCAGGACTGGGACTGATGTCCTCGGGGGAGCGTTTGCTAGAGCGGTTGGGGAGGGTTTAAGCCAATATGCCAGGGGGATAGGAACCTATATAAGGAGTCCGAAAGGAGGGAGCAAGGACAAAATGTGGGGAGAAGGTTCCAACTACATCAAAAATCAGGAAAAAAGTTAAAAGGAAGGAGAACTCAGGAGATGTTATGAATGGAAGTGTTAGAATTCAAAAAGAAGGTACAAAAAATAGCATAAGGGCACTTTATCTGAATGCTTGTAGCATTCGAAACAAGGAAATGAGTTGACATCACAAATCATTGCGAACGAGTATGATTTGGTGGCCATTACAGAGACATGGTTGCAGGATGGTCACGACTGGGAGTTGAATATCCAGGGGTATCAAACTGTTCGGAGGAACCGACAAGAAGGTAAGGGGGGTGGTGTAGCTCTGATACTTAAGGATGATATCAGGGCGGTAGTGAGAAATGATATAGGTTCTATGGGAAAAAGGTTGAATCCATTTGGGTGGAAATTCGAAATAGTAAGGAGAAAAAGTCACTGATAGGCATAGTCTATAGGGCACCAAATAATGGCATCATGGTGGGGCGAGAACTAAACAAAGAAATAACTGATGCATCTAAAAATGGTACAGCAATTATCATGGGGGATTTTAATCTACATATCAATTGGTCAAACGAGATCAGTCAAGGCAGCCTTGAGGAGGAGTTCATAGAATGTGTCCGCGATAGCTTCCTTGAACAGTATGTAATGGAACCGACAAGGGAGCAAGCTATCCTAGATCTGATGCTGTGTAATGAGATGGGAATAATTAATGATCTTGCAGTTAGGGATCCTCTTGGAAGAAGCGATCACAGTATGGTTGAATTTAAAATACAGATGGAGAGTGAGAAGGTAAAATCCAATACCAGTGTCTTGTATTCAAACAAAGGAGACTATAAAGGGATGAGGGAGGAGTTGGCTCAGGTAGACTGGGAGCAAAAACCTTATGGTGGGACAATTGAGGGACAGTGGAGGACTTTCAAAGCGATCTTTCACAGTGCTCAGCAAAAGTATATACCAGTGATAAGGAAGGACTGTAGAAAAATAGATAATCAGCCATGGATATCTCAGGAAATAAAGAAGGGTATCAAATTGGGAGAAAATGCATACAAAGTGGCAAAGATTAGTGGGAACCTAGAGGATTGGGAAATCTTTAAAGGTCAGCAGAAAGCCACGAAAAAAGCTATAAAGAAAGGTAAGATGGATTATGAGAGTGAACTAGTTCAGAATATAAAAACAGATAGCAAAAGTTTCTACAAATATATAAAATGAAAAAGAGTGGCGAAACTAAACACCACTATAGTTGGTCCTTTAGAGGACGAGAAGGGGGATGTAATAACTGGAAATGAGAAAATGGCTGAGGCATTGAACAGGTATTTTGTGTCGGTCTTCACAATGGAAGACACAAATAACATGCCAAAAATTGATGACAGGAAGGCTATGGCAGGTGAGAACCATCATTATCACGAAAGACATAGTGTTGGACAAGTTAATGGGGCTAAAGGTAGACAAGTCTTCTAGTCCTGATGAAATGCATCCCAGGGTACTAAAAGAGATGGCGGGAGAAATAGAAAATGCACGAGTGGTATTTTACCAAAATTCGCTGGACTCTGGTTCCCGCAGATTGGAAAACAGCAAATGTGACGCCACTGTTTAAAAAAGGAGGTAGACAAAAGGCAGGTCACTATAGGCCGGTTAGCTTAACTTCTGTAGTAGGGAAAATGCTTGAATCTATCATCAAGAAAGAAGTCGCGAGACATCTGGATATAAATTGTCCCATTGGGAAGATGCAGCATGGATTCATGAAGGGCAGGTCATGTTTGACTAATTTGGTGAAATTCTTTGAGAACATTACATGTGCAGTGGACAATGGGGAACCTGTGGATGTGGTGTATCTGGATTTCCAGAAGGCATTTGACAAGGTGCCGCACCAAAGACTGCTACATAAGATAAAGGGGCACAGTGTTATGGGTAATGTATTAGCATGGATAGAGGATTGGTTAACTAACAGAAAGCAAAGAGTGGGGATAAATGGGTGTTTTTCTGGTTGGCGATCAGTGACGAGTGGTGTGCCTCAGGTATCAGTGTTGGGACCGCAATTGTTTATGATTTACATAGATGATTTGGAGTTGGGGACCAAGTGTAATGTGTCAAAATTCGCAGATGACACTAAGATGGGTGGAAGAGCAAAGTGTGCAGAGGATGCTGAAAGTCTGCAAAGGGATAGAGATAGTCTAAGTCAGTGGACGAGGGTCTGGCAGATGGAGTACAATGTTGGTAAAGGTGAGGTCATCCATTTTGGTAGGAATAACAGCAAAATTGACTATTATTTAAATGGTAAAAATTGCAGCATGCTGCTGTGCAGAGGGACCTGGGTGTCCTTGTGCAGAATCTCAAGGATTGGTTTGCAGGTGCAGCAGGTAATTAAGAAGGCAAATGGAATTTTGTCCTTCATTGCGAGAGGGATGGAGTTTAAAAACAGCGAGATTATGTTGCAGCTGTATAAGGTGCTGGTGAGGCCACACCTGGAGTACTGTGTACAGTTTTGGTCTCCTTACTTGAAAAAGAATATACTGGCACTGGAGGGGGTGCAGAGGAGAGTCACGAGGTTGATTCCAGAGTTGAGAGGGTTGGCTTATGAGGAGAGACTGAGTAGACTGGGGCTATACTCTTTGGAATTCAGAAGAATGAGGGGAGATCTTATAGAAACATATAAGATTATGAAGGGAATAGATAAGATAGAAGCAGGGAAGTTGTTTCCACTGGCGGGTGAAACTAGAACTAGGGGGCATAGCCTCAAAATAAGGAGAAGTAGATTTGGGACTGAGTTGAGGAGGAACTTCTTCACACAAAGGGTTGTGAATCTGTGGAATTCCCTGCCCTGTGAAGCAGTTGAGGCTACCTCATTGAGTGTCTTTAAGGCAAGGATAGATAAACTTTTGAATCGCAAAGGAATTAAGGGTTATGGTGAGCGGGCGCGTAAGTGGAGCTGAGTCCACAAAAAGATCAGCCATGATCTTATTGAATGGTGGAGCAGGCTTGAGGGGCCAGATGGCCTACTCCTGCTCCTAGTTCTTATATTCTTATGAAAACTCCCCAATGGGTATGATTTTACAGCCTTGCTCATCCCGAAACTGTAAAATCCCACCCAAGGCCAACGGACCTTTCCATTGTCTGTCTCTGGTCCGCTCTGATTCCTGTGGTGGGTGGGACGGTAAAATTCCGGCCTATGTGTCTCGGTTACTGTCTAATATCTAATTAGTTGTTAGTGTGAACCAGAGAAAGCCTTCATTTATGCATTAGACTCTGTGAGCCTCAGGTACATTTCTCTATATTTTAAGCACCCCTAATGAGACAAGATTAACTGTAAGCCAAAAGGATGGTCCATTTGACATGTAATTATGAATGAACAGAAAACAGTTATCAGTGAATTTCAATCTGTTTTATAACGTTCCTCTTAATAAGGAAAATAACAAAGCATGGCACATTATCACTGTCTGCAGGCAAAGTTTAACTTACAGATTCATACATCTCTAAAGATAATTCAGTTTAGCATTAGTAAGAGTGATCTCCCCCTCCACGTCTATCTTCTGCTGTAATTCTTCTTGATCAGTTTGAAATTTTTGCAGCAAAATGTTTTTCAGACACTGAGTTAAAGCTTTTCCTGACATGTACTATTTTTCGATGAAAGATCAAAAACATGATCGGTTTTGATTTTGTTGCATGCAAGCAATTTTCCAAATGGAAGAATGTATGAACACAAATTGACTGCTGGCACTGGCGATCAGAGATATCTGCAATTAGAGGAGCTAATTTAATTTTATAATTTAACTGAAATGTTTACGCCTTGATTTTGCGCTCGTATTAAAATTAATGTCAGTTACTCCACATTTTCAGACATTAAAATTGTAATTTGACATCATATAGGACATATATAAAGCTGTTAAGGGAATGGAAAGAGAAATGTAGAATGCTATTTGTCTGAATTGGGAAAAGAGAACAAGAGGCGATAGATTCAAATGGGTAAACCCCAAGTATGGGGTGAATGCCAAGAAATCCTTCTTTACGCAGTAATTAAAGGGAAAGATGTCCACCAGACATCTCAAAGTACTTTACAGCCAAGGGAATACTTTTGTGTGGTCACTGTTGTAATGTAGGAAATATATAAGCTCATTTACATTCAGGAAACCTCCCACATATATGATAACAGCCAGATAATCCCTTTCTTGTTGCCTAATGTTGACTGAAGGTAATGACTGGCCAGGATACTGGAGATAGTTTCAAAGTAAAGTCATATCGAATTTAATTTGTCAACAATTTCTCTCTCCAAAAGTGCTGAGCTTTTCCAGCACTTTCTGTTGTTTATTTCAGATCTCCAGCATTCACAGTATTTTGCTTTTATATTATTGGAGATAGCTTCCTCACTCTTCTTTGAAATAGTATTGTTGAATAACTTACTCTCACTCAAGCAGGTAGATGGAGCCTCTGTTTATCAATCTGAAAGACAGCACTTCAAGCAGTACAGTGCTCCCTCAGCACTAAATGAGTGTATCAGCCTTCAATTTTGTGCTCAATTTTGGGCCATGAACCCAGTACCTTATTATTCAGAGGATTGAGTCATAACTGATGCTATCTTCTACTTTTTAGGTTGTTCCTCAGGACCAAAGGTTACTTCCTTCCTTATGGTCCTCAAGTGAGTAACAGGTTCAAGGCTGGACCTGCACACTCTGCCACAGGTAGGGTAGGTAGAGTTGGATGAGGCAGATGGAAGTTCAGACCTTGTTATCCTACTTCCGCTGTTTGTACTTGACCAATGCCCGGGCCTATCAGATATGCTTAAAATGGTTGACACCTTGCGGACGCTACTTTGCCAGTTTGGGTGGTTTCGAGCAAGAGATTCCCACATATCAGTGGGGATGTTGTAATTTTTGAGGGAAATTTTGAAGATGCCCCTCAAACGTTTCCTCTACCCTCCTGATAACAACTTGCCAGTTTGAAGCTTGGACAAGAGAGCTTGTTTTGGGAGTCCTGTGTCAGGCATGTGGAGGGTTTGGTCCACCAACATAGCCAATTAGCCTTAACAACTACCGTGATGCTGAGGATGTTGGCCTGAGAGAGTGCACTGATTTTGGAGTGCCTATCTTGCCATTGAATTTGCAGAGTTCTGCAGAGGCATCATTGGTGATATTTCACTATGGGTCTAAGATGTCTGCTCTATGTTGTCCATGAAGCAGGGATGGATTTACAATGAGACTCACCATGACGAGGCAGAGGGTCCCAAAGTTCAGGGGCTGCCCAGCCTGGAACTCACAGCTGGCCTGACTGATATTTGAAAAAGAGCAATGAAACTGCTCATCCAATCACAGGCTGATTCCGCCATGCATTTACTGCTGATAGGTTCACTCAGCAGCTAATGCAGAGTGAAACCAGCCTGCGATTGAATGAGAAGCAAACAGTGGGTGGGTGGGAGGTACCAAGGAGGAAAACATTCAAATGGTTGAGTTGAATGAGGACCCGAGCAGCAGCACCAAGCACCGAGCAGGGGACAAGCACCAAGCAACAAGAGGAGGGAAAACTCCGAGCATCGGGAGGGGGGGAAAGCACTGAATGGGGAAAAAGTGTTAAGCTGAGGGAGAGATGGCTGCAGCGAGCACCAAGTGAGCGTGGGTCAGGCAGGTAGCAGGAGAGCAAGATCCTGAGGCAAGAGAGAAGTGGCCGTGGCAAGATCCAGGTGTGGGTGCGGCTTTGGACCCCAGCCCAGCAGCAGGTGAGGCTCCAGGTGAGGAAGCAAGCCATAGGTGAGGCAGCAGAGTGGGCAGAGGACCCCAGAGGTGAGGGGTGGAGCAGACGTACGACCCAGTTGAGGCAGCAGAGTGGACAGAAACGAGACAAGTGAGAGTGGGAGCGTGTGAGAATGTGGGTAGGCGAGTGTGCGGGAGTGAGGAGAATGAGAGCTTGTGAGGGGTATTGCTGAAGCGAGAGCAATTGGTGGAGGAAATCCATGATCAGAATCAAAACTTCATACAAAAGGCAAGCTTGAATTTTAGCAAAGCAATTATTCACGCATGCATGTCTTTACAAGTGAAGGAGAAGTAATCAATAGGTGTATTTTTGTGTCTTCAGTCATGTTCTGGGGGGTACAGGATCAGGCAGGGACGGGGGAGGGGTGTTGGTAATTTCAAAACCACTAGTTTAAATGTGACTATGATTTTGTAGTTCCCATTTTGTAGTTTGAATTAATGTGCTCTTAGCTGAAACCGATGGAATCCATTTTAATAAAAAACTAAACCAGTGTTATTAGAAGCTAGCCAGATTTAGTTAAGAAGACAACCTTAATTGTGAGACAATTAAATAATAGGTAATTCACTTATAGATATGTTAGAAAGGTTGGAAATGTAATTTGGAACACAAATGTTTGTAACTTTTGTCATAATAAGCATTTTGTTTTCCTAACACTTGATTATTAAGACAGATTTGTGAAGTGCTGTGAAGGGATTAATATATATTTCTCAGGCCACCAAGTAAAGTTCTAAGGTTTGTAGAACCTTAGTTAGGCCGCACTTGGAATATAGTGTTCAATTCTGGTCGACACTACCAGAAGGATGTGGAGGCCTTGGAGAGGGTACAGAAAAGATTTACCAGGATGTTGCAGATAAAGCTCGGCACAACATCGTGGGCCGAAGGGCCTGTTCTGTGCTGTACTGTTCTATGTTCTATGTTCTATCTATGTTGCCTGGTTTGGAGGGCATTCGCTATGAGGAGAGGTTGGAAAAACTTGGTTTGTTCTCACTGGAGCGACGGAGATTGAGGGGAGACCTGATAGAAATCTACAAGATTATGAGAGTGGATAGTCAGAAGCTTTTTCCCAGGGTGGAAGAGTCAATTACTAGGGGGCAAGTTTTAAAAGAGATGTACGAGGCAGATTTTTTACACAGAGAGTGGTGAGTGCCTGGAACTCGTTGCCAGGGGAGGTAGTGGAAGCGGATACGGTAGTGACTTTTAAGGGGCGTCTTGACAAGTACATGAATGAGTTGAGAACAGAGGGATATGGTCCCCGGAAGCGTAGGGGGTTTGAGTTAAGACGGGCAGCATGATCGGTGCAGGCTTGGAGGGCCGAAGGGCCTGTTCCTGAGCTGTAATTTTCTTTGTTCTTTGTAAAGAGATAACCAGAATGTTAATCTTGACTAGGGAATGACTGAATGAGCTCTTGTCAACTCCAGACAACAGACAGCCAGCCATGTTGATCAATTATTGATCAAGACCCAAGCCCACCTCAAGATAAGAGACATAATGTGAAAAGAAGTGTTGGCCGGGATTCTCCCAAAAAGGTTTAAGTGCTGAATTCGCGTAAAAACTAGAGTAAATCCCGCTGGTTTTTTTTTAGCAAGTTTTGCAAGATGAATCTCCCACACTCTGACTACTGCAGAGTGCACTAGCATGAATCATGATAAATATCAATGGGTGGGGTCTGTTTGCGTTGGAGAGGCCAGCAGCAGTGTGCTGAGCGGGCCACTGCGCATGCGCCGATCTGTCAGAGCGGAGATTGGCACATGTGCAGTAGCTCCACACTGCTGGCCTCCTGATCGCTGGCCAGCTCAATCTCTGGCAAGCCCCGCAACCCCACATCACTGGCCACGTGACCCCCCCACCCCCCGATCGCTGGCCTCCCAGACCTCCCTGGGCCAGCCCCGATCTCACCGACATCCCCCCTCCCCCGCAGTCCCAATCTCCTGATCCGCCCCCTGCAGCCCTGAGTCTCCACCCCTCAGTCCTAACCCCAATCCCACAGCTCGACCCTCCCGGCAGGCCAACCCCCAACCCCCTACCCCAATGGTCAGCCCCAATCACTATCCTCCTTCCTCTGCTACTAATCCCAAGTGCATAGTGGCAGCGGGAGCCCCCTACCCCCATCGATCACCCCCTATGGGCTCTGCCCCACTTTGGCCCCGCCCACTTGGCAGTGTCCAATGCCCAGTGGGCAGTGCCAAGTTGCCCCTTGGACAGCACCAGGGGGCTAGGCTGGCAATGCCCAGGGGGCACCCCCCTTAGCTTTGACCTCCTGGGGGCCTCCATGGCCCCCTTTCACTCCAGTTGGTTCAGGCCACCAGCTGCCCATTAGTGGGGATCTGTTGTAAACTCCGCTGGAGTGAACCACTCCTGGCGGGAGGAGAGAGGCTAGTGGGCCTGGAGACTTCAGACTGGGCCTGCTAATCAGATTCAAATCGGGATTTAAATATTTTAATCATCTCCACGCCGATTTCCCGCTGCGGAGCTGACAACGCCGTGTGGAGCACCTTAAGCGGCCTCCATTGAAGTCTCCCAGCCTGCTGCGCTGCTAGAGCGGTGCAGTGGGCTGGGAGAATCACCCTGTTGTTTTAAAGTTAAGGTAATATACGTATTTACCTAATAACCAATGGACTAGTTCTTATTTCATGATTGGCAAGCTATTTTTCAAACAATTGACCAAGGTGAGATTTCAATATTTTAAGGTATAAAAGGGGTCCTGGGAGCCATTTCAGAAGGAAAAGGATGGCCAGAGGCAGAGAGGCAGAGAAAGGCAAGGGAGTGATGTGCTGAGAGCTGTCTTCGAGGTTCTTCAGATTTGTTACTTTATAACCAGATCTGAGAAGGGTGGTGAGATCTGTCCAATTGTTAAAAGTTAAGCTTTCTCCTCTTGCTGTTAATTATTGCTTATTGCTGTTAATTGGCATGCTGCTTTTTATCTGACTTGTTACCTTTTTAATGGTTAATACATTTTCTGAATTCATCATGCAAAGTGTTCTTTCTTACCATATAGTTATGTCACTGGAACCTTACTTGATTTATGATAGAAAGTTTATGCGCTAACAAGTGAACCTCATAAATCTTCAGCAGGAAGATAAATAAAAAACACACTTGCAAATCACTCATAGGGGTGAGACGTGAAAGGGATGGATGGATGGATGGCTGGGTGGGTGGGGGGAACCCTAGAAATGAAGGTGAGCGCAGGACCCCATGTACTGGAAATCCACCTCTGCTCTGATGCATAGAAGAGGGCAGATAACACCTCTGCCCTGTAGACCATGAGCTTAGTGCTGAGTTTCAAGTCTTTCTCATCAAACATTCTTTCCTTCAGATGGCTGAAGGCTGTACTGGTACATTGGAGGCAATGTTGAGTTTCATCAATATTGTCTGCCCTCACTGAGAGGAGGCACTAAAGGTGTAAGAAATGATCCACATTCCCCAGTGGTTCACCACAAATCTTGATAATGGGGCACAGTGTTGCACAGTGGGACGCAATAAGTAGAGAATCTTTGTCTTCTGAATGTTTAACCTAACCTGCATGGAAAAGCTGCGTGGGTTTCTTCCGGGTGCTCCGGTTTCCTCCCACGGTCCAAAGATGTCCAGGTTAGGTGGATTGGCCATGCTAAATTGCCCCTTAGTGTCCCAAGATGTGTAGGTTTGATGGATAGCCATGGGAAATTTGCGATTTATGAGGATAGGGTGGGAGAGAGGGTCTGGGTAAGATACTCTATCAAAGAGTCAGTCCAGACCCGATGGGCCGAATGGCCTCTTCTGCACTGTAGGGATTCTATGATTCCAAGGCCCATTCTTTCATGAGCCTCTGAATGGGTCGATTATAGTTTGAAGCTGGGTCTCTGAGTGTGCACATACGCAGGCCTCATCAGCTCACTGACAAAGGTTGGGGTGACACTGTGTATGGAATTGAATTCCAGTGAGGTAGCACAGACAAGGGTCTGAAATCTTTTAAGAAATGACTGAATTGATTTTAGGGTCATTCTGGAATGATGTTGGCATTCCTCTCATCTGCTGTAATCTTGTGATATGTTAGAAGTGCCACTCAATGTCAATTGCTGATGCTAATGTTCCTGTGACACTGAGTGAGTGATGCTACAGATCATAACTATGGGATGGAGGGAATGATACCTGTTGTCAATTTTCAGTATAAAAAAATCTAGATTTAAGTACCAACAGTATTTTTTGGCACAAGTTGAAACTGGGCTAGTGGGCCACTGCTGACAGATGTATATCGTAAATCCTCCACACAACATGCATCAGCAAACATTACTGCTTTTTCCCCTGAAGGATGAGGATGAACTACCAGTTCTCAATGCCCCTAGCACTTAGAGAGCTCTATGTGACAGCTTTTTAAGCTCAACAGACAACTACCTGAATATAGCGCTCCCAAATGATCCATATTGTACATGTTACTGCCACATGTCTTATGTTGCCATTTGCCAACAAGTATTAATGGTGCTGGTGTGGTAACCGTTTCAGCATCCACCTCGCCCAAAACTCCGATGGCGAGTTCTTGCAGATGTTTTGTGGTTCCAGTCCACAGATTCAGCAGCATCATTTTATGAAGTAAGGATAAAACATACAAAGGTGGAGTTTAAGTTTTGATGGGTGGCAGTAAGTGGGTCAGGTTATTCATCACTGCCAAAGTTCAGGTCATCCCTTCCTGATAGTTATTTCTGTATCAGTGTGAATTCTCTGGATGTTTGCCTGACTGTGGACTGACAAACAAGCGCCTACATATTTTTAAAATGGAGGTTAAAGAGGAATGTGTTAACATACATGAAAACATACGAATTAGATGCAGGGGTAGGCCATTGCACCCTTGAGCCTGCTCTGCCATTCAATTAGATTATGGCTGATTTGAGTGCAACTTCAATCCCACATTCCTGCCCACCAATAACCTTTGACTCACATTTTAATCAAGAATCTGCCAAGTTCCACCTTAAAAATATTCAAAGACTCTGCTTCCACTGCCTTTTGAGAAAGAATGTTCCAGAGACTCATGACCCTCTGAGAGAAAATGTCTCTCTTCATCTCTGTCCTAATTGGGTGACCCCTTATTTTTAAACAGTGACCCCAGTTCTCGACTCTCTGACAAAAGGAAACATCTTCTTCACATCCACCCTGTCAATACCCCTCAGGATCTTAAATGTTTCAATTCAATCACCTCTTACTCTTCTAAACTCTAGTGGATACAAACCTAACCTCTCCAATCTTTCCTCGTAAGATAACCCGCCCATTCCAGGTATTAGCCTACTAAACCTTCTTTGAACTCCTTTCAATGCATTTACATCTTTCCTTAGATAAAGAATACTGTACACAATACTCCAGATGTGGTCTCGTCCAAGCCTTGTACAACTTGTACACCTGCCTGTAACCTGGTTAGCTCTGTCATTAGAGCATGGGACTCTTAATCCCAGGGTTGTGGGTTCAAGCTCCACGTTGGGTGTTTAAGTTTGGGCGGCATGGTGGCACAGTGGTGAGCACTGCTGCCTCACAGTGCCAGGGACCTGGGTTCAATTCTGGCCTTGGGAAAACTGTGTGGAGTCTGCATATTCTCCCTGTGTCTGTGTGGGTTTCCTCTGGGTGATCCTGTTTCCTCCCACAGTCCAAAGATGTGTGGGTTAGGTTGATTGGCCAGGCTAAATTGCTCCTTAGTGTCCCAAGATGTGAAGGTTAGGGGGATTAGCAGGGTAAAAATGTGGGGATAGGGGCTGGGTGGAATTATTGTCGGTGCAGGTTCGATGTGCCTCGTGGCCTCTGTCTGCACTGTAGGGATTCTGTGATTCTATGGAGTGAACTATAACCTCCCTTTTTTAAAAATCAAAATTCCCTCACAATAGATGACAACATAACTTTCCTAATTACTTGCTGTACCTGTATTCTAGCCTTGTATGATTCATGCACCAGAACATCCCAGATCACTCTGCACTTCAGAGCTCTGCAAACTCTCACCATTTAGATAAGCTTCTTTTTCATTCTTCCTGCAAGACTTGCACAGAATACATTGCCTTTGATGACCACAGGAGGCCAAAAATGCTTCACGGCTGATGAAGTACATTTGAAGTTTCGTTACAGTTGTAATATTGAAAATCTAACAGCCATTTGCACACAACAAACTCCCGTAAACAACAATACGATAATAACCAGATAATCTGTTTTCTCTGTGATGTTGATTGAAGTATAATTATTGGCCAGGGCATTGAGAAGAGCTCTCCTGCCACTCCTCCATTACTAGTTTATGTCAGATATATCCATAGAGCACAGATTACGGCCTTTTGGCTCACCAGAGGAGATTTTCATACCACAGTAGAAATGGGGCAAAAGTCCCCACAAAACGGTTGTGAACTAGCATACCGTTCCTGCTGATTGAGTATCCAATGTCATTCTCCCGAGGGATGATCGATGGGTGGGCTGAAAACCTTTTCAATATGCAAATCAGGAACACATCATGTAGCTTTGATCCTGATTGCTGCTTTAGAACTCAACAGTGTGGTCCAGTTGCTGGTGCAGCCAATTAGTGTCCAGGAGACCCAGAGTCTCTGACTGAACAACAACCCAAACTGCTGCCATAGCGAGTCCCCCTCTTCCTGAGAATGAACTAGTGATGATGTGGAGATGCCGGCATTGGACTGGGGTAAGCACAATAAGAAGTCTTACAACAACAGGTTAAAGTCCAACAGGTTTATTTGGTAGCAAAAGCCACTAGCTTTCGGAGCGCTGCTCCTTCATCAAGTAAGTGGGAGTTCTGTTCGCAAACAGGACATATAAACACACAAAATCAATTTACAAAATAATGGTTGGAATGCGAGTCTTTACAGGCAATCAAGTCTTAAAGATACAGACAATGTGAGTGGAGAGGGGGTTAAGCTGAGGTTAAAGAGGTGTGTATTGTCTCCAGCCAAGACAGTTGGTGAAATTTTGCAAGCCTAGGCAAGTCTTGGGGGTTACAGATAGTGTGACATGAACCCAAGATCCTGGTTGAGGCCATTCTCATGTGTGTGGAACTTGGCTATCAGTTTCTGCTCAGCGATTCTGCATTGTCGTGTGTCGTGAAGGCCGCTTTGGAGAACGCTTACCCGAAGATCAGAGGTTGAATGCCCATGACAGCTGAAGTGTTCCCCGACAGGAAAAGAACACTCCTGCCTTGTGATTGTCGAGCGGTGTTCATTCATCCGTTGTCGTAGTGTCTGCATGGTCTCCCCAATGTACCATGCCTCGGGACATCCTTTCCTGCAGCGTATCAGGAAGACAACGTTTGGGCTAGCAAAATCTCACCAACTGTCCCGGCTGGAGATAATACACATCTCTTTAACCTGTGCTTAACCCTCTCTCCACTCACATTGTCTGTACCTTTAAGACTTGATTACCTGTAAAGACTCGCATTCCAACCATTATCTTGTAAATTGAGTTGTGTCTATATCTGCCCTGTTTGTGAACACAACTCCTCACTCACCTGAAGAAGGAGCGAGACTCCGAAAGCTTATGCTACCAAATAAATGTGTTGGATTTTGACCTGGTGTTGTGAGACTTCCTAATGATCGAGTGTACAAGGGCTGCCTGATATAAGAGCGGTCAGGCGCTAATTGCCTGTGCTAAGGCACTCACTTTCAGCCCACAGTCTCTTTGCCAGATGTTACTGAGGCACAGACTTCAAAATAGACCAGGCTTCTTCCTGGTTTTGGCACTCTTCCCCAAGAAAAACAGATACCATGGCTGGAATTTCACCGTTCCCACCTGTCACGGGAATCGGAGTAAGCAAAAGGCGGAATATGGAATGATCTGTTGATCTCAGGTGAGGTTTCACGATTTCGGGACAAGAAAGGCCATAAGATCCTGCTTTGCTGCTTCTTTCCAAAAGCAAACTAAAAACACACCCACTGCTCTGCTCTCTTTGGTACGATGGCAATGTGGTTAACACTGCTGCCACCATACCAAAGAGAACAGGCCTCGGCTGACTGTCTGTGTGGAGTTTGCACATTCTCCCTGTATCTACATGGGTTTCCTCTGGGTGCTCCGGTTTCCTCCGGTTTTCAGGGGGCCCAGGCTGGCACTGCCAAGGTGGCAATGCCCAGAGGGCAGCCCCCGCCCCAATGCCTAACCCTCTGGGGGCCCTTGATGGCCGCCCTTCACTCCAGCAGGGTCGGGCCGCTAGATCCACACAAGTGGGAGCTATAATAAACTCCGCTGGAGTGAACCACTCCTAGAGGGAGGGGAGACGCTAGTCGGCCGGAGATTTCAGTCCCGGGCCCGCTAATGGGATTTAAATTGTATGGAAATTAGAATTTCCATCATTTATTCATCTCCTCACCGATTTCTGGTGCGGAGCTGACGGAGGGAAGCCTGCCAAACAGCCTGCGCTCGAGTCTCCCGGCCCGCTATAAAAGCAGTGCAGCAGCATGGGAGGATCACCCTACGCTGGTTAGGTTGATTGACCATTGTAATTTGACACTTAGGGCGCGATTTTACCATCAGGTTGCGCCTGTTTTCAGGCGTGAAAACTTGGTAAAGTCGGGTGTGAGGCGAGTAGCGTGATCCATGTCTGAAATGGCCGTGATCAGGACCGTGCCCAAAATGGGCACGACAGCCATTTAAATGCATTTGTGATGCACGTTATCATACACGAGGCTTGATGCTCAGGAAATAAAGGCTTTTATTTGCTGTAACAAAGCAGCTATCAATTATATACACGATCCCAGACTGAGGGGTCCCAGCCAGAGCAGGGACCTTTATACCTCTCCCAGGAGGCGGAGCCCGACTGGGATGTACCACAACACTACAATACAAAGGTGTAACAACCCCACCCTAACCCCAACAGCAACAAGTAGCACAACCCAGCCCTAACCCAACAGCAACATATGTACATACTTGTAGTACTGGCCAGACCCTGGCTCAGTACAATCCAGTGGGAACCAACGATGGTTCACCACATTCACCCCTCCTTTGAAAACAAAGGCTGGCGGGGTACAAAAACAGAATAATTTGTCATCAGTCTATAAGTTCAGACGGTCAGGGGGACCGCACCGTCGCTGTGACCTCCTCAATACCGGCGGTGACACCGGAGTAGGCACTTGCGGTGGCGTTCTCCCCAAGGCGATGTCCAGCTGTTCCTCCACAGACACAGTAAGAAGTTTAACAACACCAGGTTAAAGTCCAACAGGTCTATTTGGTAGCAAAAGCCACACAAGCTTTCGAAGCTCTAAGCCCCTTCTTCAGGTGAGTGGGAATTCTGTTCACAAACAGAGTTTATAAAGACACAGACTCAATTTACATGAATAATGGTTGGAATGCGAATACTTACAACTAATCAAGTCTTTAAGAAACAAAACAATGGGAGTGGAGAGAGCATCAAGACAGGCTAAAAAGATGTGTATTGTCTCCAGACAAGACAGCCAGTGAAACTCTGCAGGTCCACGCAACTGTGGGCGTTACAAATAGTGTGACATGAACCCAATATCCCGGTTGAGGCCGTCCGCGTGTGTGCGGAACTTGGCTATCAGTTTCTGCTCAGCGACTCTGCGCTGTCGTGTGTCGCGAAGGCCGCCTTGGAGAACGCTTACCCGAATATCAGAGGCCGAATGCCCGTGACCGCTGAAGTGCTCCCCAACAGGAAGAGAACAGTCTTGCCTGGTGATTGTCGAGCGGTGTTCATTCATCCGTTGTCGCAGCGTCTGCATAGTTTCCCCAATGTACCATGCCTCGGGACATCCTTTCTTGCAGCGTATCAGGTAGACAACGTTGGCCGAGTTGCAAGAGTATGTACCGTGTACCTGGTGGATGGTGTTCTCACGTGAGATGATGGCATCTGTGTCGATGATCCGGCACGTCTTGCAGAGGTTGCTGTGGCAGGATTGTGTGGTGTCTTGGTCACTGTTCTCCTGAAGGCTGGGTAGTTTGCTGCGGACAATGGTCTGTTTGAGGTTGTGCGGTTGTTTGAAGGCAAGAAGTGGGGGTGTGGGGATGGCCTTGGCGAGATGTTCGTCTTCATCAATGACATGTTGAAGGCTCCGGAGGAGATGCCGTAGCTTCTCCGCTCCGGGGAAGTACTGGACAACGAAGGGTACTCTGTCCACTGTGTCCCGTGTTTGTCTTCTGAGGAGGTCGGTGCGGTTTCCACAGACACACAGGCCGGTTGACCCTGAGGTGACGGTAATCCATGGAGTCCCGACACACCCTGAAGTGGCGACCATCCTCTGGACTCAGGCAAGCTGTACACGGGAGTAAAAGGGTTAAGCAATGGTCCCGATGCTGCCCGCGCCATGTCCGGGGGGGAAACAAGAGTTAAGGGGTTTGTAACAGGGGGTATGGGAGCGACAGGGGTTGCTACGTCCCCTGCTGGCGCCAGGTCTCGGATCGAGACCGTGTCCTCTCGCCCGTCAGGGTATGCCACATAGGCATACTGAGGGTTGGCGTGGAGGAGATGGACCTGTTCGACCAACGGGTCGGACTTGCGGGCCCTTGCATGTCACCGCAGGTGGACAGGTCCTGAGTACGTCAACCAAGACGGTAATGAGGTCCCCGAGGAAGACTTCCGAGGGAATGAAAACAGCCTCTCATGGGGAGTAGCATTGGTTGCCGTACACAGGAGTGAACGAATAGAATGGAGCGCATCAGGGAGCACCTCTTGCCAACGGGAGACTGGAAGGCTTTTTGACTTCAACGCCAGTAAGACAGCCTTCCAGACTGTAGCATTCTCACGTTCCACCTGTCCGTTACCCCTAGGGTTGTAGCTCATGGTCCTACTAGAGGCAATCCCATATGAGAGCAGGAATTGCCTCAAGTCATCGCTCATGAATGACGAGCCCCTGTCGCTGTGAATGTAGCCGGGGTACCCAAACAGGGTGAAAAGATCACGGAATGCCTTGATAACCGTGGCAGCGGATGTATCAGAGCAGGGAACAACAAAAGGGAATCTAGAGTACTCGTCAATGATGTTGAGGAAGTACACATTCCGATCTGTTGAGGGAAGGGGGCCCTTAAAATTGACACTCAGTCTCTCGAAGGGACGAGTGGCCTTGACTAAATGTGCCCGGTCAGGTCGGTAAAAGTGCGGTTTGCATTCCGCGCAAACCCGACAGCTTCTTGTTATGGACCTGACGTCCTCCACTGAGTAGGGCAGATTGCGGGCTTTTATAAAGTGGTAGAGCCGAGTGACCCCAGGATGGAGGTAACGAGCGTGTATTTCGTTGGGCGGTTTGATATAACGCTTCTTCAGAAGCACGAGGGCCTTTGTGTAATCGGTGGCTGCACGGATCGCGAGGTAGACAGTGTCGCTTACCCTCGCATGGAGGACCCGGAGTCTGTCATCATCTGTGGTGACCGCTGCGGAGGCTGCCAGGTAGTCTTCGAAACACTTCAGCCAGTGGTCAAAGGTGTTGGAGGCGCCCACCACACGTGGATCTAGTGTAAGGTGTTCAGGCTTCAGTATCAGCTCCATACTCTCTTTTTTTTTTCTTCGACGAGAGTTTATTTACAGCAAATAAAACTGATGCACGTTATCATACACGAGGCTTGATGCTCAGGAAATAAAGGCTTTTATTTGCTGTAACAAAGCAGCTATCAATTATATACACGATCCCAGACTGAGGGGTCCCAGCCAGAGCAGGGACCTTTATACCTCTCCCAGGAGGCGGAGCCCGACTGGGATGTACCACAACACTACAATACAAAGGTGTAACAACCCCACCCTAACCCCAACAGCAACAAGTAGCACAACCCATCCCTAACCCAACAGCAACATATGTACATACTTGTAGTACTGGCCAGACCCTGGCTCAGTACTATCCAGTGGGAACCAACGATGGTTCACCACAATTTGCATGCATTTAAATTAACTTAATGGGCTGCATACCCAACTTTATCGACACTTCCCCCTTTACTACCACATTCGCCCATCCGGAATCGGCGCAAAACAGACATCCTCCATATAAGACTGCTTCAGGCGCTCCATCAGTGAGGGTTAGTGAGGAGGTAAGTGCCGGGTGTCCAACAGCTCTCTGCTTGAGTTCGGTGGGGGCGGGGGGCGCGGGGTGGGGGTGGGGGAGGGGAGGTGGGTCCGATGGCTCTCTGCTTGAGATCAGTGAGGGGGAAGGGGGGTCTGCTGCCACTCTGCCTGAGATCAATGGAGGGAAGGGGGGAGGAGCTCGCGGTTGTTCCGGGTGGGGGGATAAGGTGGCCAGTAGTGTTGTGCAGGTGGGGCAATGTCTGTGGGGGCCGGGGGGAGGCATTATCTGGCCCGGGAGGGATGTGGCAAGGGAGCAGAATTCTGCGCAGTGGGAGGCGCCGATTGGAGCTGTCGGGTTTTGGGCGCGTTCAGCCCCACCCACAGGCTTGTGCAGCGCGATTGAGAATCGCTGATATTTTTTCAGGCAGAGTGTGTATGGGGGCACCTGAGAATGGGTCTAAAAGTCGGATCTGAAACACTCCCAGTTTCAAGTCTGCCCAGCACTTAGAATCAAAATGGTAATATAGGGCTCTTAGTGTCAGGGGGATTAGCAGGGTAAGTACGTGGAGTTGCAAGGAAAGGTCCTGGATTATTGTTGGTGCAGGCTCGATGGGCTGAATGGCCTCCTTCTGCACTGTAGGAACTCTATGATTCTTCTGCTGCTAATATTTTTTAGTCTGCCCATAAAAGGTGCAACAATCACTGCCTCAACAATAGTCTGCTTTGCTATTCTCTGTATCAAGTTTCTATGATTCTATATTGGATTAGGGGGGAGGTCAGATATCTTTCGCGTGGCGATGCAGACTTGATGGGCTGAAGGGCCTCTTCTGCAGTGTATGACTTTATGGGGGTAATTTTCCCATCCTGCCTGCCACAGGAATCATAACAGGTGGTGGGGGTGGATCACGCAAAGGTCCGTTGACCTCTGGCAGGATATTTTGGTTTTGGGACGAACGGGACCGGAAAGTCCCACCCTATGATTCTAAGTTCTTTTCCCCTTAGAGACTATACAGGGAGAAATCATAGAAACCCTACAGTGTAGAAGGAGGCCATTCGGCCCATTGAGTCTGCACCGACCACAATCCCACCCAGGCCCTACCCCCACATATTTACCCGCTAATCCCACTAACCTACGCATCACAGTACTCTAAGGGGCAATTTTTAACCTGGCCAATCAACCTAACCCGCACATCTTTGGACTGTGGGAGGAAACCGGAGCACCCGGAGGAAACCCACGCAGACACGAGGAGAATGTGCAAACTCCACACAGACAGTGACCCGAGCCGGGAATTGAACCCGGGACCCTGGAGCTGTGAAGCAGCAGTGCTAACCACTGTGCTACCGTGCCGCCCATGTTCCTCACTTGTGAGGGAGTTCAATTAGGTGCCATAAATATAAAGCTTTAAAGTTTATTTAATAGTGTCACAAATAGGCTTACATCAACACAGCAATGGAGTTACTGTGAAAATTCCCTCGTCGCCACACTAGGGTAAACCGATGGAGAATTTAGCATGGCCAATGCACCTAACCAGCACATCTTTTGGACTGTGGGAGGAAACGGTAGGGGCGGCACGGTAGCACAGTGGTTAGCACTGCTGCTTCACAGCTCCAGGGACCTGGGTTCGATTCCCGGCTTGGGTCACTGTCTGTGTGGAGTTTGCACATTCTCCCCGTGTCTGCGTGGGTTTCCTCCGGGTGCTCCGGTTTCCTCCCACAGTCCAAAGATGTGCGGGTTAGGTTGATTGGCCAAGCTAAAATTGCCCCTTAGTGTCCTGGAATGCGTAGATTAGAGGGATTAGTGGGTAAAATATGTAGGGATATGGGGGTAGGGCCTGGGTGGGATTGTGGTCGGTGCAGACTCGATGGGCCGAATGGCCTCTTTCTGTACTGTAGGGTTTCTATGATTTCTATGAAACCCAGAGCAGCCACGGAGAGAACATGCAGACTCCATACAGACAGTGACCCAAGCCGGGAATCGAACCTAGGTCCTTGGCGCTGTGAGGTGGCAGTGCCGCCATGAGATAGTCACAAATAATTCCAGTAAGGAATTCAAGGGAAACCTATTTACCCAATGAGTACTTAGAATGTAAAACTTGGAATTGGCTCATGGAACAGGTTGATAGCAAATACATGTTCATGGGAAAGTTGGAATAGAACATGAGATATAAAGGAATAGAAGGATATGACGGTAGGGTGAGATGAAATAGAGTGGGAGGAGACACAAGGTAGAACACAAGCACCAGCATAAGCCCAATTTTTTTTTGTGTACCGTAGTTTCTAAGTAAAATGAACACTTTATTAATCACTGTAGAAACAAGTGACAATGATAACAAAGATGCCTTTAGATATGTGAATTTCGTTAACAGATTTAAAAGTCTCTCCCTCGCCTTGAGCTTGAATCTGGGTTGCCTCTCCTCAGGCCATGTCAAGATATATTGGGCGAATGCTTCCCATTATTTGTATATTGTGATGTTAAAATTTTGAAAAATGAGCCAATTAAAATAGCATCTTGTCACACTCAACTTCACTCTCAGCCTTCGTAAAGTAAGAATTTTTAAAATGCTGGATGATTTCAGAAATGTAGAAAGATATTTAAACTTAATCCCAGGGAAAAAGGAGCTAACGACTTTCCTGAGGAGAGTACTAATGATCCTATTTACAGATATAAAAAAGTATTAAATGGCCCATTAAGTAGAAAAGGAGACTTGCATCTCATCAATCTGCACTGTATTCAAAATGAGGTCAGGGGACTGAAAGGGCAATATTTTGATTCAGAGCATTATCGAGTTCTCTCAACGCCTTTATTCTGTGTCCATGTTATGAATTCTAGTGGTTGTACTTTGTAGTGTGCGTTCGCTACATTGACATTTGTGCATATGGATTTAAAATCCCTTTCGATTATGAGACTATGTTAATCAGTCTAATGAGATGTGATATACTCCAAACAATATCAGTTTAAAAAGAAATCCACCTGAACATTTTAAAAGCAGAGCATTGTATAATGTTTTTGAAAATTTTGTGGGATTGGGTCAACACGTTGTGGGTTTCTTCATTGAGACTTGCCACTTGAGAATAGATATATTGGGGTATAAAGTTTAAAGACAGCAGAGCTGCAGAGTAGTGTGCGTGTGCTCTGCTGAAAAGTGGAAAAGTGAAATTAAACTGGATCACATGACACATGTCCTTTCTAGTGATGTCATGCCCCTCCCTCTTAAAGGCATATTGCAACTAACAAATAGCTGTTCATACACATGCTCAGTGGTTATTATTAGAGTTAATCCTTTACTCTACATTGTCCCCCAACCCCATATTGTTATATGCGCATCTTCCTACACCTTCCCTCAAAGTCTCTATTTTTAAAGGGACAGACTGCTTGGTGGCTCCACTAGTCTTCCTGAATGATTGCAGAGCTGCTGTTGAGGTAGTTGGGAGTCCATTCACTCGAAAGTTAATTTCTGGGGGTTATCATGCCTGGAAACCCTGATTTGTGATTCTGAAGGTGGGATGTTCCCTTGAGGATGAGGGTGTGCAGCCCATCCCGCTAATGATTTTCTGTTCATTGAAATCCTGGAAGATTTGTTCCTTAGAATGATGCCTGACAATGGCTGGACCAGATTTGATCACAGTTGCTATAGCTTCTCTGTTACAGCACCTTTTCATTACTCTATACTATCTCTCCCCTTTTGAGATTGGGAAGATCACGAATCACATATCTTTGAGTAAATGTACGGGCTTGATTTGTTCTGTAAGCTTCTTCTTCTTCTTTCTAACCCATCTATTTTCTTCCATCGTAAGATTTGGTATCAACATGTGAGGAAAAAATGGAAATGGGTTTTTAGCCTATAGATTATGAGAAGCTCGTACGGGGTGAAACCATTCTGCAATGATATAGAGTGATAACTGCACAGAGTGAGCTGGAAGTCGCCATTCTTTCTTGGTAGCTCTTTTATAGTATGTACTCTTCTCACTTTGTTAGACTGAGAGTACTTTGGCAAACTCGCAAAATGGACAAATCCATATAATGCGAAGGATTAGAAACACTCGGCAAATTGTGCCTTATTGTCAGAGATAACAACATCTGGAATGCTGTGTGAGGAGAACATTCAAGGCGGTAATAACAGCTTCAAAGGTGAGACCATGCAGCTCTTGCACCTCACTCTAGTGGAAATAATGGTGACTACAATGAGAAGTACTTTCCCTTTGAATTCAAATAAGTCCATGCCAAGGTGTTCACAAGGCCTGGGTTTCCTCCGGGTGCTCCGGTTTCCTCCCACAGTCCAAAGATGTGCGGGTTAGGTTGATTGGCCAGGTTAAAAAATTGCCCCTTAGAGTCCTGGGATGTGTAGGTTAGAGGGATTAGTGGGTAAAATATGTGGGGGTAGGGCCTGGGTGGGATTGTGGTCGGTGCAGACTCGATGGGCCGAATGGCCTCCTTCTGTACTGTAGGGTTTCTATGGTTTCTATGGTTTCTATGGATGTGAAGGAGTAGGGCAGGAGCGGCTCTTCCTGCTCCTCTCTGTAAATGGTGTGGGAGATGCAGTTGGAGACTATCTCTTCAGTAGAGTGCGAGAAATCTGGCCACCATATTGTGTTCTGGTTCAACATTTAGTACAGGTTGTGCTTGGTGAATCTTTTGGTGGACATCCACCTGGAGAGCTCCAGGTACCACCAATTTTTCATCGGATCCATGAAGGTCATCTAATGTGGTAATGTTGTTCAAAGTATTGCCTCAAGACAGGATTGCTTGGAAGGTACTGTGGCCATCTGTTCAGTCATGAACGAACCTGGATGCACTCTTCATCTTGCTTTTGAGCCTTGTAAAATTCTTGCAACTTTTGCTCTGTTGTCGCTAAATATTGGTCATGAAACTTTCGTTTGGAGAGCTGATGCAGATATGATGGGCCATATGGCCGCCTTCTGTGCTGTAACAATTCTGTGGCTCACCTTCCTCAAGGAAACTTTTATCTTCCTGTGCTGGGTAATTTCTGGGTACTCATGAGAGACTGTCAGCTGTTATCTGGTATGTATTAATATATTATTATTATATATTATTATCCTGTACATGCTATGTATTATATCGCACGAGTTTCAACCTGAATCTCTGGATCCTGGGTGGCATCTTTGTGATTACTTTTGCGTTCAACAAGGTTATGAATAGTTTATGGTCAGTTTCAATCATAACCTGTAGGACCAGGGTGTAATTAAATATTTCTCAAACATTCAAGTCACTGCAAAGGCATCTTTTTCTCTGATAATATAGCAGTGTTCAATAAGATAAAGGCAAAATATTGCACGTGCTGGAATCTGAAACAAAAACAGAAAATGCTGGAGAAATTCTGACAGCATCTGTGGAGAGAGAACAGAGACAACCTTTCGAGTCTGGATGGCCCTTCATCAGAGTTGAAAGCAAAGAAAATCAGACAAGATTTATACTTATGGGGCGTGGGGGAAGGGCTGTAATTGGACAAAGGAAATGTAAATGGTAATGATAAAGGCTGGGAAACGTGCTAAAAGCATCCATTAAGTGATCGGAATATGTGAATGGCAGAACAAAGGTAGAGATTACCTGAGGAATGCAGCAGTTGGCCCTGAAGGTGGGTAGGGGGGAAGGGGTGGTGGGGGAGGTTTGGAGACAAGATGGAGAGCGAGATTTCAGAAATGGAAAAATAAAAGTAAGAATGAAACGTGATAAAAATGGATGAATGAGATGAAAAAAGAAATGAAATAAAATAAATGGAAATGGGGTGAAGGTGGAGGGGAGAGTTCATGTTCATGAAGGAGTTGTGGGAGGCAGCCAGAGTCGGATTGGAACAGGGAATGCTCCACATTACCCATAAAGAGACAGGCCTAACTGGGACCCACGTGGGTAGTCAGTGGGCCTGATTCTCCCATGTACCTGCTGATGCTGGAGCGAGAACCCTGCCACTGGGAGCAGTTTCTCCTCAGGTAGGCCCGGCAAACCAAAAATTCCCCAACTCTGTGCACCCACCTTGGGAGTGAAAATCCAGACCATTATCCAACACCCAGTGATGGAATTTCCTCCAATTAAATATTGGGAAGACTAATAACATTGATTTTGGTCCAAACTCCAAATCATTCCCTAGCTACCAACTCCATCCCTTTCTTTGGAAATAGTTTGAGGTTAAGACAGTCCATGACTTTAGTGTCACATTCTATCCTGAGATGAACTTCCAACCTCTTGCTTGTGCGGTCGCTGAGATTACCTGTTCCAAATCGTGACATCACTCAGTTTCACCCCTGTCTTATCTCATCTGCTGCTGAAACCCTCATTCATGCCTTTGTTACCTCTGTTCTCATCTATTACAACACATCCCTGGCTGGTCTCCCACATTCTCCCCTTCTGTGAACTTGATGTAATCCAAAACTCTGTTGCCTGTGTCTAACTCGCGCCAACTCCCGTTCCCAATATCACCCCAGTGCTCGCTGGCATCTGTTGGCTCCTGATCAAGCAATATCTTGATTTTCAAATTCTCACCATTGTTTTAAAATCCCTCTATGGATTTTCACTTCCCTGTGATCTCCTGCAGACCCACAACCCTCTGACATATTACACACTTCTAATGCTAGCGTCTTGAGCTATCCTGATTTGAATCTTTCATTGGTGGCCATACCTTAAGTTGCCAAGGCCACAAGCTCTGCGATTCCTTCCCTACACCTCCCCAACTCACCTTTTATACTCATTTTACTCCTTTAAGACACTTCTTAAAACCTACCTCTTTGTCCAAACTTTTGGATATCTGACCTAAAGACTACTTCTGTGGCTAGGCATTAGATATTGTTTTATAATGGCCTTGTGAAGAGCACTAAATAAATATAAGTTGCTGTAGAGTGAGAGTTGCTGGAGATGAGTTACTTAGTATACCCCAATACAGAACATACCACTGTATACCAACACAGATATTCACATTTCAGGGCGCCCACTTAAAACAGTTGGATTTTCAGCTGTTGGTTCACACCTTACAGAGGAATACCAGCAGACATTAGTGGTAGGGACATCTTTGGAGAGTCTGCCAGAGAATGCAATCCTCTCTAATTCTACTCAGTTAGACAACAACATTGAATTCCAGGGCCAATATTGAGTAGGAGGTAAGTCAGCAATTTAGCCAGGTACTGATAGACATGCTGCATAGACTCTTCAGGCTAAAGAGGTAACAACAAGACCAAGATTGGGTATTAAGCTGATGTACTGATTTAGCCTATGTTTAGCGCAACACACATACCGGAACTTTACCGCCTCGCCCGCCCGTGGCTTGTAAGATCCCACCCGAGGGCAACAGAGAATTCCGTTCTGCGATCCTCGCCTGCCCCAATTCTGGGGCAGGCGTGCTGGTAAAATTCAGGCCACAATCTTGATAGCAGAGTTGAACCCAGTGCCAGAACGGCCATTCAGACACTTATTAAACAGCTGATTTCCACTGAACATGCCTGCTAGCATGCATTGAAAAGGCTGCAAGGCACATTGGAGGTTAACACTTCAACTAATGCCTTCTAAGAGCATTGAGCAGTTTGGGAATAAGTGCTGCAGTCACAGCGCACCACCTGCACTAGAATGTATCTCTAACCTTACTTATTTATTTGATTAATTGATGTCGGTTTCAAGCACTACTTAAAGGGACACTCAGCATTTAAAGGGATGCTCAATGTTTCATGGCCTTTGTTGCTGGAGCTGTGAAGAGGTCCTGAGTGACTGGTTCTGCCTGTGAAGAGGAACAGAGTGTTTCATAAACCTCTCAGGGGCACTGGCAGTTAACTGTCAATTAGCTGAGAGTGGTTGCCTGAATAAGTGTTAATTGCAGTTGTAACTTGGGCGTGACTCTTAAATTCTCCATATAAGTGCACAGTGTTTGCCACTGCATTGAGTTGGAAACACAAAATGAACGAGGAGCAGAGTGTTTCGTAAACCAAATGTGAAAACTGAGAATTTGATGCAAGAGGGAATTTGGTATATTGTGGGGGATAATTGGTGAATGTCTTTTATTCCAAGCTGGGAGACTGTAACTTGCTATTGCTTTACATTGAAAATGTTCCTTTAAATAGTAGCTTTCAGATCATAAAATACAGCTTCTCATCAGGCTTGCTCTGCTGCTTGAAGATGTTAAGCCAAGAATCAAAATTTAATGATTCAGTCAAGTTGAAAACAGAAAAAACAATCTACTGGTTTTACATTTGGATTTCATGCACTCAATCTACCATCTCACTTGGGATCTGCCTTACATTGATATTGGGGATGTGTCCAAGAATACCCTTCATGCACTGCATACCCATACTTTGGCCCTCGTGTTTTTGAAGATGTGTTCATTATGTAGATCATTTGAGCTTTGTGTGTTGCCTATCTGACTTCTGATTTAATCTAACTGCACCTTCCAAATAGCTGTGTAGTCATGTATCTACAGAGAGAGGTAATGGTGAGGTATGGTTGAGGTTTCATCAGCGTAATGTGAAAATTAGCATCATGTTTTTAGCAGATGTCGTTGAGGGGCAGCATGTAGACAAGAAATAAAGGATAAGTTCCTGGGGGACACCCAAGGTAACAATGTGGGGAGCAGGAAGGGAAGCCATTGCACATGGTTCTCTGGTTACTATTAGATGATAAGCTTGGAACCAGGTTCACATCGAGGTCCTGGAAGACAAAGATATGAATATGAATTTGTTTTGGCACAGGGACAATCTTGACAATCACTGTACTTAGCTTTCTCATAGTTCAGTCATTGATGGAAAGTTTTCTCTCTTTCTCTTTCTCTCCCAATACCTTGGTGTATTGGCCGTGCTAAATTCTCCCTCAGTGTACCTGAACAGGTGCCGGAGTGTGGCGACTAAGGAATTTTCACAGTAACTTCATTGCAGTGTTAATGAAAGCCTTCTTCTGACATTAACAAAATAACCAAAACTTTTCTGTCAATTTGCAGTAATGTTAACTGTCTGTTCAATTTCGTGATTTTTTTCCCCTTAGATTAAATCCATTAGTCAACCGAGGTTGCTTGACAGCCACAAGTAATGATGTCATCCAACACTGGTGAATGAGACGCTGAAGGAAAAATCAGATAATTCTGTGATCTTTTTGTCAGTATTCTGTAACCCCAATTTTTGGAAAATTATGAGATGTTAAGGCTTTTTTTCTCCATTAACTATGCTTTGTCACTCCTTAAAAAGTTCTCAATTATCAGAACAATTTGCTATTCCTTTGTTCAAATTCTTTTCCTCATTGGGAGAAAGGTGACATCCAACATTAGCAGCAAGGAGATCAGCAAGGGTTATTTCCTTGCACATAGAAATGGCAACTTAAGGCCAGTTTACTGGCATTATTCACGGGACTGAGAGTAATCCTATCAATCAATGACATTTCTTAAACATCCAAGAGTGTTGGAAAAATAATGGAGAAAGTTAAAATAATACATGTCACGCAAGGTAGCAATGATTAAACATCACTTCATCTGCTTCTGGGTTCTGTTAGCTGCTGTAGATTTTTTTCACACAAGAGTGAATGTGAATAAAATTGTTTCGAAAATAATACTGCTGCAATTTGTATTATCTAAAAAATAGATGATTTCCTTTTGTTTTATATGTGAAAGCTGTTATTTCAGCCCCTGCTATTGCACTGGATCGTATCAAAGAAAGATTTGCATTTATATAGTTCTTTTCAAAGTCTCAGTATGTCCCAAAGTGCTTTCAAGCCAACTTAGTACCTTTGAAGACTAGTCACTATTATAATATTGGGAACACAGCAAGCAGTTTGCATATAGTAAGGTCCCGGAGGCAGCAAAGTGATAAATGACCAAATAATCTCTTTTTTAGTGATGTCGGTTGAGGGATAGTTATTAGCCGGGAGACTGGGAAAACTCTTCCACTCTTCTTCAAGAAGTGCCATGGGATCTTTTATATCAACTTGAAAGAGAAGGCAGGACATCAATTTAATAGCATATTTGAAAAACAGCAGACTCTCAGTACTGTTAAAAGTTAAAAGTTTATTTATTAGCCACAAGTAGGCTTACATTCACACCACAATGAAGTTACTGTGAAAATCCCTTGGTTTCCATGCTCCGGCGCCTGTTCGGGTACACTGAGGGAGAATTTAGCGTGGCCAATTCACCTAACCTTCACATCTTTGGACTGTGGGAGAAAACCGGAGCACCCAGAGAAAACCCATGCAGACACAGGGAGAACATGCAAACTCCACATAGACAGTGCCCCAAGCCGGGAATTGAACCTAGGTCCTTGGTGCTGTGAGGCTACAGTGCTAACCACTGTGCCACCTACTGCCCTGAACTGTCAAACTTCTGGGATTGGACTTTGCAATGTGTGAGTATGTGACATGGGCAGAAACAGAAGCAGAAGCAGACAACTTGCCCGCTTCCACCCAAATCCCTGATCCCACAGTAGCCACATGTTGATTGGTATATTAACAATTGACTGATAGGATTCCCAGAGGCATTAATGCCCAGACGGCTGGAAGGTAGTGACGGTGGGGGGTGGGGGAGCAGAATTGCCTGCATGCAGCCGAGTTTTTGATTTGATTTGATTTATTATTGTCACATGTATTAGTATACAGTGACAAGAATTGTTTCTTGCGCACTATGCAGACAAAGCATACCATACATAAAGAAGGAAAGGAGAGAGTGCAGAATGTAGTGTTACAGTCATAGCTCGGTTGCAGAGAAAGATCAAATTAATGCAAGGTAAGTCCATTCAAAAGTCTTTTGTATCTTTTTTCCTGACGGTAGAAGGTGGAAGAGAGTATGTCTTGGGAGCGTGGGGTCCTTACTTATGCTGGTTGCTTTTCCGAGACAGCAGGAAGTGTAGACTGTGTCAATGACACATTGAGTGATGGACTGGGCTTCGTTCATAACTCTTTGTAGTTTCTTGTGGTCTTGGACAGAGCAAGCTATGATACAACCAGAAAGAATGCTTTCTATGGTGCATCTGTAAAAGTTGGTAAGAGTCGTAGCTGACACGCCAAACTTCCTTAGTCTTCTGAGAAAGCAGAGGCATCGGCATGGAGTGAGCAGGACAGGTTGTTGGTGATCTGGACACCTAAAAACTTGAAACTCTCACCCATTTCTCCTTCGTCTCCATTGGTGTGGACAGGGGCATGTCCCTCACTACGCCTCCTGAAGTCGATGACTATCTCCTTCATTTTGTTGACATTGAGGGAGAGATTATTGTCGTTGCACCAGTTCACTAGATTCTCTATCTCTTTCCTGTACTCCATCTTGTCATTGTTTGAGATCTGACGCACGATCGTGGTGTCATCAGCAAACTTGAAAATCGAGTTGGAGGGGAATTTGGCCACACAGTCATCGGTGTATAATGAGTATAGTAAGGGGCTGAGGGCACAGCCTTGTAAGGCACTGGTGTTGAGGATGATCGTGGAGGAGGTGTTGTTGCCTATCCTTACTGATTGTGGTCTATGGGTTAGGAAGTTCAGGATCCAATCGCAGAGGGAGGAGCCGAGCCCCAGGCCACAGAGTTTGAAGATGAGTTTCATTGGAAAAATGTTGTTGAAGGTTGAGCTGTAGTCGATAAATAGGAGTCTGACATAGGTGTATTTATTATCTGGGTGTTCAAGGGTTGAGTGCAGAACGAGAGTTTCCAACCGTATGAGGAAGATGGCGTCCGCTGTGGACTTGTTGCAGTGGTAGGTGGGCTGTAGTGGATCCAGGCAATCTGGGAGGCCGGAATTGATTTGTGCCATGACTAACCTTTTGAAGCACTTCATAATGAGCTAAAGGAAAGCTGACCAATTGCCAAAAGTGGGTATTTGAGTGGCAATGTGCCACAAGGGTCCAGTGAATGTAGGGATCTGAGTATTGTGGGATGTGCAGAAAAAGTATGTTTAAATAATGGCTTTAATGTTCATAATGTTGGTCAGGAAGTGAAGTCGGGAAGTGGCAGGACAGGGTAAAAAAGTAAGAAAGCAAGGAGCGAATTCTAATAGTCGGTCTGAGAATTGTATTATTTAAAAAAATACATGATATCCTGAGACCCTTGTAGGAAAGCATCATGTACCAGAGGAAGAGTTTCCAACCGTGTGAGAGAGATCTTACTGTCGTCACCCCCAAAAAAAAGCTAAGTGTAAGTAGGGAATAGATTACACAATTAAATGAGGGCTACAGTACAGTCTCCAAATGGTACTAAAATTAGATTTCCTCATAATCACAAAGCTCTGGAATAAATTAGAGAGACAAAACAAAAGGCATAAAATATTTATAAGAAATTTGGAGTTTATTCTGAAGTACCAGACTGGGGACAAGCCAGTCTTGCTGCATAGATGGACCTGTGCTGAAAAAGTCCTTTGCATGTAGGACTTAGAGAGTTAAAGTGACGTCAGTTGCTCAGTTTGAAGAGAGACTGGGTGATAGAATTGTCCCCAGAGTGGGAAAAGTAATCCTGAATGTCATTTTAACTTTCATGGCCACAGATTCATGGAAGTGTACATTAACTGACATAAAAGCCACATTCCTGCAGGGTGAAAATTTTGTAAGAAGTCTCACAACACCAGGTTAAAGTCCAACAGGTTTATTTGGTAGCAAATACCATAAGCTTTCGGAGCACAGCTCCTTCGTCAGATGAAGTGGATATCTGTTCTCCAACAGTGCACAGACACAGAAATCAAGTTACAGAATACTAATTAGAATGCAAATCTCTACAGCCAGCCAGGTCTTAAAGGTACAGACAATGTGGGTGGAGGGAGCATTCAACACAGGTTAAAGAGATGTGTATTGTCTCCAGACAGAACAGCAAGTGAGATTCTGCAAGATCAGGGGGAAAGCTGTGGGGGTTACTGATAATGTGACATAAATCCAACATCCCGGTTTAGGCCGTCCTATTCAGCCTTGGATCTTCAGGTAAGCGTTCTCCAAGGCGGCCTTCACGACACACGACAGCACAGAGTCGCTGAGCAGAAACTGATAGCCAAGTTCCGCACACATGAGGACGGCCTAAACCGGGATGTTGGATTTATGTCACATTATCAGTAACCCCCACAGCTTTCCTTACAAGGTGTTGATCTTTTGATTTATTTATTAATTTGATTATGGGTGCAAAGATTATAGAATAGTTATAATGGGGGACTTTAATTATCCAAATATAGTCTGGGATTGTGGTAGTCAAAGTACAAAGGGCAGAGAGGGGCAAGAACTCCGAGAGTGCATTCAGGGGAGTTTTCTGCAGCACTATGTAGCCAGTCCAATGAAAAAGGTGACTCTGTGAGACCTGAGCTGGAAGTTTTCTGCCTTTCACACCCCGCTGCCACTGCCAGTGAGAACGGAGAATTTGGCGCTCAGTCAAATCTCCGTTCATTGTAGCGGGACCAGAGAATTCAAGCTGCGGGTAAGGTTGAAGAATCCAGCCCCTGGCTCTTGAGAATCATAGAAATCATAGAAAACCTGCAGTGCAAAAGGAGGCCATTTGGCCCATCGGGTTTACACCGACAACAATCCCATCTAGGCCCTATCCCCGTGACCCCACATATTTACCCTGCTAATCCCTCTAATCTACGCATCCCAAGGACACTAAGGGACAATTTAGCATGGCCAATGCACCTAACTCGCACATCTTTGGACTGTGGGAGGAAACCAGAGCACCTGGAGGAAACCCATGCAGACACAGGGAGAACGTGTAAACTCCACACAGACAGTGACCCAAGCCGGGTCCCTGGCGCTGTGAGGCAGCAGTGCTAACCACTGTGCCACCGTACCATTCCATCTGAGGTGGTTAATTAACTATAATTCAGGTCAGATTAATTGGCACACGGCCAAATATCATTTAATTAATGAGAGCCAGCATGGATTTCTGAAGGGGAAATCATGTTTACCTAACTTGCGAGAGTTTTTCAAAGAAGGTTGATGAAGGAAATGCTGTTGATATGGTGTGTATGCAATTCCAAAAGGTATTTAATGCAGTGCCACACAACAGCCTTGAGGGAAAAGGTATAGCTCATGGAATAAAAACAACATCGATGAAAACAAATGGCAGAGTGCCAGGAAACAGAGAATAATGGTTAATTGTTGTTTTTTGAGTGGAGGAAGGTTTGCACTGCATTCCCCAGGGATAGGTATTGGGATTCTTGCTTTTCCTGGCATATATCAATGATCTAGGTCTTGGTATACAGGGATCAATTTCAAAATTTGTGGACAATGCAAAAATTGGAAGTATTATAAACCGTGAGGAGGACAGTGTAGAACTTCAAAAGGACATAGCAAATTGGTGGAATGGGCAGATAGGTAGTAGATGAAGTTCAGTGCGGAGAAAGGTTAGGTGATGCATTTTGGTAGGAAGAACGGGGAGAGAGGGTATAAAATAAAGGGTAAAATTCTAAAGGGGGTGCCTGGGTGGAGAAGTGCAAGTCATTAAAGGTGACAGGACAAGTTGAGGGAGCAGTTAATAAAGCATACAATATCCTAGGCTTCATTAACAGGAGCAGAAAGGACAATGGTAAGGAGGTTATATTGAGTTTGGATAAGACACTAGTTAGACTTCAGCTTATTGTATTGTATACTGTTCTGGGCACCACATTTTAGGAAGGATGTGAATACATTGGAGTGAGTGCAAAAGAGGTTTATGGGAATAATTCCAGGGATGAGAGACCTCAGTTACGAAGATAGATTGGACAATTTGGGACTCTTTTCCTTGGAGAAAGGAAGGCTAACGGGAGATTTAATAGAAGTATTCAAAACCATGAGGGGCCTGGACAGGGTAGATAGGGAGAAATTATTCCCATTGGTGGAAGGACCGAGAACCAGAGGTGTGGTGATCTGCAGGTTAAATTACCACCAATCAGCTCTCCTCATCAAAGGGGAACAATGTCTCTGGTTGTCTGGGAATATGATGACTTTACCTTTATTTAGTACGTAACGTTCTATCATACCCAGATGAACAGATTTTGGTCATAAGGCAATGACTTCAGGATAGGTTTGTTCCCTCACTTCAGCAGAAAAATCACCCTTGTCATGTAGTTCCATTCCTATTTCATAGTCCATTTCTTGTTCTTGTTCAACTTTTTCAGGCAATGTAGTGTCTCCAGAAATTGGCGAGTAAAAATCATCAGATAATTCGTCCATAATGCTGGTGGAAGAGGATGAATGTGCAGTTTGTGCACTGTTCAATACTTAAAGTAAAATGACAAACCATCTTTTTGCCCAGCTTCATCCTTTTGCCTCACCTTTAATTTTCTGTGCCTTTGATTGCCGGCTTGATAGTGTAGCTTCATATTGACTGATTTTTCCTGATTATTACGAATGAATTTTCTGAAAGAGCAGGCTAGTTTTGCCCTCCTCATCTCTGGGAGTCAGGTTTCCCCTGCTCACCTTTAAAACCTTGCCATGTTGCTGGCTCAGGCTGCCTGGTTATGGTATAGCCTTACCCTCAGTTGCCTAGCCCTCCTCAGCCTTGGCCTGTGTGTGGATCAAGTCAACCCTGCTGCTGCTCTCCTCAACCTTGATGACCTTGGCTATCCTTGTTGCTGGCTCAGACTGCATGCCTGGCCAAATGGCCTTGCCTTGGCCTTGGTTGCCCAGCTCACCTCAGTCTCTGGCCTGGGGGTGGAGTCACCCCGCTGCTCCCCTCAACAACCTCGGCTCTCACACCTCACCTTGAGCTCTGCTCGACAACGACCTTGGAGGTGTGCTGGCTCACTGGCTGCCCGCCTGGCCCGTCTCGCTCTCAGCTTGACACCCAGCCCTCCTCAGCCCTGCTGGCCTGGCCAAGTTGCACTGTGTGCTGTTCCCCTTGGCGACTGGCAGTGCCACCTCAGCCCTCGCACCTCCCCTCGAACTCTGCTCGATGATGCCCTCAGGAGTTATGATGGCTTTCTGGCTGCTTGCCTGTCTCAGCCCCCTGGCCCTGAGTCAGAAAGTGCTGCTGCCTTTTTTATACTTTTAGGTTGCCCAGCCACCCTCCTCAACCTTGGCCTGGGGGTCGAGAGTTGCCCTCTTAATGACTGCCAGCCAGTGCTTGCCTCTTGGCTTGGCCCTCGCAGTTTCATAAACCTGAGATGAGCTTGACGACCTTGCTGTTGACTCAGACTATCTGGCCTCTTCAGGCCTGGGTCAAAAACTTGGATACTGCTTTTAAAAATAATTTTCAGAGATCTTCATGACTGCTCCCTCTCCCTTCAAGTCACCATCACCTTTCAATGACCTTGGGCAGTTTTTTCCTGCTCTCAGGGTATTCAACCAATCTGAACCCAATGTTGATTTAGCATTGGATGCTGATAGGCTAATACGTATTTCTTAAGCCTATCAGCAAATTCAGAGCTATCAGGTTTTGATTGGTGCCCCCAAAACCAATGAGCTGCATGGGCTCCCTCCATTAGTCTGGGTCCTGGGCCTAAGCAAGATGTGTTTCATTGTTACTCTGCCTCTGTGTTCAACTGTAAAATTCTGCCCTTGGAGTGCAAGTTAAACATAAAACCTTCTGACTGTCATATTGTTAAAAGAGTTGCAGATTGCTTTAAAAACTGCTGACATGATTTGATGGTGAAGTCATTAGTGTGTTGCCACAGACTTTACTTTCAGTTTGTATTCTGTGCAGTGCCGAGAACAGCTCTTCAATAAATCTGCGGTTGTTAGTTAAATCTATGTGTGCAAACCATATATTTTCTTTTTCTGTTAAAATCCACAATTCCTAATATAGTTCAGACATTAAACTGACTCAGTGAGAATATACACTGATCTGATGAAACTGAGTTGACTGAAGTGCTTTATTGAAGCCTAGAGTCTGACAATAAAATTATGTCAGGTTATAAAGTTAATCATACTTATGCAACTATGATCTTGCTGTCTTCATATATTCTTCAGGTAAACTCGCCTAACTAGATAACATTCATAATGCTTGGTCATAAAAAACAAATAGTTGTCAGAAACAGGAGTAGATAGCTTTTGCAAATGCCCAAAAGTGGTAAAAACAAACCTGACCATATAAATAAACTGCTGCTTTAAATAGCAAACACTTGGTTGCAGCTCTTGTAATAATTAATATGCAGTTGTCAAGAAGAGTGCTAACAAATGGACAGCCAAAAGGACAGTGAAGAGATTCTCAGCGAAACAAATTGGCAAGGGTATATAACAACTGAACAATTTATTTAACAGGTTCTCAACTGAAGACCCATGCGATCTCTATGGCATCTGCTGAACTGGAGTTTCACACAAATGGTCCCGTCTGTTTTCATGGTAATGGATAGTAGCCGAGCTCTTGTTATAAATGAGACCCACAGAGATTTTTTTTTTTTGCTTTTCAATCTGGAGTAAACTCTGGCAGCAAAAAGAAGTAGCAGAAGATTGGTTCTTGTGGGAGAAAGGGGGAGAACACTAATACCAACAGGATGGCAATTCAATTCTGATAGGAGGTATATAACTGAGATCAATATAATTACCTCATGCGTTGTCACCTTTCCATCTTGGAGAGATGATGGACATGCGCAAATAATCCATTTTCAAAGGAGTGTGGGGTTCATTTGGTGCAGCTTTATTGAGGCCAATCCTTGAAAGGCAGATCCTGCCATAAGCATTCCACATGGAACTGCCAAGTGAGAATGTAGGTTGGTGTCTTCGGCGTTGGTACCTATTGCCAAGCTGTTGTAGTCTTTGGGTTGTCATTGTGGTGCATACCAGTGCACAGGAGATGTTACTAATCCTCTCTTTCATCAGCTAGTGACTCCCAGATGCAATAGTCAATGTTTGCAAACATCCTTGAAGTGGAGTCTTGGGCACCCCACTGGTTGACTGGCTCTGGCTATCTCACTCTGCAGGAGGTCCCTGGGGCTGTGGCCACCTACCATTCTGCGGACTTACCTGATCCAGCAAAGCGACCTCTGTTTGATTAGTACCAACACACTCTGGAGCTCTGCCTTTGAGAGGACTGATACATTTTTTTTGGTGGGTTTAAAAAGGGCTTACCTTGGAGGTTTCAGCCTCATTGTTCCACAGGAGCAGGCTGAGGGTAAGAGAGTTTGTTTCTACACTTGATTTATTTATTTATTTTTCAGTGATTTTTGTGTTTAAAATCGGAGGTTTTTTCCGAAACTGGAAGTAGGCCCAGGAGAGGCCTGGGAAGGTTTTTGATGGGTTTAAAAGCAGGCCGCACTTTTGAAAGCAGGCCGCAGGCCACAGCCCCAGGGACCTCCTGCAGAGTGAGATAGCCAGAGCCAGTCAACCAGTGGGGTGCCCAAGACTCCACTTCAAGGATGTTTGCAAACATTGACTATTGCATCTGGGAGTCACTAGCTGATGAAAGAGAGGATTAGTAACATCTCCTGTGCACTGGTATGCACCACAATGACAACCCAAAGACTACAACAGCTTGGCAGCGGTGTAGCGGGCAGCGGAGTAAGCAGGGAGCAGAGTGAGAGCGGTAAGGGCTTTGGCTCTAAGGGCTTAGTCAGAAAGGGTGAGGTGGGGTAAGTTTAATTTGTTTTGTTGTCTCTTCAATTGCAAATCTTAAGTTCAGTCCGTGTGGATTCCGAGGAAAAGGGGGGGAAAATAGCTCATTGTTCCATTGGAGCAACTCTATCTGCTAGTGGTATTGGCAAGGTATCTAGAGGGGATGGGTGTGAAGGCAGTGCAATGTTCCTCTTGCACTATGTTTGAGGTGAGGGACGCCGTCAGTGTCCCTGCTGATTACACCTGTGGGAAGTGCACCCATCTGCAGCTCCTCCAAAACTGTGTTAGGGAACTGGAGCTGGAGTTGGATGAACTTAGGATCATTCGGGACGCAGAGGTGGGCATAGACAGAAGCTTCATGAATATCGTTACTCCAGGAAAGGAAAATAGATGGATGACAGTGAGAGGGACTGGGAGGAAGCAGTCAGTGCAGGGATCCCCTGTGGTCGTTCCCCTGAGCAACAAGTGTTCCGCTTTGGATGCAGTTGAGGGGGACGACATACCAGTGGTGAGCCGCATTGAGCAGATCTCCAGCATTGAGTCCGTCCCTGTGGCTCGGGAGGGTAAGGGGGAGAGTGGGAGGGCAATAGTTATTGGGGACTCGTTAGTTAGAGGGATAGATAGGAGGTTCTGTGGCAGCAAAAGAGACTCACGGATGGTATGTTGCCTACTGGATGCCAGGGTCCGTGACGTCTCGGACCGTGTTTTCCGGATTCTTAAGAGGGAGGGGGAACAGTTACAAGTCGTGGTACACATTGGTACCAACGACATAGGTAAGAGAAGGGACGGGGATTTAAAACAGGAATTTAGGGAGCTGGGCTGGAAGCTGAGAGCCAAGACAAAACATGTGGTCATCTCTGGTACGTTGCCGGTGCCACGTGATAGCGAGTTGAGGAACAGGGAGAGAGTGCAGTTAAACATGTGGTTGCAGGGATGGTGTAGGAGGGAGGGTTTCAGCTACGTGGATAATTGGAACACATTCTGGTGAAGGTGGGACCTGTACAAACAGGACGGGGTGCACCTGAACCAGAGGGGCACCAATATCCTGGGAGGGAAATTTGATACGGCTCTTCAGGGGGGTTTAAACTAATTTGCCAGGGGAGTGGGAAAAGGAGTTGTAGTCCGGAAGTCAGTGTTGAGGGTAGTGAGGTATTGGGGAAGGTATCAAGGTCAAGGGTGGGTACCAGTAGACAGTAAGGTGGGTTGAAGTGTGTCTACTTCAATGCAAGGAGCATCCAGAACAAGGTAGATGAACTTGGGACGTGGATTGGTACTTGGGACTACGATGTTGCGGCCATTACGGAGACATGGGTAGAGCAAGGACAGGAATGGTTGTTGGACGTTCCGGGGTATAGATGTTTCAGTAAGTGTAGGGAAGCTGGTAAAAGAGGTGGAGGAGTAGCATTGTTAATCAAGGATAGTTTAAGGGCTGTGGAAAGGCACTTCGAGGGGGATCTGCATACTGAGGTAATATGGGCTGAAGTTAGAAATAGGAAAGGAGCGGTCACGTTGTTAAGAGTTTACTATAGGCCCCCAAATAGTAATAGAGATGTGGAGGAAGAAATTGCTAAGCAGATTATGGATAGGTGGGGGGGTCACAGGGTAGTTGTCATGGGGGACTTTAACTTTCCAAATATTGATTGGAACCTTTGTAGGTCGAATAGTTCGGATGGGGCAGTTTTTGTGCAGTGTGTGCAGGAGGGTTTCCTGACACAATATGTGGATAGGCCGACAAGAGGTGGGGCCACATTGGATTTGGTACTGGGAAATGAACCGAGCCAAGTGTTAGGTTTGGTTGTGGGAGAGCACTTTGGAGATAGTGACCACAATTCGGTGTCTTTTGTTATTGCAATGGAGAGGGATAGGGCCGTACGGCAGGGCAAGGTTTATAATTGGGGGAGAGGGAATTATGATGCGATTAGGCAAGAATTAGGGGGCATAAGATGGGAACAGAAACTGTCAGGGAAAGGCACTAATGAAAAGTGGAACTTTTTCAAGGAACAAATACTGGGTATCCTTGATAGGTATGTCCCTGTCCGGCAGGGAGGAAATGGCCGAGTGAGGGAACCATGGTTCACAAAAGAGGTGGAATGTCTTGTAAAAAGGAAGAGGAAGCTTATGTAGGGATGAGGAAACAAGGTTCAGATGGCTCGATTGAGGGTTACAAGTTAGCAAGGAATGAGCTGAAAAAGGGGCTTAGGAGAGCTAGGAGGGGGCATGAGAAGTCCTTGGCAGGTCGGATCAAGGAAAACCCCAAGGCTTTTTACTCTTATGTGAAGAATAAAAGAATGACCAGGGTGAGGTTAGGGCTGGTCAAGGACAGTAGTGGGAACTTGTGTATGGAGTCAGTAGAGATAGGAGAGGTGATGAATGAATACTTTTCTTCGGTGTTCACCAAGGAGAGGGGCCATGTTTTTGAGGAAGAGAAGGTGCTACAGGCTCATAGGCTGGAGGAAGTAGATGTTTGGAGGGAGGATGTACTAGCAGTTTTGAATAAACTGAAGGTCGATAAGTCTCCTGGGCCTGATGAAATATATCTAGGATTCTTTGGGAGGCAAGGGATGAGATTGCAGAGCCTTTGGCTTTGATCTTTGGGTCCTCACTGTCCACGGGGATGGTGCCAGAGGACTGGAGAGTGGCGAATGTTGTTCCTCTGTTTAAGAAAGGGAATAGAAATGACCCTGGTAATTATAGACCGGTTAGTCTTACTTCGGTGGTTGGTAAGTTGATGGAAAAGGTCCTTAGGGATGGGATTTACGACCATTTAGAAAGATGTGGATTAATCCAGGATAGTCAGCACGGATTCGTGAAGGGCAAGTCGTGCCTCACAAATTTGATAGAATTTTTTGAGGAGGTAACTAAGTGTGTTGATGAAGGTAGGGCAGTTGATGTCATATACATGGATTTTAGTAAGGCGTTTGATAAGGTCCCCCATGGTCGGCTTATGATGAAAGTAAGGAGGTGTGGGATAGAGGGAAAGTTGGCCGATTGGATAGGTAACTGGCTATCTGATCGAAGACAGAGGGTGGTGGTGGATGGAAAATTTTCGGACTGGAAGCAGGTTGCTAGTGGAGTGCCACAGGGATCAGTGCTTAGTCCTCTGCTATTTGTGATTTTTATTAATGACTTTGAGGAGGGGGCTGAAGGGTGGATCAGTAAATTTGCTGATGACACCAAGATTGGTGGAGTAGTGGATGAGGTGGAGGGCTGTTGTAGGCTGCAAAGAGACATAGATTGGATGCAAAGCTGGGCTGAAAAATGGCAGATGGAGTTTAACCCTGATAAATGTGAGGTGATTCATTTTGGTAGGACAAATTTAAATGTGGATTACACGGTCAAAGGTAGGGTTCTGAAGACTGTGGAGGAACAGAGAGATCTTGGGGTCCATATCCACAGATCTCTGAAGGTTGCCACTCAAGTGGATAGAGCTGTGAAGAAGGCCTATAGTGTGTTAGCTTTTATTAACAGGGGGTTGGAGTTTAAAAGCCGTGGGGTTATGCTGCAACTGTACAGGACCTTGGTGAGACCACATTTGGAATATGGTGTGCAGTTCTGGTCACCTCACTATGAGAAGGATGTGGAAGCACTGGAAAGAGTGCAGAGGAGATTTACCAGGATGCTGCCTGGTTTGGAGGGTAGGTCTTATGAGGAAAGGTTGAGGGAGCTAGGGCTGGTCTCTCTGGAGCGGAGGAGGTTGAGGGGAGACTTAATAGAGGTTTATAAAATGATGAAGGGGATAGATAGAGTGAACGTTCAAAGACTATTTCCTCGGGTGGATGGAGCTATTACAAGGGGGCATAACTATAGGGTTCATGGTGGGAGATATAGGAAGGATGTCCGAGGTAGGTTCTTTACGCAGAGAGTAGTTGGGGTGTGGAATGGACTGCCTGCAGTGATAGTGGAGTCAGACACTTTAGGAACATTTAAGCGGTTATTGGATAGGCACATGGAGCACACTAGGATGATAGGGAGTGGGATAGTTTGGTCTTGGTTTCAGATAAAGCTCGGCACAACATCGTGGGCCGAAGGGCCTGTTCTGTGCTGTACTGTTCTATGTTCTATGTTCTATTTGTGATTTTGTCCTTATAGGATTGTCATGATGATGGAGACAAAAAAACACGGGAATTATGCCTGAAATATTGAACTTTGAAGAATACCTGAGTTATATCTTTTAAAATGGACACAAACCTCAAAGATGACTGAGAATGTGCAGTCAGCCACTGACAGGAATTGCTGCAAGGTGTGTTTCTCCAAGAGACAATGGAACTCCTCCCTGTTTCCAGACAAGGTCCAGACAATGCATCCAGAGACTGAATATCATCTCCAGTAAAGGCAAATTGACACAATGGTCATCCCATCTTAAAGGATCCTGTGAGTAATGCCTAGACGGACTTGTAGATTCACCATCCACATGTAATATACATGGATTGAGTTTAAGCCAGCAAAGAAAGCTGCCCGGGGCCTGTGTGTGTTCTGTGAGGATAAACAGCTGTTTATCTCAAATGTCTCACTCTGAATGTGGAAGCCTGCCCCAAGCAGCAAAGCTGGAAAAGATAACTGGGGAATTTCTCTACAAAACCACAGATCACTGGAGTCAAAAAATCAACTGTTCACCTGCAGAAGTCAACTCTACTGTGTAACGGCTGCACACTTCCTCATCTACTCCTCGTGAGTTAAGGACTGTTCAGTATACCTTTTTACTTATATTTCCTTACTTTTGAATTCAGTTCTCACTTCTAATCTGTATGAATATAGATGCATGTGTTTTACCATTTTATCTTTACCTTTTTAGTATTTAATAAACTTACACTATCTTCATCTCAAGAAATCATGGTTAAATTGGCTCCTTTTTAAATATAACTATTGGATCTGGGAAAAGTACCCATAAGGAAAGGATACCTTGTTAGATTGGATCTTGTTGCTACTAGCAGAGGGGGTTGAATAAAGACAGAGCAAGTCATCCCTCCTCGCCTGGATTTGTAAGAATCTTGGGGTATCACAGCCAAACAGTGACAAATTGAAAGGGTCTCGCCCGCATCAACAAAATTGGGTAAACTCACCTGGGTGTGGCCATAACAAGATCTAACCATAATGCTTCACAGACACTGAAGATCAAAATTGTAAAATGTTATTTCCTGACGTAAAACATATATACACAGTATATATTACTGAGATCATTAAAATTATTTCATATAATAGATTTAATTTTTTACCACGGGCTGTTCAATCATAACAGAACAAGAGATGAAACCAATATAAACCTTGACTATGTGAAAGCTCTTAAGTTAAAGCAATTAAATGCTGGTGAGATGAATATGTTGGTGTTTGATGGATCTCTGATTCAGAACATATTTGAGTCTAGTACAATAAGTCCATTAATCATGTTTTTTAGTAAATTTTCTCAGCTGAGTTTTTAAATACATCAAAATGATGTATTTCTATGCTATGCCTAGACATATGATTAACCAAGGATAAATATTGAAGTTTCAATAAATTTGTTTTTGGTGGCAATGGAAAAAAAAACTTTCACCTCGTGACTAAGAGATTGAAAATTTTTTTTTGACTGTGGCTTGGTTAACTAAAAGGATTTTCCTGTTCTACACATTCTTGGGTCCAGACTGAAAAATGTGGAAGCTTGTGGACCGTGAGATTGTCCCAAGCAAAGACTATAAGATAGAATTATAAATAAATATATTTCAGAAGTTAATTATAGCAAGAATGTTGATGAAATAGCAAATGCCCTCTATTGCGTGGCAAATTGCTTAGCCGGTAATGACCATTTCCAACAAAAGACAATCTAGCCATCGCCCTTTGGCATTCAATGGTGTACCACATGGACCACAGTGCTCACTGTCACCTTCTCAAGGGCAATTTGGGATGTCCACATTCCATGAATGAATAAAAAAATGAAGTTTAACATTGAAAAATGTAAGGTAGCACATTCGGTCGGAAGAATGTGAAAGTCATTCATTACTTGGAAGGTGTGAGTCTCTGTAGGCCAAATGAATAAAGGGATCTTATAGAAATACATAAAATCCTGATGGGACTGGACAGGCTAGATGCTAGATGCGGGAAGAATGTTCCTGATGTTGGGGACGTCCAGAACCAGGGGTCACAGTCGAAGAATAAGGGGTAAGCCATTCAGGACTGAGATGAGGAAGAACTTCTTTACTCAGAGTTGTGAACCTGTGGAATTCTCTACCATAGACAGCTGTTGGGGCCAGTTCCTTAGCTTTGTTCAAGAGGGAGCTGGATGTGGCCCTTGTGGCTAAAGGAATCAAGGGGTATGGAGAGAAAACGGGAGTGGGATACTGAAAGTGCATAATCAGCCACGATCATATTGAATTGTGGTGCAGGCTCGGAGGGCTAAATGGCCTATTCCTGTACCTATTTTCTATGTTTCTGTATTGGAGTAAATGCATCAATGGCTAAAAGGTGCATTACAGGTTGGCAAGGCCATAAGAAAGCAAACTAATCACTGGGTTTTGTTTGTAAAAGGATAGAACTGAACAGTAGGGAATCATCCAACAAAGTGATTTAAATTGCGATCTTTGGACAGTTCTGTCAGTGTTACCTAATAGTTACTCTGAAAGAGATGGAAGAGATAAAATCACTCCTAACTTCAGAGTAACTATTTTAAACACTCAGATTGAACACCACGCAGAATACCCGTCCCACACTTCAGACTCTCCAACTGCCAACGAATCAACCCTCCGATCTCACCCCTTAACCGCAGGGGACTCCCTCTCCCCCCAACCCCTGGCCCAACTTTAAGTCCCCCCACAACCCCAACCATCATCTGACCCCTCCGACATCTGGTTCTCCCCACCCACCCCCCAGACATCAGGCTCCCCCACCCCTGAACCGAACCTCTCCTGACCCCGACACATGCCAACTCAATCTTCCCACCCCACGTTACATTCAATTCCCCTCACCTGACTGAGCACAAACCCCCCACCTGTCCTGATCACCCTCTCACCCACTCAACCCATCACAACCCTCTCAACCAGCCAAATCCCATTCACTTACCTTCTCCCTCGTCCACCAGTTTCTCTGGGCTCTTTTGACCGACCTGCTTACTGGCTGTCAGTGCATTAAAAATAGGTACTTGACATTCCCGAGTTTGCTGGAGTTGTATCGTGCTGTGACCTTTGGTGAATCACTCACTCCCAGCTCCAAGCAACTCCAACCGGCAGAGTTTTTAACTAGGTTTTCCAGAACAGTCAGTGTGCTTTAAACTCTGATAATTCCAGTGGGACATCACTTTTCAACATGAGTTGGAAGATATGGTACATTAAAAAGTATTGATAGAATAGATACAGAGGGTGGGATTTTCAGCAAAATTATAATTGGCACATTTCTGGGGGAAAAAGAGATTGAAGAGCTTGGATGAAAAGTAAATGGACTGTTTTCTTAGATCAATCACAGAGGGATTTATTGGCCCAGATTCTAAACCTTGTTCATATTTGCATGGGGCAGCATGGTGGCACAATAGTTAGCACTGCTATCTCTCATCGCCAGGGACCTGGCTTCGATTCCCAGCTTGGGTCACTGTCTGTGTGGAGTCTGCACATTCTCCCAGTGTCTGCGTGGGTTTCCTCCAGGTGCTCCAGTCTGAAAGACGTATCTGTCATGTGCATTGGCCATGCTAAATTCTCCCTCAGTCACCACACTCCAGTGTGACTCAGTGGTGACTCAGTGTGGTGACGAGGGGATTTTCACAATAACTTCATTACAATGATAATGTAAGCCTACTTGTGACACTAATAATTAAAATTTAATTTGGATGTACCATATTCAGAACGGAAGATGGAAAGGTGAAGTTCAAAATGCCCTGATATTTGGCCTCCACTGAAGGTTTTTATCGTTGATTGATGTAACAGGTGGCCTATTTCTGACCAGAATTGTACACATTCTTGCCCACCATTATAGGATGTCTTTTCAGCACTTAAAAATGAACGCTATGTGATGACATTTCTATCTGAATATCATTTTTCTGGATCTATATTTGTCTCTGCTCTGATAAAAATTTGGATTGGCGATTTTGTTCTTAATTTATAGCTTATTAAAATGTTATTTTATGAACTGGGAAAAACAATAAAGTATTTTTTATGGTTTTTCAATAGCCTGAATCTTCCAAGGAATGGCAATTGGATTGTCGCTTTGCTCCGACTTTCCTGCAACATGCCAGAGCTCTTCATTTTTGACCGGGATTTCTCATCGGAGCTTTTTTAGAAATGCAGAGTACCTTCAATCCAACTGCTTCCTTGTCATGCTGGATAGTCAGGGGAAGACATACCACACCTACATTTTTATAGCACTGGCTTCAATATTCTGGTGAGTGTTCACGAACACAGTAAAATGCTCAGGCATTTAAGCAACTTTTCAATGTGGTGGTGTATGAGTTTCCGGCTGAATGGATGAATGTGTAGGTGAGTAAGGAGGTCAGTGGGTGAGATAAGTGGGTAGGGGGGAAGGTGGCAGGTAGGTGAGGTGGGGGTGGTATATGGGGAGAGTGATAAGTTGGTGGAGTGGCAGCTTTGTGGAATAGTAGTGGAGAGGGTGGTAGGTTGGAAGAGAAGTAGGGTGGCAGGTATGTGATGTGTAAGATGGGTAGGTTGGTAGGTGGGTGTAGCGATAGGTGGGTAGGCTTGCAAGTGGGTAGGGTGGCAGTTGGGCAAGGTGGCTAGGATGGCAGGTGGGCAGGGTGATAGGTGAGTAGGTTGGTAAGGTCGGGTCAGCTCAAACCCTGGGAGGCTCAGAGGGTGATGGGTGAGTCAGATAGTCAGGGCGGAGTTAAGTAGTGAGGCAGTTTTGGATTGGGAGGGAGGTGAATCAGGGATATAGTTGCCAGGAGTTAGGGGTAATCAAGGGTATAGTTGCCAGGAGATAGATTTTCTGTCTAACATTTCCTGGGTATCTTTCCAATGAAGCAAGTCAGAAGCGTTCAAAGTCTCTGACTCTAACTCAGAATTTGGAAGGTTACAGAGAGCATAGAAATTGCCCATTGGACATTCAAGTTTCCCAGGAAGTTTCCACGGAATCACTGCGCTGGGACTCCCAATGTGTATCTAGCGGGGGTACGTCTGGTCTCCGGTGATCCAGAGATCTGAAGATCTAGGCCTATGTTACTCCAAATATACTGGAATGAATTCTCCCACAGCTCATCCTCCTCTGCAATATGCAATTTTCATGGTAAATGGGAAAATTGAAACTATACTGAACTACACAACCATTTCCAGGCAAGCATCTGCTCTCTTCAAAAAAGCCTTGATCTTTTATTTTGTAAAAGTAATCAGTTGCAAGTATTCACGACTGATCTTGTACTCCCACACTGTACTCCTTTTAATCCCCACTCACTTATTCACCACACAGAGCATTTCTTTCCCAGCCTTCATAATAGTACTGCCACAAAATCTGTGACAGAGGTTTATTATTATAATCAGAAAGCTATTTCCCATTGCTGAGGAACACCCTCAACATTCCTGGGTCACTTTCTCCTTTGAAAAAAATCAAAACAAAGGCACAAGCAATGTAAACTAGTAAAAGCTGTTAAATCGTAACACCTACGGATTGCTAATGTCGGTTAACCATTTTATATTTCATCTTTTATATTGCCCTGTGATAGACATGAAATCAGAATCCACAAGATAAAAAAGATGAACAGTGCATGTTACTGATATGTTACTAGAGAGCCACAGTGGCACAATGGTTAGCACTGCTGCCTCACAGCGCTGGGGACCTGAGTTCAATTCCAGCCTTGGGTGACTGTCTGTGTGGAGTTTGCACATTCTCTCCATGTTTGTGTGGGTTTCCTTTGGGGGCTCGGGTTTCCTCCCACAGGCTAACTACATAATGTACCTTGGAGTTTCTGACCTGATCCTTAACAGGAGGAACCTGCTTTTCTGCTCCTGAATGAGGTCCAGGGTGAAATTTAATCTGAGGCACGTTTTCCCCATGTCTGATAATAGAGTTGCTGCTCTTATTTGTTCAGGTGCCTTTTTCAACTTCATAGCAGTCTTATAATTGTGGCATTGAAACTGGAAGAATTGCCGATTTGCTCTCAAACCTCCATGCACATCCATCGGAGCAGGTACTGGAAAATTCAACCCCATATTGATTCACCCAGCTGTCGATGTCCCGTACAAATTTGCAGACCAAATTATTATTGCTGTTTCTTACATACGTTGGCAATCTTACAGCTATAAACCCAGCTCTCAAACCCAGCTGTACCCTTCTGGCACCATGTTTCATATGGTTTGCAAAATGTTTCCTGCCAAATGACTTTGGGGGCGATTTTACCATTTTGATTCTAAGTGCTGAATCTGGGTGTAATTCAGATCCGACTTGGAAATCTGTTCTCAGGCGCCCCCATACGCACTCAGCCTGAAAAGAAAATCATGAGTCTGAATCGCATTGTGGGCGGGGCTTATCGCGCCCAAAATGCTGCTGCTCCAATCGGAGACTTCAACTGCGCATGCACAGTGGAAAAAAAATTTGAAAAACGCGCCCCTGTCACATCGCTCCCGGGCCACAAAAAAGCGGAAAAAGCGGCCCGAGAGCGAAAAGCAGGAGCAATGGCCCCCACAGACATCACCCCACCTCCCACAACATAACTATCCCCCTAATCCACCCACCCCCTGCTACCCAGACCGATCGCGACCCCCTGCCCCACTTCCCCCCCACCGATCGCCCACAGAGTGGCAGCGGACTGCCCCTGCCCCCTGCCCCCCCCCCCCCCGCCCCCACCAGAGAGTAATCTGGCCCTCCTCCCCCTCCCCCCCACCCCACCAGAGAGCGATCTGGCCTCCTACCCCACACCAGAGAATGATGGGGCCTCCCTCCTCCCCCCCCCCACCTCCCCCACCAGAGATACATATGACCTGCCTCCCCGTCCCTCCCCCCCTACCAGAGAATGATCTGGTCCGCCTCTGTCCTGTTCCCTCCCCTCCCTTCCCACCACCGATCTGAGTCAGAGAGCCGCTGGAAGCTCTGAACGTACCTCCTCAGAAACTGGAAAGCCCGAACCAGACCTTTGCCGAGCATATCTGTTTCATGCCGAATCTGGACGGGCGAATGCGATGGTAAAGGGGGAAATGCAGGTAAGTTTGGGCATCCAGCTAATCAAGTCAATTTAAATGCATGCAAATGCATTTAAACTAACGTCGCACCCATTTCGGGCATGGTTCCGATCGCGGCCATTTTCGGGCCTTGGTAAAGTGGGCACCTGCGCATATGCGGGCGTGGATCGTGCTAATCACCTCACGCACGACTTTACCAAGTTTTTGCGCCCGAAAACAGACGCGATGAAATGGTAAAATCAGGCCCTTTATTTGCAATTCATAACATCTGAGGTTACATGAATATGGCAAGCCACAGTATAAAAAAGTATTTGTCCAAACAAGGGTGAGGCACCTTGAGCAGAATCCCCGATTCCATACATCCTTTCTCCATCTTCCCATTCTTGGTCCATCCGTACTTCCTTGTTAGTCAAGAAATGGAGAGGACTTTGTTACAGTTCACTGAGGTGCTGAACAACTGAACAACCAAGAAGAGACTGTTTAAAATGGAAGATTGAGTGTGGAGCCTATTCATGGGGGCCAGCAGGCCCAGGGGGCTACATCTGATTTTCCCTGCAGGTGTCCACTCTTACCATTGAGGTGGACATTGGTACAAATGTCTGAGACACTATGGAACTCATGCTGGTGAGAGACTCCCCCAGTCTCTCTCCAATTGTGCACATCGCCCCAGGAAATGCTGACAGAATCTTTCACATTTTCTGCTGCTCTCCAGCACAGTGCTCTTGGTCGATGACTCCTGAGGTTCAGCATCTGCATCCAGCTGAGGGGAGTTTGAAAAGATGTGACCTCCAACACAGATTGTCCACTGTCTCTACCATGAGCTCCTGCTTGATTGTGGTATACGGCTCGTTGTGTGACTAGCCAGCTGCCTGCCTTGGAATCCCCACTGCGGTGTGTGTATCTGAGCTGATCAAGGTCCACACAGTTCATATGACACTGCATACTGCAAGTTCCAACCTTCTCTGAAGTCGCCTCATCCTCCTCACGAACTAGCTATTGTTTTATGCTTGGACGAACTCTCAGACATGAAAGACAAGAGTTACAACTGACATGGGGAAAGGTTTGAAAGCCACTCTTATGCAAATGATCATTTATCAACCAGAGTAATTGTTGTGTTCCATTTAGCAGTATGGTATCTATTTCTGTTCTCAGCTATCTGGGAGATACCTGCAATTTCCAAGAGCCAGGCACTTTGACAGTCTGCTGATTTGTAATGTGTTGTCCTCTTCAATGGTCAGAGTGATGATTACTGGCTCTCTGTCTCTTCCTTGGAGATCTGCATTCTTTTCTGAAAAAAAGAGAAAGCAGAGATTTATGAAAATGGATAGTGTGGTCAGGGTACAGTAGCAACATTTATTTAGCGTGACAATGGTGGATGGGTGGGAAACGGCAATAAGATGAGGTTGAGTGTTAGTGGAGGGTTATTCAGATGGGGATTTGAGGAGGTGTCTCAAGAGAGACGTAGGTAGAGCAGTCAGATTTGTTGGGTCTGAGGAATACTACATTGGAGAATGCTGGAGGAGTCAGAGTGAGGGAGATTTTCAACGGGGATGAAGTGGAAATGGTCAAAGCTTCAAGTTTCTAGGTATCCAGATCACCAACAACCTGATCCCTCCATGCCAATGCTATAGTCAATAAAGCCCACCAATGCCTCTACTTTCTCAGGAGGCTAAAGAAATTTGACATGCCCGCTATGATTCTCACCAATTTTTAGAGATGCACCATGAAAAGGATTCTTCCTAGTTGTATCACAGCTTGGTATGGCTCCTGCTCTATCCAAGACCATAAGCAACTACAAATGGTTGTGAACGTAGCCCAGTCCCTCCCACAAACCAGCCTCCCATCCATCGACTCTGTCTACACTTCCTGCTGCCTCGGAAAAGCAGCCAGCATAATCAAGGATCCCATGCACCCTGAATGTACTCTCTTCCACCTTCTTCTGTTGGGAAAAAAATACAAAAGTTTGAGATCACTTACCAACTGACTCAAGCCTTCCCTGCTGCCATCAGACTTCTGAATGGACCTACCATTTATTAAGGTGATCTTTCTCTACACCCTAGCTGTAACTGTAACACTATATTCTGCACCCTCTCCTTTCCTTCTCCACTATGTACTCTATGAATGTTTTGTCTGTATAGCGCACAAGAAACAATACTTGTCACTGTATACTAATACATGTGACAAAAATATATCAAATCAAATTGACTGTGGATCACCACTTATCTTTCCTGATCATTGAACTTCTTTCAGTACTAAATCCATGATACTCCATGAGTAAGAAACTGCCTCAATGGCTATCCAAGCAGCAACTGGGCATCCATCATTCCAGCTACCTAAAGCGCATACCTAAATCATGATCTCTTTGACAAGGCTCATCAATAAATAAAGGTCACTTGGGTGATGTACCGGAGAGTGATGACGCTGTAGACCAGTACCATGCAAGCATTTGGCAACATGTAGATAGGAGGGAAAAGAAAATAAGTGAAAAAGAACAAAAAAAACCAATTGTTGCTTGTATGAATAAGGGAGTACAATCCTGAGCACCATAAAATGTCATTTTCTTTCCAGTTGCAGACTAACGGGTGGCACGGTAGCACAGTGGTTAGCACTGCTGCTTCACAGCTCCAGGGACATGGGTTCGATTCCCGGCTTAGATCACTGTCTGTGTGGAGTTTGCACATTCTCCTCGTGTCTGCGTGGGTTTCCTCCGGGTGCTCCAGTTTCCTCCCACATTCAAAGATGTGCGGGTTAGGTTGATTGGCCATGCTTAAATTGCCCCTTAGTGTCCTGAGATGTGTAGGTTAGAGGGATTAATGGGTAAAATATGTGGGGATATGGGGGTAGGGCCTGGGATTGTGGTCGGTGCAGACTCGATGGGCCGAATGGCCTCTTTCTGTACTGGAGGGTTTCTATGATTTCTATGACTAACCTAACAACACATAAATGCCACTTGTCAGTTCGCACAATAAATAAAAAATTGACACTCCGTAGGTTATCCTCTATACAAGAGTTTAAAAAATGAACATATAGAGAAATAACAGATAAAAATCCCAACTGAACAAAGAAATAATTATTATCATTTGAAGTTGATTGAATACTTGTGTGAAGACAAGTAAACCTCATCAGCAACAGTTGTCCACTAATCTAACGGAAGATTCAACACAAAAGCAATTCTTCTCTCGTTGAGTTATTAATCTACTTGTGTGAACATCAATAATGTCGGATTAAGTAGCCCTAAAAACTACAATGAAAATTTTGACTTTTTTGTGCTGTAATCTAAATTTTTCTCAGGGTTACATGGCCCAGCTTTCATATCAAAAAATGATTCAATGAAGGCTGCTACAATCTGTGTTTCTGAGGGGTGTTTTGTAATTATTGTAATTATTGTAATCCAAGCAATTAGAACACAATGGAAAGGGGAAAGCTATTTCAATTTTATTCATTCTCAGGATGTGGGCATGGCTGGCTACACCTTACCCGGCCCTATTTCTATTGAGAAGGTGGTGCGTAGCTGCCTTCTGAAATCACTGCAGGTGGTGGTGTTCCCAGGTATCTGCAGCCTTTGTCCTTCTAGATGATACTGGTCGTGGATTTGGAAGATGCTGCTTAAGAAACCTTGGTGAGTTCTTGCAATGCATCTTGTAGATGGTACAGATGGCTGCCACTGTTCATCGGTGGTAGAGGGATTGAATGTTTGTGGAAGGGGTAGCAATCAACGGACTGCTTTGTCCTGGATGATGTCAAGCTTCATGAGTGTTGTTGGAGCTGCACTTAACCAGGCAAGTGGAGAGCATTCCATTATGCTCCTGACTTGTGCCTAGTAGATGGTGGACAGGTTTTAGGGGGTCAAGTTACTTGATGCAGGATTCCTAGCCTCTGACTTGGTCTGGTAGCCACAGTATTTATATGGCTAGTCCAGTTCAGTTTCTAGTCTATAGTAACCTCCAGGATGTTGATAGTGAGGGATTCAGTGAGGGATTCAGTGATGGTTATGTCATTGAATGTCAAGGTGCAATGGTTAGATCCTTTTTTGTTGGAGATGGTCATTGCATGACAATTGTGTGGTGTAAATGTTACTTGTCACTTGTCAGCTCAAGTCTCGATATTGTCCATGGCTAGCTGCATTTGGATATGAACTGCTTCAGTATCGAAGGAGTCGTGAATGGCGCTGAACATTGTGCAATCATCTGTGAAATGCCCACTTCTGACCTTATGATAGAAGGGTGGTCATTCATGAAGCAGCTGAAGATGGTTGGACCTAGGACACGCCCCTGAGGAAATCCTTGATGCCCTATTTGGTCTAATGCTGCCTTTTTGTCAAGGGCACACACTCCTATCTCACCTCTGGCATTAAGCTTTTTTGTGCATATTTACATTAAACTGTAATGAGGTCAGGAGTTGAAACTCCAAACTGTGTGTCTATGAGCAAGTTATTGCTGAGTAAGTGCCACTGGATAGGACTGTTGATGACCCTTCCATCATTTTGCTGATGATCGAGAGGAGAATTTGTGGGATTGGATTTGTCCTGCTTTTTGTGTACAGGACATACCTGAGCAATTTTCCACATTGTCGGGTAGATGTGTGTTGCAGCTGTACTGGAACAGCTTGGCTTGGGGCACGGCAAGTTCTGGAGAACATGTGTTCAGGACTATTGCAGGAATATTCGCAGGGTCCATCGCCTTTGCAGCATTCAGTGCCTTCAGTTTCTTGATGTCACATGGAGTGAATTGAATTGGCTGAAGACTGACATCTATGATGCTGGGGACCTCCGCAGGACAGTAAGAGTTTTAACAACACCAGGTTAAAGTCCAACAGGTGGAGCAGCGCTCCGAAAGCTAATGGCATTTGCTACCAAATAAACCTGTTGGACTTTAACCTGGTGTTGTTAAAACTCTTACTGTGTTTACCCCAGTCCAACGCCAGCATCTCCACATCATGACCTCCGTAGGAGGCAGAGATGGATCATCCACTCGGCACTTCTGGCTGATGATTGTTGTGAATACTCCAGCTTTATTTTCTGCACAGATATTCTGGGCTCCTCCATTACTGAGGATGGGGTTATTTGTAGAGCCTTCTTCTCCAGTGAGTTGTTTAATTGACTTCCAGCATTCATGACTGGATGCTGCAGGACTGCAGAGCTTAGATCTGATCTGTTAGTGATGCGCGATATAACTCACGAGGCTAGAGATGCTCAAGGAAATAAAGGCTTTTATTGACTACTACAATAGAGCTACCATATATAATACACAATCCCAGACTGAAGGGTCCCAGACAGAGCAGTGACCTTTATACCTCTCCCAGGAGGCGGAGCCCAACTGGGATGTACCATAATAACTATATTACAGGTAGAACAGCCCAACCCTAACCCCAACAGTAACATGTAGAACAGCCCAACCCTAACCCCAACAGCAACATATATACAGACTCATAGTACTGGCCAGACCCTGGCTCAGTACTACCTGGTGGGAACCAACGATGGTTCACCACAGTTAGTTGTGGAATCGCTTAGCTCTGCTTATCACTTGCTGCTTATGCTGTTTGGCATGCACATTGTCCTGTGTTACAGCTTCACCAGGTTGACATCTCATTTTTAGGTAGGCCTGATGCTGCTCCTGACATTCCATCCTGCACTCTTCACTGAACTCTTGTAGCAACATCATTTATGTAGCTGGTGCAATTAGGTTTTTGGTCAATTTTAACCTCCAGGATATTGGTTTCTGGGGATGCAGCAATGGTAATGCCATCAAATTTCCAGGGCAGATGGGTAGATTCTCTCTTGTTGGAGCTGGTCAATGCCTGGTACAAAGGGTACTTGCCACTTACCAGCTCAAGCCTGAATAATTCTCAGGTTATTCTGCATGTCTGCATGGACTGCTTCATTATAATTGGAATTGGAAATAGTTCTGAAAACTGTACGCCCATCAGCGAATACCCCACTTTTGACCTGATGATGAAGAGCAGGTCACTGATGAAGCAGCTGAAAATGTTTGGACTGAGAACACTGCCCTGAGGAACCCCTGCAGTGATGTCCTGAACTGAGATGATTGGCCACCAGCAACCACATCCATCTTCCTGTGTCTTATGTATGAACCCAACCAGTAGACAGATTTCTGAGGTATTTTGATGCCACATCAATATTCAGGGTAGTCACTTGGATTTGCATTGTTATTCATCATATCATGAGGACATTTTAAAATGCTTGATACCCAGTTGGATACTTTGGGAACTGAAGTTCCTGTTTTCTAAATGCAAAAGTCAACTTACATACAACAACGCATTAAAATAGCAAATGAGACAAATACCCAGCCAATCTTGTTTTTGTGAAACTGGTTGATGGGCAAATGTTGCCAAGGTAATAAAAGCAAAATACTGTGATTACTGGAAATCTGAAATAAAAGCAGAAAATGCTGGATAAACTCAGCAGTGCTAGCAGCATCTATGGAGAGAGAAACAGTGCTAACATTTCGTGACAATATGACTCTTTTTCAGAGCTGAAGAAGTGTAGAAATGTGATGGATTAAAGATTTGGAGAGGGGTGTGGAGGAGGTAAAGCAGAATAGAAGGTTAGGATTAAGTCAGAGCTAAGGAGAGATTGACAAAGATGCCATGGACACAATGCAAAGAGAGTTTGCCCAGGACACATGGATCAACTTCTATTTTTCTTCAAGAAGTCTTTTGCATTCAGATGAGTCAACAGATAGGGCTTTAGTTTAACAAATTTAACAATCTAAAAGACAACTCTGCCAACAATCATACCTGAATGTCACAGAGGTGAGAACATATCAACTGAGCCACGTTAATACAGTAACACTTTTGTATGAGCTGTATCAGTCTTGAGCTGAAAGACATACAAGAAATAAATCAGACAACTGCCCTCAAGCCAAGACTGTCAGTGATGCAACTTCCTTGAAGAAACTTAACAACCTTTTGACCATGTCTTCATATGTTAACAGAACCTAGTATTTTCAGATATTTTAGAACTCTCAAAGCAACTCCCTAATTCTAGGAACAAAGGATTTAACTCTGTTACAATATGCAACCCATTTATTTCAAGCCATTTTAATTTCAGCTGTAGCAGAATTAAGTGTCAAATAAATGTGGTAAATACATATATTGGTGGTTTATGTGCAATATTTTTGTGTATTATTTATCTTTGTTGTCATTTATACTTCTGCTAAATTTCTTCTCGGTGTGTCAATGATAGGGAAGGAGTTGTTTTCCAATTTTGGCACCAACAAGCAAAATCAAGTCCAGCAAGATCTCACCCACTCCAAAAGAGGGAAAATGTAAACTCTCTTCCCAATCGCTCCCCAAAATCTGATCTCAACTCCAACCTCGACTGAATGCTAACTTGTTCAGAAGGAAGTAAGAACATAATAGGAGCCGTAGGTCATACAACACATCAAGCCAGCTCTGATATTCAATCCAACTATGGCTGATCTTCAACTTCAGCTCCATCTTCCTGCCTAATTTCCATAACTCCGGATTCCATTCAAGTCTAAAGACCTGTCTATGGTCAATGACTTAACACTGAGAAGTCTCAGAGATAGAAAATTCTTAAGATTTTACACCCCACTAAGTGAAGAAATTTCTCATCTCAGTGTTAGATGACCAATCCCTATCCTGAGACTATGCCTCCACCTAGTTCCAGATTTTCCAGTCAACTACCTCCCATTATCTATCCTGTTAAGTTTCTCATAACCTTACATGTTTCAATGAGATTGCTTCACATTCTTATCAACTCCTGAGAGTATAGGCTCATTCTATTCAATCTCTCCTCACAAGTCAACCCACTCACCTCTCATCCCAGGAATGAATCTCATGAGCCTGTGTTCAAACTCCTCTAATAACAATATATCCTTTGTTATGAAATGTGTCCTTACCTGACTGTCAAGAACAGAGGTCGGAAAGTCTAGGTCCAGAAGGTCTTCCGACCCTCTGTGCATGTACAGACCAGGAGCGGGCTGCACATGCACGGTTCGACATCTTTACGCTTTTCAGGCTCAGGACAGGATCTGTGCACCCAGACGGAAAAGAAGAAGGGTGCGAAAACTCAAGGCAGGTGACCTGGCGCAGAGTGCCATAGTCAAGAAGTTCTCCAGGGAGTGTGACAAGGGAGGAGGACAAGAAGAATAGAAGGAAGTCCCACCTAAGGGATAAAGACAAAGGACAGAAACAGGTCTGAGTTAAGAAACACAAAGGAGCAGAGAAATAAACTTCAATTAGAAAAACGACTGTGGGGATCAGATTTTAACGAAGAGGGCTCAGGAAAAGCCATGATGATCCAAAAGGGCAGCATTGTTGTTGACTCAATGCTGCAGACCATTAGAGCCAAAGTACCCCTTTGGAACAATAATGTTCTGCTTGGTGCAGCCAAAGAGCTGAAAGTGGGCTTATAACTGTATGCTTGAGATACTCGGGTGCCCAGGGGAATGGAATCTTGGGAAACAAAATTGAAATTCTGTGAGGTGGACTGTCATTTACACTGTCCGAGTGGGAACGACATTTGGAGTAAATTCTAAGATGGGATCTTCAAAAGTGAAGACTGAAAACCCTCGTGAAAGAAACAATATTTCTGTAAAATTGGTTGATTCACAAGGCAGGATTTTCCCATTCCCCCTGCCATAGGAATTGTCGTGGCAGGGGTGGACCATTCAAAAATCTGCTGACCTCGGGTGGGTATTTTCAACCTTATGGTGAGCGCGGCAGGAAAATCCTGCCCGCAGTGTTATAGACATCTGGGTGAGTTATTGCAAACCCCATGGAATCTGTTTTGGTTGCATTTGGCATTTATTGTGTAGTGTGGTATATCTGACCACAGTTGACTTATTAATTCACATTTACCTAATACTTACCCTGAATATTGAGTACTGTCAGCCTAATTATAATACTTCAATTGCCAACCCTCCCCCTGTGAATGGGCCCTGTCCCTACTTCATTCACATCTTTCATGGGATGCGGACTTTGCAGACTGGGATAGCATCTATTGCCCATTCCCAATTGCCCTTGAGGGAGCATTCAAAAGTCAGCCATGTTGCTGTGTGTCTGAAGTTACATGTAGGCCAGACCACGTAAGGGTGGCAGATTTCCTTCCCGAAAGGACATTGGTGAGCCAGATGCGGTTTTTTTTTTACAACAATCAACAATGGTTTCATGGCCATCATTAGACTTTTAATTCCAGATTTGTATTCAAATTTCATCATCTGCCATGGTGGGATTTGAACCCAAGTCCCCAGAAAATTACCCTGGGTCTCTAGATTACTAGTTCAGTCACAATACCACTGCACTACTATCTAGTAATGCTGCTGCGGGGACATGGTTAGATTATCTCTTGTTGGAAATGGTCATTGCCTGGCAGTTATATGGCACAAATGCTTCTTGACACTTAAAAGCCCAAGGCCGAATATTATCCAAATTTTTTTATGAACACAGAACACTTCAATATCAGAGGAGTTATGAATGGCACTGAACATTGTACAGTCATCAATGAATGTTTCTGATCTTAGAATGGAGGGAAGATCATTGATGAAGCAGCTGAAGATAGTTAGGCTTAAGACATGACCCTGAGAAACACCTGCCACAGGCCCAGTTTGACAGATAACACATTATGGCGCAGGTAACTCAGTCAGTAGTGATGCTACTGATTCGTTCCTGGTAATAGACATTTAAATTTCCCACCCAAAGTACATTTTGTGCCCTTGCTCCTTCCAAGTTGTGTTCTGCATGGAGAAATACTGACTGATCAGCTGAGGGATGGCGGTGGATGGTAGTCAGCAGAACGTGCTCTTGCCCATGTTTGAAATGATGTGATGAGATCTCATGGGGTCTAGAGTCAATGTTGATTTGATTTGATTTTTTCTTGTCACATGTATTAGTATACAGTGAAAAGTATTGCTTCTTGTGCACTTTACAAACAAAGCATACCATTCATAAAGAAGGAAAGGAGAGGGTGTAGAATGTAGTGTTACAGTCATAGCTAGGGTGTAGCGAAAGATCAACTTAATATTAGGTAGATCCACTTAAAAGTCTGATGGCAGCAGGGAAGAAGCTGCTTTTGAGTTGGTTGGTACGTAACCTCAGACTTTTATATCTTTTTCCCGGCGGAAGAAAGTGGAAGAGAATATGTCCGGGATGCATGGGGTCTTTGATTATGCTGGCTGCTTTTCCGAGGCAGTGGGAAGTGTAGACAGAGTCAATGGATGGGAAGCTGGTGTGAATGATGTACTGGACTTTGATCACAACCCTTTGTCGTTTCTTGCAGCCTTGGAAAGAGTAGGAACCATACCAAGCTGTGATACAACCGGAAAGAATGCTTTCTATGGTTCCCTCTATAAACTTTGGTGAGAGTCGTAGTGGATATGCCAAATTTCCTTCGCCTCCTAAGAAAGTAAAGGCATTGTTGGGCTTTCTTAATTACAATGTGGCATGGTGGGACCAGGACAGGTTGTTGGTGATCTGGACACTTTGACACTTGAAATTCTTGACCATTTTCACTTCATCCCTGTTGATATAGACAGTGGCATGTCCTCCACGACGCTTTCTGAAGTCAATGACTATCTTCTTCATTTTACTGATATTGAGGGAGAAATTATTGTCATCATACCAATTCACCAGATCCTCCATCTCTTTCCGATACTCTGTCTCATTATTGTTTGAGATCCGACCCACTACGGTGGTGCAATCAACAAAATTGAGTTGGAGGGGAATTTGGCCATACAGTCATGGGTGTATAAGGAGTATAGTAAGGGGTTGAGGACACAACCCTTTGGGGCACCAGTATTAAGGATGACCGTGGAGGAGGTGTTGTTGCCGATTCCCTACTGATTGTGGTCTGTGGGTTAGGATGTCTAGGATCCAGTCACAGAGGGAGGAGCCAAGCCCAAGATCACGGAGTTTGGAGATGAGTTTTGTAGGAATAATGGTGTTGAAGGCTGAGCTGTCGTCAATAAAAAGGAGTCTGATATAAGTGTCTTTGTTCTCCAGGTATTCAAGGGTTGAATGTAGGGCCAGGGAGATGGCGTCTGCTGTGGACCTGTTGCGGTGGTAGGTGAACCGTAGTGGATCCAGGCAATCCAGGGAGCTGGAATTGATTTGTGCCATGACTAACTTTGAAAATACTTTACAATGATAGATGTAAGAGCCACCGGATGATAGTCATTAAGGCATGCTGCCTGATTTTTCTTTGGTACCGGGATGATGGTCGTCTTCTTGAAGTAGATAGGGACCTCAGATTGGTGTAAAGAGAGATTAAAGATGTCTGCAAATACCCCCCGCAGCTGGTCCATGCAGGATCTGAGTGCTCATCCGGATACCCTATCCGGGCCAGTTGCTTTCCATGGGTGACTTTCGAGGAGGCTGATCTGACGTCTGTGGATCATCCAAGGCTTCCGGGGTGGACAGTGTGCTCTCACTGACCTCTTGCTCAAAACGGGCATAGAATGCATTGAGCTCATCGGGGAGGGGTGCATTTGAGCCGGCGATTCTACATGCCTTCATCTTGTAGCCTGTTATATATTGCAGATCTTGCCACAGTTAGTGGGAGTCTGAGTGGCTAGCCTGGGACTCTAGGTGGTCTGGTACTGTCTTTTGGCATCCTTGATGGATCTTCATGGATTGTATCTGGATTTCTTGTATATTTAGGGTCGCCTGACTTGAACGCCTCAGATCTGGACTTCAGCAAGCAGTGAATATCCCTGTTCATTCATGGTTTCGGTTGGGAAACACAGATTTGCTTCTTTGGCACACAGTCTTCCACACACTTACGAATGAAGTCAGTTACTGTAGTGGCATACTCGTTCAGGTTGAGTTTTTAAATACTGACCAGTCGACAGCCCCATCGGAGATCATCCAATTCCTCAGACCAACATTGCATGACTTTCTTTAACGGATTCTCCCTTTTCAGTTTTTGCTTGTAAGCCGGGAGCAAGGGCACAGCCTTGTGGTCTAATTTGCCAAAGTGTGGGCAGGCGATAGAGCGATAGGCATGTTTGATATTTGTGTAACATAGTCTAGAATGTTTGGGCCTCTGTTGGAACAGGAGATGTGTTGGTGGTATCTTGGTAGGGCGCTCCTGAGCTTGGCCTGATTGAAGTCCACAATGAACAAGGCCTCGGGATGTTGCATCTCAAGGCTAATTGTGGTGGTATATATTTCGTCCAGCACGGTCTTCACGTCGGCATGGGGTAGCATGCAAACTGCTGTCAGCATAACAGAGGTGAACTCCTGTGGAAGGTAGGAGGGATGGCATTTCAGCGTCAGGTATTCCAGGTCCAGGGAGCAGAAACTCGCCAGTGTTGCTACGTCTAGGCACCAAGAGATGTTGATTGGAAGGCAGACCCCACCTCCCCTAGCCTTGCCTGAGGCCGCTGTATGGTCCATCCAGTGGATTGAGAAGCCCTCTGGTTGTAGAGTACAGTCCGGTGAAGCAGGAGTGAGCCACGTCTCCGTGAAACAGAGTACACAGCAGCCCTTTGAAAAGTGAGTCTGGCTTTAAGTTCGTCTAACTTGTTTTCCAGAGATTGGACATTTACCAGGAGTAAGTTGAGGAGGGAGGCCTTGGGACCACATTGGTTGACTCTCACCTGCAGGCCTGCACGTTTCCTGGAGTGACTGCTTCTTTTCATGCCTGGGAGACGGTGAGAACAGTACGGGGTGTTGAGGGTATAGTTGTTTCCAATGAGGTTCTTCGCTTTGGTCGGTGTGTGGATGGAGGATTTGTTGCCCTGTTTGCGGTTCCTGCGTCGGAAGATGGGTCTTCGTGGTCGGGTGTTCCAGGTTGCTGTCGGGCTGCGGTTTGGCTTGGGAGGTCGGAGGATGTCCAAACCAGACTCCGGTGTGGATGGGTCGAAGGCTGGTAAGTGGATCGGGTCTCTGGGATTGCGGTCGCGGAGGAGCCGATGGCCAGGTCCACGTGTTAGTCTTCTCTAGGTCACTGCCAGGTTCAGAGGTCGGAGGATCTTACAAATAAATTTAAAAGAACAGCAGTATTAGTGATTTTTCAGCAGTAGGAGTTGATTTTTAGGAGTTTAGGATGATTGTAGAATGAAGTGAGTGCTTGGGGCCTGCACAAAGTCACAGCTCTTTGGGTCAGAGGAGTTGGGGGCCAGTGGAGTGAAAATCCTGGCTCCAAACTTGCTACTCTGGCCAGGGGTTTGGTGGGGGCCGGGGGTGTGATGGCCCCAGCCCTGGAGGTAGAGTCCGAGTCAGTGGGGACTGGGGGTGTGGAGTCTCCGGCTCCGGAGGCGGTTTCTTGGACGGTGGGGGCCAGGAGAATGAGGGCCCCGGCTCTAGGACTGCAACGCTGGCTGCAGGTCATACATCGTCAACTGATCTGGGTCAGCTCCAGGCAGGAGTCTTCTGGATTGCCAAATCTGTCAGAGATTGAATTAAAGCATTGCTACAGAATTTAAAAGAGTTAGAATAGAGTTTTAAAAGCATAGGACTAGAGTAAAAGGTAGTCACCACGCTCCGGCGCCATCACTCAGGGCAACTCCCTGCTGACTGTAGACCACTGTGCCACCACCTCAGGTGGGTTTGTCCTGCTGATGATGGAGGGGTCAGGGCTAGTCAGTGTAAGATATGTTTTGGTGAGCATAACAATGTCAGGCTGTTGCTTGACTAGTCTGTGGGAGAACACTTCCACTTTTTGACTTTTCAAATTGTTTGGTACCAAATGGCTTGCTAGGCTTTTTCAGAGGGCAGAGAAGAGTCAGGGTCTGGAGTCACATGTAGGCCCGACTGAATAAGGACAGCAACTGATGTCAATCTAACTGTCATTGCTTCTTTCTTTTTTCTGTCTCCTATGTTAAATAACCATGTTACATTTGTTACTTTCCAATCCACGGAGATGTTTCCAAAATCCAGGGAAGATCCACTATCCCTGACACCATGAAGACGGGAATGGGTTGATGAACTTTGTAACACTTAAGATTTGTGCAAAGCATTGAAACCCGAACTTTGTAATATTTAGAGATTTGTGAGAAGCATTGTAGAGCTCATTGTTTTCGTGTCTGTAGAGCTTGTTTTCGTGTATCCAAACAGATAAGAGAAACAGCTGCTGTGTACAAGCTCATGATTTTTCCCAGCTAATTGTGTTCAGGAATGTGGCTAACCCAGCTAGTAGAAGCTAAGCTAGAATCCATTTTGTGTTCTTTTATATTATGTACTTTGCTGTTTAACATGGTGGAGCTTACATGCATGCCTTCTGTGATCGTATAATGATAGATTCATATATATTCATTATATACTATTCATCCTTGCCGTTATAAATTGTTATATAGGCCCCTGTATTTCAGTCTAACTTGTTTGTGCAAACTTATAATCTAAACAAACCACAGGTGTCCACATAAAGACGACAAAACAGACAGCCTTGAGATTATAAAGGTTATAAAAGGAATAGGAGGAGGATGCACGATTACACGGACTACATGAAGGATAGAATCGCTGAGGCAGCAATAATCGTGAGAAAATGCGGACATGACCAGGGGCGAAAATATATGTATAAATATTTGATCTTAACCTGTATTCGGTGAGAAGTCTGGAGACCGTGTTAGGAATCGGACTTCTCCCACAAGCTTGTGAAAATAAACTACTGTACTTTGACTCACAACTAGTCTTAGAGGTATTATTTAGCTACAACACACCACCTTTTCTGCACCCTTTGAATGTAGTCCATCAAGTCCAGAGGACTTGTCATCTTTTAAACCCATTAAATTCTGTAATACTTTCTTTTTACTAACATGAATTACTGTAAATTCCTCACTCCCATTAGACCCTTGGTTTCCCGCTATTTTGGGTATTTTTTCATGGCTTATACAGTGAAAACAAACACACTTGTTTAACACATCGGCCATTTTCTAACTCTTATATGTAGATTCTCCTGTCTCGGCCTCTAATGGACCCAGGTTTACTTACGCTAAAGTCTTCCTTTTAACATTCTTGTAGAAACTCTTATCTCTTTTAATATTTTTTGCAAGTTTACTCTCATTTTCTATTCCATTTTCTTCCCCTTTATCATTTTTTTTGTTTAACCTTTTCTGATTTCTACAATCTTCTTGCTCATTCCTCAGGCTTACTATTTTGCTTGGCAAGATTGCAAGTTTCTTCTTTTAATTTGACACCATCCAAAACCTCTTTAGCTAGCCGTGGATGGATTGCCATGAAGTCTTCCTGTGAAGTATATTTTTATCTGAATGGAGTATATATTCCATTGTTTAAGCAGAATGGATGCTTCCATCTCTCACTTAATCCACCTCTATTAGGTTTTCTAATTGAGATAAGCCATTGGATTGACAGTCATACAGAATGACAAATAGATTTACACACTAGTGCCTACTCAGACGTGGGATGAGACTGAACGCAGCCGTTCCATCAACCCATCCCTATGACTTGATTTAAACCCAAAATACAAACATAAAAGATACTCATCTAAGTCAATACAGCACTCATAGAATCATAGAAACCCTACAGTGCAGAAGGAGGCCATTCGGCCCATCGAGTCTGCACCGACCACAATCCCACCCAGGCCCTACCCCCACATATTTACCAGCTAATCCCTCTAACCTACACATCTCAGGACTCTAAGGGGCAATTTTTAACCTGGCCAATCAACCTAACCCGCACATCTTTGGACTGTGGGAGGAAACCGGAGCACCCGGAGAAAACCCACGCAGACACGAGGAGAATGTGCAAACTCCACACAGACAGTGACCCGAGCCGGGAATCGAACCCAGGACCCTGGAGCTGTGAAGCAGCAGTGCTAACCACAGTGCTACCGTGCCCCCACTCAAACTGCATAAAATGTTAATTATTAAACGGAAACCGCCGTATTAATTCTTTCTTTTCAATAGCTTCTCCTACATATTTCATTTTCATTGCATCCTCCTCCTATTCCTTTTATAACCTTATATTCAAAGAAATGAATTGAATTCATGCTCATTTTATCATTGAATGATGAACACATATATCCCATTGCGAATAACAGCAGGTTAAAGTTATGAAGATCAGCACAGCAATGTGATGAGTCATATTGATTTCATGGCAATTTATTACAGAACTGAAGTTTAAATTCTTCTATAAAGATTTATATCCCTGCTCTTGATGCCTTGTTCCCCACAAATTTTAAAAATAGTTGTTAAAACTTGAGTAAATACCACATGTCAATCAAGTCATCAAAAACTTACATTGTAGTGTGGGGTGGCATGGTGGCACAATGGTTAGCACCGCTACCTCATGGCACCAGGGACCTGGGTTCAAGTCCTGGCTTGGGTCACTGTCTGTGAGAAGTCTGCACGTTCTCTCCATGTCTGTGTAGGTTTCCTCCGGATGCTCCAATTTCTTCCCACAGTCTGAAAGACGCGCTGATCAGGTGCATTGGCCATGCTAGATTCTCCCTCAGTACCGGAACAGGCGCCGGAGTGTGGTGACTAGGTGATTTTCACAGTAACTGTATTGCAATGTTAATGTAAGCCTACTTGTGACACTAATATTTAAACTTTAATTTATTTTCCAAAGCATTATTTTAAACATGACAGGTGTGGACATACACTGTATTATTGTAATGAAACACAATATCAGTTGGTGGAAAACAAATATCTTTTTAAAATTATGAGAAAAATCAGGGCCGACCTTGCTGGCCTAACAGTAATTCTGTTGTTGTGGCTTTATCTTGGGATTCATTAGCTTCTTACTCTAGAAGAGATCTTGCTGGAGGGAATGATCTTTTGTTGAAAACACATGTATTTACAGACTAACAATTTACAAAGGTTAAGTAAGGCCAATATATAGCTGGAGCTACTCTTTACAATGCTTCTCAGTCATCTTCTCTCAGTTAGTGACATCAAGTGACATAGTTCCTTATGCACATGCTCAGTAGTAATCATTAGAGTTAACTCATCTGAATCTCCCCACCACAGTTCAATCTTCCCACAAATTGTTAACCTCATGTACAATTTACAGTTTCCATGCAGCTCCTACTCTCCCCCCACTCACTCCTCTGCCTCAACAGTGTTCTCAGCTTTCTTGAAGAACATGGAGGATGTATGTTTTCCCTTATTGTCTCCTTGGAAGGCAAATGTATTGTGGAGAGGGATAGCCACTTCTCATGATGGCTGGCTCCTGGGCTGTGACGCTTACAATGACCCAAATGTAAAGGTAATAGAGACCAATCTAGGAAAAATTGATTCAAGAGATAATACCTCAGGGCTCAAAACAGCCACAGTACCTTGAAAAGGAAAACAATGAACTGGAGTTCTCCTTCGCACCTTCTGCTGTGTGGGGAAAGGTGAAAACACTGGATTGACAAAATGAAACACTGTCAGCTCCTATGAAGAACTTTGCAGCTACATCATTCCCCACTGCTGAGACAACAAGAGAAACACCTGAGTGACGACTGAGTCTTTGTAAATGAAAAGAAGAATGAAGAACATTCTGAAGACACCACTGGAGATGAAGAAAGGAAGAATTCACTACCTTTAGGAAATTATCTTTCTGTGGATAGTGGTAACAATTCTACACTTGCTTCAATGCGAAGTTGCTCTGCTGCAGACAATGACATCTTAGGGTCAGCTACAGTAAATAGGATCGCACCATCATCAACAATGGAAGAAAGTTCAGGATCAGGATCTATAGGGAGTTCCTGCCTGGTATTCAGGTTTGTAGGCTGCTATAACTTGTTTGGCTTGCTGTACTTCCCAAGCCAGTGCATTATGAGATTGCAGAATCCATGTTGTTGCTAGTTCAGTTCTTGAAATAAAATAAATAGAAACTGCAATATTGAATGGCATCCTATGAGTATTGATTAATCTACCAGAATTAGCGAGGATCTTTGCAGTAATCATAGAATCCCGACAGTGCAGAAGGAGGCCTCTTGACCATCGAGCCTGCACCAACAACAATCCCACCCAGGCCCTATCCCTGTAATCCCCATGTATCCGCCTGACCAAGGGGAAATTTCCCATGGCCAATACACATAACTTGCACATCTTTGGACTGGGGGAGGAAACCGGAGCACCCGAAGGAAACCCACGCAGACATAGGGAGAATGTGCAAACTCCACACAGACAGTCAGCTGAGGCCAGAATTGAACCCGGGTCCCTGGCACCGTGAGGCAGCAGTGTTAACCATTGTGCCAGTAATACCACTGCAAAAGTGAAAATAAAGGGAGGAAACTTTATTTTTCAACTGTGAATTGTGTGTTGGATTTGAAGTGTATTGCAGAAAAAGGCTGGCATAGTTAAGTAAAGAAATATCCACTCTTTAAAAGAATAAAAGAAAACTGTGGAAGACAACAAGTTTTAGTTTATTTAGTCATGTCACAAATAGGCTTAGGTTAACATTGCATTGAAGTTACTGTGAAAATCCTCTTGGCGCCATAGCCCAGCACCAGTTTGGGTACACTGAGGGAGAATTTAGCATGGTCAATGTACCTAACCAGCAGATCTTTTGGACTGTGGGAGAAAACCGGAGCACCCGGAGGAAACCCACGCAGACACGGAGAGAACGTGCAGACAGTGACCCAAGCCAGGAATCGAAGCCAGATCCCTGGCTCTGTGAGGCAGCAGTGCTAACCACTGTTCCACCATGCTGCCCAACAAGTAAAAAAGAGAATTGCTGTTTGGAGGATTCAGAAAAGGAAACAGCAATCAGAAGCACTGTTGCTTTAAACAAAAAAAAAGCATTTAAGGAAAAAGGATTGCACTGAAGTCAATCTTCAGAGTCCAGGATCGCTGCCGTTTTTAAAGGAAGTTTGAAAGTTAATGAAAGCAAAGTGGTCACATTGCTGATGATGCCACCAGAACGCAAAAGGTGCGGGAAACCACAGCACGGAAAACCGTCAGCTGCAGAAAGCTGCTGTGTGAGAAATAAACAATGACAGCTCTTAAAGTTTAAAAGAACAATGCAGTAACTGACAAAGAAGAGAAAACAAAAAGTCTGACAATTACACCACATTTACCGGATCCATGGGACATTTGGATGAGACTGTTGAATTGTGGCGCTCCTACACTGAACATTTTGAGGTTTGTGTCCGTGCAAATGGAATTGAAAATGATGAAAAGATGGCAACTTTCTCAAGTGTGATGGATGCCAGAAACTTTGGCTTATTAAGAAGCAGCCCGACAAACCTGACATGGAATCATATAAGGATATTTTAAAAGTCCTGGGATAGAATTTTACACTCGCTCCCAAGGCAGGTTCTGAGGTGGAAGGAAACATAAACTTGAATGGATGGGATTCCCCCCCACCTCCCCCCCTCCCTAGGAACCCGCTAGCCCAAACCCAGATGCAAACGGGAAGGGCCTCCACTGGGAAACCTACCCATGCACCTATGCCAGTAAGGTTGGAAAGTGACATTTATATTTTTTCCCATCTTGGGCAGGAGGGGGTGGTGCCTCACTCTGAATGCCTTATTTAATTCGACAGAACTGTTGTGAGAATACGTCTGCTGAGAAAAGAGAAGCTTAGGGGGCGATCTTACCAAAATAATTTTGAAGTGCGGACTGAACGTGAAAATGAGAGAGTTTCAGATCCATTTTTCCACCAAGGCCACAAATGAAACCTTATGGCATTGAATGTAAAAATTGATGCACAATCTGATTCCTGCCAGTAGGAGGAGAGGACGGGGCCTAAGCTCACTGGAACATGGCTGTGTCCTGGGTTCACTAATTCTATATAAATGGGGATTTTAATATTTAAATTAGCCTGGTAACCTTCCAGGGCATGAGGCTGATCATGCTGGAAGTCCAGGGCCGGTATGATCATGAGAGGCAAGAAATCGGGCGTGAACCCAATTTTTCACCTCTCGTGCGATCTTACCAGCTTGCCTGCCCATCGACCGAAAATCTCTGAGGTAGTTAATCATCAGCTGAAGAGTATCGATGGGAGACGGGATGAGGCTTTGTACTATGCTGATAGACAGTCCAAGCCTCCTAAGCACAAGCCAGTTTTGAAAAGGAAGGACAAATTGCAGAGGGGCCAGCAGAAAGATCAAGGTAGATGTTTGGATGCAAAAACAACGCAAGAAGGAAAAGAGAGCATGACCAGCATGGGGAAAGTTGTGGTCTAACTGCAAGAATCTGAGCCACTTAACATGCAAGTGTTTTTCTAGAAAGAAGAAAAGCAAGCCTATAAAGATTGTTGCTGGAGAGATTTTGGACAATGATTATTCTGAGAAATCACCCTACACCTTAGAACCGGTTGGCACATCAAGTCTAGAGATGGAAAATGGTTTGTGATTGTTAGAATGATGATGGCAGGAGAGCATGTAACACTGACACTGACTCTATGAAGGAATCAACGCAAGGAAATATGGTCCTAGTGAAGGATTATAAGGATAAAAATAATGGGTGGGATTTTCTGGCCATGCTCGCCCCAAAACTGGAGAATCCTGCCCGAAGTCAATGGACAATTGTGTGGTCCCCCCCCCACCCTCACACTTCCAATTCCTGTGGTGGGCGGGATGGGAGAATTCCCCTCAATATTCCTACAAAACTCAAAAAAGTTTTAAAATTACTCTTTTTTGAAATCAGGTCAAAAACAGTTCAAGGACAAATTAGTTCTCAGCCCTTGTTACAGCATTGAGGATTCATAGCTGAAAAAGATTCACACCCAAAAAAATGCACACCAGCATATTTTCTTCTTACATTGTTAAAGATTGATCAATCATAGAATCACTATAATGCAGAAGGAGACCATTTGGTCCAACGAGTCCACACCAACTCTCTCCCCGACAGAGTTTCTTACCCAGGACCCCACCCCGACTTATCCACGTAACCCCATGCATTTACCCCACTAACCCCCTTAACCTGCACATCTTGGGTCACTAAGGGGCAATTTAGTATGGTCAATCCACCTAACCTGCACATCTTTGGACTCGGGGAGAAAACCAGAGCACCTGAAGGAAACCCACATAACACATGGAGAATGTACAAACTCCACATTGACAATCACTCAAGGCTGGGATCGAACCCAGGTTCCTGGCGCTGTGAGGCAATGCCAACATTGTGCCACCGTGCTGCCGCAAATTTTAATGGCACAATGTAGGGATTGATAACTGAACATACTAATTTTAACACACAGACCGATGATCAAGGAAAATTCTGACCAGGATATAAGAAGCCCATGACTTACATGGAACTTTGAGTTATATAAATTTCCTTAGAATTATGTGTTGTCTTTCATTGGAATTAAGAGTGGTCAAGACCAATTCTGCAGTATTAAAAGGACGGATGTTGTAACAATTAAGAGGTCACCCCAATACATAAGAAATTAATTATACAGTCTCAAAAATACTCCAAATTATTCAAGAACAAAATCAGATGAGGCAGATTCACTTAATCAGCTTAGGCAAGTCTCACCCACTCAGCAATTATGGTAAAAATTACTTTAATATTTGGTGGATATCCTACCTAAAATATTTTTGCTGTAACAATTAAAATTGAAAATGGTATTCTCCATCCGAAATAAGACCGAACCATCTCTCTTTCTACCAGCATCTATCAAATGCTGAAATTTACTGTGTACACCTAAACTTGTCGACTTCTTTAATAAACTTTCATGTATTTTAGAACTTATAGGACGGGATTTTACCGCCTCGCTCATCCCGAAACCATAAAATTCCACCTGAGGTCAATTGAAAACAACAATTTATACTGTATGAGAAAGTGCTGATTGGTTGGCAAGTAGACTCCAGTTGGTAGAGGTGTTGCCATGGAGATTGCACCAGGTGATAGTGATTGGTGCATTCTCCACAGCAATACCTCTACCAACCAGAGTCTGCCTGACAACTAATCAGCACTGAGTTGTCATACAGTATAAATTGTTGTTTTCCCATTATACCGGTGTTTTTTCCAAGTGTTCTGATTTGATTTGATTTATTATTGTCACATGTATTAGTATACAGTGAAAAGTATTGTTTCTTGCATGCTACATAAAGCACACCGTTCATAGAGAAGGAAAGGAGTGCAGAATGTAGTGTTAGAGTACAGTCACATCTAGGGTGTCAAGAAAGACACCCTAGTGCAACTTAGTGCAATGTCGGTCCATACAAAAGTCTGATGGCAGCAGGGAAAGAGCTGTTCTTGAGTCGGTTGGTACGTGACCTCAGAGTTATGTATCTTTTTCCCGACAGAAGAAAGTGGAAGAGAATATGTCCAGGGTATGTGGGATCCTTAATTATGCTGGCTGCTTTTCTGAGGCAGTGGTAAGTATAGACAGAGTCAATCGATGGGAGGCTGGTTTACACAATGGACTGGTCATCATTCACGACCCTTTGTAGTTTCTTGTGGTCTTGGGCAGAGCAAGAGCCATACCAAGCTGTGATACAACTAGAAAGAATGCTTTCTATGGTGCATCTGTAAAAGTTGGTGAGAGTCATAGCGGAAGCAGTACCAACATAAACAGTATGAGAGAATCATAGGTCTATCAGTAGTGGAAGTGATCGAGGATGACCTGCTGGTCTGTGAATGTGTGGGTATGATGGAAGAAGCCATCACAGACCACGTTTGAAATCTAGTGAGACTTCTAAAGAGAGCATACCAGATGAACCAAAGATAAAAAATAAAAACTGCAATTGATTTCGGCACAACTTGTGGGGCCGAAGGGCCTGTTTTCTGCTGTAGTTTTCTATGTTTCTATGATCATGACGGAAATCAAATACTTAAATCACGTACTGATAGTCAAAAGACTTCACCATGATCCTGATAAGGTGTAATCTGTAGTAGAGATACTGCAAGTAACAGGTGTGAAGGCAGTTTAACAGTCTGTTGGATTTATAAGTTAGAGTCATAGAGGTTTACAGTATGGAAACAGGCCCTTCGGCCCAACTTGTCCATGCAGCCCAGTTTTTAACCACTAAGCTAGTACCTATTGCCTGCATTTGGCCCATATCCCTCGATACCCATCTTACCCATATAACTGTCTAAAAGCTTTTTAAAAGACAAAATTGTACCTGCCTCTACTACTGCCTCTGGCAGCTCGTTCCAGACACTCACCACACTCTGAGTGAAAAAGTTGTCCGTCTGGACCTTTTGTGCCTCTCCCCTCTCACCTTAAACCTATGCCCTCTAGTTTTAGACTCCCCTATCTTTGGGAAAAGATGTTGACTCTCCACCTTATCTATGCCACTCATTATTTTATAGACCTAGTAGAGTTCTTGCCCAATTTGTAGTCCGAGTGTGAAGCTCTATGAAAGCTCACTGAAAAGGAGGCTATTCGGTCCATTATATCTGTGCTGGCTCTCTGATGAAACAACTCACTGAGTGTCACTCCCCTGCCTTCTCCCCAGAGCCCTGCACATCCCTCAGAAATCATCTCCTGCTTGAATGGCTCATTTGAATCTGTCTCCACCACACTCAGGTGCGCCAACCCAGATCCAAATCATTCCCTATCCTAATTGCTGCATGAAAAAGATTTTCCTCATGTCATCATTGCTTCTTGAGCCAATTACCTAAACCCAATGCCCTCTGGTTCTGATCTTTCTACTAATGTGGGCGGCACAGTGGCACAGTGGTTAGCACTGCTGCCTCATAGCGCCAGGGGCCCGGGTTTGATTCCCAGCTTGGGTCACTGTCAGTGTGGAGTTTGCATGTTCTCCCTGTGTCTGCATGGGTTTCCTCCGGGTGTGCCGGTTTCCTCCCACAGTCTGAAAGATGTGCTGGTTAGGTGCATTGGCCATGCTAAATTCTCCCTCAGTGTACCTGAACAGGCGCTGGAGTGTGGCGACGAGGGATTTTCACAGTAATCTCATTGCAATGTTAGTGTTAGTCTGCTTGTGACAATAATAAATAAACTTTAAACTCAATGGGAATAGTTTCTCCATATCTACGCTGTCAAGACCCCTTGTGATTTTGAATACCTTGAATAAGTTTCCTCTCAACCCTTGCTTTTCCAGGGAAAACAGTCTCAATGTCGTCAAGCCATCCAATGAGCTAAAGTTCCTCATCCCTCATTCTTGTGTATCTTTTCTGTACCCTAATACCTCCACATCTTTTCTAAAGTGTGGTGTCCAGGACTGAATGAAATATTCCAGTTGAGGCTGAGCCAGTGTTCTAACCAAGGTTATCACAACTTCCTTAATTTTATATTCCATGCCCCCATTAATAAAGATTAGGATGCTGTATGCTTGGAACCTGCTCTCTCAGCTTGTCCTGCCACCTTCAATGATGTATGCATATATACACCCAGGTCCATCTGTCCCTGCACCTCTTTTAGAATTGTTGGTCAGGGTTTTCTGGCTCCATCCATCACCAGTTCCACAAAAGTCAATGGACTTTTGGCTGGTCCTGCCACAGTGGGACTGGAAAATCCTGACCATAGCCAGTCACCAAAGTCTTGCTGGACCATTCTCTTTTGCAGTGAGCTGACAACCACAAGGGCTGCCACCGCACCCCAGGTGGGATTGGTAACCTTGCTGGAAGGCCTTCTTCTGGAGCTGGGGTAGACTGCATCCCACTTCTGCTGCACACCATCCAGCAGTCTCATCAGGGCTCCCTCCGAAAATGGAAGTGTGGAGCTCTTGACTTCCATCCCCTGGGATAAATCTGGAACAAGTGCTGGGAGAGTTGGGGAGCCATGTGTATGGAGCTCCCCAGTGATTGCAGTGATTAAGTTGTTGTGGGGCAGGCAAATCAGAGGGTACACACCGCCAGTGCGGCGTGATTCTTGGGGCATTAAAGTTTTTACTAATGAGGCATAAAAATCATGCTGGTGAAATCGACCAGGTATCACTCTGTTTGTTGCGCCGGAACCAACACTTTGCCTAATTCTTGTAAGTTTCCTGCAACAGAACCCAATGGGAATTTGTGCTAAATTGCACAATGATGGGTTTATTAATTACGCAATCGGGAGTTTCCCGATGTACCGTGCGCCGCACCATCATATCCAGGCACCATATTTAAAAAGTGTCCGGACATCAACTTCTTTGTTACATATTCACCATTGACGGAGAAGATGACTGGTTGATTCCTGGGAACTTCAGCCCACTGAGGCTTCCCTCAATCTACTGCTCAATGCAGTGAAAATGGAAAGAGAAGGCCGAACCGTGTGACCTTTCCTCCGTGGGAGGAAGTCACCAGGGTGGTCAGTGCCCATGCCCTCCAATAGAAGACTGCCCAGCAGTGCTGGTAACGGATGAATGACTTCATCTGTGTCACGAGGGTAAGTAAACCCTCAACCGGTCACACACCTCACTTATTGGTAGAGGGGACATGGGTCTCAATGCAAAGGTGCTATCCATGCATGAGAGAGCTACTCAAACTCAACGTGATATTTATTTATTCATTAGTGTCACAAGTAGGCTTACATTAACACTGCAATGAAGTTTTAGTGTGAAAATCTCCTAGTAGCCACACTCTGGCGCCTGTCCGGGTACACTGAGGGAGAATTTAGCATGGCCAATGCAGCTAACCAGCATGTCTATTGGACTGTGGGAGGAAACGGGCCAGAACTACTAATCTGGAGATGTGAGTTCCAATCTACCATAGAATGTGACATAGAATCCCTATATACAGAAGGAGGTCATTTGTCCCATCAAGCCTCCACCAACAACAATCCCACCATAACCCCCTATCTCTAACCCACTCATCCCCCGACACTAATGGGCAATTTAACATGGCCAATCAACCTAACCTGCACAGCTTTTGGAGTATGGGAGGAAACTGGAGCACCCGGAGGAAACCCACGCAGACACAGGGAGAACATGCAAACTCCACACAGACAAGTGACCGAAGGCCAGAATTGAATCTGTGTCCCTGGCACTGTGAAGCAGCAGTGTTAACACTGTGCCACTATGCCGCCGTGATTAGGTGATGCCTCATAATCCCGGAACAGTGCATCTAATCTGAAGGTGGCAAGGGTCACTGACTGTTCCACGTGGAGAGCTCAGGTGCTAATTGTGAGTGGGGGAAGGGTGGGGAAGGGTATTAGCATTGAGGGCTCCAGCAAACACCGCCAATGACATTGCCTCTGTGAGTCTTATCCTTCTATCTGCATGGGCTCGCTGCTCTGGAGGGTGCTGCCCAGAATCCCTGTGGACAACTTGGCAATCACATGGCACACAACCCAATGGGTTATTTGTAAGACTGGAAGCATGGGAAAGATGAATGAAACCCAATTGTTCTCAAACCATCTTCCCTCCTTGCACAGGAAAAGTTACGGCACAATAGGAAAGAGAGAGAGAAGTTGAGAGAGGGCCAACCTGACCTCAGGAACATCACTGAATTCAAAGAGAGGGCAACCTCTGGCAGAGGCGGCAGAGTTCACTGGAGCATTCTGGGAGAAGTTGGCCCAGCAACATCTACTAAGAAACGGGAAGCAGAAGAACCCCTCCCGTGATAAACGGGAGGAAGAGCATCCGGTTGAGGCGGCAGAGGGACTTCGCCGGAAGCTGATAACAAGGAAGTGCAGATCAAGGTTAAGAATGTTTACTGCAGCAGAAATGACCTCCAAAGTTTTTTTCAAAGTTTCCAAAGCAGTGAAAGCAAACTCTCAGGCCCTGCGAACAGAAGCCTTTCACTTAGGAAAAGAAGCAATTCTTCAGTGTTTAAAGATGTTTCCAGCCTGTCAATCTCACAGCCCATTTTTGCATTTTTGACCCTGGTGAGTTTCTGAAATCCGTGTGCTGGCAGTTAAGTCTAAGGTTAAGTCTTCAGACAATTATCTTTTGGCATATTTAAATTGCTTGTCCCACCAGGTTTCCTGTGCACCTCAAGGGAGAGGCAGCTGGCTGGTTCATGCATGCCGACATTTTCTCCTCTTTAACATTCCAACCTCCTCCCACCACCGTCTTCATCCAGCCCTATCAGCACATCTCTCTATTCTTTACTCACCCAGGTAGTGCATCTTCAGAATAATGCTGTTTGCCTCAAATGCTGTGTGAATTCAGCATTTTAACCATTCCTTCAGATAAAGAAGTTTCTCATGAATTCCCCTACAGTTTACTCCGAGAGGGATAGAATTGAAAAGTAAAGAAGTATGCTGAGCTTGTATCAAACCTTGGTTAGACCACACTGGAATACTGTGTATAGATCTGCTTACCTGATTATGAAAAAGGCTTTGGAGATGAAAAGCATTCGCAAGAATGGTATCAGAACTGGAAGGTTTGAACTATCTGAAAAGGCTGAACACGTTGTGTCTCTTGAAAAGAGAGGGTGAGGTATAACAAGATAGAGGTCTTTTGAATTATGAAAGGTTTTGTTTAACTGGACACTGCACATGCTGCCTTGTATCCCTGGGGGATTGTAGAACTCGCTGTGTGGGCAGTCACCTTTTTTAAAGATATCAATGCAGAATGGAACATTGGTTGTTCAGGTATCAGGTTATGATGCTGCCTGCCTCTGGGGAATTGATGTTAATCTATAAAGCACATTGGGCATTGAAAACATTCAGGACTCTTGCGTTCAAACATGTTCTATGCCAGAAAGGTATTTATAAATTTTACATCAAATTCAATCCAAATTTACTATGGTGGCAGTTTTTTCAATGTTTTCATGTTTCCAACAGTTTAACAACAGCAAGAGCAGTGCTGAGCTTCATCAGACATGAACAGATGTTATCAGTTATCAGTGCTTAATACCTTTTTATTTGTTAAATTCACCCTGAGTACCTTGCAGCATTGTTTTGTGATCTATGTCACAGTTGTTAATTTCCTCCTTCACTAGCCCTGCAACAGTACTTTAGTTTTCCTGAGTAGTTCAGAGTCAGATTCTTTACTGAAAATCAAAGGAGCATTCTGCACGTGTCCATCTCATTATCCTTTACATTTTAAACAGGTTGGAGTGGATTTCAGCTTTTCATTAATTCCTGCAAGTTTGATATTTCCTATTATTGATAGCGATCATTGTCCCCTTGGCGCTGAGTAAGCATGAATAAGTTTTTGCTCAGTAATTCACCACAAATCAACTAATCCTATTAATTTTTTATTCATTCTTTCATGGGATGTGGGCATAGTTGGCTGGCCAGGGATTTATTGCGCATCCCTAAGTGCCCTGAACTAAGTGGCTTGCTAGACCATTTCAGGGCAGTGAAGGGTCAACCACATTGCTGTGGATCTGGAGTTGCATGTAGGCCAAACCAGGTAAGCATGGCAGATTTCCTTCCCTAAAGAACATTAGTGAACCAGCTGGGTTTTTCCGACATGGTCATCATTAGACTTTTACTTCCAGATATTTTTTCAACATCAGTCATGATAGTATTTGAACCCAGGTCCCCAAAGCATTACCTGGGTCTCTGGATTACTAGCCCAGGGACAATACCACTATGCCATTGCCTCCCTATTACCTCGCAATTCATTTTACAATTCACAAGCTCAATAAATGCTGTAGAACCTGGGTAGGCCAATGTTTGAGGAGAATTGAAAGAACACTATAGCCTCGGTTTTTTAAATTTCCTAAAGAGAGATTTAGTTTGCACATAGTTCAAGTTCTGATTGATTTGGGAGTGGCTAAGGATTACACACAAAAAATAGGAAGAATGCCCTTTCCCCCAGCACAGATAGACCTTGTCTTCAAAGTGTAACAAATTGATCTGAAAAATATAAACTGTTTAAAGGCATAGCGGTCAATTTCGGAAAAGAAAATGTGATTTTGTAGCATTGTTCAAGGTGATCCTTCATGTGGCTTATTCTCACCATGTATTAGACAAGGTTTTCTCCAGTGAGTTACGTGTTCAAGATTTTACTTAATATTTTTGCATAATTTATTGTTTCATCAGAAAGAGAAGTCATTTCCCGTACATATTGCTAGGCAACATATCTCCTCTGCTTGCAAATATAAGGTTAACAGGTTTGTAACCTCCTAGTGAGATGCTTCATTCATATTCACAAATATTGAAGTGCATCCCTGGATGGAACCTGTGATGTACTGTTATACATGCAATCTTTAAAGTTAGTGCTCTTTCTGGTCAACTTGTTTCAAGATGCTTGCCTTCATTAATAATTCAAAATGGCGCATAACTTTCAATTTAATAACAGTTTCTATTTCGTTCTTAACACTTCTGAATTATAATATTATAACTCTTCTATATCTCGTTCGCACTACTATTTGAGGAGTGGTAGGCCCTGTCATTACATGTAATCACTGTTGACTTGGAGGTTGTTCTGGCATTTGGGTATCTTTTCATCCTCTGGGCTGAATTTTCTGGCCCCACCGCAGAGGAGTTGGGTCTGGAAAATGCGACAAGCCATTTAAAATCCCTTAACATTAGCGGGAGTGGAAAACTCCACCTTTTACCATTCCATGGTATTGAACCACTCTGTTGATTGGACAGTTGTGTTGATGGGTGCTGTTGTTCCATCCCATTTCTTGCAGGGTGATGGACATTGTGCTCATGTCTATGTCATTTCCCTCTTCCTGCTTCATTGTGTGGGTCATTATAACGTCGTTTGTGACAAAGATGGCCATTCCTATGATGAGAATGTGGTTTTTCAGCAAGTTCACCTTTGCTTTTGGCTGTGTGGTGTTCTGTTGGCCATGGATGGCTGCTGCTTGAATCCGTCATCATCTGTGGCACTCAGACGCTAACTAGGAGTTGCAGCATCTGCTCTAAGTTTACAATGTTGACCTCACAAGCAATCATCAGAGCCCAAGGTTGAGTCTCCCCTGGTTGTTGCTATCTCTCTTGTCTGTCCTTCAATGGAGGCTTCATGGCAACCATCTGAGTGGTTGACTCGTCTGACAAATAAGGACTTTCCGGCACCTGTAACAAAAGTGGAAATACCTGCTCTGCAAAGAGAGAAGACTGAAGTCCCAGTCAGGATACTCTTCCTTGTTTGTGCTCTTGCGAGCCTGCCAAAGAACAAAGAACAAAGAGAATTACCGCACAGGAATAGGCCCTTTGGCCCTCCAAACCTACACCATGCTGCCTGACTGAACTAAAACCCCCTACCCTTCTGGGGTCCATATCCTCTATTCCCATCCTATTCATGTGTTTGTCAAGACATCTCTTAAAAGTCACTATCATATCTGCTTCCACTACCTCCCCCGGCAGCGGGTTCCAGGCACCCACTACCCTCTGTATAAAATACTTGCCTCGCACATCTCCTTTAATCCTTGCCCCTTGCACCTTAAACCTATGTCCCTAGTAATTGACTCTTCTACCCTGGGAAAAAGCTTCTGACTATCCACTCTGTCCATGCCCCTCATAATCTTGTAAACTTCTATCAGGTCACCCCTCAACCTCTTTCGTTCCAGTGAGAACAAACCAAGTTTCTCCAATCTCTCTTCATAGCTAATGCCCTCCATACTGGGCAACATCCTGGTAAATCTTTTCTGTACCCTCTCCAAAACTTCCACATCTTTCTGGTAATGTGGCGACCATAATTGAACACGATATTCCAAGTGCGGCCGAACTAAGGTTCTATAAAGCTGCAACATGACTTGTCAATTTTTAAATTCAATGTCCCGGCCGATGAAGGCAAGCATGCTGTATGTCTTCTTGACATCTTCTCCACCTGCGTTGCCACTTTCAGTGACGTGTGTACCTGTACACCCAGATCCCTTTGCCTGTCAATACTCTTAAGGGTTCTGCCATTTACTGTATACTTCCTGTCTGGATTAGACCTCCCAAAATGCATTACCTCACATTTGTCTGGATTAAACTCCATCTGCCATCTCTCCGCCCAAGTCTCCAACCGATCTATATCCTGCTGTATCCTCTGATGGTCCTCATCGCTATCTGCAAATCCACCAACTTTTGTGTTGTCTGCAAACTTACTAATCAAATCAGTTACATTTTCCTCCAAATCATTTATATATATTAGAAAGAGCAAAGATCCCAGCACTGATCCCTGAGGAACGCCACTTGTCACAGCCCTCTATTCAGAAATGCACCCTTCCACTGTTACCCTTTGTCTTCTATGACTAAGCCAGTTCTATATCTACCTTGCCAGCTCACCTCTGATCCCATGCGGCTTCACCTTCTGCACCAGTCTGCCATGAGGGACCTTATCAAAGGCTTTACTGAAGTCCATGTAGACAACATCCACTGCCCTACCCTCATCAATCATCTTCGTCACTTCCTCAAAAACTCGATCAAGTTAGTGAGACATGATGCGCATCAATTGGACACGAGGCTCGAAGCTTCGGTAAAAGAAGGCTTTTATTAACTAACAATGGAACTATCAGAACTTTAACACACTATCCCAGACTGAAGGGGTCCCGTCCGAGCAGGGAGTCTTATACCTCTCCCAGGAGGCGGAGCCCGACTGGGATGTGCCACAACAGTAACAAACACAGGTGTATCAATCCCACCCTAACCCAACAGCAACATTAGTACAATCCCACAGTAACCTATATACATTCCTGTAGTGCTGGCCAGCCCTGGCTCAGTACTATCCAGTGGGAACCAACGATGGTTCACCACAAGACATTACCTCCCCTTCACAAAACCATGTTGCCTCTCGCTAATATGTCTACTTATTTCCAAGTGGGAGTAAATCCTGTCTCGAAGAATCCTCTCCAATAATTTCCCTACCACTGACGTAAGGCTCACCGGCCTGTAATTACCTGGATTATTCTTGCTACCCTTCTTAAACAAAGGAACAACATTGGCTATTCTCCAATTCTCTGTGATCTCCCCTGGAAGAAGTCTCACAACACCAGGTTAAAGTCCAACAGGTTTATTTGGTAGCACAAGCCACTAACTTTCGGAGCGCTGCCCCTTCATCAGGTGAGTGGGAGATCTGTTCACAAACGGGGCATAGAAAGACACAAACTCAATTTACAAAATAATGGTTGGAATAGTTGCGAGTCTTTACAGGTAATCAAGTCTTAAAGGTACAGACAATGTGAGTGGAGAGAGGGTTAAGCACAGGTTAAAGAGATGTGTATTGTCTCCAGCCAGGACAGTTAGTGAGATTTTGCAGGCCCAGGCAAGTTGTGGGGGTTACAGATAGTGTGACATGATCCCAAGATCCTGGTTGAGGCTGTCCTCATGTGAGCGGAACTTGGCTATCAGTCTCTGCTCAGCGACTCTGCGTTGTCGTGTGTCGTGAAGGCCACCTTGGAGAACGCTTACCCGAATGCTGCAACTGCCTCAGTACTCAAGGCCAACAACTGCCAATCTCCAGATGCAATTTTACAACTCATCCACTTCATCCTGGACCACAATGTCTTCACCTTCAACAACCAGTTCTTCATCCACATACGCGGAACAGCCATGGGGACCAAATTCACACCTCAATATGCCAACATCTTCAAGCACAGGTTTGAACAAGACCTCTCCACCACACAGGACCTTCAACCGATTCTATACACTAGATACGTCAATGACATTTTCCCCCTTTGGACTCATGGTGAGCAATCACTGAAACAACGATATGATAACATCAAGAAGTTCCATCCCACCATCAGACTCACCATGGACTACTCTCCAGAATTGGTTACATTCTTGGACACACGCATCTCCTCCAAGGACGGTCACCTCAGCACTTCACTGTGCTGCAAGCCCATGGATAACCTCACGATGCTCCACTTCTCCAGCTTCCACCCTAAACACATTAAAGAAGCCATAACCTACGGACAAGCCCTCAATATATACAGGATCTGCTCAGATGAGGAGGATCGCAACAGACACCTACAGACACTGAAAGATGCCCTCATAAGAACAGAATATGGCGCTCGACTCATCGATCGACAGTTCCGACGCACCACAGTGAAAAACCACACCGACCTCCTCAGAAGACAAACACGGGACACGGCGGACAGAGTACCCTTCGTCGTCCAGTACTTCCCCGGAGCGGAGAAGCTACGAAATCTTCTCCGAAGCCTTCAACATGTCATTGATGAAGACGAACATCTTGCTAAGGCCATCCCCACACCCCCACTTCTTGCCTTCAAATAACCGCACAACCTCAAACAGATCATTGTCCGCAGCAAACTACCCAGCCTTCAGGAGAACAGTGACCATGACACCACACAATCCTGCTACAGCAACCTCTGCAAGACGTGCCGGATCATTGACACGGATGCCATCATCTCACGTGAGAACACCATCCACCAGGTACACGGTACATACACTTGTAACTCGGCCAATGTTGTCTACTTGATATGCTGCAGGGAAGAATGTCCCAATGCATGGTACATTGGGGAGACCATGCAGATGCTACGACAACAGATGAATGAACACCAGGCAAGAGTGTTCTCTTCCTGTTGGGGAACACTTCAGCGGTCACGTGCATTCGGCCTCTGATCTTTGGGTAAGCGTTCTCCAAGGCGGCCTTCAGGACACACAACAACGCAGAGTCACTGAGTTAGAAGATTCTCTTCGCGATTGTCTAGTTTGTAGTCTTGAAAATGAGGCTATCCAAAGAAAGTTTCTCACTGAAGATGCTTTGACTTTAGAGACAGCACTAGATATCTCAGTGTCGATGGAATTGGCTGTTAAAGAGGCTTCACAATTTGATTCGGGAATGAAGATCCACAAGTTGGGAACTGCCCTGAAGTCAAAACAGTAACAGGCATGTCACAGATATGCCAAAATGGACAATTCAGCGAGTGAATACTGAAACAAAGGTATACAATGTGAGATTTGTGGCAAAATGGGTCACATTGCAAAAGCTGTTTGGGCTAGACTAGCTTCCTCTGAGAAGAATATTCAGAAGAAGAATTTGGGTACCCTTCAAGAAGAAGAATAACTTCCATTCAACAAAAAGAATTTGCAACATGGAAGAAAAGAATTACGACTGTGAAGAGAATGTTCAGAAATATGATGAAGAGCTCCAAATTAACATCCGATTCATACAGGGTGGAACACATAGATTCTGGGTGATTCTGAAGTTAAGTGTTATATTAGGATGCAGGCTGAGACTGGTGCTGCTGCATCTGTAATTACTCAGACTGCATGCCAACAAAAGCTAAAGTATGCACATTGCTTTAGGAAATGATCACATGATTTGATCGCAATGTCATTAGGGTGTTGGCACTGGCAACTGTTTTACTTTCAGTTTTGTATTCTGTGCAGTGCAGAGAATATTTTTTTCAATTAAACTTGTGTGTTAGTTTGAATCCATGGGCAGGATTTTATGACCTCGCTCGGGTGAGGCTCATAAAATCCCGCCTGAGGAGAATTCCGTTCTGTGAGCCTTGCCCGCCCCAATTCTGGGGTGGGCGAGGTGGTAAAATTCCGGCCTATGTGTGCAAACCACATCTTTTCTTTTAAAACCGTGAACCTCGAACATAGTTAGAACAATACATGTGTGTTTAGATATGTTGGCATTGCACAGTTTACCAAATATCCTAATTCTATTAGATTGAAAGCATTGGGCTGCAGCACATTGGCCTCACCTGTGGGGGCACTTTGCTCCACAGAGCTGGCATGGTCACTCTATTGGTTGGTCAGGGTTATTTTTCCACAGGCCTTGAGTGTCATTGTTTCTATTTTGTTGAACTAACTGGACTATCGCGTTTCCTTGAACCATGGTTTAAATTCTCCTCTTTCAATGGGCTTGTGCTGCACATCGAGTTCAGGCCGCCGAACAATCTGGATAACCTTCTCGAGGATTAGATCTGCTTTCGCTTGTAGCATGTTTAAGAATGCAATGTCCCCCGCTTCTCCTACAACTATTCCATTCCTGATAAATTAAGATTTTAGCCCTCATGAATGCCCCGATTGAATCTGCCGCTAGCACACTTCCAGGCAGTGCATTCCAGACTTGAACCACTCACAATGTGATAAAGTTTTCCCTCACATCGCATTTGCTTCATTTGCAAATCACTTTAAATCCGTGCCCTCACATTCTCAATCCTTTAATAAGATGGAACAATTTCTCCCTGTCTACCCTGCCCAGTCCCTTCATCAATTTGAATATCTCTATCAAATCTCCTCTTAATCCTTTTCTCTCCAAGCAGAGCAGTCCTAACTTCTCCAACCTACCTTCAAACTGAAGTTTCTTGTCCCTGAATCCATTCTTTTAAACCTCTTCTACTCTCTCTCCAATGCATTCACATCCTTCCTTTAGTGTTGCACCCAGAACTGTACACAATATTTCAGTTGAGGTCCAACTAGTGTCTTATACAAGTTCAGAATAACCTTCTTGATCTTGTACTTTATGCCTCTATTAGTAAAGCCTAGGATACTCCTTTCTCCACCTGTCCTGCCACTTTCAGTGATTTATGCGCATATACATCCAGGTCCCTCTTCTCTTGTGTGCTTAACAATTGTATCCTTTTATATTGTCACTCCATGTTCTTCTGACCAAAATGCAACACCTCACACTTCTCCGCATTGAACTTCACCTGCCACCTATCTGCCCATTCTACCAAATTATCTATGTCCTTTTGAAGTTCTGTACTGTCCCCCTCAGCTCACATTGCTTCCAAGTTATACTGACAGGCCCGCAATTACTGCAGCTACCCTTATAACCTTTTTTGAACCAGGGTGTAATGTTTGCAATTCCTCAGTCCTCAGGCATCTCCCTCGAGACTGGGGAAGACTGAAAGATTATGGCCAGTGTCCCTGCAATTTCCACCCTCACTTTCTTTAATATTCTTGGATTCATCTCATCTGGTCTCAATGCCTTATCAACTTTAAAGTCCAGACAGTTTACCCAATACTTCCTCCTTATCAGTTCTGAACCCAGCTAGTAACAGAATTTCATTCTCTGTCACCATGTCCTGGGTAGCATCTACTTCCTTGCCCATAGCCACCATGTGCAAACTCCCATTTAAATCCCTAATCAGTCCTACTCCCCCTTCTTTTGCTTCCTAACTTCCAACCCTAATTGTCACTCTAAAACTGGTGGTTAGAAGAGTGCATAGATGTATATAATTGCAGCAGATACCACATGGAAAAGGCCATTTTCAATTTCCTGGTTATAGCATGCAGAATACTGCCCTAAATTGCCATTTTTGCTTGGATCTTGCTCTGGGGCTTCTTTGAAACCATCTCCTTACAGTTTCCATCCATACTTGAGAAAGTGAATTTCTAAACGAGAGAAATGTATTTCCCAAATGAGAATCACTGGCCGGGGTTTTCCACAGTAAGAATGCTGCTGGTGGTGATGCCGAGTTTCTCAAGTTTCCTGTTCTTGATGTGCATGTAGATGGTATACTTCCTTTGTCTCGTCTGCTTGGCAGAGTTTCGCAGCTGGTTCCAAGTTCTTACTGTGTTTACCCCAGTCCAACGCCGGCATCTCCACATCGGGGTTTTCCAGCCACGCCCCTGCGGTGTGTTTTCTGGCAGCGGGGATGGTTCGCCATTGGCCCCCAGCAGAATCTTCCAGTCCCACTGATATCAATGGTGTTTTGTATGGCTCACCTTCCCCAAACTGAAAGATCCTGCCAGCAGGAAGGATTGGGATGGCAATGGGAAGGGCATTGTTGCAGTGGTTAGCACTGCTGCCTTACAGCGCCAGGGATAGTTCCGGCCTCGGGTCACTGTCTGCGTGGAGTTTGCACGTTCTTCCTGTGTCTGCGTGGGTTTCCTCCGGGTGCTCCGGTTTCCTCCCACAGTCCAAAGATGTGCAGGTTAGGTGGATTGGCTATGATTAATGCACGGGGTTACGGGAATAGGGTGGGGGAATGGCCTTAGGTAGAGTGTTCTTTCGAAGGGTCAGTGCAGACTTGATGGGCAGAATAGCCTCCTTCTGCACTGTAAGGATTCTATACTTCTATGTTCAAAATCCCACCCATTGTGTTCCAATTATACAAAAGGAGTGAGATGAGGATATAGACTGCTTAGAATGTAATGCCACAAAATAATTTTTTTTTCTACACTGTGCATGGTTTACAGATGATTTCTTATTTAGATTTTGTTGCTGGGCAATGCCGTTGAAGGCTGTGCATCCTCAGGGAGACTGTTGGATTTATTGGAGTCACTGGCATCCTACTTCCACCTTGGTCAACCTTGTGAAACCATCAAAACTCTTCCTGCTTCACCTCACATCTGACTCACACCAATATATGAAGCAGAAAGCCTTGAACCTACTTCTGGAGTAAATTTTTAACCCAATGCAGCTCCAGACTCAGTAATGAATGCCCTTTCACCTAATGCTATCCCTTCACATATAAGGTGACCTTTCCTCGTAAATTTGAATGGATTAATGGAAGTGTCATGTGGTTACTGGAAGATCCATTATGATCCTGATATGCAAGTCCATTCCATTGTAGATTCTACCTCAGCATTACTCTTTCAAGTAAGAATTAATTCCTCTTCACCACGTCGCAATTCCTTAATACATAGAATCAACATTTAGTTCCTATTTAGACCTACAGTTTTAGAAGATAATTATAATCCAAGCTTGGTAAAAATAAATTTCTGATCCTTTCCACTTGCATATAAAGAGGACATTTTTATTCCAATTGTACAGTGGCAGTAAGGAAACTGACTTTAACTGCTACTATGTAACGCATAGACAACCAAAAAATTACATTCTTCACTCTGTCATATTAGAGTAGGATGCCTGTGTTGCTGTGGGGGTGGAGGAACAGTGACATTGTTGCTAATAATCCATAAAAACTGGCACTGAAATCTCATCATATTTTCAGTACGCATGGTTCTCTCCCTAGCTGTGCCAATATCAACACAATGGAGATAATTTAGTCGTGATGCAGTGCTGTAAGTCACATCAATTATATTGATATTAATAATGAAAATCAACCATCTGGAGCCATGTTGCATGTTCTGAATTGCCTTTGTGATATTTTGTACTTTTAAAACTTATCTTCAACTTTATTCAGTGTGTTTTGTAGAGAGGCCTTTTGAGCAACAGTTGTCAATTGGAACCATCCTCCACAATGATTCTCCTCTGCCCAAAAAACTAACTGTATTAACAACACAAAATTGCACAGAAATACGAAACTAATTATTTTATCATTTAGCCTTCGTTTATATGTAATTATTCTGGTGTCGTAATCTCACCAGCTGCAGGAGACATCTCGTTTTTGTAAATTTATCGATCTTCTCTCCAATTTGAACTATCCAAGCCAAGTACATACTTCCTTTTTAATGCACTTATCCCAGAAACAGTACCTGAGCTTACTTTAGATTTAAGTAATTTTCAGCCAAGTCGAGAAGCAGCTGCTGGTCAAGAAAGTAAATAAATAACTTACACAGTTGTTATTTTTTGTTAAAAGCCATAGCTGACATCCTTCCTCTAGCTTACAGTATGCAGTACCAAATACAGCTGGGAAATTGACTGTGAATCCAGTTGTGACTAATTCAAAGGAATCCATTTGCAAATTTGCATAACACACAGTGAACAAAGATCTGATCATATGGTCATCCATTCAAAAAGACTGGTTGATGTCTAAAAAAATTGATGAGGGTAATTCTGTTGATACTGTGTACATGGACCTCGAGAAAGCTTTTGATAAAGTGTCGCAAGACAGACCTCTAGACAAAGTTATAGCTCATGGGATAATGGATATTAGCAACATCAATACAAAATTGGTTGAGTGACAGGAAACAGGGAGTTGTGGTCAATTAATACTTTTTCTTGAATTTACTTGGCATCAGTTTTGGGGCCCATGCACTTCCTAATATATATATTAATGACGAAGATATTGGTGTGTAGGGTACAATTCCAAAATTTGTGGATGATATAGTACTTGGAAGCATTGTAAACTTTGAAGAGGATAGTGTAGAACTTCAAAAGGACAGGTTATTGCAATAGATGGGCAAGCAGCAGATAAATGCAAGGGATTGTGATGTGATTCAATCTGACAGTAGGAAGGAGGATAATATAAAATAAAACATACAATTGCAAAAGGGGGAGCAGAGCGATCTGGGTTATGTGTGCAAATTAATTGAAAGTGATAGGACAGGTTGGGAGGGCAGTAAATAAAACATACAGCATCCTCGGCTTTATTAATAGAGGCATAGAGTATGAAAGCCAGAAAGTTATGTTAAACTTATATCGAAATCTAGTTTGGGTATCAGCTGGAGTGATGTGTTCAGTCCTGGGAGACACATATTGGGAAAAATGTAATGGCATTAGAAAGAGTGCAAAAAAGATTCAAGGGAATGATCCAAGGATGAGCAACTTCAGTTATGTGGATGGAATGGAACAGTTGGGACTGGTTTACTTCGAGAAGAGAAGGTTGTGAAGAGATATGCCTGAGATTGTGATGGAGGCAGGTTCAATCAAGGTATTCAGAGGGGAATTAGATTATTTTTCAAAGGAAGGTTTGTGCAGGGGTGGAAACATTAGGGGAACGGCACTCGGTAAATTGTTCCTACAGAAAGCCGGTAAACATGATGGGCTGAATGCCCTCCTTCCTCACAGTAACAACTCTATAATTCAATGAACTACCTCTTTAATGGATAGCCCTTGTCTACATGCATCCTGCCATCCAGTTGAACTGTTCCGCATAGTGTTGTGGCATCTGGGCATGCCCGAGGGTATAAACATCATGGTTACACCCAGGGTACTGGACATACACCTACAGGATCCCCAGAGAGTGATCATATTAAATCTGCACATTAAAGGACTAAAATCACTTCTGATTGACAGATGTCCCTGACTGGCCTGGGAATGTCTTGATGGACACAAGCATGCAAATCAATTACCTCTTGCACTTCAGGGAATTCTGCAGAGGCCCCAAACTTTCTTGATCATTTGGACTGCCTGTCCTCATCAGTGGTGGAGTGAATTAAGTTGTTCACCTTCCTGAACAATTCTTCAGTAAGAAGAGGTTTCTAACTAATTCTTGAAAGGTTCCTGGATAATAGGAATTCAATGCAGCTGTGATCTTCAGAGCCAAAGACATCAGGATGACCACCCACACAAGTGGAGATAATTTCCCCTGTACACATGTCACAAATCTCCTGCCTCGAGACAGATATCTGCCCAAGACACTGACACTCAGACACGTGCAGATGCTGCTTGTGTTCCCTTCCTTCGCGGCTAGCTCATTTCCTTAGCCAGAGCTGGCCACAGTCCCGCTCTACATCCTGCTGCCTCTTCATTATGCTGTTTTATTGGATGGCCATCACGTTGCTACTACCCTGGACAGTTGCCCTCCTCTTCCTCCTTCTCCCTTTTTCATCCACACTTGAGGCACTTCCACTGGAGTGAACTATCCCCATGGCCCCTACTCTTTGAGACTTCTTCTTGTTATCCTACCCTGTAAGGGTGTCATATGGCTGCATCCCCTCTAGCAAATCACTCCCCCCAGGATGAACCTTTCAGCGGCTCCCTTAAGAATTGTGAACAAGGCGAACTCAAACCAATTCCATCCACCACTCATACACTTTCAGCAGCAGCCTCCAACTGTATGCTGTTCTTCACTTCAGCCTTTGCACTGCTGGGCTGCCCCAGCCATGATTCCCTTCCACTCGCTGTGAAGCCAATGCAACTTGCATGAAATTGCAGTCAATTGGGTCACTAACTGCCTCTGTACTATTAATTGGCCCTTATTGGAAGGCGGATTGGCTTCTGCCTTTGTGTCCTGTTCACCTTCTGTTTTATTCTGACTGGGCACAATGATGCCAGGATCCGAGCCCAACATCGCTGGACCTGATTTTACGCTGCAGCAGGAGGGACAACTGCTTGAACGACAAATGTAAAACTCTGCCCGTGATTTTTCCAGCCAGGTACAGCAGATAGCTTAAGACAGCTGTCAGCTGAATAGTAGCACACTTGACCCTGAGTCCGAAGGCTGTGGTTCAAGATCCTTTCCTGATCTTGAATAAATGTTCTTGGCTGACATTGCAATGCAGGACTGAGCAACTGCTACAGCTGTTGGAGGTGTTCTCTTTTGGATCAGATGTTAAACCATCTCAGGTGAATGCATAACATTCTGTAGCATTATTTCAGGAAGGGCAAAGAAGTTCTCTCAGTGTGCTAGCTATATCATATCCATGATGTGGAGATGCCGGCGTTGGACTGGGGTAAACACAGTAAGAAGTAATATTGGCCTCTGATATTCGGGTAAGCGTTCTCCAAGGCGGCCTTCACGACACACGACGGCGCAGAGTCGCTGAGCAGAAACTGATAGCCAAGTTCCGCACACATGAGGACGGCCTCAACTGGGATATTGTGTTCATGTCACACTATCTGTAATCCCCACAGCTTGCCTGGACCTGCAGAGTCTCACTGGCTGTCCTATCTGGAGACAATTCACATCTCTTTCGCCTGTCTTAATGCTCTCTCCACTCACATTGTTTGTATCTTAAAGACTTGATTAGCTGTAAGTATTCGCATTCCAACCATTATTCTGTAAATTGAGTTTGTGTCTTTATATGCCCTGTTTGTGAACAGAACTCCCATTCACCTGAAGAAGGGGCTTAAGGCTCCGAAAGCTTGTGGCTTTTGCTACCAGATAAACCTGTTGGACTTTAACCTGGTGTTGTTAAACTTCTTACTGTATAACATATCCATCAGACAGCTGCTTTACTATAGTTTAATTGGTTGATTATCTCATTGCTGTTGAAGGAACCTTGCAATGCACAAGAGTCGCTACTGTGTTCCCTATAACGCAACATTATTGACTAGATTTTTACAAGTATTTAATCTGCTGTCACGTACCTTGAGATATCCTGAGATCACGAAAGGCACAACATTAATAGAAGTTCATTTTCCTTTTTAGCAAAGGTTGTGCAAGCAGTACTCATTAATAAATAGAGCGTGAATAATGTAGTGTGGAGATACCAAGTTACAGTGCGGAATTCTCATGAGGACCCAATATCTCCCTGAAATGATGATGGGATAAATGACTGCTTCATTTCAATTAAATAATGCAGACATGGAAAAGCTGCTACGAAAAAAAAACACAAAGAAATCCCATAAAGGAATGGCATGGTGTCACAGTGGTTAGCTTTGCTGCTTCACAGCATCAGGGACACGGATTCAATTCCGACCTCAGGTGACTTTGTGGAGTTTGCGCATTCTCCCTGTGTCTGCGTGTGTTTCCTCCGGGTGCTCCGGTTTCCTCCCACAGCTCAACGATGTGTGAGTTAGGCGGATTGGCCATGCTAAATTGCCCCAGGGGTATTAGCAGGATAAATATGTGGGGTTACAGGGATAGGTCCTGGGTGAAATTGTTGTTGGGACAGGCTCGATGGGCCAAATGGCCTCCTTCTGCACTGTCGAGATTCTGTGATTCTATGATTCTATGACCACTAATATGGAGCCATAGCAAGGTTTTTGAAAATCCTGTAACTATAGCTGCTGCCTATTTAAAATGCATTCCTGCCTGTGCTGCAACCCATAGTGACATAGACACTTAGGGCCTGCTTTAACCAAACCTTCGCGCCCGTTTTCGGGTGCAAAATCGCGGTAAAGTTGGGCATCGGGCCTTTAATGCGATCTGCACCCGAATGCGAGCAGATCGATCCTTTACCAACACCTGATTCGGGCGCGGGTCCGGCCCGCGCCCGAATCGGGCGGCCCGACGATTTAAATGCATTTGCATGCATTTAAATCGACTTAATGAACCGCGTGCCCAACCCTACCGCCAAATCCCACTTTACCGTCTTCTGGCCCGATGCGGATCCGCGCTCTAATCGACCTGCCGAATAAAAATCTGAAGTCGCCGCTGCAGCCTCCGAAGAGCGGGGTCAGAGACTGCAACGGCTCTCTGACCCAGCTCCCCCTCTGGGGGGAGGGAGCGGGGGGAGAAGGAGAGAGGGTGTGACGTATCATCCTCTGGAGGGGGGGGTGGGAGGGGAGGGGATGTGACCGATCATCCCGTGGGCGGGGGGGGAGGGGGTTGTGGGAGGAGATGGGGTGTGACCGATCATCCTTGGGGGTGGGGGGGGGGGGCGGTGGTGGTGGGAGGAGAGGGGGTGTGACCGATCATCCTTGGGGGTGGGGGGTCGGGGGGCTGGTGGGAGGAGAGGGGGTGTGACGTATCATCCTCTGGGGTGGCGGGGGTGGGGGGGGGGGTGGTGCGGGGCGCACAACTGTCATTATTCACCTCAGCGGAACCCCCTGCCCCCTCCCTCCCCACCAATCGGCCGCAGAATGGCAGCGCCCGACCCCGCAGAGGATGATACGTCACACCCCCTCTCCTCCCACCGCCCCCCCCCAAGAGGATGATACGTCACCATCCCTCTCCTCCCACCCCCCCCCCGCCCCAAAAGGATGATAGGTCACACCCCCTCTCCTCCCACCCCCCCTCTCCTCCCACCCCCCCCCCCCCGCCCAGAGGATGATACGTCACACCCCCTCTCCTCCCACCGCCCCCCCCCAAGAGGATGATACGTCACACCCCCCTCTCCTCCCACGCCCCCCGCCCCAAGAGGATGATAGGTCACACCCCCTCTCCTCCCACTCCCCCCGCCAGGGGATGATCGGTCACACCCCCACTCCTCCTACCCCCACCCCTCCCCCAGGGGATGATCGGTCACACCACCTCCCCTCCCCCCCCCCCCCACCCCCACCCCGCCCAAGAGGATGATACGCCCCTCCCCTCTCCTCCCACCACCCAGATGATCTGGCTCCGAGTGTCGCTCTCTCTGCTTTTTTCTTTCGTGCCCGGGCGCGCTGCTTCAGATTTTTTTCGAACTGCGCATGTGCAGTTCAAAGCTCCGATCGGCCTGGCAGCGCTAAGCCCCGCCCACAGCACGAATTGGACCGGAGCCGGCAAAACGCGTATGGGCGCACTGCAAAGAGGATTCTGGGCTCGGATCTGTATTACGCCCGGATCCTGCCCTTAGGCTCCGATTGGTAAAATCGGGCCCTACATTTTGCACTCTCTTGTTTCCTTCCCCTATGTACAGTTTGCTTTGTCTGTATAGCATGCAAGAAACAATACTTTTCACTGCATACTAATACATGTACCAATAATAAATCAAATCAAATAACAACACTTTTTTTTGAGCTTCGCAGGCTAAAGGACAACATTTTTCATTTTTACCCACCAAAATTTTGACATTGCACATAACTACCTATCAGTAAATTAGCATGGAAGGTATAATTAAAAATGCTGATTTAATTTTCTTTGGGTCATGCAAGGATGGGAGCTTAATATTCGTTTCTCCATAGTTAACTTCTTTAATGTTTTATTTGTCCTTAGAACATCCTTGATTTTAGGGTGCTTCACTATAGTACTTAATTCCAATACATCTGAACTAGCATTCAGTCTTCTCGAAGTGGCCAGGACCAATTCTATTGACCAATCAAACTGCCCTCTCTCTTCCTCAGTTGTGACTTCATCTTTCTGTAATCGCCTCACATCATTAACTAGGACTGGAATAACACTCTCTATATAAATATTGCTGATTCAAAGCTACTCCAGACTTATTCTACGTAATGGTTAAACCCAGATGCGTAGAACCTCCTGAAGCCTGATTTCCAACCTTCAATTCCACTTTACTCTTATGAATAACACATTTCTCAAATTCCACAATACCATCCCATAAGAAATCATCAACATGCATAATGAAGATACATTTTTGTCACTGTTCATGAGACAAGAATATATCTAAGGAACAAAGATCACTTAAGTGAAACAAATATGTGACAATAGCTAAGTCTGAGCACTCAGCTTTCACTTACAAGGAGGTATTGTGGCAGAGTGGTAGTGTGCCAACCTTGGGATTACATTACATTGATTCTAAAGTAGCAGAAGGAGTGTGTTGACGCTCCTGATATAAAACTGGAGAAAGGAATTTCAGAGCAAATGGCCAACTGTCTAATTTTAGCATAATTGACCATATCCTGTTTCTTCTAAATGATGACACCTGAGTTCCAATAAATTGTTTTTTCCCCCATGTTTGCATTCTCAGGTAAATGTAAAAAAACCTGTGACACTCTTCAATGAGAAATAAGGGATTTCTTTTCCATTTCCTGTTGAATATTTCTACATCACTGGAAGAGATTACCTGGTCATTTATCCCATTGCTGCTCATGGGCCCTTGCTATTTTCAAGTTGATGGCCAAGTTGCTGAAATGACAACAGTGACTACATTTCAAAAGCACTTCATTGTCTATAGAGATGCCCTGACATTATAAAAGCCTTACAGCAATGCAAGCAATTTGCATTTTACCAAAGAGCCTTGTATTATTACTAAATTCCTGGTGACATACTGCTTTGTTCATTGACAGCAATGACTCTTAGTTTGTGTCATTCAAGCAAAAATGCCAGCTTTTTTATTGGTCAGGGTACCTTTGTTCCATTTCATCTTTTATATAAAGTGCCGACAAAAGATCTGAGCTATTTCCATCATAGGAAGTGTTGAACCACGATATATGAATAACAGGCAGAAATTGTGCAATTTGTCCATGTTAGAGTTATCCAGTCCTTCATTATCCACAGTAGTAGATTTTAAAAAGTCTGTAACAAAATGAAATGTTAAGCCCAGATTGTTCAATCTGAGGGTGGCACAGTGGTTAGCACTGCTGCCACACAGCGCCAGGGGCCTGGGTTCAATTCCGGTCTCGAGTCGCTCTCTGTGCGGAGTTTGCACATTCTCCTCATGTCTGCATGGGTTTTGTCCGGGTGCTCTGGTTTCCTCCCACAATCGAAAAGATGTGTGGGTTAGGTTGATTGGCCATGCTAAATTGACCCTAGTGTCAGAGGGATTAGCAGGGTAAATATTTGGGGTTACGGGAATCGGGCCTGGCTGGGATTGTGGTCGGTACAAATTTGATGGCCAAATGGCCTCTTTCTATACTGTGGGATTCTATGAATCAGGGCTGTCTGGTTTTCCAACACAAATTAAAGAAAAACTGAATGAATATCCCAAGCCATTGCTGGAACCCTATAAGTGTCCTGCTTTGCATCATTTCCATCTCATCCAGATTAGTTGGCATTCTCACACATATAAAGTAAGGGGGGAATTTTACGATTTTGAGTCTAAATGCCGGATCTGGTCGTCAAATAGATCCGCGCCTGGAATCCGCTTTCCAGCGCGCCTATATGCATTTTGCCAGCTCCGGCCCGATCCGCACTGTGGGCGGGGCTTAGCGCTGGCGGACCGATCGGAGCTCTGAACTGCACATGCGCAATTCGAAAAAAATCTGACAGAGCGCCCGGGCGCGAAAAAAAAGCAGAGAGCGGCTCTCTGACGTTCATCCTCTGGTCGGGGGTGGAGGGAGTCGGGGGGTGATGGGAGGGGAGGGGGTGTGATGCCTCATCCTCTGGGGGGTGCGAGGGGAGGGGGTGTGACCGATCATCCCCTGGGGGGGGGGGGAGGAGAGGGATGTGACGTCTCATCCTCTGGTCGGGGGGGTGGGGGGGGGTCGGTTGCCAGTCTGCGGCCGATACCTCCTGGCGGGGTGGACGTGCGGCCATGCCATCCCACGAAACCTTCAGGATGAAGCGATTCCTCACTAAGAAGATGAAGCAGAACCGGCCGATTCCACAGTGTAAAGGGATACACCATCACTGGTACACTACCAGCCACAGCCATCTCTCCCGCTCTCTTGCCCCTGCAGGCAAGAGTAATCTGTGGCTTGTAGTGTATCAGTGATGGTGCCAGGAGGCATCAGACGCAGACACGCAGCCGACCCCCCCCCCCCACCCCACCCCCCTGACCAGAGGATGAGACATCACACCCCCTCTCCTCCCCCCCCCCCCCCCCCCCCCCCCCCCCCCCGCCCCAGGGTATGAGACTTCACACCCCTTCCCTTCCCACCAACCCCACCTCAGGGGATGAGATGTCACACCCCCTCCCCTCCCACCCCCCCCCCCACCCCCGCCAAGGGATGAGATGTCACACCCCCTTCCACTACCCCCCCAGGGGATGAAACCTCACACCCCCTCTCCTCCTCTAACCCCCCTCCTGCCCCGACCAGCCGATGACCTGGGTCAGAGAGCCATTGCGGTCTCTGACACCGCTCGTCGGAGGCTGCAGCGGCGACTTCAGACTTCTTTTTGCAGGTCGGTAACAGAGCGGACGCGGATCGGGCCAGAAGATGGTAAAGTGGGATTTGGTGGTAGAGTTGGGTCTGGCCCGCGCCCGAATTGGATGTCGGTAAAGCCACGATCTGTTCGGAATCGGGTGCAGATCGCAGTATAGGCCCAATGCCCAACTTTACCGCGATTTTGCGCCCGAAAATGGGCGCGAAGTTTTGGTAAAATCGGGCCCATGGTGTTACAGTCATAGCTGGGGTGTAGAGAAAGATCAACTTAATGCGAAGTAGGTCCATTCAAAAGTCTGATGGCAGCAGTGAAGAAGCTGCTTTTGAGTCGGTTGGTACACAATCTCAGACTTTTGTATCTTTTTCCTGATGGAAGAAGGTGGAAGAGAGTATGTTCAGGGTACGTGGGATCCTTTATCATGCTGGCAGTAGGAAATGTAGACAGTGTTAATGGATGTGCGGCTGGTTTACGTGATGGATTGGGCTACATTCATGACCATTTGTAGTTTCTTGCCGTCTTGGACAGAGCAGGAGCCATACCAAGCTGTGATACAACCAGAAAGAATGCTTTCTATGGTGCATCTGTAGAATTTGGTGAGAGTTGTAGCGGACATGGCAAATTTCCTTCATCTCCTGAGAAAATAGAAGCATTGGTGGTCTTTCTTAACTTTAGCGTCTGCATGGGGGGACCAGGACAGGTTGTTTGTGATCCGGACACCTAAAAACTTGAAGCTCTCGATTCTTTCTACTTCGTCCCCGTTGATGTACACAGGAACATGTTCTCCTTTACGCGTCCTGAAGTCGATGGCAATCTCCTTTATTTTGTTGACATTGAGGGAGAGATAATTGTCATCTCATCAGTTCACCAGATACTCTATCTCATTCCTGTGCTCTGTCTCGCCATTGTTTGATATCCGACCCACATCGGTGGTGTCATCAGCAAACTTGAAAATCGAGTTGGAGGGGAATTTGGCCATACAGTCAAATGTGTATAAGGAGAATAGTAAGGGGGTGAGGACACAGCCTTGTGGAACAGTGGTGTTGAGGATGATTGTGGAGGAGGTGATGTTGCCTATCATTACTGACTGCGGTCTGTGGGTTAGGAAGTCTAGGATCCAGTTGCAGAGGGAGGAGCTGAACCCCAGGCCACTAAGTTTTGAGATGAGTCTTGTAGGAATAATGGCGTTAAAGGCTGAGCTGTAGTCTATGAATAGCAGTCTTTGTTATCTAGGTGTTCCAGGACCAGGGAGATAGCGTCTGCAGTGGACCTGTTGCGGCGATAGGCAAACTGTCATGGATCCAGGCAGTCTGGGTGGCAGGAATTGATTTGTGTCGTGACTAACTTTTTGAAGCACTTCATAATGATGGATGTCAGAGCCACAGGATGATAGTCATTAAGGCACACTGCCTGGTTTTTCTTTGGTACCGGGATGATGGTCACCTTCTTGAAGCAGGTAGGAACCTCAGTTTGGTGTAAAGAGAGGTTGAGGATGTCTGCGAATATCCCCGCCAGCTGGTCACCCGGGACCTGAGTCCTCATCCGGGTACTCCATCTGGGCCAGTTGCTTTCCATGGGTTGACTGTTGAGAAGGCTGCTCTGACGTCGGCAACAGTGACCTCGGATACAAGTTCATCCGAGACTTCTGGGATGGAGGGTGTGCTCTTGCTAACCTCTTGCTCAAAATGGGCATAGAATGCATTGAGCTCATCGGGGAGGAGTGCGTTGGAACCGGTGATTTTACCTGCTTTCACCTTGTAGCCTGTTATGTCTTTCAGACCTTGCTTAGTCGACGAGGGTCTGTGTGGCTAACCTGGGATTCTAGCTTGGTCCGGTACTGACTTTTGGTATCTTTGATGGACTTCTGTAGATCATATCTGGCTTTCTTGTATATGTTAGGGTCGCCTGACTTGAATGCCTCAGACCTGGATGTCATCAGGCAGTGGGTATCCCTGTTCATCCACGGTTTCCGGCTGGGAATTCCTTTTTTTGGCACATAGTCTTCCACACACTTGCTAATGAAGTCAGTTACTGTGGTGGCACACTCGTTCAGGTTGGTCGCAGAGTTTTTAAATACCGACCAGTCTACTGATTCTAAGCAGTCCCGTAGGAGATCATCTGATTCCTCAGATCAACATTGCATGACTTTCTTTGACGGATTCTCCTGTTTCAGTTTTTGCTTGTAAGCCGGGAGCAGGACCATAGCCTGGTGGTCTAATTTACCAAAGTGTGGTGGGTGATAGAACGGTAGGCATTTTTGATCTTTGTGTAGCAGTGATCTAGGATGTTTGGACAGAAAATGTGTTGGCGGTATTTTGGTAGAACTCTCTTGAGCATCCCCGGCCATGATGAACAAGGCCTCGGGATGTTTCATCTCAAGGCTATTTGTGGTGGTGTATATTTCATCTAGCATGGTCTTCACATTCACATCGGGTGGGATGTAAATTGCTGTCAAAATAACAGAGGTGAACTTCCGCAGAAGGTAGTAGGGGTGGCATTTTAGCATCAGGTATTCTAGATTCAGGGAACAGAAGCCCACCAGTGTAGCTATGTCTTGGCACCACGAGGTGTTGATTAGAAGGCAGATCCCACCTCCCCTAGCCTTGCCTGAGGCTGCTGTGCAGTCCAATCGGTGGATTGAGAAGCCCTCTGGATGTAGGGCACAGTCTGGTGAAGCAGGAGTGAGCCATGTCTCTGTGAAACAGAGCACACAGCAGTCCTCAGTTCTCTTTGGAAAATGAGTCTGGTTAAGTAGCTGTGGAAACACTTTCTCTTGTGGAAGCCGTGGATATGGGATTCTGTTTGACAAATATTTTAAGGGAAATTCTATGCAAGGCATGAACAGAGTTTGCCCACTGAATGTTACATAGAAAACGTGCATTCAATAAAAATTGCAAGTGAAAAAAGATTAAGGATTGACCTTGCTGGTGTGAAACAAATGACATGCTTTATATATAGAATATGGAAAATCTTTTCTTTCTTATTTTGAAATACTGTTCAAAAGCATTAATTGTTAACTTTTGTTTTAAGAAGGTAAAGGAATCTCGTAATTGTATAAATTAAGGGTAAGGATAAGCAGGTGGAGGGTATTCGTTGTTTGAACAGATAGACAATGATTGACAGTGATAACCACTGTGCCACCGTGCCGCCCTTGCTTTGAAGACTTTAACATGGTTGCCCTTCACATTTCCCTACCTTTGTAATCTCCTCCAACCTTGCAACTCTCCGACACCTTTGGACTCCTCCAATTCTGGCCTCTTACCCATCTCTGCTTCACCATTTGGTGGCTATGTCTTAGCCGCCTAAATGCTAAATGCTAGAATTCACACCTAAATCTCTCCAAATTGCTCTCATGCTTTAAAGCCCTCCTGAAAACCTGGCCAGAATTCACCGACTTCACCCATGACCGGGATTTTCCGGTCCCGCTGCAGTGATAGGAGCTTTGGCTAAGTGCCAAATTCTCCATTCTCGCTGGCAACATTCTACATTGGAGATTTCCGGCACCTATCTCTTTGACCAAGGTTTTGCTTTTCCTGATGCCTCTTTGTCAAATGCCTGATGTCAAATATTGTTGAATAATGCTCCTGTGAAGCACCTTAGTGTGTTTTCTTGTTGTAAAGGTACTATAAAAATGCAAGCAATTGTTGTCGTTGAAATCCTCGATGGTCATAGCTGAAGACATAATCAAAGTTGAAAATAGTAGGAGGGAAGGACAAGGTTCATTAGGAAGTTGTTTCATCTGCTTCATAATGTTTCTGCACTTGGTGACATGCATATCATCATTCGGGAGCTATCCAAAAGAGAACTAAATGTTGATGCAATGCATTTTTCCAACTGCATTCTTTCAGTCATCAAGCAGGAGGAGATGATAATAAACATTTTTAATGTAAAGTTAGATAAATCCAAGCAATTACTTATATTCGCCCTGAGAAACATTAATCAATTTTAAGTGCAACATTTCATTTTCTTACCTCAAAGGGTTAGTCAACAGATATAATGACAGACTAAATTAAAATTTCCTTTTAAATTGTTTTACTGTTATTGGGTTGCATTCATTCATAGCTAGCTGATAATTACCAGCAAAGTAATTCATAACATTTTTCATTTCTGCAATAATTCTGATAAATGTAAGAAAAATGCTTCATGGTATACTGCACATCATTATTTCACAAACCATTATTGTACCTATACCTCAGAAAGCTGAGGGGGGCAAGATTTAGAACTCTGAAAATAAGATTTGTTTTCATTTATAGGCACGGAATCCTTTTTGACACAAATATGTATTTATTGATTTCCTATTCTTACAGGGTGGTACTGTGGCACCGTGGTTAGCACTGCTGCCTCACAGCGCCAGGGACCCAGGTTTGATTCCCGGCTTGGGACACTGTCTGTGCGACATCTGCACATTCTCCCCGTGTCTGCGTGGGTTTCCTTCGGGTGCTCCGGTTTCCTCTTACAGTCTGAAAGACATGCTGGTTAGGTGCATTGGCCATGCTGAATTCTCCTTCAGTGTACCTGAACAGGTGCCGGAGTGTGGCAACTCGGGGATTTTCACAGCAACTTCATTGCAGTGTTAATGTAAACCCACTTGTGACACTAATAAATAAACTTTAAAAAAAAACTTTCTGTGACACTGAGAGATTCCACCATGCTAAATAAGTCTCATTGGAAACTTAGACTGATTCTATGATAGTTAACAAAATAAAACAAACCAACAAATCCACCAAGTGAGATCAAACCAAAAGTTAGTCTCCATTTTTGGCATAAGGGACTTGATTTCCATTCGAGTTTGAAAACCACGATACCTGAATAATTTCTATAACCTGACCCAGCTTAGCACATATGTCACTCACAAGCACAGTCTTAAAATAATTGGGCTGACAGAGAGCTTGATGCCCAATTATTGGTACTGAGCATTTCCATGGGGCACAAGCTGTGCATGACCAGCAAGGGCAGACTAATGACGGGGTCTGTCATTCCTTGCAAAAGTGAGGAGTCAGTGGAGGACCTACAGCCTAATTGCGCACAGAAGGGGCCACGTGGCCAACCGAAAGATAATGTGCTCGATTTGGAACAAAAACTCGCACAGAAAAAAATTTTCAACATTAAGAGATTTACTTAATTATTCCCCACATTGAACCTGACAGATGTACACTTTTGTGTACCATACAGTTTGGATTTGGGAATTTACAAATGGAAAACCACTTCCTGTCATCCCAAGCCTATAAGCAAACACCTCATAGAGCTTAATTGGCAGCAAGGGGGTTCCTGGTTTTCCCCCACCCCATCATCATCCCTGCCATTGTTTTGAAAATGCCAGCAGATCCCTGAGGCATCAGGCCACTCTTGTGCAATTCAGGAGAATTTCAAAGTGCAGCACTCCTGTCCTCACCCGCAACGGCACTGGAAGATCTTGGCACAGTACTTACAAGATGAAAATTCATATTCTGCTGAAGATCGTTTAGTGAGTGTACAATTCAACTGTCCACACATTAATTCAGCTGGGCAGATTGTGGGGCTGCTCATTTGCCTGTAAAAATCAACAGAGGATGGGCGGCAATCGGTTTCACATCCCAGTCAGTTTTCTTTCTCGTCGAGAAATGGGGTGTAAAATTGGCTGCCGATTCACTGCCATCTATTTTGATCTCCAGCCCAAACTTTACCTCCTGTAACTCCCGCTTAGAGTTAGCAGCATTAGATTGGGAGATTTCCCTTTTTTAGCTGCAGCGATTCAAGCTTGCATTTTGCCAGGACTTAGTTTGCAGTCAATTAGCATAACTTTTAAAATTCATTTAAAGGGATGTGCTCATCGCTGGTAAGGCCAGCATTTATTGCCTATCCTTAGTTGTTCTTCAGACTGGTGAGCTGACTTCTTGAACCGCTGCAGCCCCTGAGGTGTAAGTGCACACACAGTGCTGATGGGAGGGAGTTCCAAGATTTTGACCCAGCGGCAGTGAAGGAATGGTGATATATTTCCAAGTCAGGGTGGTGAGTGATTTGGAGGGGAACCTCCAGGACGTGGTGGTGTTCCCAGGTATCTGCAGCTCTTGTCCTTCTAGATGATAGTGGCCATGTGTTTAGAAGGCGCTACCTAAGAATCCTTGGTGGATTCCTGCAGTGAATTTTGTAGATGGTACACATAGCTGCCACTGTTCGTCAGTAGTGGAGGGATTAAATCTTTGTGGAAGGGGTAGCAATCATGCGGTCTGCTTTGTCCTGGGTGATGTCAAGTTTCTTGAGTGTTGTTGGAGCTGCACTCATCCAGGCAAGTGGAGATTATTCCATTACACTCGTGACTTGTGCCTTGTAGATAGTTGGACAGAAATTGGGGACTCTGGGGGTGAATTACTCGCCACAGGATTCCTAGCCTTTGACCTGCTCTGGCAGCCACAGTATTTATATGGCTAGCTCAGTTACGTTACTGGTCAATGGTAACTCTCAGGATGTTGATAGTGGGGAATTCAGCGATGGTTATTCCATTGAATATCAAGGGGCAATTGTAAGATCCTCTCTTTTTGGAGATGGTCATTGCCTGGCATCTGTGCTCGAATGTTACTTGCCACTTGTCAGCCCAAGACTGGATATTATCCATATCTTGCTACATTTGAACATGGACTTCTTCAGTATCTGAGGAGTTATGAATGGTGCGGAACATTGTGCAATCATCAGCGAACATCCCCACTTCTGATATTAGGTGGAAGGAAGGTCATTGATGAAGCAGCTGAAGGTAGCTGGACCTAGGACATTACCCTGGGGAACTCTTGCAGTGATGTCCTGGAGTTGAGATGTTTGGGAAAACTGCTGGAAAAAAAACATTGAAAGCCACTGAAAAGGAAAAAAAATGCAAACTGCAAGTAAATCACTGGGTCAGTCAGAATGACTGTTAATTTTCCTCTCCCAGCTCCTGCCAAAATAAAGGGTGATATATGGCAGAACTAGCAGTTTTTCCACTTGCATTGGCAAAATTACAAGATTGTAACAGATTTAGTTAACAAGCCAATGCTAATACAAATAGCAACATATTCAATATTGTTTGGCAGAGACTACTGCAAATTATAATCCACACTAAATCTCTCCAAAGAACAGAAAAACCAGACTGCAGAAATCTTGAAAGCCTTGAAAATGTGCTTCGAGCCCCATGTAAATGGAAATTATGAATGTGATGTGTTCAATATTGGGATTGAAGATGAAGAAGTGTCTATTGATCAGTACAAAAAGAGAAAGTGCTGAAAATTTTCATCAGGCCTGACAGCATCTATGGAGAGGGAACAGAGCTAACGTTTCAAATCTGGATGACTCGTTGTCAGAGCGGCTCTGATTAGTTCTGTTCTCTTTCCACAGATGCTGTCAGATCTGCTGAGATTTTGCAGCACTTGCTGTTTCGTTTGAGTCCAACATCCACAGTAATCTGTTTTTACCTATTGATCAGTATATGGGTGCAGTAACTTAGCTTACAGAATCCTATGAATTCGGGCAACTAAAAGATGATTTCATTAAAGATAGGATTGCCTGAGGGACAAGAGAACCTGCAGTGAGAGTAAGCCTATATACTGGGGAGAATCTTACTCTGAAGGAAACGATAGACATGTGCAGAAGAACAAAGGTTGTAAAAGCCAGCTAGAGCATATGTATGGCAGATCAGACCAGGAGGTACATTATGCTAATAGACGTTCCAGGCTGAAAGAACAGAACATTCATGGACAAAGGGTCGGGTGCAAAAACTGTGGAGAAAATAACACAAAGGAAAAGATGGCTTGTCCAGTATGGGGAAATCAATGTTTTATTTGCAAGAAATCAAATCATTTAGCACACAAATGTTTGGCTAAGAAGAAGCCAAAACTATACAGATGGTCACTGTAGAGTTATCAGCCGAAGAGTCTGATGAATCACTATACATCGCTATACATCTGTCAGGTCTATAGGTGATAATTGGTTTGTGATTGCCAGAATGATGATACCAGAAGGAAAGCATCAGGTGAACATGAAGTGTCAGATAGCCACTGGGGCATCATGCAGCATCATGATATTCACAGACCTGTGTGAGGTGGCTCAACATAGCAATCAAAAAATGAAGCCCTCGAAAGCAAGGTTGAGGCTATATGATGCATGATACTCATGCCAAGAGGGACAACTTAACTGGATGCAATGCAATTGCAATAATGAAGATCTGGAGTTCCAACTCATGGACGGTACACAAAAGCCACTCACCTCAGCTAGAGCAAGCCTAAAACTTGAACTGATAACCCTAATGTGCCAGCAGATATTTACCCAGCAAACTAAACCATTAACTGCTACACAGATCCTAGAGGAGTACAAACTATGCTTACAGTGTTTGGATGCCTATCATCCAGAAGTAGATGGCAGTGCAAGACCAATTCAGCATCTGCCAAGTCAACTTCCAGCTGCCCTCAAGTCAAGCCTAAAACACAAGAAAAGAGCTGGAAAAGATGGGAGTAATCCAGATAGTGACAGCTCCTACAGTCTGGATTAGCAGCATGGTAGCAGTCAAACAACCTGGAAAGTTAAGAGTGTGCACAGACCCAAAGGATCCAAATAAAGCACTGAAGAGATCTCACTGCCCCATACCAATCATTGAAGGAATTTTGCCAAAACCTGCCAAGGCAAAGATTGTTGCTGCGCTGGGTGAAAAGGATAGTTACTGGCAAGTGAAGCTGGATGAAAGCAAAGGCTTTCTAACTACATTCTGGGAGCCGCTCATAAGATAGAGGTGGCTGCGCATGCCGCTTGGCATTTCCATGGCTCCAGATGAGTATCAATGCAGACAGCATGAGATAGTCAGTTATCTTCCTGGAGTGGAAGCCATAGTGAGTGATCTACTAGTCAATGATGTGGAAACACAGTGGAAGGAGCTATAGCTGACCATGAGCTGAATTTAATACGACTGCTAGAGAGAGATGGCCAGATGAATCTGAAGCTGAACAAGAAAAAATTGCAACTGAAGATGGCTGGAGTCAAGTACATTGGTCATGTACTAACAGCAAAAGATCTTCACCCTGATCCTGACAAGGTGAGAGCTGTGGCAGTGATACAGTGAGCAACAGATGTGAAAGCAGAGCAACAATTTGTTCAATTTGTGAACTATTTAGCAAATATTTTGCCTAATTTGTCATTGGAGTGTAACCCATTATGCAAGCTCATTGCTAAGGACATGCATTGGCATTGGGGAACAGAACAAGAACCAGTGTTCACTGAAATCAAATAACTAACGATGGCAACACCAGTGTTGAAGTACTTTGATGTCAACGATGAACCCACCTTGCAGTGTGATGCCAGCGAGACAAGTGTTGGAGACACCCTAATGCAGCAAGAACAATTAATCGCGTTTGCATCCAGGTCATTCGTGTAAACTGAATGATGCTACGCTCAGATTGAGATAGATGGCTTGGTTCTTGTCTTTGCTTGTGAGCATTTTCAACAAACCTGCTTGGGAGAGACAGAATGACAGTGGAATCTGACCATAAGCCTTTTCAAAGCATTTCCCTCAAACCGCCATTATCTTCGCTAAAGTGTCTATAAAGAATGTCACTTCGCTTACAGAATATCATTTGGATGTGGCATACAAGCAAGGGGAACACATGTCCATCACTGACATGCTGTCAAGTACAACGCTCCCAATGAGGAAAGTTGAGGACACTGAAACAGAATGTGAAATTTTCCAGATTCAGTGTATAACAGCAGCTTGGCATGTTTTCCAGAATTCATCAAGGCTGCAAAGATATTGGCTGGGATTTTCTGCTCATGTCAGCGGGTTAGCAACAGGAGCAGAAAATATCATGAGAAGTCACGTTTTATGTCAGCATAAACACATGATGTGATTGTCCCCCCTCCTCCTGTTAGTCACAGAGCACGTTTCTCAATGTTCAATGCCCGTAACATCATTATAATAAATTGACATATCATTACCAGGCTGCAACGCTGGAAACATGCCCCCCATCCAAAAATCCATCCATGGCGGTATGATGACAGAACAGCGTGAATCACGACTGGTCCCCAAAGGCATGCACCTGGTGAGCAGACTGCCCAGGGAAGCTCAGTTGAGAGCAACACTTGGGGGGGATGGGGGATTGGGGGGAACAGAGCCGTGCCCATGTACCTCCTGGCACTGGTTGAGCACCACCCTGGCACTGCCCTGGCACTGACTGGGCAGTGCTGAGAGGGTTCCCGGGGTTGTGTCGGGGTTCCTGGGTTAACTCGTTTGGTTGTCTGTGCTGGAGCGGCCTTTAAAAATGGCGCCCCAATCCTCGCACTTCCGGCAGGATGGGTGAATATGTCGTCAGACCCGATCCTTAGATTTATTTTTCAAATTACTACACGATATAGTGGAGAAAGGTGTCACGGTCCACAATGGCTTAAACACCACTTTTCCCACCTGAATGAGCAAATATACCAGCAAAATCACAGGCATATACAAACAGCTGGAGAAGCTATTCCTTCACTGCAGGTGGTCATTCAGGAAGATGGGATCTCACCAGCTGCACAGAGTATAGAACAACCATCACTCCGAGGTCTACCAGTCCTCAACAATGGAAATGGAACAACAACAGTTACCATGGCAACACAATGTGCCACAGAAATGACACTCCATGGAGAGGGAACATCACCCAGATGAACAACCAATGATGACACACATGCATACCATTAAGAGACCTGCATGATTTAATGACTCTGTACACAATGCATGTGCAATGAAAATTATTAATAGTTTGTTAATGCACGAGAACAGTGGGTGTATATTGGGCAACTTGGGTAACTCACAGTTACACACAATGCCGCATACAAATTTGTCCTTTGTTTGTTATGAAAAGTGGAATGTTTGGGATTGAAATGCAATCATTTACTGAAGTCCTACCTGGCTTGCCATAGTCATGTGATGTCTGCCATGAGGCACAGACGGGGCAGCCATGTTACATTCAGTTCTAATAAAGACAGTGTAGAGAAGCACTGTATTCTTTGATCTCATAACCCTTCCAATTTGAAGTTGTCTGCGAATTTTGATACTGTATTTGCCATTCCTCAGTCCAAATCATTGAAGTAAATGCTAAACTATTGTGATCCCACCATTTCCGAATCTTGCCAATCTGAGTAACAGCCTTTTGTCATTATTCTTTGCTGTCTATCTTGTAGCTAATTTGCTATTATCTTGTGACTTGTCAATTGACTGCACATGCTATCCGTTTTTTTTCTCATGGCTGCTTACAATAAGCCTGTGGCATATGAATTGAGTTCACTCATCACTTTAACTACCACAAGCAGAGCTGTCATGGACAGATGTTTATGACTACATGTCTTCATGTGAGCAATTCCTCTGTTGCCTCTGTGGTGAATCAAACCCTTTAACACAGAGTTCCTTCCTAAATTCTTCATAGGACCTGTGTAGCCTGTAAATATGTCAAGGGATTAATAGGACATAATCTCTTCATTTGGCGCCTCATTGTGGTGTTTAATTAATTTAACTCATGTTTCACCTCCAGGACCAGTGAAGTCAAATGTAATTCCAAATTGGGTAAAGTCTTTAACTAAAGTAACCATCTGGGGACTTCTTAAAAGTACTTTTTATGTATCATTACAGTTATTGTCTCTAATTGTGTGCAATGATCATATATGTACATCAAAAGGATTGTGTGGGTCTCAAATTTCCATTCAAAAAGCGTTGCAAATTCCTATATAAAAGCAAATTACTGTGGATGCTGGAATCTGAAACCAAAAGAGACTTTGACAAAGGGTCACCTGGACTCAAAATTTCAGCTCTTTTCTCTCCTTACTGATGCTGCCAGACCTGCTGAGATTTTCCATTTTCTCTCTTGGTTGCAAATTCCTTTGTCAAGTTCTGCCTATGAACAAAACAATTATAAGAGTAATTGGAATGAAAAAAACAGTAAAATTGGTGAAGTATCTGGTACTGGTCTGAACTGGTCTTTACATCTTTAAGTGGAACTCCAGTTCAGACACTGGTACCAATCATTTCCCAAGTTTTGCTGCTGTTCCCTTCTGTTCATGCAGTACAAGAAATGTTGGTTGTTGCCTCTATAAATGGCCAAATTTAGATTTGAATGTGTCATGAAACTTTAAACAGCCAAGTTGTTTTGCAAGCCAATGTTTCTGAATCACCTTGACCATCTGCTGATTCGATAACTGTTTATCTTTACTTCCAGCATGTACAGCCTGGCAATTAATGGAGGACCTGCTTTCTCTCCTCCATCCTTGAATTTCACAAATTCAAACATTTTGTGGTTGTTCTTCAAGGATAAATTATCACTGAGATTGTCAATCTTTTATAGAATCTACACAGCTTTCCACTGAACATTAGTTGGACAAGCTTCAATGCAAAAGGTGGGTGGGGAGAGATAGTGGGGGAGAGAGACATGGAGGAGAAGAGAGAGATTCGGGGGAGGGAGAAAGAGAGACAGGGTGGGGCAAGCTGGGTGCGAGAGAGAAAAGGGCAGCACAGCCGCACAATGGTTAGCACTGCTGCCCCACAGATCCAGGAACCCGGCTTCAATTCTGGCCTCGAGTGACTGTGTGGAGTTTGCACATTCTGCCCATATCTGCACTTGGTTTCCTCCGCGCGCTCCCGTTCCCTCCCACAGTCCAAAGAGGTGCGGGTTAGGGTGATTGGCCATGTAAAATTGCAACTTAGTGTCCCAGGTTGTGTGGTTTCGGGGGATTAGTGGGGTAAATATGTGGGGTTATGGGGATAGGGCCTGGGTAGAATGCCCTTGTTGGAGAGTGGGTGCTGAATGGCCTCCGTCTGCACTGTAGGGATTCTATAATTTAAAAAAGACTCGGTAGGGAAGGGGAGGAGGTGGTGATGTGCAGCTCCAAGACAATGCATCAGCATTGCCTTCCTTAGGGTTGCTGCTACCGGCACACCATCCCATACCCATGGTTAGCAATTCAGTGTTTGACACCGAAACCCACCAATCTGACAGCATGGGTGCAATTCCTGGTGAAAGAAAAGCACAGGAGATGCTAATTTGGAACAATTCTCCATCATTCCCACTCTTTTGGAAATGACGCAAAAATAACACATGGGTTTACTTATGTTCAGGAGGAGTTTAAGTCAATGCTTTTAAAATGTCTGAAATCATAGAAATCATGGAAACCCTACAGTTCATTCGGCCCATCGAGTCTGCACCGACCACAATCCCACCCAGGCCCTACTCCCATATCCCTACATATTTACCCACTAATCCCTCGAACCTACGCATCTCAGGACTCTAAGGGGCAATTTTTAACCTGGCCAATCAACCTAACCCGCACATCTTTGGACTGTGGGAGGAAACCGGAACACCCGGAGGAAACCCATGCAGACACGGAGAGAATGTCTTCTCTCATGTTTCCATCTAATTGCTGACAGTTTAATTTCTTTTTCTCAGTAACTGCACCCAGGGAACAGGCAACAGACACCAGACAGACATAAAACAGTCTGATAACAAGCAGCGGTAGAGTAACTGGGGGAGAAAGAGAGACTGGAGGGCAGACTGGGGGTTTGAGAGAGAGACTGGGGAGACGAGAGAGTGGGGGGAGGTGTGAGTAACAGAGGGAGGATTGAATTTTGTAAAGGCACTGGGGATCCTGCCAGCTGGCTGGAGAGCTGGTGAGAGACCCACATTGCCTGTTTTTGGGAAGGCACCACAAGCCGATTAGTTTCAGCTGGTTTTGGTGAAGCATTTTGCACGACAAGTCTATGATGGGCAGACAATTTGCTTTGCGAGATTTCCATCCATATGATGAAGGCAAACTTTTATCTCTTCATTCCACTGTTTGTGATTCATCAGAGAAGGTCATTGACCTGAAACATGAGGTGGAATTTACTGCCCTTCCTGATGATGAGTGTGAAGACAGTGGGAGTCGGGGTGGGGGGTGCATTAAATCAGGCGAGGGGTGGGGTGCCTGGCACCTTCCTACTACCTTTGCTCAGTTAAGTCCAATGCTGGGAAGTCTCATGGCAAGCTTTCCTCCTTGGATTCTAATTTGAGTTCCTTAAGAGAGGGAACAATGTCCACTTAATTTCCTCGTCCTACTGTCGCTGCTAATATTCAAGCCGCAAATGGGTGAGTCATCATTTGGAGAACCTGAAACACAAAACTCTGGCGAGTTTGCTTGTGAGCTTCTAAGAAGGCACTTCTTAGGCACTCTGCATCGGGACCAAGCGGGCCAACCCTTGCCGCCAACCTCCTTCCTATTCAGCGAATTCCTCTCCAAGGCTCCTATTTTGCCCTCTCTCATCTGTGCCCTATGTCCCTTGGCAATCATGGGCCTCTGGTGGGGTGCATTTCTGGCAGTCTCCACCGCTCCTGGTGGTGTTGGTGGGTAATGGAGAGGTGTCAGCCTCTGATTAGCCAGTAGCTTCTGGGGTAGGCCCCGCACTGGCCAGTTAAATGCCTGATGTGTATTTTATTCCAGTGATCCTTCGCTCACAGAGGTGATGTGGGGTCTTGCCAGTTCTCCAACCAGAAGGCGCCACCCCCATCGTTAACATTAAATTCTATCCATTTGTCCTTGTTTCTCTCTGTCCACAAATGCTTCCAGAAGTGCTGAGTATTTCAAGCATTTTCTGTGTTTATTTCAGATCTCCAACATCTGTAGTAAGTTGCCGTATACATATGAGGCTGGCTTCATTCTACATTAAATCTACGTTGGGATTTGTGAACCACCTAACATAATCTTCACTCACAAACAATCACTTACATCTTTAGCTCAAACCAGCGCATAAAAAAACCCTCATGACAGATGGAATTTTGCATGTGTTGAATTGCTTTTAATAACGCACTGACTTCTCAAACAATAACACCAGATTCCGCTCAAGGGCAAATCTGATCCATGTGCAGATTCCCTTCCCCATGTGTTCCTGGGAGGAACATGATGAATGAAGAGCTGTGCTGGTCACCATGTGTGGTGATCTCAGAAATGCATTAGAAGCAAACAGCAGATCAATTCTTCTGCCTAAATTCATTTTCTTCCCATTGAAGTACAATGCAGAAATTTGCGCAAACTCAGTACCTTTCATCTTTGGCTTGCTGCATTAATGGCCAATAAGGGTAAGATATTGGAAATGAAGAATCTGTTTGTCAGAAGAAGACTGTACATTATGGCAGAACCCAAAGCATCATCGTAAAGAGTAAATAGGTCAATTCTAATCCTATATACCTCTCTAAAACTGGGTATATGTTTATATATCCACTCAAACCCCAATTATTTTTGGCCATTTTGTGATGTTAACCTGCAGAGTGACTGATGTGGATCACGTACCTATTTAAGGTAAGCAGGAGCCTCAGGAATTGGTGCAAATCGAGTGTTATCATGTGAATACAGTTATGAGGTTTTAATGGGTTTTGGACAGGTCTGCTAGGTTGAAGCTGGTCTGCAGCTTATCTGATGATCAAAGATGCCATTCTATCTCAATTTTACCTCAGTGCAACCAGGAAGAATAGAAGTGATTATCTGGGATCCACAAGAAAACCTATGGCTTTTCAGAGAGTTGGTGCAGATAGACTGAATGGTCTCCTTCTCATTGTAGGGTCACCTTTCCCCCTTCTCAACCTAGGACTTACTCAAGGATTGTAAGTGATGGCGTCTCGTTAGGATGTTTGTGCTCCTTCTTCATCCACTGCAAATAGTCCTGCTACATGGAATGCAACAGATGGACAACAGGAGGTGGACAGTTATTGGCACTTGGAAGCATTGGGAAGTAGATGCATAGCTGCTCCATGGGACAGCACGTCATTGATCAGAATGTGTGAAGGAGAGTGCTCAGTTTTGAGAGAAAAAGCGAGGAAGATGACCTTCCATGATGCTACTTCTGAGCTCACCATTTGTCATGTTTTGTGTGATCCACATATCCATGACCACAATTGCAGCCTTTTTTTGGTCTTGTTACATCTTGATATCTTTCTGACGCAAGTGATAATCAGCATTTAAAATACTGCAGAAAGATGAAGGGACTGATTCAAATTTGGTTTAGTCTAGTAAAGGTCCAAATGGTTGGTAGGAAAGTCAGTCTTGTACTATCCTTGGCCAAGGTGCTGAAATAGATTTTATTAATGGGCAGCTATTTAAAGCTAAATCTGTATTGTTGGTAACATGACAATTCTGATGAAGTATTGTATCTTACTTGAAATGCCAACTTACCTTTTCAGAGGGATTACATACACCTTCAATCTTTATTCTGATTTCCACCGTTTATGCTTTTCTTTTCATTTCTCATGTGAGGAATTCATGTCTCCAAGGACTGTATGTTTTTTTTAAATTGGAAGAACATTGAGTTATTTAAGACTAGAAATTCACTTTGGTCTGTGAGCAAGCTGCTTTTTCCACATGACTTCAGCTAGATGACCAGCAAGACGACTGGTGAGGGAAGAGTTATCTTGTTTACTTGTATTGAAGTAAAAAGCTGCTGTTGCAAAGCTGTGGGCTCCTGCTGATTGGCTGAAAACACTTGGCCTGGGGGAAGTTCTTTCTGACTATTTTATTTGTGAATTCAGTGAGAGTGTATGCGTGCCTTGGAAACAAACTGGGAAGGAAGACTGTTTGTCTCCGTCCCTCTCTCTCCTATTGTATTGCCTGCAGTCCAGAGTGGAATGTTGTCATCTCAGCTTAACAGGTCTGTATTGAAATCCAATAAAGCCATGACAAGTGAGAGTTAACAAAGATAGTGGGCAGAATTTTACAAGAATGATTCTAAGTGTCCAGCTAACATGAAAATGTGAGAGTTCCTGATCCATTTTTTGGATGAGTTTTCACTCCCAATCTTATGGATCTAAACATTGAAAATATGGGCTAGACCATTTCCAGCTATTGCAGTCAGCGGGCTAGGCTAAATTCACCAGCCATCCTGTAGAGGGAGTGATTGTACATGTGCAGACCTCTGTGTCTGCACATGTACAAAAATAACTGCAGGGGGAGCTATTGTGCATGTGCAGATCTCTGATTCTGCACATGTGCAATTCCAACAGCACGGATTTGACAGACAGAGAGAGAGCTGTCAGGCCCCTGCTGTTGCAAGCAGCCTGAACACGGCCCCCCCACCCTGCAACCCTGGCAATCGTGGGTGCCTGCAGCTGATTGTGAGCCCTACACCACCCGGAAATATCACCCCGCCACACCACCATGCCCAGGCCAATTGCAGCCCCCTCCCCCCTATCCGATCATGATGCAAAATGGTAGTGGGCGTCCCTTCCCCCGATTCGATCAGAGGCAGAGTGCACAGTAGTCTCCTCTCCCTCCCTGATCGGGCCACCTTTTTGGGCCCTGCACCCTTCAGGCCCAGTCCCCTTCAGGCCATGCCCCCATAAGACATGCCCCCCCATAAGCCCTGCCCCCAAAGGCCATGCTGCCATAGGCCACGCCTCCATAGGCCACGCTTCCATAGGCCCTGCCATTATGGGCCCCACCCCCATAGGCCCCACCCCAATTGGTCCAGCCCCTGGTCTCTCCCCCATAGATCCTGCCTCCTGGCAGTGCTCAGTGGGCACTATCATGTCTGGTGGGCATTGCCAAGGTGCCACGCTGACAGTGCCAAGATACCAGCATGGCACTGCAGGCTGGCACTGTCCAAGGGGCACCCCCTTGCCCTTGGCTTCCCCAAGGGGGTCTCAATGTCCACCAGTTCCAGTGGCAAGGCCAACACGACTGTTCCCTGTTTATGGGAGACAGATGTTTTCCTTGCCGGAGAGAACATCTCCCGGCGAGGTCATAAAGGCAAGTGAGCCCGGGCTCACTAAACACATGCAAGTCATTATTAACATACATTACCATAGTTTATTCAGCCTCTCAATGGATATCCGGCTCTCATTAGATCGCAAGAGCCGAGAAATCGGGTGTAATCCTGATTTCTCGGCACCCGCGCAATTTTACCGGCTTCCTCTGCCCATCGATGGATGGGGAGAGCTGGTAAAATTCTGCCCACATTTCCATTTGAAAGGACTTTGAGATAACTAGTGTCACCAATACACTGCCAGATCACCAGCATCAAGACCTTATTCAACTTCATCCATTTTATTGTGTTTCTTACACCAACGTCTGCATTGACCATTTTTGTCTTGTCCTTTGTTTTGTGTCGGTGTGTGTTCAGATTTTTTTTTAAAAAGGTCAGCCATTTTGGTGAGTGAGTTGAACATTCACATGATTTGTGCAAAATGCGGAGCAGTGGGGCTAGCGTATCTGTACACTCCTCCCATCCCTGTCATATCATTAATATTACAACATTCCATTGATTTATAACTTAAAATAAATGGAGGAAATAAACATTTCTTCACTTTTATCAATCAGCTAATTGCACATTATTTTGTAGTTATTCACTCGTTAAGTTCAAACTTTCAGCGATCTGCTCAGAAGTTTCAAAATGATGGGTTAAAAAGGGATGATGTATATTCATCACATATAACTTACATTTATTCATCACATATAACTCACTTTCATAGAGTAGAATCCTTACAGTGCAAAAGAAGGCCATTCAGCCCATCAAGCCTGCACGAACAATAATCCCACCCAGGCCCCATCCCCATAACCCCATATATTTACCCAGTTAATTCTCTTGACACTAAGGGTCAATTTAGCATGGCCAATCACCCCAACCCAACCCGCACATATTTGGAGTGTGGGAGGAAACCGGAGCACCCGGAGGAAACCCATGCAGACACGGGGAGGATTTGCAAACTCCAATTCTGTTCACCACACTACCAGAAGGAAGTGGAGGCTTTGGAGAGGGTACAGAAAAGATTTACCAGGATGTTGCCTGGCATGCAGGGCATTAGCTATGAGGAGAGGTTGGAGAAACTTGGCTTGTTCTCACTGGAGCGAAGGAAGTTGAGGGGAGACCTGATAGAAGTCTACAAGATTATGAGAGGCATGGACAGAGTGGATAGTCAGAAGGTTTTTCCCAGGGTGGAAGAGTCAATTACTAGAGGGCATAGGTTTAAGGTGTGAGAGGCAAGTTTTAAAAGAGATGTACGAGGCAGATTTTTACAGAGAGTGTTGGGTGCCTGGAACTCGTTGCCGGGAGAGGTAGTGGAAGCAGATACGGTAGTGACTTTTAAGGGGCGTCTTGACAAATACATGAATGAGATGGGAAGAGAGGGATATGGTCCCTGGAAGCACAGGGGGTTTTAGTTAAGTCAGGCAGCATGGTCGGTACAGGCTTGGAGGGCCGAAGGGCCTGTTCCTGTGCTGTAATTTTCTTTGTTCTTTGTCCACACAGATGGTTAGTTACCCGAGGCTGGAATTGAACCCAGGTCCCTGATGCTGTATTGCACAGAGCTAACCACTGTGCTGCCCGCAAACTTGCAATCTGCAATTAAAAACAAGAGAGACTTGAAACGGGTAAAACATTCAATTCCAGAACAAAGTTTGTTCTGTATTCAGAATAATGGCCTCATTGCTTTCAACAGAAGAAAAGTTAAATGATTCAGACAACTCTGAAGTGAATCAGAAAAAGGAATTTCAATTGTTACGAATTCTAATGGTATTGCTTGATTTACAGTGATGATTGCAAACAGTCCTGAAAGCTAAAACCAACTGGTTTTTAAATGGCTATTGATTGTATTGGGATTAGAACCTATGTGATGTTTCAAAGGAACCTGGCTTCATCTGTCCTTGATGATAAGTGATGAAGTGATGTAACCTCAGTCTTCATTCTTTATCAAAGTCAATTGCCTTGTGTTCCCTTTATATGTTGTCCTTGGGGAAAAGAAACAGTATGTTACTGAAAAATACCAAGTATGCATTAACATAGGTCAAAAGCCAGAAATGCATTTTAGAGAAATAATGTAGCACTCTTGCACTATATTTAATGTGACAGTGGAGCTCAAGATTAAAACAAATATCCTTAAAGGTAAAAAGAAAATCACTTTTAGGATACCTTAACAATGCCACCTTTTGATTTTAAATGTTGATCACTCACTGTTTGGGTTTTCGAAACACAATGCTCTACTAAGGAACTGGCTTGCCGCAGTAATGTGACTCTTTCACGTGGACCCTGCCTCTGGAGGCAGACATCTTAAGATCAGTTCAATGAAGCCTCTTATGGAAACACATTTAAAAATAAAATGTGCAGCAGAACAAGCAGAAAGAGCTGAGAAACTGCAGACAAAGGGCAGGGTGTAGAGGATAGCATGCACAGGAAAAGGACTGCCCAGCATGGGGAAAGCAGTGTTTTGACCACAAGAAGCAAAATAATTTTGCACACAAGTGCTTGGTCGGAAAAAAATCAAAATAAGCCACACTGGTGGCCACTGGAGAGAGTTTAGCAGGCAAGTCTGATGATGAACTATGCACGATGCAACAGGTTGGCTTGGCCAAGTCCATAAACGATAAATGGTATGCTACTGTCACTATGAGAACCACAGTGTGAAAGCATCAAACAGACAAGAAATGTCAGATAGATACTGCTGCATTGTGCAACATAATGACTATCACAGATCTGTGGGAAGTGACTCAACATGGCCATCCAAAAATGAAACACTTGGGAGTAAGGTTGAAGTCATATGATGGCATAAGAATCATACTGAGACATGAATTAGCCTGACAGCCCAGTACAATGGCAAGAAGGATGATTGCAAGTTCCAGATCATCGATGGGATGCAACAGCCACTCATCTCAGCTGGAGCAAGTCTAAAGATTGGACTGGTAATCTTGAATGTACCAAACAGGGAAAGGCCAGAAAATGTCTCCAGTGGGAGGAAAACAAGACTCCACGGAGAAGGAGATAGAAGACCCCAGAGAGGGGGAGACAATACTCAAGAAATCGCAAGATGGTTGCCAACCATGTAACTGGAATAAAATGCATGAGCCAAAGATAAATGTTCTACAAGAAAATGTTCGCATCAGGAAAAGTTGAAGGGTAAGATTCCAGCTGAGTTTATCCCTTTGAAAATGCATGATAAACTGAAATCTTCTTTGAACTAAGTTCTGCGAGATTTGACCAAACAAATTTCAAGGACAACACGAAGGTACCAGGAAGAATGAAAGATCTACAATCCGACAGTTGGCAACTCAAAACAGGAGTTGAAAAAATTCAACCAGTTATAAAGGTGCATCTGCAGGCAAATGCACTTAACTAGTGAAGTTGCTCCTTCACAGCAGGCAGGGAGACAGGATCTAATCTGTTGTACTGAATACAGAACAACCATTAATCCTAGAGATCCTCAAGTCTCCAATAAGCAAAATGGAATAGCAACAATCACCAAGGAAAGAAGGCCTCAGAAACGAAACTTCCCAGACAAAGAACATCACCCAGAAGAACAACCAATGTCACCATGCATGCCATTCCATGAAGAGACCTGCACAGTTTAAAGACTTTAACATGCAATGCATGTCCAGAGACTGGTGAGCAGACCAAACAGTTGTCAATGCATGAGAACAGTGGGTAGATAGTGAGTAACTTGGGAAACTCACAGTCATCTGGGACCATGTATGCAAATGTGTCTTTTGTTGGCTTTTTTAAAAATTTGATAAATGGGATGTTTGGGTTTAAGATCAGTTCAATAAAGCCTGTCATAGAAACACACTAAAGCAGTACAGCTGTCCTTATACTTGCAATGCTCACTAACGTCATCATTAGACGAAAAGTTGATTGTTTGAGAACAACTACTGGTAACTTAGTTGCATTTTGAATCAGGATCTATAGCCTGACACAGGTAACTATGCATTAAAGATATTCTGTGAATAAATGCATCAGGAATACAGGAAATCAGGAATCTATATCCTGAACACAGCAGGATATGGATAGGCTAGAAAATTGGGTGGAGATATGGCAGATGGAATTTAATCCAGACAAATGCAAGGTGATTCATTTTGGTAAATCCAATTCAGGTGGGAGCTTTAAAATCAATGGCAGAACCATCAGGAGCATAGACACACAGAGAAATCTGGGCGTGCAGGTCCACAAATCCTTAAAAGTGGCAGCACAGGTGGAAAAAGTGATGAAGAAAGCACATGGCATGCTTGTCTTCATCGGACGGGGCATTGAGTATAAAAGTTGGCAAATTATCTTACAGTTATATAAAACTTTGGTTAGGCCACAATTGAAATACTATGTCCAATTCTGGTCACCACACTACCAGAAGGACGTGGAGGCTTTGGAGAGAGTACAGAAAAGGTTTACCAGGATATTGCCTGGTATGGAGATTATTAGCTATGAGGAGAAATTGAATAAACTAGGATCATTCTCCCTGGAAAGACGGAGGCTGAGGAGGCGAAGTTTATAAAATTATGGGGGGCTTAGTTAGGATGAACAGTTGGAAGATTTTTCCCAGGGCAGAAATGACAATTACAAGGGGGCACAAGTTCAAGGTAAGGGGGGAAAACTTCAGTGGGGTTATGCAGGGGAAGTTTTTTACACAGAGGGTGGTGGTGATTGGAATGCACTGCCAAGTGAGGTGGTAGAGGCAGATTAGTTTGCAACATTTAAGACTTATCTCAATAGACACATGAACGGACGGGGAATAGAGGGATACAAGTCTAGATAGGACAACATGATCAGCACAGGCTTGGAGGGCCTGTTCCTGTGCTGTGCTGTTCTTTGTTCTTGTTCTTTGAAAGATCATTGTGTAGCATACTTACACATATAAAGGTTTTGATGGCTGACTTTTCAAGTCTGAAGAACATGTTTGGTTGCTTTTAAACAAATTGAAAGAAGCATTCCTAAAATACACAAGAGATGACTGTTACTGTCTATGTATTTTTTATAGTCAGCTTCACATCGCACTCTAGTCATATATCACCTAACACCAAGCAAACACGCAATGCTATAGTCTCCCGGAGCGGATCTCACACTGTTTGACTCTACCATGTTTCAGCAGGGAATCTGACTCCAGGGTTGTTCTGCTATATCGGTGCCCAACTGAAACCACACTTCACATCATGCTAAAGCAGCAGTATAATCAAATCCCAGAATAGCAGGGCTGAAAACACACGCAAACTGAACAGCTGTCGTTCCTGCCTTCACAGAGTATAAACATAGTGGTGGCTCGGCCTTGCAATGAGAAGTTTCAAGGATGTGAAATTCAGTTCAAGCCTCAAAGGAAATGTTCCAAAAAAAATCTTAATACTAAACAACAAATGGAAAAATTCAGAAGGTGTTCATTAACTGATGTGTCACTTAATAATATCCTCCAATTTCTGATTCACAGAACTGAGAAGATGATGATGAGCATGTATTTTATATTTTGTGCACTGTATGCTCCGAGTGGGGAAGAATTTATTATGATATAAACACACCAGTTCAATCAATAGCTTTTTGAATACCTGACAGCAGGATTTGAAATTGTTGTTCCTTTTCTTTGGTAGCTATGTTTTAAAATTATTTACCACATTAAAGTTTTATGTGATGATACGCAGTATCATTTCCGAGATTGGCTAGTTAAAATGGGAACATGGGTGGTCTAGTATTTTCCATTAGCTGTGGCAGATCAACTGAAAAAGACCAAAGTCCATCTATGTCGTTTTATAGTTAAATGTTTATTATTGGTTCGCTCTTGTACACTTAAAAGTTAAGCAAGAGATCAAGGAATAGATCATACATTCACCTTTAAATACAAGGAATGGCACATGTTGTAGAAGAATTGTAGAACAGAGAAAACAATTCACAAATAGGGATGAATTACATTTTTAAGAAAGGTGAAACTGAAAATATTTTTATTCATTTGTGGGACATGGGCATCACTGACTGGCCAGCATTTATTGCCCATCACTAGTTGCCCTTGAGAAGGTGGTGGTGAGCTGCCTTCTTGAACGCTGCAGTCCATGTGCTTTGGATTGACCCAATATAGGGAGGGAATTCCAGGATTTTGACCCAGCGACTGTGAAGGAATGGCAATATTTTCCAAGTCAGGATGGTGAGTGGCTTGTAGGGGAACATGCAGGTGGTGGTGTTCCCATGTATCTGCTACCCTTGTCCTTCTAAATGGAAGTGGTCGCAGGTTTGGGAGGTGCTGCCGAAGGACCTTTGGTGAATTTCTGCAGTACATCTTGTGTTTGGTACACACTGCTGCTACTGAGCGTTGGTGGTGGAGGGGGAGGATATTTGTGGATGTATATTCTATACTTGGCATTGAGCAGGATATATATATATATTTTTGACAGGCAGAGTGTGGTAGTTGAAAGCAAAGGCTCAAAACAGTGAGTCTGTCGAACTAGTACAATTTGAATTTGTTCAATATTTCCATTCTTCTGTGGAGAAAACTGGTCCAGTCCATCTGTCTTTTTAGTGCTATTTGACGTTTCTGCTTTCAGCCATGCAAACTACATTTCTGGAATTTGGATGGGTACTTCGATGTTAGCTCAATTGGCCAGATGGCTAGCATGTGGTTCATAATGGTGCCAACAGCACCAGGTTGATTCCTGTCCTAGCTGAGGTAGACTTGGGTCCTGCCTTCTTACCCTGCTCCTGAGAGTGAAAGGCAATGGCAAAGCAGCATTGCCAACAATTGCCCAGAAGACAAGAGGTGGAATGTCTTGTGAAAAGGAAGAGGGAAGCTTATGTAGGGATGAGGAAACAAGGTTCAGATGGCTCGATTGAGGGTTACAAGTTAGCAAGGAACGAGCTGAAAAAGGGGCTTAGGAGAGCTAGGAGGGGACATGAGAAGTCCTTGGCGGGTCGGATCAAGGAAAACCCCAAGGCTTTTTACTCTTGTGTGAGGAATAAAAGAATGACCAGGGTGAGGTTAGGGCCGGTCAAGGACAGTAGTGGGAACTTGTGTATGGAGTCAGTAGAGATAGGCGAGGTGATGAATGAATACTTTTCTTCAGTGTTCACCAAGGAGAGGGGCCATGTTTTTGAGGAAGAGAAGGTGTTACAGGCTAATAGGCTGGAGGAAATAGATGTTCGGAGGGAGGATGTCCTGGCAGTTTTGAATAAACTGAAGGTCGATAAGTCCCCTGGGCCTGATGAAATATATCCTAGGATTCTTTGGGGGGCAAGGGATGAGATTGCAGAGCCTTTGGCTTTGATCTTTGGGTCCTCGCTGTCCACGGGGATAGTGCCAGAGGACTGGAGAATGACGAATGTTGTTCCTCTGTTTAAGAAAGGGAATAGAAATGACCCTGGTAATTATAGACCGGTTAGTCTTACTTCGGTGGTTGGTAAATTGATGGAAAAGGTCCTTAGGGATGGGATTTACGACCATTTAGAAAGATGCGGATTAATCCGGGATAGTCAGCACGGATTCGTGAAGGGCAAGTCGTGCCTCACAAATTTGATTGAATTTTTTGAGGCGTTAACTAAGTGTGTTGATGAAGGTAGGGCAGTTGATGTCATATACATGGATTTTAGTAAGGCGTTTGATAAGGTCCCCCATGGTCGGCTTATGATGAAAGTGAGGAGGTGTGGGATAGAGGGAAAGTTGGCCGATTGGATAGGTAACTGGCTATCTGATCGAAGACAGAGGGTGGTGGTGGATGGAAAATTTTCGGACTGGAGGCAGGTTGCTAGCGGAGTGCCACAGCGATCAGTGCTTGGTCCTCTGCTCTTTGTGATTTTTATTAATGACTTAGAGGAGGGGGCTGAAGGGTGGATCAGTAAATTTGCTGATGACACCAAGATTGGTGGAGTAGTGGATGAGGTGGAGGGCTGTTGTAGGCTGCAAAGAGACATAGATAGGATGCAAAGCTGGGCTGAAAAATGGCAAATGGAGTTTAACCCTGATAAATGTGAGGTGATTCATTTTGGTAGGACTAATTTAAATGTGGATTACAGGGTCAAAGGTAGGGTTCTGAAGACTGTGGAGGAACAGAGAGATCTTGGGGTCCATATCCACAGATCTCTAAAGGTTGCCACTCAAGTGGATAGAGCTGTGAAGAAGGCCGAGAGTGTGTTAGCTTTTATTAACAGGGGGTTGGAGTTTAAGAGCCGTGGGGTTATGCTGCAACTGTACAGGACCTTGGTGAGACCACATTTGGAATATTGTGTGCAGTTCTGGTCACCTCACTATAAGAAGGATGTGGAAGTGCTGGAAAGAGTGCAGAGGAGATTTACCAGGATACTGCCTGGTTTGGAGGGTATTTCTTATGAGGAAAGGTTGAGGGAGCTAGGGCTGTTCTCTCTGGAGCGGAGGAGGCTGAGGGGAAACTTAATAGAGGTTTATAAAATGATGAAGGGGATAGATAGAGTGAACGTTCAAAGACTATTTCCTCGGGTGGATGGAGCTATTACAAGGGGGCATAACTACAGGGTTCATGGTGGGAGATATAGGAAGGATATCAGAGGTAGGTTCTTTACGCAGAGAGTGGTGGGGTGTGGAATGGACTGCCTGCAGTGATAGTGGAGTCAGACACTTTAGGAACATTTAAGTGGTTATTGGATAGGCACATGGAGCACACCAGGATGATAGGGAGTGGGATAGCTTGATCTTGGTTTCGGATAAAGCTCGGCACAACATCGTGGGCCGAAGGGCCTGTTCTGTGCTGTACTGTTCTATGTTCTATGTAAGACAGCTCAAGGTGGAAGCAGAGCAAACATGAAATGAATGAACTTCAATGGTATCTTTGCCTAAAGTGAAGATAGAGATATACCAGGACATGATGGACCCAGAAAAGATGACTAATAAAATACCACAATCCAAATATTGATTCATGCCACAGCATAATAATCTATTAAGCAACAAACAATGGGCATTGATTAACTGAGTAATAATCATTCAAGGTCACAAAATAAAAATACATTTGTCATGAAAAATGCAATCCTGCCTTTTTCTTGGTAATAATTTATTACAATTTCATGTAAGAAATAAATAATGTTGTAAAATAATCCATCATTATTAATTTTTCATGATGGCATTTCTGATTGAAAGAATAGGACGCTAGTCATGGTGGTATGATCTGGAATCTTGTTGTGGGACATTGGCAATCTGCTAAGGTGTCATTGTACCCACCTTTTATGGGAGGCAATGTTATTCATGCCCAGTGAACATTACAGTTCAAGTAGAAACAAGCTACGACATTAATAATAGTGACATGGTTTATCATGAGTGAAATTTCATAATTTGTATTTTACATTGAAAACATTCAGCGATTTTTCAATAAGAATTAAGAACACATTCTATTAACATACAAAGTGGGTTCTGTGAAAAATCATAGTAATCTGCATGGGAAGCGTTCAGCATGATAAATACCAACCCATCCATATCGTTTATAGAGGTGGAGGTTGTGAAATGTAGAAGTGTTCTGCTCACAAAATGTATCAGGATCCAATTCTCTTTGTAAAATTATATTTATTTTGCTTAAATTCTTAATTTTTCCATTTAGACCAAAATCATGCCAATTAGTGTATGTCAATGAACCAGGTACTCGGAACATACATCACTTTAACAGATGTATAATGAATGTTCTAGTGTTTTACATGTTGGAATAGGGGACCAGAAGATGATTAACTATGAGACGTAGCTTAATATTTTAACAAGCACAAGATCTCCTTTTCCAGTATGAAGCATGCTGGAACATTCATTATTGTTGTGACCTTTATCTTCATTTTTATTCCAGTGAACTTTGTGTTGTCCCCAATCATAACTCACTTATTCACAGAGCCAAGAGAGAGAGGAGACTTTCATCCATCAGCCTTTTTTGCTTTGCTCACTGACTTGTCCCCATCCCCACTCTGTGCACGATCAAACTCGTGAATACACTGTGTCTGGCTAGTACAATTCTGTGGCATTGATGTGTGGTGCAATAGTGATTGGAACACCAACACATCGAGCCACACTTTACAAAGACGTGACAGCAGAGTGTGCCAAATTGTTGCTGTTGACATTTACTGGAGACGCTCAATAGCCAGTCACTGAACACCAAATTTACCTCTTCATGCCAAGCAGCACACATAACTGGCAAATACTTTGGGTGTGGAATAACTTCCATATTTGATAGCTTGCAACTGTACATATTATTTCTTCTACAAGCATTGTCTAAAAGTAGAGCATTAAACTATTTATTTCATAATTAGACTTTTTTAACTAATGAAAACTTTCGCTATGAAAGTGTTGAAAACCCTATTAATGTGGATTAAAATGAAACAAATGAAATGGACAAATATAGATTTAATTAATTACTTTAAAAAGTAATGTCACTCTAAGATTCTTTACATTTCTATCCGAGTGGCTCATTTGCATGCTAAACATCAGAAGAATATAAAGAAATTCTGATAGTGTGTTTCAAAGCCTGGCTGTTGAGTAGGGATCTAGCCTCAATTCCGTTCCTTCCTAATCCTCTCATTTTAAAGTGTTTTACATATTGGCAGAGACGGACCCCCAAACAACACAGTATAGAAGTAATTCCAGCCTTCGTAATTCAATAACTTATGCTAAAAAAACTTTGTCATAGTATGATATTCAACAGTCTGCATAATCTACTTAGTATTGTCAAGTGAAAATAGTCAATGGGTGTGCAAAATGTGATGGTTGGTAAAACAAGTGCTCACCTAATAAATGAACTTATTATCTATTCATGATGTTTTAATGTTCTGTTTAACATATGGTATGCCAAGTTTAGTGTTGAGAAAGAAAGCCTATGTGCCCACAAGTGATTTCACTAATTATTGCTGCAGAATTCACCCAAAAGCCCTCAGAGATTTCATTTGCTCTGGCTGGGAGTCCTTCAGTGTGCTGAAATGCAAACATGTAATCTGAGCTCCACATCATTACATGCCATTACTTCAGATATTACCATTTATATATAATGCAATTACAGGAGCAATGGAGCACTAAAGCTGTCAAGTTTCCAGAAGCTTTAGTAAAATATATGACCACCCATTGTTCACATAATTCAAGGAGCCATTTCCATATCCAACTTACATTATGAAAATGCACATTTTCTAAATAAAAAGATGTGTGGAATGGATTCTTGGTCCGTTGTAATGGAAACGACCCTGTTTTTACTGCTGTTTGTTTCCATTTTTCTTTCCTCCTCACTTCAAGATGGTAACTCATGTTTGAATATATTCCAAGCAAATGGCAGCCTTCAAGTACCTCACCTGAGGGGTTGTTTTTTCATGTATGGATCTGAAACATTTGTACTGACAGGTTTAGTTTACCATAAGGTATGTGGCAGCAAACTTCTTTTTCACTCTACACCCCATCCTGCTCTGCACATAACTAAAGTTCATTTGATTTTCATCATGAATAAATAATAAGGCGGCACGGTGGCACAGTGGTTAGCACTGCTGCCTCACAGCTCCAGAGACCTGGGTTCGATTCTCGGCTTGAGTCACGGTCTGTGTGGAGTTTGCATGTTCTCCCCGTGTCTGCATGGGTTTCCTCCGGGTCCTCCGGTTTCCTCTCACAGTCCATAGATGTACAGGTTAGGTTGATTGGCCAGGCTAACTTTCCCTATAATGTCCTGGGATGTGTAGGTTAGCGGGATTAGCAGGGTAAATATGTGGGTTTGTGAGGATAGGGCTTGGGGTGGGATTGTTGTTGGTGCAGACACTATGGGCTAAATGGCCTCCTTCTGCACTGTAGGGCTTCTGTTCTATGTAAACCCAGATTGCACCACCTCAGACTGCACACATTTTCAGTGATGGGTGCAAATGTTAGGGATTGAAACTATAACTTTGATCCCCTGTTACATCACAGAATTAGCTGCTCACCACCTGAAATAGATCATCATCAAGAAAATGTACAGGATATTTTCAATAGCACCAGGTTTCAGGTCATCAACAGTTGAAGGATATTGCCTTCTTAAGTATCTAAATATCCTATCACTTTTAACGCAAATAGTTTACAGGTTTTTTTTAAATACAGCTGGTAAACTCTGTTGCACCACCAGTTAACACTAATATTAAAATGGAATAAAATAATGTATAATACATTTGCGTAAACTGTCGAAATTAAATTTTATACACAAGGAAGATATGTTTCCTGACCTCCAGGGAATACATTGGTTTGCTAGCTCTGCTAAAGGGGTTCTTAGATAATGAACAGCTGTTTTCCCACTGCCCCAACATCTGTTTACAGAACGATTGTTCAAACCCTTTATGGAAACTCACTTTCGAGTCTCAAAACAGTCAGGGGCGTCACAGTGGCACAGTGGTTAGCACTGCTGCCTCACAGCACCAGGACCCGGGTTCAATTCTGGCCTTGGGTGACTGTGCAAACTCCACACATTCTCCCCGTGTCTGCGTGGGTTTCCTCTGGGTGCTTTGGTTTCCTCCCACAGTCCAAATATGTGCGGGTTAGGTTGATTAACAATGCTAAATCGCCCCTTAAGTGTCTGGGGGATTAGAAGGGTAAATATATGGGGTTACGGGATAGGACAGGACCTGGGTGGGATTGTTGTTTGTGCAGGCTTGATGGGCCAAATGGCCTCTTTCTGCACTGTAGATTCTATGATTGTATCAGTCACTTTCATTTGGTTTGAAGTTGGCAATATTTGGCAAGTCTGTGGAAAATATAAAGTAGCGCAATGTTTCATAGGTTGCTGATTCACCACAAACCCACTTCAATTTGTTGGTGTAGTCTAATGTCAGCCCCCAGTTGTTAATGGTGCTCTAGCTGTGTCAGAAAGATTGGAAATATTCATGGGTAGGATAAAGTTCATATTCCAAGAGTCTAATTTACTGATAATAGTTGTACAGTAGGGAGTACGGAAGTGCAGGTTTGTACAAAATCCATCAGAAAAAATATACTTACAGTTAGCAATCAAAACAGAATTTCACAATCTTGGTTGCTGGTGGGATGATAGATGTTGGAAAATGAGGGGAATTTACTCCAGCTGAATTTCTGCTGGTTTACCTTCATAGATTCTGCCAGATATTAACAATAGGCTGGTTAGAGCCAGTGTTGTCTATTTGGTGACATGTACTGTGATGCCCCAACTATTTCAACAGGCTCTGGCAAACCTGGAAATGTCTTTGGTAAGTTGTCTTCTCTGTGTCTGGACCAATGGAAGTATAGATGTCTGGCTTTACCATCTTAAAGAGATGTATCTCTTTAATCTGTGCTTAATGCTCCCTGCACCCACATTGTCTGTATCTTTAAGACCTGGTTGGCTGTAGGGATTTGCATTCTATTCAGTATTCTGTAACTTGATTTTGTGTCTCTGTGCCCTGTTTGAGAGCACATTTCCACTCCATCTGACGAAGGAGCAGCGCTCCGCAAGCTAATGGTATTTGCTACCAAATAAACCTGTTGGACTTTAACCTGGTGTTGTTAAAACTCTTACTGTGTTCACCCCAGTCCAACGTCGGCATCTCCACATCATGTTTACCATCTTATGCAGGGTCACCAGCAGCTATTATATAATATCGAGATTGTATGCAGAGAATGTAATGGTGAGCAATAGCCTGAAAAATGCTGCACCTTCTTGTAGGCAGATTGCAATGATAACCTGTACAATGATGGCAGAGAGTGGCATATCCTTGCTATCATCTCATAGAGTCACAGACGGGTTACAGTGTAGAAGAAGGCTTTTAGGCCTTTTGAGTCTCAAGCAAGAGGAACTTTGCTTGTCCCACTTGTCAGACCTTTCCCTATATCCCTGTTAGTTTCTGTTTAACTTTCTGATGTTTGATCAATCCCTTTTAAGACACACAACTGGACCTTCCTCCATCACACTCTTGGCCACTGCATTCCAGATCCAAGCCACTGTTTTCTCATGTCATCTTTGGTTCTGTTGCCAGTCACCTTAAATCGCTGTCATAGAATCATGGAATCACTACAATGCAGAAGGAGGCCATATGACGCATCAAGCCAGCACAGACAACAAATCCACCCAGGCCCTATCCCCATAACCCCACATAATCACTCTGACACTAAGGGCGGCCAGTGGTTAGCACTGCTACCTCGCAATGCCAGGGACCTGGGTTCAATTCCAGCCTTGGGTTGTCTGTATGGAGTTTGCATGTTCTCCATGTGTCTGCGTGGGTTTCCTCTTGGTGCTCCGGTTTCCTCCCACACTCTGTCAGACAGGGAGAGTGATATCAGGCCCCTGCTGCTACAGGCAGTCTGAACCAACCAACACCCCCCCCCGCCCCCTCCTCCGCAATCGTGGGGCCAGCAGCCGAGCGCAAGCCTCCCACCACTTGGACATCTAATCCCCACTGCCCCCCCCAACCCGCCACCCAGACCGATCGTGCCCCCTTCCCACCCAATCTAATCATGATGCAGATCGGCAGTACCTCCCCCCCCCCCTCCTCCGATTGGGCTGCCCCTTCAGACCCCACCTGCTTCAGGTCCCACCCCGCCTGGCACTGCCCCCTTCAGGCCTCATCCCATTCAGGGCTTGTCTCATTCAGGCCCGCCCCATTCAGGGTCCTCCCCCCCCATAGGCCCTCCCCCATTGGCCCCATCCCCATACGCCCTGCTCTCTGGTCCCTACCCCATAGGCCCCATCCATGTCCCCACCTCCCATAGGCCCCACCCTTGGCACTGCCCAGTGTGCATTACCAAGGTGCCAGGCTGATAGTGCCAAGGGTCACCTCTCCTTGCCCTCGGCCTCCCCAGGGAGACTCAATGGCTCCGGTTCCACCGGCAAAGCCAACAAGAGTGTTCCCCGTTCATGGAGAGCAGGTGTTTTCTCGCTGGGGAGAACATCTCCTGGTGAGACCATAAAGGCAAGCGTGCCCAGACGATGTAGCACTGAGCTCACTAAAGACTTGCAAATAGACATTAACATACCTTCCTTAATTTATTCAGCGTCTTGCCCTATTTCTGGCGTAAGGCTGACCTCGCCAGAAATCCGGGTCTCGTAAAATCGCGAGGGCCGGGAAATCGGGCGTGATGCTGATTTCTCGGCTCTGGCGCAGTTTTACTGGCTTTCTCTGCCCATCGTAAAATCCCAGCCTAGATATCAGCCAGTTATTCAGGGCAGTGACTATTCAATATCTTGTCTCTGAGGGCAGGGGGGAGAAGATCTCGAGGTCTCTGGCGGGGGGGGTGGAGATGCGGGCAGAAGGTGTCAATAGCGCCCCGAGCAGTCTGCAGCCGGCTTTTTTTTAACAAAATGTTGCTGATTTTTCAAACCTAAATTAGGAGGCCAAATTATCAGCCATCCATGTGGTAAAGAGCAACTCAAAGTTGTGAAATGCAAGATTATCCATGTAATTTCTCACACAGCGAGCTGCTAAGTCCAGTGCCTGACTCACTGCAGGCTACTGCTGTGCACATTATACAATCAAATCAAAAGCTACTGTGTGTTCGGCCCATTGTTGGTTTTTGAGTGTTTTGAACCCTTAATTGCCATGAGAATGTGCTGGCAAAACGTTCAGTCATGAGACTACTTCAATAAGATAAAGTCAGAACAAGTTTATTAAATTTTCAGGTAAACTACAGCAATAAACTCAGGCAGGGATTTACAGTCGAAAGTGGGTTATATTCTTCCCATGTTACAACTGGACAGGGAATGCACAGTGATTTTGCTTCTTGTAGCTTTAGTCTTCAGGCTCTTCTTTGTGTTCCTCTTCCTCTCTCCTGTCTTGTCTGCCTAGCTCTTGCCTTGCTTTCTAAATTTCTTCACAATAAAGTCTTATTGGGAGACCCTCTTTTATCCGGGTTCTTACCCAATTAAACCCCCCTTATGCCAAATCATCTTCAACCCCATGGTAATCAGACCTTTTCCCCTTGTAAAACCCAAACTAAAACCTTATTTTAAATGAAACCATCATAAACAACTAACATCAAGTAATTTTTCTGGGCTCAAAGCCAATTTACATGTTAATATCATTAATGCATCCAACACGACTGCTGCTGGCCTCCCCAGCCATTTGCCCCCTTGTCAGCGAGCAGACGAGAATCACTCATAGTCCCCACCAATGGGGACCAGGTGCCATGGCTATGCTGGAGGTGGATTGGAGGCCATTGAAGCTCCCGGGTGGTTGGGGGCATGGCTGGGCAGGGCCCATCAGGTATGCTGGCACTGCCGATCAGGCACCATAACTGTGCCAAGGAGATGGGACTTGAATGAGGAGGGGGAAATGAGGGCAGAACTCGGAAAGGAGGGGGAAGCAAGGGGCAGGAGCTCTGCAGGGTGGAGGCTCTGCAGGAAGGGGTGATCGGCGATCTGTGCTGTCATGATGGTGGGAGCGTGGAACTGCCACCAATGATGGGGTGGTGGGGGGAAGAAGGTCTTGAGATCTCTGGGGGGTGAAGATGCGGGCAGAAGGTATCAATAGCGCCCTGAGCAGTCTGCAGCCGGCTTTGCTGGCTTTGTCGGCATGCTTATGTTCCCCCCTTCCATCCAAGTTGATCGCAAAGGTTTACCTCACTAGGCTTCTGCCTTTGACTATGTAGAATGTGACCTGTCTTGGGTGATATTTTTGTAGCATAGTAGAATTGTGATAATTCCTGAAACTGGAATAATAAGCCATCGTAAACTTAAAGAGTGTCTGTGCAGAAGTGCGGGAATGATTTGAAAAATAACGGTAGAATTTATCGTTCATTATAGATACTTTCACACTAACATTAATAAGAAACAACACTGAGATACTCACATTATCGACTGAGTAACCCTTAAAATGAGCTGGTGCTCTTCTGTTCGTGATGGTATACACATGCCATTTTTCACTCTCAGGAAGAGGCTATCCCACATCTCAAACCAATGAAGTCTTCTTTTTCAATAGCCTGCTCTTTAAACATGAGTTACACTTTTTCCTTGACGCTGAGTCAAGGATCAGTGAGCATCTCCATAATTTGAGCTCATTTTTTCATGCATCTGATCTGTAAATGAGAGCCGAGGGTTGTACGTTATAACAACTGGAAAGTTTGGCCCAAAAGAGGATTAGATTGAAAGAATGTGTCTGTGGCCTATTCTCTATCAAGGAATGAAAATGCTAGGGAGATGATCTTGATGGGGAATGTGTTGATGAGTATGATGACGTCTCTCACATCTCTTGCACCTGAGCTGGTTGGGCAAGCTGTGTCTAAATGAGGAAGCATTCCCTTATTCGAGGAATTGAAGTATTTTCTATAAGTTGGTCACAAATTAGTTGATTGGTTGGATCTGCCAAATTTATATATGGAAGCCAATTGTCACAATATGGCCATATATTGTTTTATTGGCTCACCATTTGGGCGGCACGGTGGCACAATGGTTAGCACTTCTACCTCACAGCACCAGTGACCTGGGTTTGCTCCCCGCTTGGGTCACTGTCTGTGCGGAGTCTGCACATTCTCCCCGTGCCTGCGTGGGTTTCCTCCGGGTGCTCCAGTTCCCTCCCACAGTCCAAAAGACATGCTGGTTTGGTACATTGGCCATTCTAAATTCTCCTTCAGTGTACCCGAACAGGTGCCGGAGCTTGACGACTAGGGAATTTTCACAGTAACTCCATTGCATTGTATATGTAAGCCTACTTGTGACAATAATTTTAAAAAATTCCTTGACATTGCTGGTAGAACTTTGTTGGGGTTGTTTCCAGGCTTCTGAAATGGGTGAGTTCCCTCATGGTGAGGCACATGCACTGGAATTCTACCGCCCCGCCCGGCATAGGAAAGAGAGCAGGCGAAGGGCGGACGATGGGAATGTCTGTTAACCTCAGGCGGGATTTTCTAATCTTGGATCAAGCAAGGCCATAAAATCCCGGTCACAATGTCTGATTGCAGAACATGACATCGGCAGGAAATGGGATCCCTGCTGAGACCCAATCTCCCTTCCTTTCCTTCCATTGACCCCCCGCCTCATAATTTCCCCTTCTGTCTTCACTCAGCTTTGGCCTGGGCTCCTCTGTGATCCTGGATGAGAGGTGGATACAGCAGTCACCATCTCGCCAGTGGAGATGGAAAGCAATGCACAGCTGCTGGTGTCTGATTGGCCAGCAGCTCTTTGATTGGGGCTTAGAAGGGGAGGGGGCTTTCCAGTCTGGGAAAGACCCAAAGCTTCCCAGTTGAATGCCTGATTGGCCCATAATTCAGCAGTCTTATCAAAAGTAGACAACATGAGACTCTCGCCAGCCCTCCAGCAGAGACCCCTGATGCCGACATAAAATTTTACCCTAAGAGTCAAATTTAAGGTGGGAAATGCAAGACTAGAAAAGCAGAATATTTTTTAGATGGCATACAACTTGCAAATGGTGGTGTTCAGAGGGTTTTGGGTGTACTCGCTCAGGTTTTGTTTCCATATCTGAAGAAGGATATACCTGTCTTGGAGACAGTTCAGTTCATCAGGATATAAGGGTTGTCCTATGATGAAAGGTTGAATAAATCAGGCCTCTTCTCTGGAATTTAGAAGAATGAATGGTGATCCGATTGAAACCAGATTTGAAAAGGGCTTGGCAGGGTAGACAATGAAACCTCGTTTTCCTTGACTGGGCAATCTAGAACATAGGGCCACATTCTCAGGATAAGGGCCCAGCCACTTTGGACGGAGATTAGGATAAATTTCTTCGCACAAATTTTTATGAATCTTTGGAATTGTCTACACCAGAGGATTGTGGATGCTCTATTGTTGAATATACTTAAAATGGAGATAGACATATTTTATGTCTCTCAGGAATCAAGGGATATAGGAATATAGGGAGTAGGCAGTAAAGTGGAGTTGAGGCCAAGAATCAGCCCTGATTGTTTTGAATCGGAGAGCAAACTTGATGGGCCACATGGTCCTACTCCATATTATTTTCTTATAATTCTAATGACGCTTTGAATTATTGTATGACTGTGACCATAGTTGTTTAATTTTAGCTTGCTTATTGATCCAGGCTTGTTGGCTACTGGAAGTGGAGACAGTAACCCTCGGTAGTTGCTCCAGTCCTTCTCCTTTTTTGCATTTAATGAAGTGAAGCCACACAATGAATGGGATTTTCCAGCCGCATTCGCTGCAAGACCAGAAAATCCTGCCCAAGGTCAACGGACCTCTGCATGGGCCTGTCCCGCCAGTTACGATTCCCGTGGCAGGCAGGACAGGAAAATTCCACCCAATGATATGACATTATGGGACAGATATTCCAATAAGTATGAACTTCTTTATACCAGAAGTGTTCTAAATTTAAAACTTGCTAGCACGCAGAGTAGTTGAGGGGATGTGCCTAGACACATTTCAAGGAAAGTACATGAAGAAGCCAAGATTAGAAGGCTGTGCTGATCGGGTTAGAGTATAAATACTGGCATAGATCTGTTGGATCAGGTAATGCCAATTTCCATCTGATTCAATTGACTCCACAACATCGAAGTATGATCTTTGTGGAAATGTGCATATCAATCAATGCCCACAGCCCTACCTTCTAGTGACCCATGCCTGTATTATGGTTGGCATATATGGGAGATGACTGTCTTATTATATTCTCGCTGAGAGAATGATGCAGCCCACAAATTATGATCTGCTGGGGATATGTTATTTTCGCAGGAAAATAAAACAACTTTGCAAAAGTGAAATTTAGCTGGATGTGTTTATAAGTATGTGAGACTTCTTATCAATGATTGTGGTAGGAAGAATGCAATATGTAAGATCGTGAGAATTTATCGTGCACAGCTGCTCCTGACAGAAATTTATGATTGACATTTATTTTTCTTTACAGGTGAACTCATGCCCGCACAACAGGTATCACATGAGAATCTCTGCCTCACTGAATAAGCATTTCAAATCACTGCTGCAGCTGTTTAAAAGGCTTTCAGCATCTTCAATGAACAGAAAAACAGAACATATAAGCTATGTGCAAGTGTCGTGCAATGGAGGGTTTCAGATACTCAATGGCCACAGTTATGGATAATACTTTCAAATACTGCTGAATATTAAGAGGAAAAGTAGCTGGCACTCAAGGAACCCTCCTCCCCCCTCATTCAGTACTGCGAAAAGAGATGTGCAAAATGCCCAGCAAGAGTACACAGAGAGAATAGTTGCTCTTGCAAGACCTGTAGAGATCAGCTGCAAACATGGAAAAGCATTGATGGCCTGAGGCAAATTGTCAAAATAGCAGCCGGGTCCGATATCAAGCATCTTTATATAGATTATACAGACATATTCATATATGGACAAAACAACTTTGAAAACGGCCATCCTTTAATTGCTGGCCCCTGCAAACTTTAATCTTAGCAAACAGTCTTTTCAGTGTTTGACATGCATGGCCATACAGCACTATAGAACATACACAGGCTAAGTTGCATCTGACAATATTATCAGACTGAAATCTTAATGGGGAAATGGCAACTCCTTCCAAAGCATCACATTCTATTACTTCTGAGTGTGGATATACAAATTTAGAGCAAGAGCAGGCCACTTGAGCTATCAAGCTGGCTCTGCTATTTGAGAAGATCATGGCTAATCTGATTGTGGCCTCAGCTCTACTTTCCTCTCTGTCCCTATACTCTTTGACTCTCTTGTCAGTCAAGAAACTATCCAACTCAATGACCCTGCCTCCAATGTTCTTTGGGGAAGAGAATTGCACAGCCAAATGACCGCCTGAGAGAGAGAAAAAAAATCTCCTCATCTGTCTCAAATTGAAGACCCCTTATTTTTAACCTGTGTCACTACTTCAAGTATCTCCCAGCATCCACCTTGTCACGTTCCCTCAGGATCTTATATGTTTCAATAAGCTCATCGCTCATTCTTTTTAACTTCATAGGTCCAACCTTACCTCACACCTTCATCTCAAGAATAAGTCAAGTGAACCTTCTCTGAACTGCTTATAATGATATTATGTCGTTTCTTAAGTAAGGAGATCAAAACTGTACACAGTATTCCAGATAACTCCTTGGTTAGGCCACGTTTGGAGTATTGCTCGCAGTTCCGGTCACCACATTATCAGAAGGACGTGAAAGCTTTGGACAGAGTGAAAAGAAGGTTCACCAGGATGGTGCCTGGTTTCGAGAGTGTTGGCAATGAGGAGAGGTTGAATAAACTAGGATTGTTTTCACTGGAAAGATGATGGCTGAGGGGAGACCTGATAGATGTCTACAAAATTATGAGAGGCATACACACAGTGGATAGTCAGAGTCTTTTTTCCCAGAATGGACGAGTCAATTACAAGGGGCCACAGGTTCAAGGTGAGAGAGGGAAAATTGAAAGGAGATGTGCTTGGGAGGTTTTCCACACAGAGAGTGGTGGGTGCCTGGAATGCGCTACCAGAGGACGTGGTGGATGCAGGCACATTAGTAACATTTAAGAGGCGTCTGGATGGGCACATGAATAGAATTCTACAGTGCAGAAGGAGGCCATTCGGCCCATCGAGTCTGCACCAACCACAATCCGGCCCAGGCCCTATCCCCATAACCCCATGCACTTACCCGAGCTAGTCTTCCTGATATTGAGGGGCAATTTAGCATGGCCAATCCACCTAACCCGCACATCTTTGGACTGTGGGAGGAAACCGGAGCACCCGGAGGAAACCCACGCAGACACGGGGAGAATGTGCAAATTCCACATAATCTTAAGCTGTGAAATCAAACCCGGGTCCCTGGCGCTGTGAGGCAGCAGTGCTAACCACTGTGCCACCGTGCGGAACTGCTGTGCTACCCTGCCGAACCACTGTGCCACCATGCTGAACCATTGTGCTACCATGCACAGTGGGAGGAAATAGGGAGGAAGTAGAGGGATATGGACTGAGTAAGGGCAGAAAGTTTTTTTTCAGTTAGGGCATCATGATCGGCACAGGCTTGGAGGGCCAAGGGACCTGTTCCTGTGCTTTATGTTTCTCTGTTCTTTGTATACCAACTTCCCTACATTTAGTTCTGAAGTTCAGAGGAAGAGTCATATTGGACTTGAAATGTTAGCCACGATTCTCCCAAAAGTGCTGAATTGGTGGGAGAACTGTTCTAAATCCTGACTGTTCTGGCAGTTCAGCTTCTCACACGAATTTCTGCACTCTGTGCATTGCAGAGGACCCAATCGTGAATCTCATTAAATGCTGGGGCGGGGGGGGGAGAGGGGGCGGGGCAGGGTCTCTTTGCGCCAAAGAGCCTGAAATCGGCAGGATGAGCGAGAACCCGCACATGCGCACATCGCTGGGAGATCGCGAAAAAGATATCCCAGCATCCAGATCACTGCCATCCAAACCCCCACACACATCGCTGGCCTCATCGCTGGCCCCCACAACACCCCCCCCCACAGACATCGCTGGCCTCATCGCTGGCCCCACAATCCCCCACAGAGACGTCACTGGCCTCATCGCTGGCCCCCACAACACCGCCACACACATCGCTGGCCTCATCGCTGCCCCTGCCCCCCCACAAACAGACATGGCTGCCCGCTCACCTCATGCCCCCATGGATCCGGATAATGCAGGAACGCAATTCCTCCATTCCTGGAACATGCTGTCCTCACTGCTGCCCTGCAGAGAACTAGCATTGTGCTGACATGCACAACCCCAGCTTGTGATCATTCCCACTCTTGAATGGGAGCCTTGAGTATTGCACCCCTCCTGGACACAGCAGCTAATCAATTAGGAACCCTGAGTATTGACCCCTCCCCCCCCACCCCCCGCAACCCCTGGACACAGCAGCCTATTGAATGGCAGCCAATCGGCACCCCGAGGGATGAATGACACTCAACTGAATGCAGCCTTCAAAATCTCTCACAAGTATTTGTTGCCAAAGGGCCCTTGACTGGCCACACTCACTGCACAAGCACGCCCCTAACAAGCTGCAGGAATGGACACACAGCCAGACATGCCACAAAGATGGCTGCTCGGAAACCGGCTCCCAGATTTTCGGAGGCAGACCAGGAGCCCCTTCTGGATGCCATGAAGGAGAGGCGTGATCGTCTGTTCCCTGGCCAAGGGCCGAACCCAAGAAGTGCATCTGCCATGGCATTGTGGAAGGAAGTGGCAGAAGTGGTGAATGCCAGGAGCCTGACACTGTGCTCTGGCAGTGTCGCAAAAAAATGTACAACCTTCTGCGAGCAGCAAGGGTGAGTGAGCATCCCACTTGGAACCGTGCACATGCTTGGCACGGATCTCCAACCCTGCTTAGACACCTGAAGGCCATGCAACAAGTGACCCTTTCCCGAGGAACAGAATCTAACCCCTTCCCCTCACCCCTCAACAAGCACCCTTCAGTGGTGACCGCTTTCCCCAAAACTGTCAGCACAACGCCCGAGACACAGGCACGCATTGTGCACCATGCACTGCAATATGTTAATGCTTGCTATCCACCTTATGTTCCCACAGGAAAAGAAAATCTGCGATGCACGGGAGACGACACAGACTGGTGGTGGTGTGTCTGACCTGCGGCAGCTGAGTAGCATGGAGGAGCGTGCCATGGAGCTGGCAGGGGGTGATGGGCCAGACCAAATGGTCACCGACAGCCAGGTCGGCGTCCAGCATGCAAGTGAGCAGAAGCGCACCCTCACCTTAGGTCCTCCTCTAAGTAAGTGCGATACTGCATGGAATGTTTTGCCTCCCTCCCCCGAATGTGTGTTCTTTTTTACAGCTCTGGACCCAGAGGAAACCGGGCCTTCGGGTGTTGCCGCCGCACCCGCTGCTCTGGACCAAACTGCCCACGACCCCCTGGATGACAACTCGGAGGGAGGCACTGAGGAATCCTCTGAGGGCAGCACCACTAAAGCATCACCGGCATGTACCACACAACCCGCCAACACAGTCAGTTACTAGTGGTGTACCGCAAGGATCTGTTTTGGGGCCACTGCTGTTTGTCATTTTTATTAATGACCTGGATGAGGGCGTAGAAGGATGGGTTAGTAAATTTGCGGATGACACTAAAGTCGGTGGAGTTGTGGACAGTGCGGAAGGTTGTTGCAGGTTACAGAGGGACATAGATCAGCTGCAGTGCTGGGCTGAGAGGTGGCAAATGGAGTTCAATGCGAAAAAGTGTGAGGTGATTCACTTTGGAAGGAGTGACAGGAATACAGAGTACTGGGCTAATGGTAAGATACTTAGTAGCGTGGATGAACAGAGAGATCTCGGTGTCCATGTGCATAGATCCCTGAAAGTTGGCACCCAGGTTGATAGGGTTGTTAAGAAGGCGTACGGAGTGTTAGCTTTTATTGGTAGAGGGATTGAGTTTCGGAGCCAGGAGGTCATGTTGCAGCTGTACAAAACTCTGGTGCGACCGCACTTGGAGTATTGCGTACAGTTCTGGTCACCACATTATAGGAAGGATGTGGAAGCATTAGAAAGGGTGCAGAGGAGATTTACCAGGATGTTGCCTGGTATGATGGGAAGATCGTATGAGGAAAGGCTGAGGGGCTTGAGGTTGTTTTCGTTAGAGAGAAGAAGGTTAAGAGGTGACTTAATAGAGGCATACAAGATGATCAGAGGATTAGATAGGGTGGACAGTGAGAGCCTTTTTCCTCGGATGGTGATAGCTAGCACGAGGGGACATAGCTTTAAATTGAGGGGTGATAGATATAGGACCGATGTCAGAGGTAGGTTCTTCACTCAGAGTAGTAAGGGCATGGAATGCCCTGCCTGCAGCAGTAGTGGACTCACCAACATTAGGGGCATTTAAATGGTCATTGGATAAACATATGGATGATATGGAATAGTGTAGGTTAGATGGGCTTTAGATTGGTTTCACTGGTCGGCGCAACATCGAGGGCCGAAGGGCCTGTACTGCGCTGTAATGTTCTAGATTCTAACACAGAGACGAGCACCACAGTGGGTAACTTTAGTGTTGAGGCTTCTGGGTCATGATCTGGTCAGCACATCACAGCCGCTGATGCACATCGGGTGAAGGCGGGCACATCCAAGGGCTCGGGCACATGGAGGTCTGTTGGAGGTCAGGATGCAGCTGTCTCCGTGCCAGCTGCTAGGCCTCTGGCTTTGTTCCTTCGAAGACTGGTGGAGATACATCAGGAAACCCGGGGAGTTGTGGAAGGGCTGTCAGTAACCATGCTGCGACTGCACAGCTGTTTAGGGGAGTCAAACAGAGTGCTGTTGCAGGAGGTGGTGCCGACACAACGTGAGACCCAGCCCAACACTGCAAGGGTGGTGACCGCAGTGGAAAGTCTGGCTCAGGGGTCTGTCCTCATGGGTGACAGGGTCCAGGCCATCCTGGAGACACTACGGGCCACGTGCGAGTGTATTTCCCGCATCCAGGAGGCACAGTGTTCGATGGCCATGGGTGTCGGGGACATGTGGGAGACACTGCTGGCCATGGCTGAGACTCTCGCTGGCATTCTGGAGTCAAGCAGGCTGTGGCTGTGAGCCTTGGCAACATAGCCCAGGCTCAGAGGGCTACTGCTGAGGGGCTCCAGAACCTGGCTCGCTCACAGAATGCTGCAGATGAGGGGCCCTGGAGCTTGGCTGAGTCTCAAAGGAAGAAGTTTAACAACACCAGGTTAAAGTCCAACAGGTTTATTTGGTAGCAAAAGCCACACAAGCTTTCAGAGCTCCAAGCCCCTTCTTCAGGTGAAGGTTCTTCTTCTTCTCCACATCATGAGTCTCAAAGGGCCAGAGCTGAGGGTCACATATCATGGGGCAGACGCATCTAGGCCTCCAGGACTGGCAGAGCGCAGTGATGCCAGAGCTTCTGGAGCTCAATCCAGCCACGCTGGCCCTATTCCCACAACCCCACATATTTACCCTGCTAATACCCCTGACACTCTGGGGCAATTTAGCATGGCCAATCAACCTAAACCGCACATCTTTTGGACTATGGGAGGAAACCAGAGCACCCGGACGAAACCCACACAGACATGGGGAGAATGTGCAAACTCCACGCAGATAGTGACCCGAGGCCAGAATTGAACTCGGATCCCCACTGTGAGGCAGTAGTGCTAACCCTTGTGCCACTGTGCCACCCAGCTCTTCCAGGTAAAGGGTACCAAGGTTGGGGAGGAGGGGTGGGTGGGGTGGGGGAGGGATGGCTTGGGAAGGCTTGGGGGTCATGAGAGGGATCATGAGGGACTCAGGGGATAGGCAGGGTATGGAGAGTGCCCAGAGGGCACCAGACCTTAAGAAAGTCAGAAGGAGTCTCCCCACCCGTGATCAGCTGGGTTTCCCCCACCACCTATGCCCCTGCCCACCTCCAAGTTGTAATTTTCCCACCAGCCTAAAAATTAAGGCTCGGAGTTAATTGTCCATTCATTGGTCACAATGCGTCAATTGGGGCAAGGGTGGGCTTCCGATCCGAGACCCTGTCCATCCAATGTGAAATCGCTGTGATCTTGGGGTGGGTGGGAACCCAGAAGAATCCCATGCATGCAATTTCTGGCTCCCATCTTCACCTCAGAAGGAGAGTGTAAAATTCTGGCCTTTGTCCTCTTCACAACTTACTTTCCATCCAAACTTTATGTTATCAGCAAGTGTTGCAATCAGACACTCAGTTCCGTTATCTAAGTCACTTTTATATAGCTTGTTGAGGACCCAACACATCCCTGTGTCACTCCACTAGTTACAGCTTCCCAACCCAAAACTTACCCATCATTCCTACTCTCTATATCCTGTTCGCAAACCAAGCCTTTGTCAATGCTAACATAATATCTCCTACACTATGAACCGTTGTGCAGTAACCTTTGATGTGGCACCTTATCAAATACATTTTGGAAATCCAATACATCACATCTATTATCCATGTTGCTCATTCCTTCCTCAAAGAACTTTAATAAATTAGTCAAACATGATTTGCCTTTCACAAAACAATGTTGACTCTGCCTAATTGCATAAAGATTTTCTAAGTGTCCTCCTATAACCTCCCTAACGATAGTTCCAGCATTTTTCCCTCCAAGAGATGTTAGGCTAACTGGCCTGTAGTTTCCTGCGTTGTCTCCCTGTTATACACAAGATGGGATGGGATTTCAGGTTGGACATCTGTCTGTTGCTCTGTTTAAACAGAGCATCTTTTAAATACCTCTCCACTTGGAATACAAGATAAAACATAAGAAAAGGGAACAAATAAACTTCGAGAAAAGCCTTAACTTCCTTTGAAGAGGCTTTGGTGACAAGAATCTAGAGCTAATAGAGGAAAGTGAAGTCAAAAACTTCCTTCAGATGGTATCATGGAATCCCTACAGTGCAGAAGGAGGCCATTCAGCCCACCAAGTCTGCAACAACTCTCTGACAGAGCATTTCATCCAGGCCCATCCCACCCCCTGCCATATCCCTGTAACCCCATACACTTACCATGACTAATCCATCTAACCTACACATCTTGGGACATTTAGAGGCAACTTAGCATGGCCAATCCACCTAACCTGCACATCTTTGGCCTTTGGGAAGAAACTAGAGCACCCAGAGGATACCCATGCAGACACAGAGAGAATGTCTGTGTGGAGTTGCACAATCTCCCAAGGCTGGAATTGAACTTGGGTGAAGCAGCAGTGCCAACCACTGTGCCACCTCGCTGCCCACATGCGGTTTCAGTTTATTTCCCCCTACCCACTCAACAAGTTACATTTTTGATTTGAGCAGTGGGGTGGGGGAATGGGGCTGATGGGTGAGAGAGCATGCATGATGGCCGGCTGTCCATTCCAGTGTTAATCATTTGAATTTGACCATCCTGAGGCAGCTCATCCATTTTGGGCTATAGAGATACCAACAACTACTGCAGATACACACTAATAGAATAAAATAAATTAGGCTGAGGGGGCCTGTGGATCCATGGAATCCTTCCAGTATCACAAAAATGCTAGATTTTAAAAGCTTTGTGGCCATTTCTTAAATTGCCAGAAGGACACAGTACACTTTAAAATTCCAATCTGGGGCCTCACTTGATCCTAATTTGCAATGGTCACAATCATCCTGCTTGTCTCAAGGGTTAGTAGTCAAAATGGAGGTGTGGAAGATCTAACACTTTCTTTTTAAGGTGATTGACCCCTCGTTAGCGAACTCTGGACTACTCCCAGTGCCACAAGCTAGTGAGGCTAGGAAAAGGGAGACTGCACAGCTGAACGCGTGGCTAAAGGTCTGATGCAGGAGTACAGACACACAGAGGGACCTGGGTGAACAAGTCCACAGAGCCTTAAAGGTGGCAGCACAGGTGGAGAGGGTGGTAAAGAAGGCATATGGCATGCTTGCCTTTATTGGATGGGGCATAGAATATAAAAGTTGGCATATGATGTTGCAGCTGTATAGAACGATGGTTAGGCCACATTTGGAATACTGCGTCCAGTTCTGGTCGCCACACTACCAGAAGGACATGGAGGCTTTGGAGAGAGTACAGAGAAGGTTTACCAGGATGCTGCCTGGTATGGAGGGTCTTAGCTATGAGGAGAGATTGGGTAAACTGGGGTTGTTCTCCCTGGAAAGACAGAGGATGAGGGGCGACCTAATAGAGGTGTATAAAATTATGAAGGGCATAGATAGAGTGAACAGTGGGAAGCTTTTTCCCAGGTCGGAGGTGACAAACACAAGGGGTCACGGGTTCAAGGTGAGGAGGGCAAGGTTCAACACAGATGTCAGGGGGATGTATTTTACACAGAGGGTGGTGGGGGCCTGGACTGCACTGCCAAGTAAGGTGATTGAGGCGGATTGTGACTTGCAAATTAGGATCAAGTGAGGATCGTTTAAGACTTAGCTCGATAACCACATGAACAGACTGGGAATAGAGGGATACAAAAGAATGGTCTAGTGGGCACATGAGCGGTGCAGGCTTGGAGGGCCGAAGGGCCTATTCCTATACTGTATTGTTCTTTGTTCTTTATCACCACTCTGTGAGGTAAACAAAGGTAAATCATTCTCAGACATATATACAATGGGAGAATCACTCGATCCAGTGTGCTTTTCTATGTACATCTTTACAGACAGGAGGAGGTTTAATTTAAACTGCTCTGATTCTTCCTCTCTTCACCCAGATACTTACCATGACTAACCCATCTAACCTACACATCTTGGGACATTAAGGGGCAACAGAAAGGTGTTTTGATTTTCCCCTTAATAACTGGTGGCATATTTCCCACCCCTCTGTTTTGGTGTGATCCACTTTTTATTAATCACCCCACAAAAGGGGTAAACTCAGGGAGGATTAGTTTATTTACTCACACTCAAAATGCCCCCTGTGCATTCAACAATAAAAAGGATAGAGAAAGAAAGATTTACAGAGCAAAGAACACAGAATGAAGAATTATTGTTTCACGTGAGTCCAGAGGCAAGAAAGTCTAATGGTGTATTCTTTCACAGAGGTCAGCAGGTCGAAGACTGATGCTGGATAATTCACTTTTCTAGTAGAGATGACTTCCACGATTGGATGAGCATGTAAAGATGAATTAGTCTGGGAGGCAGGTACAGAAGTTCCAGTAGAAACGGTGTAGATGGGGGCCAGGCATTCAAACCTGGACAGAACCCTTTCCTGAGCTGCTGCTCACTGAATGGAAAATGGCAGACTGATTGGTAGTATAACATGACATTCTTATAGGTCCCTCCAGACATGTCTCATGTCCCCCATCTGTCCACTTTGGCTTTGACAAGATGACAAAATGCGCATATTGCTTTGTCTGGATTCTGAGGATTGTTAAAGTCCTGTTAAGAGTTTGAAACGGAATGTGCAGGGTCCTTGTTCTAGCAGATTGGTAGCCACCTTTGGCCAGGCTTTGCTGAGGAAATATAGATGGCTCTTATATAATTCCCTTTGAATTTGGTGCCTGCTGCTCACAAGGCCTTTAGAGTAGCTTCAGAGGGAATGAGGTGCAAATTTCTTTGATGCTACTAGATTAGCTTCTATTGTTCAGGGTTACAGTCAGACATAGCTTCAGTCAAAAAAGCAGCAGCTTTTTAAGTCTTTGTCCAGTTTTTTTCAAATTTTAGGTTTATATATATTCCATAAAAAACTGTTGAGCTCTTAACTGGTGCAAAACCCTATTTGAAAGTATCTCAGAATGAGCTTTATAATGTCTGTTTCTTGTTATATTTTAACTGTATTCTTAAATAAACTTTGATAAAAGCTTCCTACAGAGTCACTTGAATTATATCTGGAGTAAAACACCTTCTGCTCACCCATGCCAAAATCAAATGTAAAACTTAGGGTCTAGGTTAACTTCATAAAACACCTTGGAGTTTCTGGCCTGGGTCTTAACAATAACACTTGGTCTCCCTGGCATACCATATTCATTCATCTTCCCTCTTGTGAGGAAAAGACATCAACACCAATTGCCATGCTGATGCGCGACAATCAAGCACGTGGAACAAGGCTTCAGTATCGAAGGCTTTTATTGTCTAACAATGGAACTACTAACACGAATACACCAGTTCAGACTGAAGGGGTCCTGCCGGAGCAGAGGGTCTTATACCTCTCCTCCAGAGGCGGGGCCCCACCGGGATGTGCCATAATAACATTAACAACAGGTAAACACCCTAACCCAACAACATTGTACAACCCCCACAGTGACAACACCCTAACCCAACAGTAACCTAAGAACAACCCCCAGTGGTAACCAACGATGGTTCACCACATTCACCCCTCCTTTAAAAACAAGGCCGGCGGGGTGCAAAAAAAACAGGTCATATGTACAAAATTCACAAGTCCAGACAGTCTGGAGGACCGCACCGTCGCTGTGATCTCCTCAACACCGGTTGCGAAACCGGAGCAGGTGCTTGCGGTGGCGTTCTCTCCAAAACAACGTCCGGCTGTCCCCTCAAGGACTCCCGGGCCGGTTGGCCCTGGTGAGGCGATGGTGCAGGGGATCCTGGAACCTTCGGTGGTGGCGCCGATCTCCGAGTCTCAGGCAAGCTGTACATGGGAGTAGAACTGTTATGCACTGGTCCCGGTGCTGACCGCGCCACGTCTGGGGAAGAAATGAGTAGTAGGGGATTCGTGACAGGGGGTATGGGAGCGACAGGAGTTGCTACGTCCCCTGCGGGCGCCAGGTTTCTAATGGAGACAGTGTCCTCTCGCCCGTCAGGATATGCCACATAGGCATACTGAGGGTTGGCGTGGAGGAGTTGGACCGGTTCGACCAAGGGGTCGGACCTGCGAGTCCTCACATGTCGCCGCAGAAGGACGGGTCCTGGGTACGTCAACCAGGCTGGTAATGAGATCCCCGAGGACGACTTCCGAGGGAATGAGAACATCCTCTCGTGGGGAGTAGCATTGGTTGCCGTACACAGGAGGGAGAGGATAGAATGGAGCGCATTTGGAAGGACCTCCTGCCAACGGGAGACTGGAAGGCCCCTGGATTTCAGTGCCAGTAGGACAGCCTTCCAGACTGTAGCATTCTCCCTTTCCACCTGTCCGTTACCCCTAGGGTTGTAGCTCGTGGTTCTACTAGAGGCAATCCCGAATGAGAGCAGGAATTGCCTCAAGTCGTTGCTCATGAACGACGAGCCCCTGTCGCTATGAATGTAGCAGGGGTACCCGAACAGGGTAAAAAGCTCACTGAATGCCTTGATGACGGTGGCAGTCGACGTGTCTGCACAGGGGACAACAAACGGGAACCGGGAGTACTCGTCTATTATGTTGAGGAAATAGACGTTCCGGTCCGTTGAGGGAAGGGGGCCCTTAAAATCCACACTCAGCCTCTCAAAAGGGCGAGTGGCCTTGACCAATTGTGCCCGGTCTGGTCGATAAAAGTGTGATTTGCATTCTGCGCAAATCCGACAGCTTCTCGTCACTGACCTGACATCCTCCACCGAGTAGGGCAGGTTGCGGGCTTTGACGAAATGGTAGAGTCGGGTGACTCCAGGATGACACAAGTCATTGTGGAGGGCCTTCAAGCGGTCCTCCTGCATGATGGCGCATGTTCCGCGCGAGAGGGCATCCGAGGGCTCATTGAGCTTCCCTGGACGATACATAATATCGTAATTATAGGTGGAGAGCTCAATTCTCCACCGCAAGATCTTATCGTTCTTGATCTTGCCCCTCTGCGTGTTGCTGAACATAAACGCCACGGATCGTTGATCCGTGATCAGAGTGAACCGCTTCCCCGCCAGGTAATGGCGCCAGTGTCTGACTGCCTCCACAATGGCCTGAGCCTCCTTCTCCACCGCTGAGTGCCGAATTTCGGGGCCTTGAAGGGTGCGGGAAAAGAACGCGACGGGCCTGCCTGCCTGGTTTAGTGTGGCGGCTAGGGCGAAATCAGATGCATCACTCTCCACCTGGAAAGGGATGGATTCATCCACCGCGTGCATCGTGGCTTTCGAAATGTCGCTTTTCAAAGCCTTGAAGGCCAATTGGGCCTTCGGCGTAAGTGGGAAGGTCGTGGACTTGATGAGCAGACGAGCTTTGTCCGCGTAGTTGGGGACCCACTGCGCATAGTACGAAAAGAACCCGAGGCATCTCCTCAGTGCTTTTGTGCTAGCGGGCAAGGGAAGTTCAGTAAGGGGGCGCATACGGTCTGGATCAGGGCCAATGACCCCGTTTTCCACCACGTATCCGAGGATGGCTAACCTGCGCGTACAGAATACGCACTTCTCCCTGTTATAGGTCAGATTCAGGCGAGATGCGGTGCGCAGAAAGTGTTGGAGATTCGTGTCATGGTCCTGCTGGTCATGGCCGCAGATGGTGACGTTATCCAGGTACGGGAAGGTAGCCCGCAACCCGTTCTGGTCCACCATTCGGTCCATAGCACACTGGAAGACCGAGACCCCATTGGTGACACCAAATGGAACCCTGAGGAAATGGTATAGACGACCATCCGCCTCAAAAGCCGTATATTGTCGGTCCTCTGGGCGGATGGGGAGTTGATGGTAGGCGGACTTAAGGTCTATGGTAGAGAACACTCGGTACTGCGCAATCTGATTGACCATATCAGAAATGCGCGGGAGAGGATACGCATCCAGCTGCGTATAACGGTTAATGGTCTGACTGTAGTCGATGACCATCCGAGGTTTGTTCCCGCTTTTGACTACCACGACCTGCGCTCTCCACGGACTAGCACTGGCCTGTATGATCCCTTCCTTGAGGAGCCGCTGAACCTCAGATCTAATAAAGATCCGGTCCTCAGCGCTGTAATGCCTACTTTTAGTAGCGATGGGCTTGCAGCCTGGTACCAGATTCTTAAATAGGGATGGTGTAGTGATTTTCAGAGTGGAAAGATTGCATGCGGGGCGCTTTGGGCAATTTGGAGGCTGCGGCTGATTCCCTACTGCCAGTGAAGGGAGTGGCCCACCGTACTGTAGGATCACACTCTTCATGTGGACCATAAAATTTAGTCCAAGGAGAATTGGCGCACAAAGGTGAGGTAACACAAGGAGCCTGTATTGCTCGTAAATTGTGCCCCGTACCTCTAGAGTTACCATACATCGTCCTTGGATCGGTACAGACCGGGACCGTGATGCCATGGAAATTGTCTGCTTGGCAGGGAGAACCCGGAGTCCACACCTTTTAGCAGTTTCAGGGTGTATGAAACTCTCGGTGCTCCCACTGTCAAACAGACAATTCACAGTTCGACCATTTACCTTTATATCCATCATTGAATTCTCAAGCCTGTGGTGCTTAGTCTGGTCCAGGGAGATCGACGCCACCGTTGGCCCCTGGGCGTCACTGCATGCCGCCGATGTTGATGCTGAGGACCCCTGCTGGTCACTCCTAGTCGTCGTGGACCATGATGGCCGCCCCCATGAATCGCACGTGGGCGAGGGCGCCAAACGCAGCGACTCCTGGTGGTCTTCCTCCTCCTCCGTCAGCCACGATGGCGCCGTCCTGGATTCGCACGTGGTCGGACCTCGTGGGTACTGCGACGCCGAAGGAGATTGTCTCCGTTCTGGAGGGTTACAAGCTGCACTGCCGTTTTTGGACTTCGACCTGCAGACTTTACCGTAGTGGCCTTTTTTACCGCACTGGCTGCAGGTTGCCGTTCTTGCCGGACACTGTTGCCGTGGATGCTTGGCCCCACCGCAAAAATAGCATCGCTGGCCACCTGGAGCTGCCGCCGTCGTCGGATCGATCTGGGAGCGCGGGTTTGCGGGGCGAGGAGGGAGCTGAGCTTCCTCTTGCCACGTTGACTCCACGTGGTCCTCGGGGTACAGCGCCAAGCTTTTCGACGCCGCTTCCAGCATCTCAGCCATCTCCATCGCTTGGGTCAGGTCGAGGTTCCCCTTTTCCAGTAATTTAAGCCGGATGTATGAGGACCCTACCCCTGCTACGAACGCGTCTCGGGCGAGGTCGTACATGTATTGTTCGGCTGATACGTCTTTACAATCGCAACCCCTGGCAAGCTGCAGGAGCTCATTGGCGTAGTCCTCCATGGTTTCGCCCGACTGCCGACGTCGTGTAGCGAGGAGGTAACGAGCGTGTATCTCGTTGGGTGGTTTTGTGTATCGTTTCTTCAAGAGCTCAACGGCCCTCGGGTAAGTGGGAGCCGCACGAATCGCGAGATAAATCGTGTCGCTTACCCTTGCGTGGAGGACTTGGAGTTTGTCGCTGTCTGTAGTAATAGCCACAGAGGCAGCCAGGTAGTCTTCGAAACACTTCCACCAGTGGTCGAAGGTGTTAGCGGCACCGACCGCACGTGGGTCCAACGCCAGACGATCTGGTTTCAAGATCTGTTCCATACTCTTTTTTTGTACAGCTGAGAGTTTTCTGTTAGACAATAAAATTGATGCGCGACAATCAAGCACGTGGAACAAGGCTTCAGTATCGAAGGCTTTTATTGTCTAACAATGGAACTACTAACACGAATACACCAGTTCAGACTGAAGGGGTCCTGCCGGAGCAGAGGGTCTTATACCTCTCCTCCGGAGGCGGGGCCCCACCGGGATGTGCCATAATAACATTAACAACAAGTAAACACCCTAACCCAACAACATTGTACAACCCCTACAGTGACAACACCCTAACCCAACAGTAACCTAAGAACAACCCCCAGTGGTAACCAACGATGGTTCACCACACATGCAAAGAAGGAAAAGAGTATAGCTTCCTGTGCAATGGCAGGAAGGCAGTAAGGGTCAGGTGATCCATGCTGATCTTTAATGCCTAGTTTAAGTGGGACACTTTAAGCTAGGTGACAATGGAGCAGAAAAACAGGGAAACCATGGAATGCCTTAATTAGAATCATAGACTGTTAAGGCACAGAAGGATGTTCTGCAGTCCACTGCTTCACTCAGAACTTGGTGAGTCTTTGCAATTCTCTATCCCAGAGAATTGTGGATGCTACATCATTAACTATATTCATGGTTACTCTGCAAGAGTAACTTATCTAGAAATCACTCCCCAATACTTTTCCCAAAGCCCTACAATATTTTGATTCCCTCAAGGAAGTTATCCCCAATTTCCCTTTGAAATTGAATTTTGTCCTTCATTGCTAGAGGGATGGAGTTTAAAAACAGCAAGATTATGTTGCAGCTGTATAAGGTGCTGGTGAGGCCACACCTGGAGTACTGTGTACAGTTTTGGTCTCCTTACTTGAGAAAGGATATACTGGCACTGGAGTGGGTGCAGAGGAGATTCACGAGGTTGATTCCGGAGTTGAGAGGGTTGGCTTATGAGGAAAGACTGACTAGACTGGGGCAATACTCACTGGAATTCAGAAGAATGAGGGGAGATCTTATAGAAACATATAAGATTATGAAGGGAATAGATAAGATAGAAGCAGGGAAGTTGTTTCCACTGGTGGGTGAAACTAGAACTAGGGGGCATAGCCTCAAAATAAGGGGAAGCAGATTTAAGACTGAATTGAGGAGGAACTTCTTCACACAAAGGGTTGTGAATCTGTGGAATTCCCTGCCCAGTGAAGCAGTTGAGGCTATCTCATTGAATGTTTTTAAGGCAAGGATAAATAAATTTTTGAACAGTAAAGGAATTAAGTGTTATGGTGAGCAGGCGGGTAAGTGGAGCTGAGTCCACGAAAAGATCAGCCATGATCTTATTGAATGGCGGAGCGGGCTCGAGGGGCCAGATTGTCTATTCCTGCTCCTCGTTCTTATGTAAGCCACAACTGAATCGGCCTTCACCATAATTTCTGGCTTTGTGTTCCAGATCCCAACCACTCGCAGTAAAAAGAGGTTTTTCTCCTGATGTCACTTTCATTTGGCAACCACTTGAACTGTTCATGTTGTGGTTCCTGACCATTTCTCCAATGGAAACAGTTTCGCACTTTCTCCTCTGTCGAGAACTCTCATGATTTTGAGCATTTTTATCAAATCTCCTCCAAACCTTCTGTTCTCCAAGGAAACAACCTTGGTTTCCTCAATTATCCAAATGACTGAAATCCCTCATCACTGGAACCATTCTTGTAAATCTTTCCTTGGATTGTTATCTGAAAAGCATTATGGGGAGAAGGCGCAGGAGTAGCACTATATAAATTGCTCCTATGGTGAGCTGATACAGACAAGACAGACCAAAAAGCTATAAAAATTCTGTGACTTGACTCTTTATACTCCAAGGATTATTAACCTTGGTGTCAATTATTTAGGAATGAGATGAAGAGAAGATGCCTCACTCAGAAGATGGTGAATCTGCGCAATTCTCTATCCCAGAGGATCGTGGATGCTCCATCATTAACTATATTCATGGTTGTGATCTATTTTTGATCCCTCAGGGAATCAAGGGATAAGGGGAGCAGACAGAAAAGTGGAGTTGAGGCAGATCAGCCATGATCATAGAGAATTCTAAAGATTCTCAATCCTCTGAGGCAGATCAGCCGTGATCATATTAAAAAGTCTTGACATACCATATATTCTACTCAAGCTCCTTCTTATGCTCTCTGTTCCTGAAACCCTTTTAGAATTACATCCTTCAGTCCATATTGCCTTACTCCTTCTGAAACCCGAGTGCATCTTTGAGAGACATGGGTGAGGGGGAAATGGATTTTGTGAGCCATGGTGCAATGTGGGAGGAGTGTGGTGTGGAGGCAAGCTGGTTAAAAGTATGTCTCAGTTCTTGGGGACAACTGTCTAGCTCCCAGTATTGTTCTTATTCCCTCTTTACTTCACCTGTTGTCCTCTATCCACACTTCATTATCCCTGCATGCCCCCTTATACACTACGTGTGGGATCTCCTGGCCATGCTCTCCCCCAAACCGAAAAATCCCGTCCGAGGTCAATGGACCTTTACATAGTCCACACGCCGCCCCCACCCCCCACCCCCCCCCCGCCCCCCACCCACTACGACTCCCATGGTGGGCGGGATGGGAAAATTCCCCCTACATGTCTCCTCCATGCCTCTTCATATTCTCCATCCTACCAGGTGCCCCTTCATATTCCTTAGGCCCCATGCCCCCTCTAATCTTCTGTGCCACTTCATACTCCCTATGTCCTGCTCATGCCCCTCATTCAGACCATGCCCTCTTCATGCTCCCCCAATGCCACTCATACTCCTCCATGCACCCTCCACCCCACCAGTGCATCCTGCATTGCCACTCACCCAGTATCCACAATGGGAGACCTCAGGGTGTCTTTGAAAGTCACGTTTCAATACTCTAATAGCGCTATCATTCAATTACATTTCAGATTGGAAAAAAAACTCTTTCATAAAATTCCTTCATTGCTAAATCTGTTGTAAAAACAAACCAACACTTATCCACTTGCTACATAAATAACAGACAATCCTTTAATAATATCTTAAAACTGTCTATCAAAATGTGAACGCAGCCCTCGACAGGAATAATTGGTTTTGGAACTTCTCAAATTCAGACAAACATTTGGATAGGCTCAGCGGTAGCAAACCTGGAAAATCTAAACAATTGAGTCAATTGAAACTGCAACAAAACAGATTAGTTTTGTAAGATACAGATGTTGTTTAATTTCCATTTCAAAGCAGATTGCCTGCAAGTCAATAAAATTGAACAGTCTGCACAAGCAAGCGTGGAGACAGCTCCTAGCTTGAACCCTTTGCTTATTATACATATATATATATCTCTAGTTCTTGTAATTAACAAGTACATGCAGTTAACCTACTTCAGGCTATATGAAGACTTCATTAAGGCATCCCGAACAATTCTGCAACATGGTGGCAGTGAGCATAAAAATCCAAAACCTTGCATAAATGCAGAGAAAATCTAAAATTCTGTAGACTAAAGAAAAATTCAAAGAGGAATTTTGACCTTAAGAAAAACTTGTGAAACAGATATACAGAGGAAAATTGCCGGAAGAAGCTCTGAAGAAATACTTGGAAGCTGAAGGCAGAAATTTAAAATTGCTTCTTGCAACAGGTGACTCCAAAAGATCTCTTGAAAGTCCAGCTTCAATTTCCAGATTATAGAATTAGCAGATCTAGCAGAGTTAAGCTGAAACTTTTAACTTCCCTGATACAGCAAACCTGAGAAATGCTTAAATAGTTCAGAGGTCAGAAATTGCCATTTTAAAAATATAGACAGAAAAACCAGATTCCTGAGGCAGTGCTTGAACAGGTGGCAAACAGAAATGTCTGTGCTGCCCTGAATTCCCTCAAACCTACAGAAGATGTCAAGACAACTAATGTCGGAAATTATGCAGAATGGCAAGTTCCCAATAGTTCAAACAGGAAAGAATATGCAGACCGAAACTTTGGCACTGAACTATCTTCTCTCTTTGCATAGCAGATCTGCCCATTTTCTTTACAGATGTTGCAAAGCTTTCATTGGTCAGACCAGCCAACCGCTCAGATGGTTAAATGAGACCTCCAGTGGAATTTAGATAGGATAGCAACCAATAAGCAGAAGAGCCTCAACATCTGGCTCTGATGTCTGTGGATGAGGCTAACACTGCAACCACAGAGCAGAGACAGCAACCCCCAGCCAGTATGTCAGTGCTACAGATGATGCTGGAACACCAAACAGCAGTCATCCATTGCCAACAGCACACCACATAGCCAAATACAAAGGTGAACTTACTAAAATGCTGCATCCTCATGACAGGAATGGTCATCTCCAACACAGAGGACATTATAATGACCCATTAAATAAAGGAAGAAGATGAAAAAATGACATGGAAATGTCATAGCATCCATCCACCCTGGGAGAAATGATAGAGAACAACCATCTATCACCACAACTGCCAATCGACAAAGTTCAATACCAAGAAATGGAAAAAGAGGATGAAAAGATACCTCAATGACAGAGAAACCTCCAAATCACCAGAGTTTACCTGCAATGACAGAGTTTACCATTCCTTGAACAGAAGTGTGAATGAGATATGGAAGGGTATAAGCCCTCCAGACCACCTACACCTATATAATCAGACTCTAAGGGGGGAAATTGGATAGTAATAGTGATCTAAATACATGGGGTAAATGAGAATAACTTGAAATACATTGGAAAAGGACCTGAGAGTTTGGACCTAAGTGTTTGGCACATGTTGATTACAGTAGAACCAATGCATTGATGTAAGAGAATACAGGGCCTGCACCTAGTGTCGGGCAGAGCCATGTGCTCAGGCAAACATGGAGAGAGTTTCTACCTTGAACATTTTATTGTATATATGTACATATTTATTGTGGTTAATATATACATAGAGACACGGTTAACCTATTTAAGACCAAAAAGACTTTATTAGGACCTACCCAACGGTATCCAACACCCATAACAGTTGGACTGAAAGTGAACTTGAGACATGCCTAAATGCAGACCTACACTGTCTTAGGGAATGTTACCTCATGTTGAAAATAGGCAAGTGCCTGTTCACTGAAAGTAGAATCAACTTCTTCAGTCAACTTGTTCAGCAGTGAAGGTTTGGTGAGCAGGCGGGTAAGTGGAGCTGAGTCCACGAAAAGATCAGCCATGATCTTATTGAATGGTGGAGCAGGTTCGAGGGGCCAGAAGGCCTACTCCTGCTCCTAGTTATTATGTTCTTAAGAAGGAGAATTACCAGACCCATGGAACGTTGAAGCCAATGCCAAACCTGAGGATAAACATGAAGAAGTCCCAAGTCTGCTTGGACTCATCATGTACTGTAGTCGCATCATTCTTGACCTCATTATATTGTCGGCCTGCAATCTGAGAAAATAAACTATGAAGTGGGAGTGGAATACATCACACAAACAGACTGTATCCCAGATCAAACAATGGCTTTCAGCAAATTGCTCAAATGCCTATTTTAACTCTGAGAAAACCACACAACTAGTTAAAGATGCGAGCCCTGTTTGTTGCATTCAGTTCTTGTTCAAAAAGACATCAACTGTTGTCACAGTAAACAGATCCCTACACACAAAGAGCAAAGTTATTCACAAACTAAGAGAAGCGATCTCAATCATATGCAGTTTCTTCCATTTTCACAGAATCCAGGTTGAAATAATAAGCTTCTTCAAGAACACACATAACAAACCATCTAATTGAATAGTGTTGGAAACTCAAACGACAAGAGTACTATTTTCACATTGAGTATCAGCCAGGCAAGCTCAATGTAGGGGATTATCTTTCATGACATCCATCGCCAAAAGTCAGTCTGACTTGTCTTGAGGAAAAGGTTGCCAAACAACAGCATAACTGGCAGTACGGTGGCACAGTGGTTAGCAATACTGCCTCACAATGCCAGGGACCCAGGTTCGATTCCCGGCTTGGGTCACTGTCTGTGTGGAGCCTGCACATTCTCCCGTGTCTGCGTGGGTTTTCTCCGGTTACTCTGTTTTCCACTCACAGTCTGAAAGACGTGCTGGTTCGGTGCATTGACCATGCTAAATTCTCCCTCACTGTACCTGAACAGGTTCCAGAGTGTGGTGACTAGGGGATTTTCACTGTAACTTCATTGCAGTGTTAATGTAAGTCTACTTGCGACACCAATAAATAAACTTAAATATTTAAAACTAAATGCAGTGCTCATGAAAACCGCATCCATGTGAAGCAAGATCTGGGCAATATTTCAACTTGTGTCGTGGTTCCCCAGGACGACAATTTATTCACATCAATTAAAACAGAGAGTCTGAGCAGCGATCTTCCAAGCAATAGACTTTATTTCTCAGCACAAGAGATAAAGTCGGGAACGTCCGGAACACTCCAAAGAGCCCTTGGGCTTACAGTCTTTTATGTACATTTCAGCCTCATATTTCAAGATCCTCCTCTCCCTTTTACAGCCTGTCCTTGGTTGTTATCTTACCCTACAGCCCGACCTTTCTTTGGCCACCATTAGTTTTAGTTGACCCTTTATCTGTTTTCTTTGCATTTGGTTGTTCCCTGTTATATCTCTTCGTTTCTTAAACCATGGTGGTTATAACTCTTGCTCTTATCTGAACTTTTCTGTTTGTACAATAATCGTGGTTTTGTAAGCTAAGGCGAATGTGTTTAGAAGAAAAGACATCCCCCCTGCTGATTTATGGTCCACTAATGTGTTTAGCAGAAAAGACATTCTCTCTGCTGGTTTATAGTCCACTATTAAGTTGAACCACCGAGCAGTCTTCCTTGTTTTCTTAAGCGACTATTGTCTGCTTTCCTTAATTAGTGATTGCTATATTACTTCTCTAGTTCCTTCACTTTGACTATATCGACTACACTTGATTATATTAGGTCACACGAAGTTACTTTAGGTTATATACCCATCTCACTACTCACCTAAATCTGCTATATCATTTTACTAAAACCTGTGAATCTGAATTTCATACCTAGCTCATACAATATCTAATACAATTTCCCTTACAATCCCCCCTTTGAGGCTTCCCTAGCCTCATCCCAATTATCAAGTTCAAATAATCCCCTCGCTCAATCCCATTTGTATTTTATTTTAATCACTCTTTGCAGGCGATGTGGAGGAGCCGACTATTTTGGTCAGGGATCAGTGTCCCTATTCTAACTTTATCATAATTTGTCTATCCCGGTTCTGATTTTTGGGTTGCTCCTCCAGATTGCCTGCCCCTGACAGTCATCAGCCAAAAACCTTCCCACTCTTGTCTAGGGAAGGGAAAAAGACTGATTCCTGTGTACAGACTAAGTTCTCCTGGTTTCGTGCGGACTTCAGCAAGGTGCTGTTGTTTCCACAAGGTGATCTTCCACTATTGTAGTTATTTTACAGAGTGACGAGTTTCAACTTCGACCAAGGTCATTGTGAATCCACTCAGCGGGGGCGGCTCAAGATTTTCCCATTCCTCTGTTTTTTCTCTCGAGCGTGAGCTGCTTATCACCCGCGTCACCATCTGCCGCGCTGCCATTCTGGTAAGGAAGGATCTCAGGGCGGGTAAAAAACAACAAAATATCAATCCCAGAATGATTATTGTTGCGATTGCTACAGCTCCAGCTTTGGCAAACCACGCCCCCCATCTTCCTAATATTCTGTCCAGCCAACTCCATACCTCATGCCCAAACCCAGCATTTTCTTTCACTTCTTTCTTAAGATTTTTTAACTTATTCATGGCTTGTGTAAATGACCCTTCTGGATTAGTGTTATTAGGGATAAATGTGCAGCACTGATCCCCAAACATAACACACACCCCTCCTTTCTCTGCCAGGAGCCAATCTAACGCCTGTCGATTTTGCCACGCCATTTTGCTGGTCGCATCCAACTGCTCTCCTAAGGCCTCCAGGGCATCATTCGTATAATTAATAAACCTCTGCTGATTATAATAGATGTAATTGATCCACTCAGTATTCTTGCTGGGTGTGATCCAAACAAAGAGGGATTCAAACCCTGCAGCTATTTCGTTCCTAGCTTTGAACTCATTCGGGATGCCGCGGGGCTGTCCGATTGCGTCCAATTTTATCGTAGGGTCAGGGGTATATGCCCTCTTAATTCTTTGTGATTTAATTTCTCTTTCCCCCGGTAGTATCACAATGCTCTGGGCAAGCATAACTCGGGCACATAGTCCCTTCCAATTCTGTGGTAATTTTGCCAATAGCCCTTTCTCCGGGCCACAAAGCCACCAGAGATCGGCCAGTTGATTTTCTTGATAGTCTAACACATAAGGAGGGGGTGCCCATCCCCCTCCTGAGATGATCAGATTAAGAGCATCGGTTATATTCCAAATCCTTTCACACTCTCCTGTGTAATTTCCCACACTACTTCCTGTGCTACTTTCCTTCCAATAGCAATCTTGGATTTGTAAGTTGGGCTCTACACTCCATTCCTTTGGGACTGCGTTCACTGCCGTTTTTGGCCACTTTGGACATCTGTGGGCCAAGTTGTAGATGCCCTTTTTTACCCCAGCAAACAGGATGCAGTGGTATTGACACAACGGCGGCTCACCTTTACAAAGGTTATCACATGCGGATCCGGAACAGTCTATCTTCTCATACGAGTAGTTCCGATTCCCTATCATATGATACCGTATATATGTGGTATATGGACGGCAATTTTCCTTTCTCCAGCTTTGTTGCCTGGTTCTACAGTCTCCTGATCCCCATGGTATATCAGTTACTTGGGTGTTAGGTTTCTCTGATGCACATACTACACACTCTTTCCCATCACTGTTTCTCTGACCTGTATACTTAGCCCATTTCCACCATTTGTTTTTCTGCGCTTTTTCCCAAATAGTATTTGTGCTCACTAATCGTTCACGTTTTATTCGTCTTAATACTCTATCTTCCTGATTTTGCACCCTTATGTCTTCTGTATCCCATTCTCCTTTTCTATGGGTCACGGAAGTTCCTAAGGGAAATAGTTTCCAACTCCCAGGTGGGGAATGGGGCCCCTTCCCTGTCCTCACCTCCCTCGGCACCTTGACTAATAGGCTCAGGCTGGGCATTTGTATCATCAGCCAGCTCATGTACAGAACTACTTTCATCATCCTCTATTCTTTTTGTTCTTCCTTGGCTCTGTTCCTCCTCCCCACGATTCTCCCCGTGTATTTCTATTTCTTCCTCGCTATCACTTCTGTCCACTCTGTGTACTTCTTCAATTTCCCTTCTCTCCCCCACCCCTGGTACCGTTCTGGTACAATGGTTCAAGTGATACCACAGTGTACTGCCTTCTACTTGCAACGCCGTGGGAGACACTTTGGTGACTTCAAACGGTCCTTCTCGTCTCGGTTCGTTCCAACGTCTCCGGAACTTTCTGATGTATACTCGATCTCCAGGTTTGATCTGATGTTCTGTTACCGGATTCTCCTCCTCCTTGGCTTTTTCCTGTTCAAATATAGTTCTATGTATAACAGTTAATTGTTGTATATATTCTTTTGTGCTTTGATCTAAACATTCTAGCGTAGGACCTCCTGATCCCCTGATCTTAGGTACCGGCATTACTCTTCCTGTCATCATTTCATGTGGGCTCAAATGTGTGATTCTGTTTTCCTGACTCCTGTATTGCATTAGAGCCAATGGCAGAGCATCTATCCAGTTTTTCCCTGTTTCACTGCAAATTTTGCTTATTTTAGCCTTAAGGGTCCCGTTTGCTCTCTCCACCATTCCTTGGGATTGAGGATGATATACACATCCAAACTTCTGCTTTATTCGGAGTGCCGAGAGTGTCTCTCTCAGTGCCCTTCCTATAAAAGCAGATCCATTGTCTGAACTTAATTGCGTGGGTATGCCAAATCTTGGGATAATTTCTTTTGACAGGAAGTTAATCACCGTTCCAGATCCTTGATCTTTGGATGGCGTTGCTTCTATCCATCTGCTGAATCTATCAATAATCACTAACATGTATCTTTTCCCCCTCACCACCTTTCCCATATCCACATAGTCCATGCATAGATGTTTAAATGGTCCTTCAGGAATGGGTATATGCCCTATTGGGGCAGTAATGCCCTTCCTGATGTTATTCTGAGCACACACCTCACACTGACTCAGTATGTAGTCAATCGAGTTTTGCAGGTATGGTGACCAGAATCCTTCCTTCTTGATCTTTCTAGCCACTTCTCCTCTTGCACAGTGGTCCACTCCATGCGCTTCGCTAATTAGTACGGTTAGTAATGATGTGGGTGCTATGACTAATCCCTCCCCATTTCTCCATATCCTGTCCTGTTGTCCCTGTAGTGCTCCTCTATCTTTCCACATTGCCTTTTCAGCTACAGAGGTTTCCTCCTGTAACTGTGCTACATCTTCTAATGTAATATGAGGTTCGATATCCCCCGTACCTGGCCCTGGGTGCGGCCTTGCTATTTCTACTGGGGCTATCGTAGCCTCAATGCATCCTGACGCTTCTTTAGCTGCCTTGTCGGCTTTGGTGTTTCCCTGTGTGACGCTGTCTGCTCCCTTTTTATGCGCCTGACACTTAATTATGGCTAATTCCCTTGGACCCATCATGGCCCTTATTAAAGCCCTGATTTGACCTTCGTGTTGTATTGGTCCTCCTCCGCTTTTCATAAATCCCCTTTGCTTCCATATTGCCCCAAACAGATGGCAGACCCCGTGGGCATAGGCCGAATCAGTATAAATTTCCAATGCTTCCCCGTTTGCTAGCTCACATGGTCTGGTCAATGCTTTAAGTTCTGCCAGTTGGGCTGAACAGGGCTGTTCACATTTCTCTGCTTCTATGACTTCAAGTGTTTCCCCTTTCTGTTCAACTATGGCATAGCCTGCGTGGTTTCCTAAGTGATCCCTGTAACATGAGCCATCTACATACAGTATCCTTTTCCCTTCTGTCACTAGTCCCTCTGCTCTTAAATCTTTTCTCAGTTTCATTAATGTTTTTGCTTCTCTTAAGCATTCATGTTCTTCTCCTTCATGAGGTAATGGCATGTAATCAGCTGGATTTACTCTGTTGCACTTTATAATCGTGATATCTGGAAATGTAGTTAGCATTCGATAATGATGGATCCTAGCAGGTGTCAGCACAAATTTTCCTTGCTCAATCAATTCAGCTACCTTATGGTATACATGTATGTTTATCGGATATCCCATTGTGACCGTGGCTGCCTTTTCGTACGCCCACCAAGCTGCTGCCAGGCCTTGATAGCACGGAGGGTATCCCATTGCTACGTCGTCTAGCTTGGTACTGTAATATGCTACAGCCTGCCTTCGTCTACCCTTGCAATTTTCCTGCATTAACATTGCTGTAGCAAATCCGGCTTCTCTGTTACTCACAAATAAGTCAAAGGGCTTGTCATAGGTCGGTAAAGCCAAGGCTGGTGCCTGTGCCATTTCTCTCTTTATATTCTCAAATGCGTCTGAAGCATCTTTATCCCATTTTAGTTTGGCTTTTAATTCGTCACACCCTGCCTCCTTCATTATCTTTCGTAGTGCCTGCGTTTTTTCGGCATAGCTTTCCACCCATTCTGAACTGAATCCTGTCATTCCCAAAAATGTCATCATTTGTCCCACCGTCCGTGGTTTCGGAACCTTTAGTACTGCTTCTATTTGCTGTGAAGCTATCTCCTTCTGTCCTGCTGATATTTCTCTTCCCAAGTATTCTACCTTTTTCTGGCACAGCTGCAGCTTTTTCCTGGAAACTTTATGACCCCCTTCTGCTAGTCTTTTCAATAGTTTTAAACTATCCTTCCTGCACTGTTCTTGTGTTCCTGTGCATAATAATAAATCATCCACATATTGTATCAGTGTTCCTTCCAACTGTATTCCTTCTAAATCTGCTCTCAACACCTGATTGAATACATGTGGGGAATGTTTAAATCCTTGGGGCATCCTATTGTATGTGTATTGTTTCCCCTCGTACGTAAATGCAAAGAGATACTGACTTTCTTGAGCTAGTGGCACACTAAAAAATGCCGAACATAGGTCTATTACAGTAAACCATCTACTTTCAGGTGGTATATTTGTCATCAAGGTATAAGGGTTTGGAACCTCTGCTGGCATATCTTCCACTACCTCATTAATTGCCCTTAGATCATGCACCAATCTCCATTTTTCTCCGTCCGCCTTTTTCACTGGTAGTAGCGGTGTATTACACCTGCTCCGGGTTTCTTTTAATACCCCTGCTTCTATCAATCCCTTAATTGTCCCTCTAATTCCTTCAATTGCTTCTGTCTTGATTGGGTACTGCGGCCTATACGGCCCCTGGCATCCTATCTTTAATCTGACTTCAACTGGATTAGCGTTTTTGACCCTCCCTACATCCGTGTCCTGTCTGGACCACAACTCCTGCGGGAGGGAGTTCAAATCCTGCTCTAACCTCTCTCTCCACTCCAGTTCCTGTTTCTCGATTTGCACTCCTATTGTTATCTGCTTCGGTTTCCCAAGCATTTTAACATCCAAAATTATTTTCGTCATTTGTCCATTGCTGGACGTCCAAATATCTACATTGTCTGTCTGGACAAATTCTAAATCTTGTGCTCTCAACACCATTGGTCCTAGGTCTTTTGATCTGTATCCCAGATTCACTTTCAATGTGACGTGTGGCTCCGCCCCAGATACAGAGAACCATTTGTTAACCCATTCATTCCTAACAATGGTGAGGGCTACTCCCTCTAGTCCGATTAAAATACTTCCTGACTTTATTTCCTGTTCTCGTCCTGCCTCCCTTTCCCATTTCTCCTGTATCTCAGGTTCTTGCCCTTCATCAAATATCATTGTACTGTGTAATTCTGTTCTTGGCCATTTGGCTTGTGGAACCCAAGTGTTTATAAGCTTTCCCCAAACTTCCCATATCTGTTTTTTAACTTGTTCCTCTATATCTCCCAACCAATATACATTAACCCCTTCCTTTCCTGGTATTTCAAGTGGATACATTCCCATCAAATCAATTCCTTGTTCGGTGCATTCTAATTTTAGTCCTAGACCTAGGATTGCATCCCTTCCCAATAGATTTAAAGGAGTTTTATCACATACTAAAATAGGTACATGGGTTGTCTTATTTCCAATGGTAACAGGCACCGGCGTCGTCATTCGAGCTAATGTTACTTTCCCCGAGAACCCCACAGTTTTTACAAACTGGTTTGACAATGGTAAGTGATCCGCATATTTCGTTTGCATGCACGTACATGTGGCGCCGGTGTCTATCATCATGGGGACCTCGATCCCTCCTACTCTAACGTTAACTATAGGTTCCTGCTCTGCAGTTTCTGTTATCTGTACGTACTGTCCTACCATTTCGGGGTTCTCTGGGCCTCCCTATGGGGAATTCTGATGGTTTACCGGCCCTTGAAACATCGGGATGCTGTTTGGCGATCCTTGGATCAGTTGTTGGCCTGTCTGCTGCTGGTTTTCTCCCTGTCTGGGGAAATTCCGCGGGCAATTCCTTTTTATGTGCCCTGCCTCCCCGCACCCCCAACACACACCTGAAGGGCCAGGCAGTGGTCCCTGTCTCGGAGTCTGATGATTAACCTGTCCCTGTCCTCTCTGATTCTGATAGGGTGGCCTACCACCTCCCTGTCCTTTCCCATTTCTATTCCAGTCAGTCTGACTTTGCAGGGCGTATGGGTTTTGATAATTTAGGCCATAGGCTCCTGGGTTCATGGACAGTGGGAAGGCAGAAATGTTATAGGTTATGACGGGCTGGCCTCCATCTCCGCTCCCCCCTTTGATTAGTTCAGGTATTTTCTCTGGCTTTTGCTCCACCATCATTGGTGCTATTTTTCTGGGTGCGAGATCCTCTTTTGCCTTCAGTTTATCCTTGCTTTTGATCTCCTCCAACTGTGCCTGAAGGAGTTTACGTTGTACCTCCTTCAGCTGTTTGTCTGCATTCTTTTCATCTTTGCGATGTCTCTCTACTGCATGGGCAACATAATCCACAAACTCTCGGTAATTTTTTGAGTCCAAGCCCACCACTTCCTCCAGCCTTGTCTTAGCTGGGGCTGGCAAGCCCTCTAGGATTGCAGCCCGGAACATGGAGTTGGTCAGTGGGTCTATTAAAATGTCCCTCTCCGTGTCCCTTCTCCACCTTTTTAATTGATTCTCCACATACACAGCTGCATTCTCCTCCTCACCCAGTGGCTCTCCCTTTAGGGTTTTTACATCCATTCGATTGGGGTACATATCCCGCAGTGCCTGCCAGATGTCTTGGCGGTACTGGTCCATTAGTATCCCATCCACCGCTGGGTCATAAGCTGCGGTCGGGATGCCAGCACGTCTCATTACTTCCGCCATTTGGTCCATTCCTAGCACCTTTGTCAGGAGAGCTTTGATGTCGCCCAGTGCCATCCTTTTTCCCACCATCCCTGCCTCCAACTGTCCAATCCACCTTCCAGCCCCATCCAAAATATTGGGTAATTCATTAATTAAATTAGGCAAATCCTGACCTGACCAAGGGATATACTGCGGTCTGCCACCCTTCAGAATCACCGGGAATACCCTTTTCCCTCTCCTATCCACATCTGGAAACTTTACAGGTGGGTGCCTTTCCCGCCTTGATTTTCTTTGCACCCCTAACACTGATTGCCTCCCTTCGTCTTCACTACTCTCTTCTGTTTCTCCTTCCATCTCTCTATATCTTGTCTCTTTTCTCTCTCCCTTTGTGCCCTTCCCTCCTTCGTCATCTGTTCTATGTCATATTCTCCCTCAAAATTCATTGTGCCTGATATAACTGGGTACAGTCCCGTGGAGCTCTGTTTCTCTAAGTATGGGGGTGGGGCTACGTTTGGATCTTCCAATTTTGCTTTTTCCTCAAGTTGTACTGGCATCTGCATTCTACCTCCCCTCCATACCCCTCTTCTCTCTTTCCCTTCTTGTTGGAATAGGGCTAATATCTCTAACTCCTTTTCTCGCTTCTCCCTTCTTTTGCTCGTTTTATCCTTAATCTTATAGTTCTTTATCATTCCCTTCTGGTCCTCACACCTCTCTATGGACCATGTGCCTTCCTCCGGCCACTGTGTATTGGTCTTATTTGTTCTTTTGGCCCATTTTTTAGAGACGTGTTCTATATCTCCCCTAAGGGCTGGGAACTTATCCCCTAACATCTCCACTGGTGTCTTAACTTGGTGCGCCATTACTCGTCTTTTTGGATCACTGTCGCAATTTTTGTCGCTTAGTCCGTCAGAGTTAGGTATTACAGTGATTATTACTTGCTGTATTGTTTTTCCGTGCTCAGTCCCCTGTTTACCTTTCCTTTGGATTTCTTTTGCCACTATTTGTAATTCTAACCGGGGTCCTGATATCCACTTCCCCGTAGTCCCCTGTCCCGGCACTATCTTCCTCTCCCGGGCCAGAGGGTAGTAGGTTTTCACTTGCTCGTCTATGTGTATAAGAATCCTGTATCGGTCAGATCCCTTTATTAATTTCTCTAGGGTTTCCAATTTTATTTCGTCTATCCAATTCCTATCGACTATTCTTTCCCAATTTACATACGGCCACTCATTCTTTATCTCCTCTAAGTTAATTATGTGTGTAATCTTTTTCCAATCCAGTGTTGCTTCCGTTTTTGGTATTATTCAAAGATTAGTTATTTTCAATCTTGTCACCAGGCAGTTTTGTCAGGGTAATTTTTCAAGTTGTTAGTTATTACCCTACCTATATTCCGACTCTCTCTCTTATTTCTGTCCTTCACGCTGTTACCTCAGACCAGTTTGTTCAAATTGGTCTTTTACTTCCTCTATTCTAGCTGCTACTCCCCTTTCCTGTGCTTAAAATCCACTCCTGTGCTTTTGACTACTGTATTAGGTCAGAGAGTGATCTCTCACTGATCTCTCTCCCTCTCGGTTGACGTCCCTTACCCGAGGTCCTGGGTAGGTTTGGACTGGCAGGTTTTCCCACACTTACTCTCTTCTGGGCAAGTCGTGACCTGAAAAACCCGCTCCAAACCGCTCGACTTAACCTAATTGCATTACTTTAGCTTTCGGCCTTTTTCCCGTCTCACTTTTTACCCATTCACAGACAATACAGTATTCGCAGCGCGCTTTTGCATGCAAAAATTCTGCTCTTCGGATCAGACTCAGTCTCTCAAAATTTTTACACAATTTGGTTTTACCTGTGCAGGATATCTTTTTGGGTTGGGGAGATCCAGGACCAGCAGAGAGCCGGGCGCACCGGGCCTCGAGAAAACCCCTTTCTGACAACAAGGATTTACATGCATGCAAGTCTGCTTACCTTGTTGACAGAAGGCCGGCTGGGGACTTCTCGGTTCCGGTTGGACCACCGTCTCCGCCACTCCTTCCAGATGCTTTTCTGGGCGATCTCTCACCAACCCTGCTAAGCAGCGCCAATTTTGTCGTGGTTCCCCAGGACGACAATTTATTCACATCAATTAAAACAGAGAGTCTGAGCAGCGATCTTCCAAGCAATAGACTTTATTTCTCAGCACAAGAGATAAAGTCGGGAACGTCCGGAACACTCCAAAGAGCCCTTGGGCTTACAGTCTTTTATGTACATTTCAGCCTCATATTTCAAGATCCTCCTCTCCCTTTTACAGCCTGTCCTTGGTTGTTATCTTACCCTACAGCCCGACCTTTCTTTGGCCACCATTAGTTTTAGTTGACCCTTTATCTGTTTTCTTTGCATTTGGTTGTTCCCTGTTATATCTCTTCGTTTCTTAAACCATGGTGGTTATAACTCTTGCTCTTATCTGAACTTTTCTGTTTGTACAATAATCGTGGTTTTGTAAGCTAAGGCGAATGTGTTTAGAAGAAAAGACATCCCCCCTGCTGATTTATGGTCCACTAATGTGTTTAGCAGAAAAGACATTCTCTCTGCTGGTTTATAGTCCACTATTAAGTTGAACCACCGAGCAGTCTTCCTTGTTTTCTTAAGCGACTATTGTCTGCTTTCCTTAATTAGTGATTGCTATATTACTTCTCTAGTTCCTTCACTTTGACTATATCGACTACACTTGATTATATTAGGTCACACGAAGTTACTTTAGGTTATATACCCATCTCACTACTCACCTAAATCTGCTATATCATTTTACTAAAACCTGTGAATCTGAATTTCATACCTAGCTCATACAATATCTAATACAATTTCCCTTACACTTGATAAATGGCAAGTGACATTTGCACCACACAAGTGCCAGTCAATGGCCATCTCCAACAGGGGAGAATATAACCATCTACCCTTGACACTCAAAAGCTGAACCCTCCATTGTCAATATCTTGTGAGGTTACCATTGACCAGCAACTGAACTGGACCGGCCAGATAAATACTCTGGCTGCAAGAGCAGGCCAGAAGCTGAAAATTCTGTGGTGAGTAACTCACCTCCTGACTCCACCATCTACCAGGAAGACATCAGAATTGTGATGGAATACTCTCCACTTCCCAAAACACTCAAGAAACTCAACACCACCCAGGACACAGCAACTCATTTGATTGCTACCCCATCCACCACCTTAAACATATCCTCCCTCCACCGCGAATGTGCAGTGGCAGCAGGGTGTACCATCTACATGGATGCATTATAGCAAGTCACCAAGGCTCCTTTGACAGCACCATCTAAACCCATGATCTCTACCACCTGGAAGGACAATGGCAATAGATGCATGGGAACGCCACCACCTGCAAGCTCCCCTCCAAGCCACACACCATCCTGACTTGGAACTCTATAGCCATTTCTTCACTGTTGCTGAGTCAAAAGTCTGGAACTCCCGTCTTGACAGCACTGGGTGTTCCCACAGCACATTGACTGCAGCATTTCAAAAAGGCAGCCTGCCACCACCTTCTCAAGGCCAATAAGTCCAGACCATAAATGCTAGTCCACCCAGCAATGTTTGCATTCCATGAAAAAATAAACAAAAGATTGCCAGAACTGAATGTAACAAAACAGGATGAGGCATTGCAACTATGTGTGTTGATTATGGAATCAGAAAACTGGAAATACCTGATTGACAGAGCACCAGCAAATAAAATTGTTCACATGCTACAAGGCCTTCACAATGTTCAAAATGAACTCACCATTATAATCATATCAGATCTTGTGTTACGCATTAAGTGTATTGCCATTCCAAACTCCTTGAGGAAATGTATTGTTGTTATAGGACATGAAGGTCACCAGGAAATTTCAAAAACAAAAATTCTTTCAAGAAAATTATGGTTACCAGGTGTTGACCACATGGAATAGCATAAAATCTATCAGTGTTTGCCATGTTAAGTAACCACAATGTCCAATCTTCATGATCCTCTCAAGTTGTCAGCACTACCTCCAGGACTATGGATTGAAGTTAGTGTCATTCTTGCAGATTTGCCCACTGGTAAAGACTTGCTTGTTGTCACTAATGATTATAGCTGATTCTCAGTCATGGAAAGAGTTACATCAACTTCAACTAAAGTGGTCATTCGAAAGCATGACCAGATTTTTGCTTTGTTCGGTGGAAATACCCATTCTTGACTGAGAACCCAGAAATCCATCAGAGGACTGAAACAGCTAAACCAAAGGGAAAACATTGCTTCCTTGACAGCTCTGGCTTTCTGATCTCTTCTGCCAATTGCATAATGTTCACAGAAGATAAAGTGATTTCAAGTGCTTATAGTTTCTGCTATCAATACTTTAAATGATCTGCATGATTGATAATTTTATTGGCCTGCAGCAAAAAGGATTTTTTTGATGAAGTGGAAACTTATCAATAAATAAGTGTTTTCTCAAGCTTTTCTTACACATTCTATTTTCATTAAAGGGTTTGTTGATTCTGTACAGTGTATAATGGATAAATGGGCATGAAACTGCTATACTTTGGCATAGAGGTATGAGAAGGACCTTTTGAACTTACCTTTCAAGATGTTTTCTCATGCAGACCACAATTCAGGATACCTCTTGAGGTGCCGCAAACCATAGCTCTTCGACAAGCTGGCTCGACCCAGTGAAAATTGCAAAGGACATACCTATTGCTGCAATGGAGCTGGCTGGGTCAGGAGTGCAGGTGTGGGCTTACGACCTGAAACAGCCCACAGCCCTCAAAGGCTGTACTGAAAACCAGAAACCTCGGGAACCTCAGAATTGGGTCCCGACCACCATTTAGACCCAACTCCATAAAAATCCAGCCCAATGAATCACACATTGCATTCGAGCATGAGTAGATGTTGAAGACAGGAACAGCAGTGGATAGTCCCCATTGAGGGGTGCAGGACCCTTCAAACTCTGCTCAACTGCTCAAATAAAGGATTTCCTATTGCCACAAAGGTATTCATTAGTTCATTGGAAAATTTATATTTGATGTTTATGAATCATAAGATCTAGTTCAAAGCTCCTTTGTCCAATCCTTCCCATTTCTGTCATATACCTGCCAGCTGGTCTTGTGAAAATGGCTGTGACAGGTTTGTATTGTGGCGTAGCTTTCTGCCGGGGTTGCAGGGCACACAGTGGGTTTAACATTGTTATGTCACATGGATGTACTGCCTCAGATTGACTGAAAGGTGTGTAATTCTGTCCATCCCTGGCATTCCTGGTAGTTGTGTGTGGCTCTAACCACATAAGGCCCCTCCTCCTCTCCGTCTTCTTCCTCCTCTTCCAGAGGCCAGCTTTCCTCTCTCTGCTGCTCCAGTGTTCACTACATTGTAATGTTACGCAAGTGGGAGGAGATGGCCTAGTGGTATTATCACTAGGCTATTAATCCAGAAACTCAGCTAATGTTCTGTGGACTGGAGTTCGCATCCTGCCACGGTAGATGGTGGAATTTGAATTCAATTTTTAAAAAGCTGGAATTAATAATCTGCTGAGGTCCATGAAACCATTGTCAATTGTCGGAAAAACCAATCTGGTTCACTAATGTCCTTTAGGGAAGGAAATCTGCTGCACTTACTTGCCGGGTGACAATTTACACTTGAGGGAAAAAGAGGAGAATCTATCCTTCCAACATTAGAGCTGTTTGCTCTCCTGCCCTCAATTGGCGATCAGAGGACAGGTGCCTGTTTGACACCTGCAGCTTCCCAGCATCTTTTAAATGAGGCCAAAGGCAAATCGGGCTCTGGCCTCAGGCCATGAGAGTGAATGGATGTCTTGCTCTGCCAACTTTTGTCCATTTTCAGTGAAGTTGGACTTTTAAATCTATACTCTTACAAATGTAGAATTGATATTGCATTAAAGCTTCTCCATCAGTACTGCAATGAATTATTCATTTGACATTATCTTGCTGAGCAGCTATACAGGCCATAGTAAGATTAGCATTCACCCATTCACATTGAATATTCCAAATTTTCTACGATTGAAACCATGCCAGTTATGTGTAGTCTTTGATAGAACATTGCAAGGCTAGTGTTTAGTCTGCAAATATCCTACTGTTTCTGTTGATAATCTGCTAAATGACTTACATTTTTAGTGTTCCCTGCTGCTTTGAGCAATTTAGACAAGTACCTATACAAAAGTGATCATTATTTTCGCTATTTACAGCTTTTTAGCTGTGCTGTACAGATCAGATCATACCAAAGGAACATGATCGCCTTTATTAACTGGAATCTCATTGTAGCATCTCCTAACCTGTCCAAGTCCTTCTGCAGCCCCCCTGCTTCCTCAATACTACCTGTCCCTCTACATATCTTTGTATCATCTGCAAACTCAGCAGCTTTGCCTTCAGTTCCAGTGTGTAGGACCTCTGTTTGCAGGGGGGATAGCTGGCCCCATGCAATCATGCGGCAGCCAGCCAATTAGATATCCTTGGAAGTGGTGCCTAGCCAATCGTGCGGTTAAGACTGGCAGGAAGTCCACAAATCTACCAATATCTTATGGGGCTTCAGATCTGGGCACCAGATTTAAAAGGCACTTGGACAGGCATTCATTCCCTGCAATCCAGCAGCATCAGTCAGGCTGTGTGAGAAACTTCTGATCTTTCCCTCCAACCCCACTTCAACTGCTGCTACTATCAGTTCATCTTTACCCCAACCAGTAACCTCAGTGCAGCTACTGTCTTCATCATCATCCCCAACCAATGACCTCATTACCGTTACTATCTGTTCATCTTCACCCCCAACCAATAACTTCATTGCTGCTACTAACTGTTCATCTTCACCCTTGCAATAACTCACAAAGCCCAATTGAAAAGGAAGATATTTTATTACAGAATGCAAAGTAAAACCACTACCGTGATGTACACACACTAGTCCCTGCCTGAGATTACAGTTCAGCATGCCCAGTCTCAGATAATAAGTTCCAGCTGGGTAGGCCACTGCCTGTTGCCAGGGAACTCATATTCAATGAGCCCCACAGGGAGATCAATTGATGATTCCCCATGGACCTCGTGGGTGAGAGCACAACCTCCAACCAATAATGTCATTGTTGCTACTATCTGTTCACCTTCACCCTCCAACCAGTCTTCTACTCCCCATATAACTATTGCTACCAAGTATTATTACAGAGTGATGCCTCAGAGCAGGCAAGTGGCCGCACAGTTAAGCGATGCCTCCCCGTAGGTTCTCCTCCAGTCTGTCTGGGAACGGCAGGAGGTCCTGTTTCCCAGTGAAGACAGGGTTCCATCCTGACCTGCGAACTTTTGACCAATGGGGAATTCTATACCTTGCATCAGGCACCACCTGTTCTCCCACCCACCCCACTGTGGACATCTCCATCCTTGCCTTATGTACCAGAAACTTATTTGTGTAGTTGCAGCTACATCCCTGGACATTCCAACACTGAACCAAAAGCTTAACGCCATCACCCTGCAACTTCCTTCAGTCACCTTTGGCCTTCCCTTCACAAGTCCCAAGCCTCACTCCATCAACCTCAACCTGCTCTCATTTACACTTGACTCTCAGGACTTCACTATTGACCTTCCCACTATAACTCTGGATCTCCCCACAGTCATATCTCACCTCCCATCTGCACATATTGACCTTCCCTGACTTAGTCTACCTTCCTCTCTCTGTCCCACATGAGCCCTCATATGTCCGCTAAGACCCATCCTCTCCGCCTCGATCAGCCACGCCTCGATCCCCCTTGCACGCCAGCACCCTGCCTCATCAATGTCTCCTCTCCTGTGGTCCAACAAAAGCTCCCCTTGAAAGAAAAACAACTCCTATTAAATCCAAATCCACCAGAAAGATTATCGCACCTGCAGCACCTCACACTCAACCAGCCATGAATCTGAAAGCCTATGTTCCTCATTCACTGCAGAGTTAATTGCAAAGGCACCACTTAATAAGATGAATTTGTGTATTAATGAGTATGCATGATATGTTAACACATTAGAAATAGACTCCACCACTTGCCATCAGGAAGCTTGATCCATTGTCAATCTGCCACAATCTTAATTCCTTAGTTCATCCTAGTTTCAGGAGTTGACATTTCACCTCCGGCATAATGCAGTGCACCTGGCCATTTTGTTTCTCACTCGCAGTAGCTACACGAGATTCCAGCCATTCTTTCTGACAGCTCACAGGCAGTCAAATATCAAGCTTACACTGTAACTGTTTAAGTTACTGTAAAGGTTTTCCTCTTATTCCACCAATGGTATGCGACAGATGAACATTAGGCAGGGATAAATCATTTCAAATATTAAAACAAAAAAATTGCTGCAAATACTCAGCAAGTCAGGCAACATCTGTGGGGAGAAACAGAGGCCAAGATTTCCGGTTCCGTCCATTGTGGGAAACATCCCAGGTGGGATGGAAAATTTGGAGTTGTGGCCATTGACTTTCAGGGCAAAACCAGGAAATTCCAGCCAGAGTTAATGTTTCAGGTTGAGAAGACTATCAGTTCTGACGAAACGTCATTGCGACCCAAAATGCCAACTCTGTTTCTCTCTCTACAGGTGCTGTCTAACCTGTTGAGTATTTCCAGCATTTTTTGTTTTTATTTCAGATTTGTAACATCTGCAGTATTTCACTTTTGATGAAAGATTTCACGTCTGCACAATGAACTGCACAAGTTTCCCCACAACAATTAAGTGGACTTGAAGATGGGCAAGGCCCAGTACTGGATCCTCCTGATTTGATTTTCCTCTTGGAGCTGTATCTCGGTGCAGGAATGCACCAATGTATATAAAGTTAGCAAAACAAACAAAGAGAAAAATCAGCAAGGGAACCACTCAATCAGTTCCCTGCCAATCGTCATCACTTCAGGACAGGTACTTGTCTAAATTGCTCAAAGCAGCAGGGAACGCTAAGATATAAGTAATTCAACAAAATATTGAGAACAGCTGGATAGTACAATGCTAAATAGCAGCCTTGCAATACTCTATCAAAGACTATACATAGCTGACATGTTTTCAATCACATAAAGATGTAATGGCGGACTTTGAATACAGCCATCAAAACATGAACGGGTATCGTCAAAGTGGGCGACCGTCAGAGATTGATTTTTCTTGACATATTTTGTGTTATGATCATCATAGCAATGCTGAAAGATAGAGACAGCAGCACAGTACAGGAATTACTGTGGCATGCTGAAAGGAATCTAACATTTAAAAGGGCCTCTTGTAGGAATGATCAAGTTAGCCCTGTCTCCAGGCTTCCTGAGGGCCATGAACTCCATTCTGTAAGAAGGATCCTCAGCTTGCAGCTCTCATTTTGCTTCCTCCCGCAGCTGGACTCCTGGCACGGATGAGAATTCCCACTGGAAGTCTGCTTATAAAATTTAAATGAGGCTGACCTTGGAAAATACCCAGGAATCAGTGCCAGGAAGTCTGGGCAAAGCTGCAAAGCCGACCGTGCCACTTCACATCCATGTAGTCTTAAAACAGAATGGGCCACGTAATTTTTTCAGCTTTATTTATGAAAAGGTAACTTTGATATTTTGATAAGAATTTCTATCAACGATTGCGCACATTATCACTTCCTTTCTGCATGTTGATTCCTGAGCATCATCTTTGATTTATTTATTTGCAGGTGATGTATCTCTGCCCTTTTACAAATAAACAGGAACATTTAACTAGCTTATTGTTTGGTGCATAAGTGATACACTCTTGTAAGTATTTATGACTTAGAAACATGCAAGATAAAACTCATATATCTGTACAAATAAATAATTGCCAGTTGGTTCCGAAGGCACAAAGTAAGTTGATGCAGTTTTAACATTGGGCCTGATTCTCCCATTTTGAGGCTGTGCCCCTGCCAGCGGGTAAACAAGAGTGTTTACAGCCGGCATTGGCAGCATCTGTCACGTGGGATTCACCCACCTGAAAAGTGTTAATGAAGTCATTTCAAGAAACTGTCAGCCAGCCCCGCTGTTCCAACACTGGGCTGCCATTTTTAAATGGCTCTCTGATCTCCACACTCTGAGACAATTCCCCCCTCCCCTCAAAACATGAAATGGTGCCTCCCACACTGATCAGGGAAACACCACCATCCCTTCACCAAATAACGAGTAACCCATCCCCCCCACACACACACCACGCAGGCATGAGGGTGGCCCAATCCAACTCCGTCTCCCCACTCAGGTCCCCACCCCGTCAGCTTCTCTCCTCCTTTAGACACCCTACTCAGATCCCTCCCCCCTCAACAGCCCTCACTCAGCCTCCTTGCCCTCAGATCTTCTACTCAGGCCTCTTTCCCCCTCAGACTCCCATTCAGCACCCCCTTTCCCTCTCAGAAACAACCCTCCCCTCAGACCACCCCATTCAGGCCCACCTTCAGGCCTCATGCACTGTCTCCTGGCACTGACACCCTGGCCTGGTGCTTTGGGCCCCAAGGGAGCTTGAGGAGGTAGGTCCAGTGGCCATTTACCACTCTGCTGCTGCCAGGCTGCAGAGGCAGGGTCCCTTAAGGGCCCTGGGAGTTCAGTGCACTCGGACTGGAGGTTTTCTTGTTACTCTCCCCAGGGATGGGGGTGTCGTGACTGAACTTCCCTGTAGTTGAGAATTCTGATTAATTCTAAATACCCAACATGAGCAGCTAATTTTTTAATATGTGGTTTGAGAATAATACAAAATATTTAAGTAACATCTTAATAATGTCTCTCAGAAATGAATTTGTAACATGCCAGTAAAATGAAAGATGTTTTCATAAAAGATATCAGCACAAGTCAGGCACAAATTATGCAACAAAGTAAATTCCCAGGCCGGGTGATAACACCAAAAGATAAAGGTGTCTTTTGGTATTTGAACTGGTTAGAGAAATGCTGAATCATAAGAAGCCATTTTTGGGAGAGACCTTCCGTAAAACGGACAGACGAATGACAGATCAATATTTGAAGGTGTCAAAATATGATTAATTGAAGGACATGCCATTGTTAGATTGACAGAGCAGTGAATGAATGAAATTGCTTTTAATTAAGTGCTGGGCTGATTAATCTGATAACGAAAACTATAACCAATTCTGCTCTTTGGCATGAAATCTGAGATCTTTTGTGAAAACCAGCTAGCTCATTAGCTGGGTAGGTGGATCCATTCATCTCCCATTTTGGCCAAAATGAGATTTGTCTTGTCTTAATTGTATGTTTGTCTGAATATTGTTAATTTGTAATGTTTTTGATTCAATGTTTTAATAAAACTAGTTTAATTTCATTGAACTGAATAAACATTTTTGCCTTTGTGAAATGAAATGTTTAATGAAAAGATTTAGTCTTTAAATCAATCAGACCACCTAAAAGAATTTCCCAAAACATTCCCCTTCTAGCCCTGGCAGACCTGAAGATCACCCCTGGCATAGTGATTTCAGGCAGCCCTGTGATCAATTTCTGCATTCCTGACTGACAGCTGTGAAAGCTTTGAAGTTTTTAATCTCCATGCCCCCTGGTCACCTGTCAGGCTTTTCAATCATTGCAGCAGTCCATTCTGCAGCAAAGATTTTCCTTTCTCCCTGTCAGAAGCTGCAGGTGTGAGTAGACCCCTTTGAAGTCCTCCAACAGAGAGGAGATGTGAATTTCATCTGGGGGAGGGGGCGGGGGGTGGGGGGAGTAGTGTGGTTCCAGTCTGCCCAGCTGTGCAATCTGCTCCAATGTACGCACAGCTTTAATTTGAAATTTCTGAGTCTTCCAAGCAAGTTGAATTTTTTGAAACCCTCTCCACTCCAATGGAACTCTCTGATCTCTAATAAATTCAATGTGCAGTGCCTTGGAAAAGATTCCATTGACAACTCAATAGATTTCTATCATCCTCCAGCCATCTGTGTTTATATTCATTTCCCTTCACATTTGAATGAATCTCAAGTACCCCTTTGTTCCTGACCGCAATATTGACAGAGTCTCAGCCTGACTGACAGCCTGTGATTTCTTCAAAATGATTGTGGTTTGCAAAAGAAGAAGTGAAACCAGGGTGTCTGTGCCAGGGGGCAGTGTATTGTTAATGCTGCTGAGGCATGTGGCCTGAAGGGGGGTTGAATGGGAAAGGGAACTGCGTGGGGGTTGACGGGGAAAGGGGGGTGGTGTGGGGGCTCAGAGGGTGAAAGGCTGCTGAGTGAGGGGTCTGATGGGGAGGGGAGTTGAGTGGCGGTCTGAGGGGGAAGGAGATCTGAGTGAGGAGTCTGAGGGGAGAGGGTGGTTGAGTGGGTGGTCTGTGGGGAAAAGGAGATGAGGGGGGGTGTCGGGTCACTCTCATGCCTGCGTGGGGTGTGTGTGTGTGTGTATGTGTGCGGGGCGGGGGAGTGACCTGTGATTTGAGTGGTGGGGCCAGGATGCCCCTCTTTAGTGAAGAGTTGGTGGTTCTCCCCTCGACCTTCGGAGTCCAGCACGCGATGTCCCCATTTGTGGGTAGCAACTGTAAAGCCTGCCTGGTGCTGTTTTTTTTCATTCATTCATGGGACATGGTGTCCCTGTCTGGCCAGCATTTATTACCCATCCCTTGCTGCCCTTGAGAAGGTGATAGTAAGCTGCCTTCTGGAATCGCGACAGTCTCACAATGCCATCAGGGAGGGAATTCCAGGCTTTTGACCCAGCGACTGCGAAGGAACGGCGATATATTTCCAAGCTAGGATGGTGAGTGGCTTGGAGGGGAACTTTCAGGTGGTGGTATTCCATATATCTGCTGCCCACTGGTGGACCGGGTGAATGGTGGGGGGTGGCGGGGGGACTGATTAATTGGCTGTCAAACCCACGAATAAAATTCAAATTAGCATATTTGCATAATTATCGAGAACCCGAGCGTGGTGGGCAGGACTGCTTGGGTGAATCCTGAGAGCCCTCATGTCCATCAGGAATCCCAATTTTCGGCCGACAACCATTCACCGGGGCATCGGGATTCCTACTGACCGCCTGAAAAGGTTGGAGAATTGCCCCCGTTTATTGAGCAAAACAGCAAGTTTGATAAAGTAACCAATAAAGAAATAACACACATTTATCACATTTCTCAGGGATGTCCTAAAGTGCTTTACACACTGTGAACTACTTTTGACTGGGACTCACTGTTCTTATGTAGCCAATATGATAAGCACATATTAAAAAAAAAAATTTTTTATGAATTATGTTGTTCTAATATAATTTTATCGCAATGTAACCTATTGCTAACAATCAACATTCATCTCAAAATTAAATCTCATTTTGAAAACCTTAATTAAACAGGCTAGGAAACAATTAGATGTACACTGGAGGTATGCCAAGTAACACTGTCGAGCAGGGAAAAGGTGAAAATTGATTATCATTTCCATGAACCCATTCATGCTACATGATGAAACAATCCCACGCAATTCCATAGTCAGCTAGATGATAATTATAATCCACATTTTGTAATTGTACTATCTGAGAAAAGAGTTGGGTTTGGGTTGGGTTGGACATAAAAATAATAAAAATTTCAAACATTATCCCAGCACACCTTTAACAGAGGCAGGATGAGATATGGGCAATGAATCTGTTCTCAGAAATAAAGATTGGCCTTGAAAAACCTGGAAGGATTCTGTATGCCTCCAATGGATGGCATGGTGGCACAATGGTTAGCATTGCTGCATCACAGCGCCAGGGACATGAGTTCAATTCTCAGCTTTGGGTCACTGTGCGGAGTCTGCACATTCTCCCCGTGTCTGCGTGAGTTTCCTCTGGGTGCTCCGGTTTCCTCCCACAGTCCAAAAGATGTGTGGGTTAGGTGCATTGGCCATGCTAAATTCTCCTTCAGTGTACTCAGACAGGCACTGGAGTGTGGCAACTAGGGGATTTTCACAGTAACTTCATTGCAGTGTTGATGTAAGCCTACTTGTGGCCCTAATAAATTTTAAATGTTTCTATTTTTAAATATTTTCCTGAGATTTGCAGCTAAAACAAAGTGATGATGCTGAATTTATAAGCGAAATGCCTTTACAGGAACAGTTAAGGATTAGGAGGAGCAGTGGCCTCTCCTCCAGGCCCAAGCTAACCCCATTAACATCCATCCCAGTTCACTTCCATAATCTTAATTCAACAATCCCTGGCCCGTATGATCAGCCCCTTTTGAAATGTCATCCCCTCCCCTGTTTCACTGACACTCACCAAATGCATCCCACCCGGCACAGCCCTCTTTCACTATGATCTCACCCACCATCAATCCCAACCCACCACTGCTACCACTATTAAACACACACCCGTGCTGCAGCCGTCCATGCCTGGCAGACAGTACCAAGCAGGGAAACTGGGCAAAGCAATATTCACACATGCCCAGGAGCTAACACTCATGGCATATAGGGAAACCTATATTCCTTGGTGTTCTGACCATAACTCAAACTCTCAATTCCCAAAGTGAGGGAATGAGAGGGGAATGAACCTTGGATAACGTGAGCCTAGCCAAGGGAAAAAGGAAGCATTTGTCAAGGCTAGGAGGCCTGGAAAATACGAAGCAAGTGTGGAATACAAGAAAAGTAGAAAGAAACTTAAGCAAGGAGTAAGGAGGGCTAAAAGGGGTCACGAAAAGTCATTGGCCAGCAGGATTAAGGAAAATCCCAAGGCTTTTTATGCAGATATAAAGAGCAAGAGGGTAGCCAAGGAGAGGGTTGGCCCACTCAAGGACAGGACAGGGAATCTATGCATGGAGCCAGAAGAAATGGGCGTGGTATTAAATGAGCACTTTGCATCAGTATTCACCAAACAGAAGGGCTTGGTGAATGATGAGTCTGGGAAAGGGTGTGTAGATAGTTTGAGTCATGTTGAAATCAAAAAGGAGGAGGTATTGGGGTTCTTCAAAAACATTAAGGTAGATAAGTCCCCAGGGCCTGATGGGATATACCCCAGAATACTGAGAGAGGCAGGGGAGGAAATTGTTGGGGCCTTGAGAGAAATTTTTGTATCCTCACTGGCTACAGGGGAGGTCCCAGAGGATTGGAGAATAGCCAATGTTGTTCCTTTGTTTAAGAAGGGTAGCAAGAATAATCCAGGCAATTATAGGCCAGTGAGCCTTATGCCAGTAGTCGGGAAATTATTGGAGAGGATTCTTCGAGACAGAATATACTCCCACTTGGAAATAAGTGGATGTATTTTGTGAATGGGAGGTTGTGTTTCACTAACTTGATCGAGTTTCATGGAAGTGACGAAGATGATTGATGAGGGTAGGGCAGTGGATATTGTCTACATGGACTTCAGTAAGGCCTTTGACAAGGTCCCTCATTGCAGACTGGGACAGAACATGAGGTCGCACGGGATCAGAGGTGAGCTGGCAAGGTGAATTTAGAACTGGCTCGGTCTTAGAAGACAGAGGGTAGCAGTGGAAGGGTACGTTTCTAAATGGAGGGCTGTGACAAGTGGCATTCCTCAGGGATCAGTGCTGGGACCTTTGCTGTTTGTAATGATTTGGAGGAAAATGTAACTGGCTTGATTAGCAAGTTTGCAGATGACGTAAAGGTTGGTGGATTTGCAGGTAGTGATGAGGACTGTCAGAGGATACAGCAGGATATAGATCAGTTGGAGACTTGGCTGGAGAGATGGCAGATGGAGTTTAATCCGGACAAATGTGAGGTAATGCATTTTGGAAGGTCTAATACAGAAAGGAAATATATGGTAAATGGCAGAACCCTTAAGAGTATTGATAGGCAGAGGGATCTGGGTGTATTGGTACACAGGTCACTGAAAGTGGCAACGCAAGTGGAGAGTGTAGTCAAGAAGACATACGGCTTGCTCACCTTCATCGGCCGGGGCATTGAGTTTAAAAATTGGCAAGTCATATTGCAGCTTTATAGAACCTTAGTTAGTCTGCACTTGGAATATAGTGTTCAATTCTGGTCACCACACTACCAGAAGGATGTGGAGGCTTTGGAGAGGGTACAGAAAAGATTTACCAGGATGTTACCTGGAATGGAGGGCATTAGCTATGAGGAGAGGTTGGAGAAACTTGGTTTGTTCTCACTGGAATGACAGAGGTTGAGGGGCGACCTGATAGAAGTCTACAAGATTATGAGGGGTATGGACAAAGTGGATAGTCAGAGGCTTTTTTCCCGGGTGGAAGAATCAATTACAAGGGGGCATAAGTTTAAGGTGCGAGGGGCAAGGTTTAAAGGAGATGTACGAGGCAAGTTTTTTTTACATAAAAGGTGGTGGGTGCTTGGAACTCACTGCCGGGGGAGGTAGTGGAAGCAGACACAATAGTGACTTTTAAGGGGTGTCTGGACAAATAGATGAATAGGATGGGAATAGAAGGATATGGTCCCCAGAAGGGTAGGGGGTTTTAGTTCAGTCAGGCAGCATGGTCGGTGCAGGCTTGGAGGGCCGAAGGGCCTGTTCCTAATATGTAATTTCCTTTGGTCTTTGTCCTTTGTTCAAAGTGGGAGCAGTGTCTTTTGGGGTGGTGGAGTTCAATCTGAGCATGCTGGGTGACTAAAGGGATGCTCTGATGATCATTCTCGGATAAGAACCATATTCAGTTGTGTTCTCCTCTCGATGGTGAAGCCCACCAGCAGCACATTTGCTCCGGCCTCATCAATCATATAACTTTGATATCCCAGCAAGCTCTGGAGCTGCCTTTTATTCTGTGCCATTTGCTACCTGCTGCAATCCGAGGCAAGAATAAAGGGAGGGAGGAATGCCTCCAAGGAGCATGGTTGATGGACAGAGTCGGGAAACTCCTGACTCCGAAACTCCAACCTCCTGACTGAATGGTCATGGATGTCAAAGGCTCATGTGGTTTGTCTTTCTCTGCTGCCAAGGCAATGGTCTTTCTGTAGAGTCTCAAGGGTAGTAGAGACAAGCACAATAGTTTCTGAGAGTGGGTTCTTGCATATGGCTTGCATCACCCTGGTGAAAAAGCTCCATGCAGTGCAGTCAATGGGAGGAGCCCTTATTGCAATGTTCCTCCTGGATATTGTTCACCTGAAAGGGGTGGAGTGGAGATGCCATGTCTCGATAGAATCCAGGCACAAGGATTGGCACTGGCTTGGCGACTCTGAGATGGAGGCAAATCTGCAAAGGGTATGCTCACTGGGTTGATTACTGCAATGTATTCTCCGATCCATTGAACCCAAGAGGAGGCAAGCCTGCCTTTCTACTGGCTCTCATCCAGGCGAGGAGGTGGAGAGACCAACGCAGGTTGGCACAGAGCCAGGAAGAGCCTCAGCCTGAGCAGCAAGAAGCAGTGGGGCCTCAAGAAGGTCAGGATGCTGGTGACCAGGGTCCAGTGTGATGGTGAGCATTGACTCGACCACAGGTAAATCATAGATGGTGCACCAATCGACAAATGAGCAAAAGGCAATGCCAGTGGGGCTTTAGGATGTCCCAAATTGTGGTTGCTCACATATGCCAGCATTTCCATGAGGACTGCAAAGGCTTGGAGGGAATTCCATGCCGGTGACGTTAAGGGTCACGGCCGAATGAAACCTCTTTGCCAAAATCTCCTTCCAGCATTCCACAGGAATATTTGCAGTATTTTCTAATCAGTGACACACAATACACAAGGGAAGTGACAGATGCTCTGTTCAGGAGAGTGCAATAATTTGACCAATTACACTTGGATCTTGAAAGCCATGCTGCAAGAGCATTGGGTTTTGCAGCAATCACAGCTTTCCTGCAAGCGCTTGTGATTATTGCTTGCGCGCACGTGGCCTTGAGAGCAACAGCCTGTCATATTCATCCATAGTAAACGTTTCCACTTTTCAACATGCAGCTGGAATGTGATCACCGAAGACAAATCCTTCATGTTTGCTCTTGGTTCCCAGGGAGCTCTCACAGTGCCAACATTCTGGGCTACTCCCAGATGTCAGAAAATTTTGACGGACCTTGGCAATTTCAGGTTTCTTTGAGACAAGGGATACCCACAGAAGAGCTGACTGATGCCATTAGTTCACAATCTGGATAGAGCCACTGAGGAAGCATACAATGCCGCAAGTGCCTCCACAAGGTCCATGATACAGCAGACAGTAGGACTCCTAAAGATGAGATTCAGATGTTTGGACTACTCAGACATGGCTCTCCAGTACGTATCACAGAGCATGTTTTGAACCTTCATTGTCTGCTGCGTCCCCTCACAACCATGCAGTCCGAAGAGAGACATGGAGGACTGAGATGTCTGCTCTGACAATGGTGATGGCGAAGGGGTGGTAATGATACAGGCCCAGATATGTCGCTGAGGCACATGCAGGCACCACTGCAAGGTTACAATGCAGCAGAGGCCTACATTTCCAGCCAGAGAAAGCTGCTGAGATATTTTCTTTATCATGTGGTTCTCCATCCTCTGCTGGATGGTAGGCCCCAGCTCCTCTTTGATAACAGACACTACACTTGATTTATGAAAGCTGAATTAAATTGCACTATTTGATGTTTGCTATGCTTGTGTTTTGATTGTTTCTGTGTGCCCACACATGCTGATAAACAGAACCCTGGTGCGAAATGCATGTATTACAACCTGCAATGCACTACATCCTCCCATGACCTCGGGGACCTGTAAGTCAAGGTGAGATTTTTTCCATGTCAAAATCTGTGTGCCACTTCGAAGCAATGTCATATCTTACCTTCCCGAGGATCTATCCATGACATCTTCACACCTGCTTCCAATGGGGAAAGGGTTGGAGAATTGTGGGGGAGGGCCAGGGGGAGCAGCTTTTTCAGGTGGATCCAGACAAATGGGTTCACAGATAGGAGCCGTATGAGAATATTTGGCCCCTTGAGATGGCTTCTCCATGCAGATCTGCAAGGGGATGAGCAGAGGCCTGGTCCTCAGCTGTTCTCTCCATGTCAGAGACTGCAGCTGTCACTTCCTCTGCCAGATGTAGACCCATGTCAGTGATAAGCTCACCAGATTGTGACCCCGAGCCTACTCTAGAATGTGTACCCCCTGAGATGAATGTATTTGCACTCGTGCAGGGTGCAGGTGAACGCCGTGATGTGACGTGATGTGTCGTGAGGCATTCTCTGAGGCACCATTCTTAGGGGTTGGTTGGGGCTGATCCCGAGTCTGGTCAGCTGTTTTTCTTGCTTGTCCCTGGAATAGAGAAAAGAAAGATTGAGTGAATGCCTAAGGTTGGGGGGTGGGGAGGGTGTTAGTCACGGTAAATGCATGGCGTTGCAGGAGGGTGTGGATGGGCTTGAATAAGATGCTCTGACGGCGAGTTGGTGCAAAATTGGTGGGCTGAATGGCCTCCTTCTGCACTGTAGGGATTATATGATTCTGTGATTCTAAGCAGACTCCTTAATTAAAGCAGTGTATTACTCTGTGGGTGAATCTGACAATTGCAGACTGCTCCGAATCTTCACTGACTTTCTGGGAAGTTTGATCTTACCAGCAGTCATGGTGTTGCTCCTCCCTGGCTAGCTTGGTGATTTTCTATTCAAAAGGGGTGAGGACTCAAATATCTGGACTGTCTCCTCCAATCTGAGCCCATTTACACCTGTTGTGAGTGTTCTTGTCCTGCAGTAAGACAGAAGGAGTGATTGTCATCCCAATCATTAACTTAGCAGTTTAGGAGCATGCATACTGAGCCCTCCACAGTAAGTGATTAACAAGCAGAATGACCTGCAACTAAAAGAACATTGCGAGCATGAAGTGGCTGCCACACACTCTGCTGCTGAGTTGCGCCACCCAAACTTCTGTCTGACATCCCTGCGCACTTTCACACTAAGGCTGCCTGATGCCCTTTGCAGTGAGCAGCCTATTCTATTTATCCCGGCAGAGCGCGGCAGTTTGAACATCCTTTTCCTGCACGGCTGGCAGGTTCTTCTGTGGGCCCCAGAGGCTCTACCCTTGCTGCAGCCTCCTCCCAGGCTGTCATGATCAGCCAGGAGGGCCTCCTGCTGCTATTGCTGGGAAACAGCACCTTCTGCCGTTCTTGGATGGCCTGGAGGAGAACTTGTAGTGAAACGCTGCTACACCATGGGGCCACACATTGACTAAGCTGTGACATTCTAGTTGATGAAGAATCCAGAGTTGTTGGCTTGCAGAGAGAAAATGGTAGCCCAGATGCCCTTTAAATATGGCGGCCAAACCTTTGACTCTATGAAATAATGGTGGGGACAGCGACTGTCCTTCACTGCCTTCCTGCACTACGAGAATTGTTGAGATCCCGACGGATGCATTTGGAATGAACTAAGCTCACATATGGTCAGATATCCTGTAAAACACACACACACACACACACACACACACACACACACACAAGAAAATAAGATTCTGGTCAATCTATCTCTGAATATATTTCTTTGAGCAGTGCAAGTTCTTGTATTACTTCAATGAACATACTAATGCATCTTGATATTCAATTTAACAAAATATTTATCTGCTGCACTACTGCCAATTAAAAGATGCATTTGGTTCTGAACTATTCTCCTTAGCAAGAGGCAAGAGACACAAGTAATGTCAAGATGACAAGGCAGTGCCAGTACTCAGAGACAAAAGCAGACATCTGTCTCCCTAATATACCTCAGCAATTCTTGCATTATGAGATTCACACAGCTAGCAACTAATGTCATTGTGCTCCTGCAATTATCTTGACAGAATAACCACTGATATCAAAATTATAGCAAGATCCCTGACCTGTTCCCTTGACATCTTAACTGAATAAATTTGAATGAATGCATTTCTCGGGAGAGATGGGAAGGGAAAGGAGGGACATTTCTAATACAATAATTGTGGAGAAATATAGAGAACAAAGCATTGCATTAGAGCACAGAACTGAATGTTGCTTGCTGCCCTATCAAAATGATTGAACAGCTTCTTCCCTGCTGCCATCAGACTTTTGAATGGATTTATCTTGCATTAAGTTGATCTTTCTCTACACCCTAGCTATGATTGTAACACTACATTCTGCCCTCTCTCCTTTCCTTCTCCATGTACAGTATGCTTTGTCTGTACAGCGTACAAGAAACAATAGTTTTCACTGTACATGTGACGATAATAAATCAAATTGCACCAGGGACCTGGGATCGATTCCGGGCTTGGGTCACTGTCTGTGTGGAGTTTGCACGTTCTCCCCGTGTCTGCATGGGTTTCCTCCGGGTGCTCCGGTTTCCTCCCATATTTCAAAGATATGCGAGTTAGGTTGATTGGCCATGATAAATTGACCCTAATTTTGGGGGGATTCGCAGGGTAAATACATGGGGTTATAGGGATAGGGTGGGATTGTTGTTGGTGCAGGCTCCATAGGCTGAATGGACTCCTCCTGTACTGTAGGGATTCTATGGAAATCGAATCAAAAATTCCACATGGTGACTTGCACCAGATTTGTGTCAGTGGTGGTAAAGTTGGTTTTGGGCACCAGTACAAAATGGTACTAGATCAAAACACGAGCTTGTTTTTCATCCAAAGTTTCATGAAGGTCACACAAAAAGAGAACGTAGATCAAGATAGGCCAAGAGTAAATTGGAGAAAAGGTCAATTTTACTAAACCAAACAATGATTTGGCACAAGTAGGCTGGAAACAGTTATTTGAAGTTAAATCAGTATTGGAGCAGTGGGAGACATAGAACAAATTGCTGAACAAGGCATTAGCAAATATACTTGCACAATGAAAAATAATGTGACTCATAAATCGAGATCCTCTGTCAAAGAACACACATAAGACAAAGAAAGAAAGCTTATGTCAAGTAAGGAGGCCAGGTGGGTAGGAACAGAAAGCCTAAAGGATAGAAAGTGCAGATATGAAATTGAAAAGGAAAGTAGTAAAGCTCAGAGAGGTCATAATAAATATTGTCAAGCAAAATCGAGGAAATCCCAGAGGTGGTTTATAAGTAAAGAGTAAGAGGGTAACTATGTAAAGAGGAAAGAGTAAAAACAATGAGATATCAAAAAGGCAACTTGTGTGTTGAACTGAACGGATAGGGCATAGTCCTCAATTATTGCTTTCCATCTGTTTTCACAAAAGAGAGAGATGAAGCAGGCATCATAAGTAAGGAGGAGAGTGAAATATTGAATGGGATAAGATAGCTAGGGTGTCATCTAAAGGTGTTTTCATATGCAATAAAGTGGATGACTTACAAGGTCCAAATGAAACGTTTCCCTGGCTTCCAAAGGAAGGATGGGAATAAATAATGGAATATGTTCTGATGATAGTTCATCTTGACTTGAAACTTATAGATGATTTTTACAGCACCACCCTCCCCATGTCCTTCCTACCCCCCACACCCCTACCTTCCCCCCCTGCCCACTGGGTGTGTTTTTGGTAGAGGGACAAATAAAATATAAGGGGTGGCAAGCCCACCACCTTGCCAACCCATCCCTGAGCTGTTCCCCATTATGCTGTTTAAAATAATGTGGCAGGGGGATGGGAACCAATGCAGGAAGTCAGAGGGAACTAAAGTGGGGACAGAAACAAAAATCAGTGAAGGGAAAAATGGAAGGCAGAGAAACCAAAGACAAAAATCAAAAAAGGGCCACATTACATCAGAATTCTAAGAGGGCAATAAATGCCAAAAAAACAAGCCTGAAGGCTCTGTGTCTCAATGTGAGGAGCATTTGTAATGAGTTGGATGAATTAACTGCGCAGACAGTCACTAACGGATATGATGTAATTGAGATCACGGAGATCTGGCTCCAGGGTGACCAGGGATGGGAACTTAACATCCGGGGTATTCAATATTCACGAAAGATAGACAGAAAGGAAGGGGGGTTGGGGGTGGTGAGGTAGCATTGCTGGTTAAAGAGGAGATTAGTGCAATAGTAAGGAAGGGCATTAGCTTGGACAACGTAGAATCTCTATGGGTGGAGCTACGGAACACCAAAGGGCAAAAAACACTTTTGTATACAGATTACTAAACAGAGGTTGTTAGAGAGGTTGGGGATGGCATCAAGCAGGAAATTAGAGATGCGTGCAGTAATGGTACAGCAGTTATCATGGGTGACTTCAATCTGCATATTGATTGGGCTCACCAAACTGGTAGCAATGCAATGGAGGAGGATTTCTTGGAATGTATAAGGGATGGTTTTCTCGACCAATATGTTATGGTACCAAATAGAGAGCAGGCCATCCTAAACTGGGTATTATGTAATGAGAGAGGATTAATTAGCAACCTTGTGGTGTGAGATCCTTTGAAGAAGAGTGACGATAATATGGTAGAATTCTTCATGAAGATGGAGAGTGACACAGTTAAGTCTGAGGCTAGGGTCCTGAACTTGAGGAAAGCTAATTTGATGGTATGAGATATGTATTGGCTAGAATAAGCTGGCAAAGGATACTTAAGGGGTTGATAGTGGATAGGCAATGGCAGACATTTGAAGAACATATGGATGATCTTCAACAACTGTACATCCCCTGTCTGGTTTAAGAGTAAAACGATGAAGGTGGATCATCCATGGTTAACAAAGGAAATCAGGGATAGTGTTAAAGCCAAAGAGGAGGCATATAAGTTGGCCAGAAACCTCAGCTGGTCTGGGACGACATGGTGGCACAGTGGTTAGCACTGCTGCCTCACAGCGCCAGGGACCCAGGTTCGATTCCGGCTTGTGCCACTGTCTGTGTGGAGTTTACACATTCTCCCCGTGTCTGCGGGGGTTTCCTCTTGGTGCTCTGGTTTCCTCCCACAGCCCAAAGATGTGCGGGTTAGGTGGATTGGCCATGGTAAATTGCCCCTTAGTGTCAGGGGCGCTAGCTACGGTAAATGTATGGGGATGGAGCCTGGATGGGATTGTGGCCAGTACAGACTTGATGGGCCAAATGGCCTCCTTCTGCACTGTAGGGATTCTATGAAAAAGCAGCATTGAGAAATGACACAAAAATTATCCATGCATTTGCTGGTGAGGTGGAAAGCTGTAGATTGGAGCTAGGATTTTAATGGAGTGGTAAGGTGAGCAGGAAAGTGGCAAATGGAAGTTAATCTGGAAAGACGTGAGGTTATGAATTTGACATGGGAACATAGATAAATAACAGGATTCTGAGAAGTATAGAAGAACAGAGACACCTTGATGTATATATCTACAGATTTCTGAAGGTAGCAGGACATATAGATAACATGGCATCTGAGATACTTCATTAGCTGAGGGCTGCAGTTTAAAAGTAGGGAAATTATCCAAGAATTATATGAAACAGCTCGAGTATTGCATACTCAGCTCAGTTGGCAGGATGGCTGGTTTGTGATGCGGAATGACGCGTGACGCTAACAGCACTGGTTCAATTCCTGTATGATGCGCGATTGATTCACACGGGAGGCTAGAACGTACCCGGGAATAAAGGCTTTTATTCATGACAAATAGGAGCACACTACTCAACAATATTATCCCAGACTAAAGACTACTAGGAAGTAGCAGTGACCTTTATACTCCTGTAAGAAGGCGGAGTCCTGGGCGGAGCCGAACGGAGTGTACCACATAAACAGTAATAACAGGTGGAACACCCAAACCCTAACCCCAACAGCAATGAGAGTAACATATGTACAAGTACCCATAGTGGTAACCATCTATGGTTCACCACATTCACCCCTCCTTTAAAAACAAAGACAGGTGGGGTAAAAAAAACAATAAGAACTGTCCACATGTTCACAAGTTCAGCCGTATCGGAGGTCCGCACCGTCTCTGCAACCTCCACAGCACTGGCTCCAGTGCCAGTTCTGGTGACCGTGGTGACGACCCTCTCTCCGAGGTGGTGTCCACAGACTCCTCCAGTTCCTCTCCCGACCGCCGACCTCGAGATGGTGACAATCCCCTGGACTCAGGCAAGCTGCACACGGGAGTAAGAGGATTAAGTTGAGGCCCCGATGCTTCCTGCGCCGTGTCAGGAGGGGAGAGAATGGGCAAAGGAATCCCAACCAGGGGTGCAGGAGTGACGGGGGTTACCAGGTCCCCTGCAGGGCCAGATCTCTGATAGAGACCGTGTCCTCTCGCCCGTCAGGATATGCCACATAGGCATATTGAGGGTTGGCGTGGAGGAGATGGACTTGTTCAACCAAAGGGTCAGACTTGCAGGCCCTAACATGCCGCCGAAGGAGAACAGGTCCTGAGTACGTCAACCAAGACGGCAGTGAGGTCCCAGAGGAAGACTTCCGAGGGAAGACAAACATCTGCTCATGTGGGGTAGCATTGATTGCCGTACACAGGAGGGACCGGATCGAATGGAGCGCATCAGGAAGTACCTCTTGCCAATGGGTGACTGGAAGACCCCTAGACCGTAGCGTCAGTAAAACAGCCTTCCAGACTGTAGCGTTTTCTCTCTCGACCTGTCCATTACCCCTGGGGTTGTAACTTGTAGTCCTACTTGAGGCAATTCCCTTAGAGAGCAGATATTGCCTCAAGTCATCGCTCATAAACGATGAACCCCCTGCTGGTCTTCTGCGGCCGGTGCCAACCAAAATGGCTGCGCCCATGAATCACACACGGTCGAGGATGTTGAAAGTGGCGGCACCCGCAGGCCGCACGTGGCTGGCGTCGTCGTCATAGGAAATGGCGGCGCCCGTGGATCGCACGCGGCTGAAGACATCGACGAGGCCAGAGACGAGGAGATGGATCCTGGAGAGTCGCACGCAGCACTGCTGGGCCTGGAAGGGGTCTTCGCTCGGCACACCTCAGCATAGTGCCCTTTCTTTCCACAGGTGGAGCAAAACACCACCCTGGCCGGACATCTTTGGCGAGGATGCTTCGCCAAACCGCAGAAGTAGCACCGTGGGCCTCCAGGAGCTGCCGCAGCCGTCAGGTCCGAAGTTGGGAGCATCATCGCGCAGTTCCGAGGAGCCGCCGAGTACAGCTGAGGCGGCGGCTGTGCTTGCCATGATGTTCCCATGTGGTCAGTGGGGTAGGCTTCGAGATTTCTGGAGGCCGTCTCCAGTGCGTCGGCCAATTCTACCGTCTTAGCCAGGTCCAGGTTACCCTGCTCTAGCAGCCACAGGCAAATATAGGACGAGCCGATTCCAGCCACGAACGCGTCCCGAATGAGGTCGTTGGTGTATTGAGTAGCCGACACTGCCTTACAATTGTAGGCTCTGGCTAGCTGTTGAAGTTCGCGCAGGTACTGTCCCGTAGTTTCGCCGGGCTGCCGCCGTCGAGTGGCTAATAGGTGACGAGCATGAATTTCGTTTGGCTGTTTGTTATACAGCCCCTTGAGCAAGTCGATAGCATCTTTATAATTTTGGGAATCGCGAATTGTTGCATACACAGTGTCGCTCACCCTGGTGTGGAGGACCCGCAATCTGTCGGCGTCGGACTGGATTGCTGCCGAGGCCTCAACGTAATCCTCGAAGCACTTCAACCAATAGTCGAAAGTGTTCGATGCCCCAGCGGCACGCGGATCCAAGGTTAGCCGATTGGGCTTTAGCATCTGCTCCATTTTGTTCGAACAAAATTTTCAGTATTTGTCGTGAATAAAATTGATGCGCGATTGATTCAGATGGGAGGCTAGAACGTACCCGGGAATAAAGGCTTTTATTCACGACAAATAGGAGCACACTACTCAACAATATTATCCCAGACTAAAGACTACTAGGAAGTAGCAGTGACCTTTATACTCCTGTAAGAAGGCGGAGTCCTGGGCGGAGCCGAACGGAGTGTACCACATAAACAGTAATAACAGGTGGAACACCCAAACCCTAACCCCAACAGCAACGAGAGTAACATATATACAAGTACCCATAGTGGTAACCATCTATGGTTCACCACACTGTACCAGCTGAGGTTATTTATGAAGAACCACCTTTTCAATCTTGCCCCTCGCCTGCAGGGTGGTGATCCTCAGGTTAGATCACCACCAGTCAGCTCTCCTCCTCAAAGGGGAGAACAGCCTTTGGTCATCTGGAACTGTGACGACTTTACCTTACATTACATTACTGCACACAGTTCTGGTCACTGCCCGACAGGAAGTGATCATATGAGAGAAGGAACAGAGGAGATTAACATGGATTGTCAGGAATGAAGAATTTTAGCTCTGTGAAAGATTGGATAGGCTTGGGAACAGAGGAGACTGAAGGGAGAATTAGCTGAGGTGCATTAAATTATGGTCAGAATTCTCTGGCTGCTCATGCCCCATCTCCTCTGCCAGTAACAATGGAGAATTTAGCACTCAGCCAAATCTCTATTCACTGCAAGGGGACCAAAGAATCCCAGGTGTGGGTGAGATCGGAAAATCCAGCCCTATGAGTGGGCGACATAGAATGGATAGTAAGGGCCTATTTTGTTTAGGAAGGCTAATAACCAGATATAAGATAATTGGTAGAAAATTGGTTAGCACTGCTGCTTCACAGCTCCAGGGTCCCGGGTTCGATTCCCGGCTCGGGTCACTGTCTGTGTGGAGTTTGCACATTCTCCTCGTGTCTGCGTGGGTTTCCTCCGGGTGCTCCGGTTTCCTCCCACAGTCCAAAGACGTGCGGGTTTGGTTGATTGGCCAGCTTAAAAATTGCCCCTTAGAGTCCTGAGATGCGTAGGTTAGAGGGATTAGCGGGTAAAATATATGGGAGTAGGGCCTGGGTGGAATTGTGGTCGGTGCAGACTCGATGGGCCGAATGGCCTCCTTCTGCACTGTAGGGATTCTATGATTTAAAAACTATCAGGAAGTTTGAGAGCAATCTATCCTCCAGTGGATGGTAGGGATCTGGAATTCAGCCCTCTGGAAGGGTGACGGAGGTAAAAGCCCTCATTGTGTTTAAAACCCGAATGTATTCAAGATGTTGTAAAACTACAGTTCTACAAACCAAGAGCTGGAAGCTGGGATTAGACTGGATAGCTCTTTTTTTTGTCCGAGATATACATAATGGACCAAATGGTCTCCTGCTGTGCTGTCAAGCTTCCTATGTTTATTTACTAATTTGTGTGACAAGTAGGCTTACATTAACACTGCAATGAAGTTACTGTAAAAATCCCCCAGTAGCCACCTGTTCGGGTACATTGAGGGAGAATTTAGCATGGCCAATGCATGTCTTTTGGACTGTTGGAGGAAATGGGCCTGGACTACTAACCTGGAGATGTGAATTCCAATCTAACATAGAATGTGACATGGCCAATGCACCTAACCAACACGTCTTTAGGACTGTGGGAGGAAACTGGAGCACTCAAAGGAAACCCACGCAGACACAAGGAGAACATGCAGACTCCGCACTGACAGTGACCCAAGCTGGGAATCGAACCTGGGTCCCTGGTGCTGTGAGGCAGCAGTGCTAATCACTGTGCCACCATGCCACCCTTCCTATTTAAAGTAAGCACAGTAAGCTCATTGAAATTATGAAGTGTGCTAGAAAGGTGTAAATGTGAAGGACGGGCTAGAGGAAATGAAACTTCCAACGGCTTTGATGATAATGAGAAAGAACATAAAGGAATGAAAGAGAAGTACCATCACTTATTATTTCATCTTTTCAAAATTAACAACACTATTAAATAACCACCGTGGAAACTGATGTCTTTTTATCTATAAGTTTATCAGTGGATTGCTGTTTTAAGGAAAACTAATTATAATGTATTTATACAGCATATCTATCAGTCAGCAGAAAAGTGATTAGAGCCTTATTAATATGATTGCTATTAAACTGACTGGATCATATGGCACCAGCATCTAAAGAGCTTGATTTTGTTCATTTTATGTTCTATGTGGGACTGAAAGAAAGCACTTTACGGTAATAAATTGATTATAAAATCCCAGATGTCCTACTAGAACTGATAAAGTGCTGTAAGTTCTGGGAAATTCATTTTCTTATTTTTACTATGACATGGAATACAATATCTCTCTCCTGATGGACTTTGTTGTCATACATTATATATTGTCAGGAAAACACAGCAAGATATTTCTGCTAAAACAATAAAACATTAATAAAACTTAAGCAGCGCAACATAGTACACACAAAATGTGCTGCACAACTTAACTGATCAGATATACTCTCTCAAGCTTTTGGTCCTGACTTAATGATCAGCCTCTGAGCCAGAAAGTTATGGATTCAAGCCCAATTCCAGAGATGCGAGGGCACAATCTAGTTTGACACTCTAGTGCACCACTGAGGGAGTGCTGTACTGTTTGCTATGTGCACTTTTGGATGAGTCAAACTGAGGCCATGACCACTCTGTTGAATGCAAAGGATTCTGCAGCACTTTTGAAAGTGGAACAGGGGAATTCTTCTGATGCACTGGCCAGCATTTTATTCCCCCACTAAAATCAAAACAAAGGTGACGTCACAGGTGGAGAAGGTAGTGAATAAGGCATATGGCATGCTTGCCTTTATAGGACGAGGCATAGAGTATAAAAGTTGGGGTCTGATGTTGCAGTTGTATAGAACGTTGGTTCAGCCGCATTTGGAATACTGCGCCCAGTTCTGGTCGCCACACTACCGGAAGGACGTGGAGGCTTTAGAGAGAGTGCAGAGGAGGTTTACCAGGATGTTGCCTGGTATGGAAGGGCTTAGTTATGAGGAGAGATTGGGTAAACTGGGGTTGTTCTCACTGGAAAGACGGAGGATGAGGGGTGACTTAATAGAGGTGTATAAAATTATGAAAGGCATAGATAGGGTGAACGGTGGGAAGCTTTTCCCCAGGTCGGTGGTGACGTTCACGAGGGGTCATAGGTTCAAGGTGAAGGGGGGGAGGTTTAACACAGATATCAGAAGGACATATTTTACACAGAGGGTGGTGGGGGCCTGGAATGCGCTGCCAGGCAAGGTGGTGGAGGCGGACACACTGGGAACGTTTAAGAATTATCTAGATAGCCACATGAACGGAGTGGGAATGGAGGGATACAAAAGAATGGTCTAGTTTGGACCAGGGAGCGGCACAGGCTTGGAGGGCCGAAGGGCCTGTTCCTGTGCGGTATTGTTCTTTGTTCTTTGAAAGGTTATCTGGTCATTTCACTCATTGCCATTCTGTGGGACCTTTCCAGCACAAAATGACTGCCATGGTTACCTATGAATGATTTCAACGAGGCCCACAATGTGAACCTCTTAGAATATGAGCTCCCTGATTGAGGCAGTAATGGCTTGTCCAATCAGGGAGCCCTGCAGGTGTGCAAAATGTGAGTGTCAGGGTTGCTGGCACCCTGGGTTTATACTCTGTGCAAGGAAGTACCTGCCTGAGTATTGCTGACTATGCAACTAAATCTAAATTTAGTGAATGGATACTGGCCTCAGTTTATGGTTGGAATCCAATTCGCGCAACAAATTGGCTCAAAATTAATTCATTAGATGTGAAACATTTTGGGGAGTCTAGAACTTGTGAAAGTTGCTGTGGAAGTGCAAGTTCTTTCTTACTTCTGACTTTTAAAGAAGAATATTAATTAACCTTTTTAATCCTAGTGTAATGTGACCCAAATAGGAATTATGGATAATGTGACTCTATCTAGCATTTCTTAATACCATAGGTGGAATATTTTGTTTTTGTGTGTATTATTCTGCAATATTGTATACCCTGACTCTAGAATTCTCACTTATAATCTGAGAAAATTAAGACATTGGAAGCTTCACCAAACAAACCCCCAGGGTTGAACACAAACTATTCCCATAAGCTCCAAAAGTTTGAACAACAGCAGAATTCTCAGAGCTGCTGCTTTTCCATCTAAACTAATAACGGGTGGGAGTTAACGTGAAACAAATCGGATCTGTTGATTTACCTCATTGGCCTGATAGAAATCCTGGGCAACAGATGGAAAGGGATTATTGTATACCTGCACATTGCTTTATTTTTATATAGAGAAAGATAAGATAGGTAGCAATAACTATAGGGGAAGGTCATCGCACTACCCAGTCTAGAGAAAGGATTTACTTCAGTCTTCTTCAACCATTTACAGATGCCATTAGAAGAATAGCTTCTCAATGCTTAGAGCAGCTTCAGGGAAGGGTGATCAGTCACTGATTTAATCATAATCCTTTGAATATAATTTTTAAAAGTGCTTTGGAATATTCTGTATCATGTATATTGACTTTGAGCATAAATTCTGCTCATTATTGACTCTGTAAAATCTCCTGTGCTGACCTAATGAAATCAACAAACTAATTTAATACCTAAAACGTAAATTCAGCAATTCTGTGCATCTATATTGGAAACCAAATAGCTGATGCAGGGTGCATCGGTCTGTCACGCATATTCATATTTTCCTACTATATAGCTATAATTTAAAGTAAATTTAAATTCCTTTGTGAACTGCACAGAGAGATAGAATGAAATTGCACTATTTCTGAAAATTGCATTGTGTGCTCCAAAGTATATATATATATATATATACATATACACACACACAGACAAAGAAATGTAAATTAGATCTTCATGAATGATCTATTTTACTGTAGCAAAATAGTGCAAGTGTTAGATTTAAGAATCATAAATTATAGAATCTCTACAGTGCAGGAGGCGGCCATTCGGCCCACCGAGCTTGCACCGACAACAATCCAACCTAGACCCGATCCCTGTAATCCCATGTATTTACCCTGCTAATCCCCCTGATACTACGGGGCAATTTAGCATGGCCTATCCACCTAACTCACATATCTTTGGACGGTGGGAGGAAACCGGAGTACCTGGAGGAAATCCGCGCAGAACATGGGGAGAATGTGCAAACTCCACACAGACACTCACCTGAGGCTGGACTTGAACCTGGGTCCCTGGCACTGTGGGGCAGCAGTGTCCTGCAACTATTATTGATTGTGTCATGCCATGTTTGGCTGGTTTGGCTGCCAATTTTGAGCAGCTGAAGTTATGTGAAGGCAGAAAGGGGTGGGCTTTTAGGAGTGATAGGTGTGTGAAGATGAGATGGAGTACCGGAATGCTAGGTTTGTGTCCTCCATGCCAGGGAATGCTGCTGGGTGAATGATGGGCATTGGGAGCAGCGCAAGGTTGTTGCTGTGATGGACAGGAGATGTTATGTTAAGATGCATTCACTGACCTTGAGTCACAGAGGTTTACAGCATGGAAACAGGCCCTTCGGCCCAACTCGTCCATGCCGCCCAGTTTTCACCACTAAGCTAGTCCCAATTGCCCGCATTTGGCCCATGTACCTCGATACCTATCTTACCCATGTAACTGTCTAAATGTTTTTTAATAGACAAAATTGTACCCGCCTCTACTATTACTTCTGGCAGCTTGTTCCAGACACTCACCACCCTCTGAGTGAAAAAGATTGCCCCTCTAGACACTTTTTGTATCTCTCCCATCTCATCTTAAACCTATGCCCTCTAGTATTAGACTCCTCTACCTTTGGGAAAAGATGTTGACTTCCTACCTTATCTGTACCCCTCATTATTTTATAGACATCTATAAGATCACCACTAAGTCTTCAACACTCCAGGGAAAAAAGTCCCAGTCTCTCTAGCCTCTCCTTATAACTCAAACCATCAAGTCCCCGTAGCATCCTAGTAAATCTTTTCTGCATTCTTTCTAGTTTAATAATATCCTTTCTATAAGAGGGTGACCAGAACTGTACACAGTATTCCAAGTGTGGTCTCATTAATGTCTTGTACAAATTCAACAAGACATCCCAACTCTTGTGTTCAATGTTCTGACCAATGAGACCAAGCATGCAGAATGTTTTCTTCACCACCCTGTTCACCTGTGACTCCACTTTCAAGGAGCTTTGAACCTGTACTCCTAGATCTCTTTGTTCTATAATTCTTCCCAACGTCTTACCATTAACTGAGTAAGTCCTGTCCTGGTTCGATCTAACAAACTGCATCACCTCACAGTTATATAAATTAAACTCCATCTGCCATTCATCGGCCCATTGATCAAGATCCCGGTGCAATCCGTGATAACCTTCTTCACTGTGCACCAATCTTGGTGTCATCTGCAAACTTACTAACCATGCCTCCTAAATTCTCATCCAAATCATCAAAATAAATAACAAATAACCATGGGCCCAGCACGGAACCCTGAGGCACAACCATCTACAACCCTCTGTCTTCTGTCATAAAGCCAATTTTGTATCCATTTGGCTACCTCACCCTGGATCCTGTGAGATTTAACCTTATGCAACAACCTACCATGCGGTACCTTGTCAAAGTCCTTGCTAAAGTCCATGTAGACAACATCAACTGAACTGTTCTCTTCTACCTTCTTGGTTACCCTTCAAAAAACGCAATCAAATGTGAGAGACATGATTTTGCACTCACAAAGCCGTGCTGACTGTCCCTAATCAGTCCTTGCTTCTCTAAATGCCTATTGATCCTGTCTCTCAGAATACCTTCTGACAACTTAGCCACTACAGATGTGAAGATCACCAGTCTGTAGTTTCCAGGCTTTTCCCTGCAGCCCTTTTTAAACAAAGGCACAACATTTGCCATCCTCCAATCTTCAGGCACCTCACCTATCGATGATTCAGATACCTCTGCTAGGGAATTTCCTTCCTTGCCTCTCACAATGTCATGGGATACATTTCATGGGGGATTTATCTATCTTGATGCACTGTGAGACTTCCCAGCACCTCCTCCTCTGATAAATGTACACTCCTCATGACATCACTATTTATTTCCCCAAGTTACCTAACATCCATGCCTTTCTCAATAGTAAATATCAATGAGAAATAGTCATTTAGGATTTCATCCATCTCTTGTGGATCAGCACAGAGAGGCCCTACTCTCTCCCTAGTTACTCTTTTGCCCTTTATGTACATGTAGAAGCCCTTTGGATTCTCCTTTGTCTTATCTGCCAAAGCAATCTTAAGTCCTCTTTTTGCCCTCCTGATTTTTCTCTTAACTCTACTCCGACAACCTTTATACTCTTCAAGGTTGATCCCAGCTGCCTATGCATGTCATATGCCTCCTTCTTCTTTTTGACCAGAACCTCAATATCCCAAGTCATCCAGGGTTCTCTACTTCTACCAGCCTTGCCATTCCCTAAAAGGAATGAGCTTATCCTGAACCCTGGTTAACACACTTTTGAAAGCCTCCCACTTACCAGACATCCTTTTGCCTGCCAACAGACTCCCCCAATCCACTTTTGAAAGTTTCTGTCCAATACCATCAAAATTGGCCTTACTTCAAATTAGAATTTCTGAGCCAGACCTATCATTCTCCATAGCCATCTTAAAACTAATAGAATTATGGTCACTGATCCCAAAGTGATCCCTCACTGACAGTTCTTGTCACCTGACCTCCCTTATTTCCCAAGAGGAGGTCAAGTTTCTTCCCCTCTCTAGTCGAGCCACCCGCATACTGGATGAGAAATTCCTCCTGAATACACTAAACAAATTTCTCTCCATCCAAGCCCCTAATACTATGGCTGCCCCAGTCAATGTTGGGAAAGTTAAAATCCCCTAATATTACCACCCTATTTTTCTTGGAGCTATCTGTAATCTCCTGACATATTTGCTCCTCAATTTCCCACTGACTCTTTGGTGGGTTGTAGTACAATCTTATCAAAGTGATCTCTCTGTTCTTACTTCTCAGTTCTATCCATATAGACTCAGTTGGCGAACCTTTGTACTGTCGTGATATTCTCCCTCATCAAAAACGCAACTCCCCCTCCTCTCTTACCTCTGTTCTGTCTTTCTTATAGCATCTGTATCCTGGAATATTGAGCTGGCAGTCCTTCCTCTCCCTTAGCCATGTTTCAGTAATAGATATAATATCCCAGTCCCATGTACCCATACATGCCCTGAGTTCATCTGCCTTTCTGGTTAGGCCTCTTGCATTGAAATAAATGCAGTTTAATTAGACTTTCTTTGCTCTCTGCCCTGCTTTCTCAGACCATCTGCCATGTTATGTTTTGTACACTCTCCCTGTGTTTTATTTCTCAGAGCTTTACTGGACCCAGTCACTGAGTTTTCCACAGTCTCTGTACTCTGTCCTGTGCCCTTTTTTGGTTTATGTCTTTGGTTTCTCTGCCTTCCACTTTTCGCCTTACTGCCTTTTGTTTCTGTCCCCACTTTACTTCCCTCTGACTTCCTGCGTCGGTTCCCATCTCCCTGCCACATTAGTTTAACCCCTCCCCAACAGCACTAGCAAACACTCCCTCTAGGACATTGGTTCCAGTCCTGCCCAGGTGCAGACCGATTTGTACTGGTCCCACTGCCCCCAGAACCGGTTCCAATGTCCCAGGAATTTGAATCCCTCCCTCTTGCACCATCTCTCAAGCCACATATTCAGCTTAGCTATCCTGACATTCCTACTCTGACGAGCATGTGGCACTGGTAGCAATTCTGAGATTCACTACCTTTGAGGTGCTACTTTTTAGTTTAACTCCTAACTCCCTAAATTGAGCTTATAGGATCTCATCGCATTTTTTAACCTATATCGTTGGTGTCTCTATGCACCATGACAACTGGCTGTTCACCCTCCCCCTCCAGAATGCCCTGCAGCTGCTCCGAGACATCCTTGACCCTTGTACCAGGGAGGCAATATACCAAACTGGAGTCTCGTTTGCATCCGCAGAAATGCCTGTCTGTTCCCCTTACAATAGAGTCCCCTATCACTACAGCTCTGCCACTCTTTTTTTCTGCCCTCCTGCTCAAGTGAGCCAGCCATGGTGCCATGAACCTGGCTGCTGCCACCTTCCCCTGGTGAGCCATCTCCCCCAATAGTATCTGAAACGGTATATCTGTTTTAGAGGGAGATGACCACTGGGAACCCCTGCACTGCTTTCCTACTCTTCCTCTGGCTGGTGGTCACCCATTCCCTATCTCCTTCAGTAATTTTGACCTGTTGGGTGACCAACTACATGACTTCCTCAGCATTATGGATGTTCCAAAGTGAATCCATCCGCAGCTCCAGAGCCGTCAAGCGGTCTAACAAGAGCTGCAGTTGGACACATTCCTTGCACATGAAGGAGCCAGGGTCACCGGAAGAATCCCTGGATTCCCACGTCGCACAGAGGAGCATAACATGTGTCTAGGATTTCCTGCAATGACTTAATCCTTAAGTTAACTTACAACACTACAATGCCATGACAAAAAAAGAGAAAAAAGAAATGAAAAACTACTCACCAGTCACCTGGTAAGCCAATCACTTACCTGCTGGCTGTGAGGGCACGGCTCGATTGCTTTCTACCTTTCACTTGCCCTCGAGTCTCCCTCGCAGATCTGCCTCTCTGCTCCTCCCAAGATGAGCACTTACTTCCCCTCAGCACCGAATTCCCACTCAGCTCCAAATTCCCGATACCCTCAGTCTGGCTGAATCGCGCTCAGGCTGCAGTCTCTCTCCCACTGGCTTGCACAAGCTCACTGGTCCTTTGATTTCTTTTGGCACTTTCCTAAATCCACATGCCAAGAATTGACCTCCATGGTGCCTTACTCCTATTCTCTTCTAAGGGTGGTCGTTAAGGACCTCTGGGTCACATATGAAACCATGGGATTTCTCCTCCTGTTGATTTCCCACCATAACTGCCTCGAACACTGCATCCATCAGTCTTGAACCCTCTCTCTCTCTCTCCCCTACTGTTCAATGTTCAATGTTTTTTTTAAAAATTGCAGCAGCATTATTCAGTTCAATTTCCATTGAAGAGAGACAGGCTGATGAACAACATGTTATTGGTACAGCACTGATTAGCCCTGCTGAATTCAGAGACAGTGAGCAGTGTGAGGAGGCAGCCAGCAGCGAGCTAGACAATCGGCCTCACACTATAATCACGGTAATGAGATTGGAGAACTAAATTGGGGTGCTGCCCACCGCCAACAGAAACAGTGCAGGGTATCACTAACCAATATCCAAAATCCAGGGTAAGCCACTTTTTATTTGTTTTTCTTTATTTGCTCTATCTAAACCCTATAAGATGTTAAAGACCTCTATCAATCTCTTCTTATTGTTCTCTGCTTAAAAGACAAACTCTCCCATTTTCTCCAGTAAATTCACATAACTGTAATTTCTTAACCATGGAATTATTCAAGCAAATCCTTTCTGAACCCACTCCAAACCTTTCATTTCCTTCTGAAATGATGATGCCTAGAATCAGACTTTGAATTCCTGTTTTGTATAGGTTCAACTTTTATATTCCATGCCCCCATTTATAAAACAGCAAGAAGTTTAACAACACCAGGTTAAAGTCCAACAGGTTTATTTGGTAGCAAAAGCCACACAAGCTTTCGGAGCCCCAAGCTCCTTCTTCAGGTGAGTGGGAATTCTGTTCACAAACAGGGCATAATATAAGGGGCTTAAGGCTCCGAAAGCTTGTGTGGCTTTTGCTACCAAATAAACCTGTTGGACTTTAACCTGGCGTTGTTAAACTTCTTACTGTGTTTACCCCAGTCCAACGCCGGCATCTCCACCCCATTTATAAAACCCAAGGCCCTATAAACTTCATTAGCTGCTTCATAAACCTGTCAAAGATTTGAGCACAAGCACTCCTCAGCCTTTTTCTTCTTGTATCCCCTAAAATTGTACTATCAAGCATGTATTCTCCCTCCTCATTCTCCCTACTAAAATGCATTGCATCGCGCTACCAGATGATCTCCAAATGAAGAAATTGCCAACATAATTTCACTTTCTGTCACATTTACTGCAACGTCACATAGAGCCAAAGCAAATTAAACATGAATTAACAGGCAAATCATGATTTAATTAAAAGGTAAATTTCACTTTAAATAGTCAATGCAACAAAGCTACATCTTCCATAACCACAAGTGTTCCTCCAGAGCATGTATGGCATGATGTAGGGATGCAGTTCCTCCAGAGCATGTATGGCATGATGTAGGGATGCAGTTCCAGAATAGGTTGTTCTTTATTCATGTTGGAACTTTCTGGTGAAACTTGTCTCAGGCATGCAATCTCTGCTGATTCCTGATCATTTCTCTGGATCCATGAAAAATTGGCTGAACCCATTTTTAAAAATTGGAATCAACTCCCTTTTACAGTTTCTGTGGAGTGCTGTCTCGTAGCAGCCTTCACCCCAGGTTTCACAGGTATGATTATCAGCAGCAAGGTATACACTCTCTTCTTCAGTCACAATGTGCCTGGTGGTATAGCAGTGTTTCAGGTCTGAGAGAGGTGTATGTGTGAAAGCAGGGGAGGCGGGGGTTCAGGCATTGCAGAGCTGCGTGCGAGTGAGCCAGGGGAGTTTGGACCTTGGAGAGGTGTGCTTATGAGAGAGGAGGTGATTGTTTGTGTAAGAGAGTGTGCATGTGCAAGAGAGGGCGTGAGTGTGTGTGTGAGGGATGGGATAAGTGTGTCTGTGAGAGAGTGGGGAGAGTTTGTGTGCGTGTGTGAGAGAGTGAGTGGGGAGAGTGTGTGTGAGGTAGGGGGTAAGTGTGTGTGTGTGTATATATAAGAGAGTGGGGTGAGAGAGAGATGTCAGTATATGTGCGGGAGCGAAGTGAGTATGTATTTGTGTGAAGGAGTGATGTGTGTGTCGGATATGAAAATCAGCTTTCCAGCATCTTTCCTCCCATTAAAAATGGCAAAATATAAGACATAAGTGTTTGTTAATAAGAGAATTTCAACCACTATCTTGCAATTGCGTCTCTGTCTATATATACTGTGTTTGTGAACCCAACTCTCCACTCACCCGAGGAAGGAGTAGCGCTCCGAAAGCTCGTGATTCCAAATAAACCTGTTGGACTTTAACCTGGTGTTGTGAGACTTATTACTGTGACTTGAAAAGTTTGGGAAATCATGTTTTAGACTATTATAGCCAGTTCACACAGTGGGAGGAAATTTCCCGTTCTGCCCATCATGGGAATCGTAGCAGGCAGGAGGACGAATCGTACAAAGGCCTGTTGACTTCAGGCGGGATTTTCTGGTTTTGGGGTGAGTGCGGCCGGAGAATCCCGCCCATTCCCTCCAAGATCTCCTGTCTGCTTTTCTGCCAAAAGGAAAAAGTGACCTTTTGCTGAGAGTAATTGGTTTCTTTTCCTCACAATAATTTAGTGTATTCCTCTTTCTGGCCCTGGCCAGAATTTTCTGGTCCCACCCAGAGTGGAAATCCAGACTCATGTAAGAGTAATGGAAGGAGTGCAGTGAAAACTCAGAGAACTCAGGGCTGATAAAGATCATTGGCTTCACACTGCAATGATTTTGATTTCTGAAACAAGCAAGAATCAGTTCTTGACAAAGGGGATCAAATGTCTGTGATCAAGAATTAGAACAGGTAGCCAATGAGGTGTCACCATGAACAAGGCCTGCAAAGTGTATGGGAGAGTGGACTGATTTGCACCAATTCATCAGCAGCAGCACAACCTGAAGCAATGATTTGAATAAATTATTCCACTGCATTTGGTGGCTGCATTATTTAATTCCAAAGTGATACTTTATTTTCTCTCAGGGAAACAATGATAAAGCATTTAACAATCAAAATCATATCACAACTCAATCATTTTAATCTTTACACCAGTTTTGTAAGTATTCTGATCATGTTGCACATTGAAATGCGGCTGTGAATACTTATACCCGACTGGCGTGATGAAAGCATTCTGGAATGCTCCATGGAGAAAAGCAAATAAATTGGAAAAGATGTCAAAGGAGTGTTATCATTGAAGCAAAGTCTTTTGATTTGATTTGATTTATTGTTGTCACATGTGTTAATATACAGTGAAAAGTATTGTTTCTTGTGCACTATGCAGACAAAGCATACCATACGTACAGAAGGAGACGAGAGAGTGCAGAATGTAGGGTTACAGTCATAGCTAGGGTGTAGAGAAAGAACAACTTAATGTGAGGTAGGTCCATTCAAAAGTCTGATAGTAGCAGGGAAGAAACTGCTTTAGAGTTTGTTGGTGCGTGATCTCAGGCTTTTGTATCTTTTACCCGATGGAAGAGAATATTCCGGGATGCGTGGAGTCCTTGATTGTGCCAGCTGCTTTTCTGACGCAACGGGAAGTGTAAACAGTGTCAATGGATGGGTGGCTGGTTTGAGTGATGGGCTAGGCTTCATTCACGATCCTTTATAGTTTTTTGCGGTCTTGGACAGAGCAGGAGTCATACCAAGCTGTAAAACAACCAGAAAGAATGCTTTCTATGGTGCATCTGTAGAAGTTGGTGAAAGCTGTAAGCAGACGTACCAAATTTCCTTAGTCTTCTGAGAAAGTAGAAGCACTGGTGGTCTTTCCTAACTATAGCTTCCACATGGAGGGACCAGAACAGGATGTTGGTGACCTGGACACCTAAAAACTTGAAGCTCTCGTTCATTTTTACTTTGTCCCCATTGATGTAGACAGGGGCATGTTCTCCTTTATGCTTCCTGAAGTAGATGACTATCTCCTTCATTTTGTTGACATTGAGGGAGAGATTATTGTCGCCGTACCAGTTCACCAGATTCTCTCTCTCTTTCCTGTACTGTGTCTCGTCATTGTTTGAGATCCGACCCATAATGGTGTTGTCATCAGCAAAATCAAGTTGGAGGGGAACTTGGCCACACAGTCATAGGTATATAAGGCATATAGTAAGGGGCTGAGGACACAGCCTTGTGGGGCACCAGTGTTGAGGATGATCATGGAGGAGCTGTTGTTGACTATCCTTACTGTCTGCGGTCTGTGGGTTAGGAAGTCTAGGATCCAACTGCAATGGGAGAAGCCGAGCCTCCCGCTGGAGATTGAAGATGAGCCCTGTAGGAATAATGGTGTTGAAGGTTGAGCTGTAGTCTATGAATAGGAATCTGACAGAGGTGTCTTTGTTATCTAGGTATTCGACACGGATGCCATCAACTCACGTGAGAACACCATCTACCAGGTACACGGTACCTACTCTTGCAACTCGGCCAACGTTGTCTACCTGATACGCTGCAGGAAAGGATGTCCCAAGGCATGGTACATTGGGGAAACCATGCAGACGCTACGACAACGGATGAATGAACACTGCTCGACAATCACCAGGTGAGACTGTTCTCTTCCTGTGGGAGAGCACTTCAGCGGTCAAGGGCATTCAGCCTCTGATCTTCGGGTAAGCGTTCTCCAAGGCGGCCTTCACGACACACGACAGCGCAGAGTCGCTGAGCAGAAACTGATAGCCAAGGGATAGCCAAGGGATGTTGGGTTTATGTCACACTATCAGTAATCCCCACAGCTTGCCTTCTGGACTTGCAGAATCTCACTGGCTGTCCTGTCTGGAGACAGTACACATCTCTTTAACCTGTGCTTAATGCTCCCTCCACTCACATTGTCTGTATCTTTAAGACCTGGTTGGCTGTCGATATTCGCATTCTAATCAGTATTCTGTAACTTGATTTTGTGTCTCTGTGCCCTGTTTGAGAGCAGATTTCCACTCCATCTGACGAAGGAGGAGCGTTCCGAAAGCTAATGGTATTTGCTACCAAATAAACCTGTTGGACTTTAACCTGGTGTTGTGAAAACTCTTACTGTGTTTACCCCAGTCCAACGCCGGCATCTCCACATCATTTCGTGTATAGGTCAGACTTGAATGCTTCAGTTCTGAACTTCAGCAGGCAATGGATATCCCTGTCATCCATGTATTCCAGTTGATAAACTCGTGGATTTGCTTCTTTGGCACACAGTCTTCTATACACTTACTAATGAAGTCAGTTACTGTAGTGGCACACTCGTTCAGGCTGGTTGCAGAGTTTTAAAGATCAGCTTACTGACTCTACTGACAGAGTTTTACTGACCAGTCTCTGACTCCAAGCAGTCCTGTATGATTAATTAGTCCAAAATAACTGGAACATCAAAAAAAAAATTGAGAATGATATATCAAATAGTATGATGTGAAGTCAAATTCATAGAAATAAATTATATTTGTAAACTAAGCAAAACCATTTTATAATGCTGTAAATATGTATTAATAAATAGAGATTTCCTTTTTGTCAATGACAAGGAAATCCATGACAATAAAACTCCCCACACAAGTACAGAATCATACAGCGCAGAAGAGGTCCTTCGGCCCATTGAGTCTGCACTGACATATTAGAAACACCTGACTCTCACCTAATCCCATCTGCCAGCACTTGGCCCATAGCTCTGAATGTTATGAAGTTCCAAGTGCTCATCCAGGTACTTTTTAAAGGATATGAGGCAACCCGCCTCCACCACCTTCCCAGGCAGCACATTCCAGATCATCAACACTGTCTGGGTAAAAAAAGTTTTTCCTCAGATCCCCCTAAACCTCCTGCCCCTCACCTTGAACCTATATCCTCTTGTGACTGACCCTTCAACTCGGGGAACAGCTGCTCCTTATCCACTCCGTCCATGCCTCTCATAATCTTGCACATCTCGATCAGGTTGAATTTCTATTTGCTCAAAAGGGAGTGTGCAAACTCCCCATGGGCACATACCCCCAAACTATGGAAATTGGCAATTTTAACATATTAATTTGAAGAAAATGATGTGGGAATTACTGGCAAGGCTGGCAACCCCTCGTTGTCCTAAAAAGCTGATTTTGTATAATTGAGTGACTTGCTACAGGTAATTTCAGAGGACAGTTAAGGGTCAATCATATTACTGTAGGACTGAAGTCATACATAAATCGAAAGTTTGTTTTAAACCTGTTAGATATTATCACAATCTGACAGCTTCACAGTCACATTAACAGATGCACGTCTTCCAGATTTTGAAAAATTAGATTTGAATTCTCAAGAATGTCATGGTCGAATTTTACTTCATATTCTAGTCCAGTAACATATCTACCATGCAATCATACATTATGGGTGTTAAGAGGATAAATTTCCTCAATGAAAAAAAATAACCTGCATTTAGAGAGAAAGAACTTGCTTTTATATAGCAGATCGTATCATCTCAGAATGTCCAATAGCACTGAGCAAACAATTAAATACTTCTCAATCGAGTTACCATTGCAATGTGGGAAATGAAGCAACTAATTTTCACCTAGCAATATCTATTGAAGAAGGGTTGGAAGATAAGCCAAAGAACTACAGACCAGTGAGTCTCATGTCAGTGGAAAGGAAACTATTGGAGAAAATTCTGAAGGAGAGTATCTATCTTCACTTGGGGAGGCAAGGCTTGATCAGGGATAGTCAGCACAGAGGGAGGCCATGCCTCATAAATTTGATTGAATTTTTTGAGGAGGTGACCAGGTGTGCAGATGAGGGTAGTGCAGCTGATGTAGTTTATATAGATTTTAGCAAAGCCTTTGACAAGGTCCTACGTGGGAGACTTATAAAGAAGGCAAATGCACATGGGATATAGGTTAATTTGATAAAGTGGATTCAAAATTGCCTCAGTTGTAGGAGGCAGAGGGTGATGACAGAAGGCTGCTTTAGTGACAGGTAGCCAATGCCCAGTTGCATACTGCAAGGATCTGATTTGGGTCCCCTCTTATTCGTCATTTATATAAATGGCATAGATGATGATGTGATGGGTAGGATTAGTAAGTTTGCGGATAACACACAAATTGACTGGGTGGTAAATAGTGAGGCTGAGTGTTTTGGGCTACAAGAAGATATAGATGCGATGGTTAAATAGGCAGATAAGTAACAGATGGAATTTAACCCTGAAAAGTGTGAGGTGATACACTTTGGAAGGAGCAATGTGACAAGGAAGTTTTTTCATGGAAGCATTCAATGAATGACATACACTAGGAAATTCTGTGGAACAAAGGGACCTTGGCGTGTTTGTCCATAGATCCCTGAAGGCGGAAGGGCATGTTAGTAGGGTGGTGATAAAGACATATAGATACTGTTAATTGAGGCAAAGATTACAAAAGCTGGGAAAACATGTACAGAACGTTGGTGAGGCCACAGCTGGAGTACTGGTTCTGGAACAGCCCTGGTGACCACATTATAGGAAGGAGGTGATTGCATTGGAGGGTTGCAGAGGAGATTCACCAGGATGCTGTCTGGAATGGAACATTTAAGTTATGAAGAGAGATTGGATACATTTGGTTTTTTTTGACTGAAGCAGAGAAGGCCAAGGGGGTGACCTGCTCGAGATGTACAAAATTGAGGGACAAGGATTGAGGGATAAGGAGCAGCTGTTCCCCATAATTGAAGGGTCAGTCATGAGGGTGCATAGGTGAGGGGTAGGAGGTTTAGGGGAATGGGAGGAAAAACCTTTTTACCCAAAGGGTGGTGACGGTTTGGACTGTGCTGCTTGGGAGGGTGTAGAGGCAAGTTACCTCACATCCTTTTAAAAGGACCTGGATGAGCACTTGCCACGACATAGCATTCAAGGCTATGGGCCAAATGCTGGTAAGTGTGATTTGGTGGGAGGGCAGGGGAGTGATCTTACAAAAACAAAATATAAGTCCAGGACAAGCGTAAAAACAGGAGAGTTTCTGATCTGTTTTTTGGGCGAGTCCAAATCTGCACTTAGAGCGAAAAAAAAGCAAAACATTGTTTCTCGCCTATAGGGAGAGGGGTGGGGCTCTCCTCACCAATCGCAATGTAAATTGGCAGCAATGGCTGGCTCTGGTCTAGTCCTGCCCCCTCAGTAGGCCTCCCCTTCAGGTCTTACCCCTTGGCGCTGCCTGATACCTGGTCGGCAGTGTAGGTTTTAGGGCAAATCCTCCATGATTAAAGAACCCAGGGATAAGGAAAATGGCCGACTGGTTGTCAGGAACCTTTACAGCCACATGACTATGCAAGAGGCTGGGAATAACGAGAAGGTCGAGAGAGGGATAATCTAATCAACAGGAAACAAAGGAGAAACCATGGCCAGCAGACGAGGAGTAAATAGCCCAGCAGCAAGACAATGAGAACAGAGATCATTCCATCCACGGACAACATCAAGACCCAGCTCGCTGATGGGATTCCAATCAGGCTGACTCAGAGAACATTTAAAAAACATTAAAATATCAATTAAGGGCGGTCCCGACAGTTCCGGCCCTTTTGATCCAGTCAATCAAAACTACCAATGATCAGAAACTGTTTTTGTGTGAGAGAATCACTGGTTCTGGTTTTAAAAAGGGACAAGCAAGCTCTGGCTTCCCTCTCTCCTCTCTCTTCTCCTGTTCCTGCCTGCCTCTCGTTCGTCTCCAGCATGCAGCCCGAAGCCCACTGAGCAATTTAAACTAGGATTGTGAGTATCCTCCGGTAATTCGCAAAGTTCCCGAGATCATCATAGTGGATGAGGCTTTGGGGAAAGGGGGGGGGGGCGCTTTTGCATGCACCTTTCATAGTTTAAGACACTGGTAAACTTGTGGAAAGTAAGCATTCCCGTTGTGCCCGTTTTAGTATTCATTCCATAGCTATAGTCTTATAGAGCATGAGGCATTGTGTGTTGTTTTCCTGGTGTTTGGTGATCTTGACCTTGATGTTTTAACAAATATATAATTTTCTTTGACTTCCATTGGAGTCCGTTTTGATCTTTTCAATTTCTCACCAACGATCTCTGACCAAGTCACAATATTAAATATCCCTTACCATAATTCCGGAGTCTAGAACCGAGGGTACTCTGGGCGCTTCGAAACCGCCCACTCAGGAAAGGCTGCCAGGTAGTGGATAGGCAGCAGTTTCCTTTTCTCTCTCTTGGGAGCGCTACTCTCGTGAAGTAGGCGCAAGGTGGCCGTTGTTCCATCGGTGAGAGAGAGAATCCCTCGGGCATTGGTGGGGTTTGGGTAACGGACAACCAAACCCGAGATAAGCCCACGAGTGGAGTTAGAAAGGGGATCCCGCTGCAGCAGTGCCAGGGTACCTGGTGGGCAGTGCCAGGGTTCCAGGTTGGCAGAGCCAGGCTGGCACTGCCCAAGGGGCAACTCCCCTCCCCTTGACTTCCGGCGGTCCTCAATGCCCTCCAGTTCTACCGGCGGCCATCACGTCTGGTTCCCATTGCTGGATTCTGGAGAGAGCCTCTGCTGATGAGGTCACACAGGCAAGTGAGGCCAGACAAGAATGCCTTGGGCTCAAGATCGTGAGAGCCGAGAAATTGGGCATGAACCTGATTTCTTGGTTCTCGTGCAATCTTACCGGCTCACCCCACCCGTTGGCCGGCGGGGTGCGATGGTAAGTTTCTCATGTGTCGGTGCAAACGTGATGGGCTGAAGGACCTCTTCTGCACTGTATGACTCTATGAGCATCTGCAAACAATAGTCTGAGGGATAAATGTCAGCAAGGATAACTAGTAAACTGCCTTATTCTTGTTCAATAGTGCCTTGGGAACTTTTAAGTCTTCCTAAGAGAACAAACTGGGCCATGGCTTTACATCTCAACCAAAAGACAGGACCCCTGTGAGTACAAAACTCCCTCCATTCTGCACTGAGTGCATGGCGACTTTCAAAGTAATCACCTCAGGAGACCCCCAATGTGCTTCACATCACGATCAGCTGCCTCTAAATTTCAAAGAACAAAGAACAAAGAGCAGTACAGCACAGGAAACAGGCCCTTCGGCCCTCCAAGCCTGTGCCGCTCCTTGGTCCAACTAGACCAATCGTTTGTATCCCTCCATTCCCAGGCTGCACATGTGACTATCCAGGTAAGTCTTAAACGATGTCAGCGTGCCTGCCTCCACCACCCTACTTGGCAGCGCATTCCAGGCCCCCACCACTCTCTGTGTAAAAAACGTCCCTCTAATATCTTAGTTCTACTTCGCCCCTCTCACCTTGAGCCCGTGACCCCTCGTGAACGTCACTTCTGATCTGGGAAAAAGCTTCCCACCATTCATCCTATCTATCCCCTTCATAATCTTGTACACCTCTATTAGATCTCCCCTCATTCTCCGTCTTTCCAGGGAGAACAACCCCAGTTTACCCAATCTCTCCTCATAGCTAAGACCCTCCATACCAGGCAACATCCTGGTAAACCTTCTCTGCACTCTCTCTAACGCCTCCACGTCCTTCTGGTAGTGCGGCGACCAGAACTGGACGCAGTACTCCAAATGTGGCCTAACCAGCGTTCTATACAGCTGCATCATCAGACTCCAGCTTTTATACTCTATACCCCGTCCTATAAAGGCAAGCATACCATATGCCTTCTTCACCACCTTCTCCACCTGTGTTGCCACCTTCAAGGATTTGTGGACTTGCACACCTAGGTCCCTCTGTGTTTCTATTCTCCTGATGACTCTGCCATTTATTGTATAACTCCTCCCTACATTATTTCTTCCAAAATGCATCACTTCGCATTTATCCGGATTAAACTCCATCTGCCACCTCTCCGCCCAATTTTCCAGCCTATCTATAATCCTGCTGTATTGCCCGACAATGCTCTTCGCTATCCGCAAGTCCAGCCATCTTCGTGTCATCCGCAAACTTGCTGATTACACCAGTTACACCTTCTTCCAAATCATTTATACATATCACAAATAGCAGAGGTCCCAGTACAGAGCCCTGCGGAACACCACTGGTCACAGACCTCCAGCCGGAAAATGACCCTTTGACCACTACCCTCTGTCTCCTATGGCCAGTAAGAAGTCTCACAACACCAGGTTAAAGTCCAACAGGTTTATTTGGTAGCAAATACCTTAAGCTTTCGGAGCACAGCTCCTTCGTCAGATGGAATGGATATTTGTTCTCCAACAGTGCACAGACTGTGCACTGTTGGAGAACAAATATCCACTCCATCTGACGAAGGAGCTGTGCTCTGAAAGCTTATGGTATTTGCTACCAAATAAACCTGTTGGACTTTAACCTGGTGTTGTGAGACTTCTTACTGTGCTTACCCCAGTCCAACGCCGGCATCTCCACATCATGACTCCTATGGCCAAGCCAGTTCTCCAGGGCCAACTATCAAATTGTAGGAATGAATAACATAGAAACACACTGGGATCAAACTGCTAAATGCTCAAAACAGGTGTGGGAATCAGATACACAATCAGGTTCCTGCCTGAAGTCATTGACTCAGTGACATCCTTCTGCAGCAACACACTGTAAACTGAAAGGTTTTTATCTCCATCAGCAGTATGAAAGGAGCCAGATGCATGAAGGTTAAGAGCCATGGCAATTCTAACATACACAGATAATGCTGCACTACCCCACATTGCGGCACCTGCTAGATTTCACCACAACCCATTTGTGAAGACATCTTCAGCATTGGTTGACACTGAGGTTGCTCTGGGTGGCACATTGGCACAGTGCACTGCTGTCTCACAGCGCCTGAGACCCGGGCTCAATTCTGGCCTCAGGTGACTGTATGGAGTTTGTACGTTCTCCCCATTTTTGTGTTGATTTCCTCAGGGTGCTCCAGTTTCCTCCCATAGTCCAAAAATGTATAGGTTAGATTGACTGGCCATGCTAAATTGCCCCTCAGTGTCAGGGGGATTAGCAGGGTAAATACGTGGGGGTGCGGGGTGGGATTGTTGTCAGTGAAGGCTCGATGGGCTAAAAGGCCTGCTTCTGCATTCTAAAGATTCTATACATCTAATATAATGTCTTCCTGAAATCAGTTTAAATAGCACTGGTGGGAGTCCTTCATTCTGTTTAACACTGTTTGGCAGTGCAAATTAAGCTGGAGTGGGTGTTCATCTCGAGACAATTAGTTGGTCAAAGATGGTACGGGAACCAATCTTTACTCCATCTTATATTTAGTTACGGAGTTAAACAGTGCAGGCTTAGCCCTCCAAACCCAGCCACAGCATAGTTTCAATAAGAATATTTTTATATGTGCTCAAACAAAACCCCAGCTAATGCCCACAATTAACCGCAGTTAATATACAATTAACAGCTTCCCTTCTTTCTCTTTAAATAAATACGCACAACCAAAATTTTAAAACATATCAAAATCAAATATCTCCATTTTCTGCACAAAGTATTCCATTGCGAAATATCCCTCCACGAGGACTCCCAAGTATTTCTTCATACAATCACTTTTTGTTAAACAATTAGTGGGTGCATGCACCCATTTAATCTTCGAGATTTCCTTTCTCTCCAGCATTTGCTTCAAGCGAGCAAGGTCAATCTGTAATCTTTTCTCACCCACGCTTTTCAGAGTGCACAATATACCACAATGAATAATTATTGACATAATGTTCAATTTTACACTATCTTCAGGATGCCCCTTGCATAGAATCTCATTTAAAATATTTGACAAATGGAATCCCATATCCACTGCCTCCACATGCATTAGTGTTTCAACAGCTAGAATACTTTTAACAACACCGTTTTATTTTCTTAGCTTCCCAAATTAAAGGTCAATATTTCCCGTTCTCAATATTATGAAACCAACGGCACACATCAGGAATATTAGTGAAGCATCACTACAAATGACTAGTTTCCTGTCCTTTGGATCACCTCGGAATGGGAACTTAAATACGTATTTCTCTAGATTTAATGTTTTTAATGTTTTTGTTACCGTTACATAGAATATAGAACATTACAGCGCCGTACAGGCCCTTCGGCCCTCGATGTTGTGCCGACCTGTGAAACCAATCTAAAGACCATCTAATCTACACGATTCCAACTTCATCCATATGTTTATCCAATGACCATTTAAATGCTCTTAATGTTGGCGAGTCCACGCCAGTTGCAGGCAGGGCATTCCACGCCCTCCCCACTCTCTGAGTAAAGAACCTACCTCTGACATCTGTCCTATATCTATCACCCCACAATTTAAAGCTATGTCCCCTAGCCATCACCATCCGAGGAAAAAGGCTCTCACTGTCCACCCTATCTAATCCTCTGATCATCTTGTATGCCTCTATTAAGTCACCTCTTAACCTTCTTCTCTCTAACGAAAACAGCCTCAAGTCCCTTAGCCTTTCCTCATGGGACCTTCCCACCATACCAGGCAACATCCTGGTAAATCTCCTCTGCACCCTTTCCAATGCTTCCACATCCTTCCTATAATGCAGCGACCAGAACTGTATGCAATACTCCAAGTGCGGCCGCACCAGAGTTTTGTACAGCTGCAACATGACCTCATGGCTCTGAAACTCAATCCCTCTGCCAATAAAAGCTAACACACCATACGCCTTCTTAACAATCCTATCAACCTGGGTGCCAACTTTCAGGGATCTATGCACATGGACACCCAGATCTCTCTACTCATCCACACTACCAAGTATCTTACCATTAGCCCAGTACTGTAATCCTGTTACTCCTTCCAAAGTTAATCACCTCACACTTTTCCGCATTAAACTCCATTTGCCACCCCTCAGCCCAGCACTGCAGCTTATCTATGTCCCTCTGTAACCTGCAACAACCTTCCGCACTGTCCACAACTCCACCGACTTTAGTGTCACCGCAAATTTACTAACCCATCCTTCTACGCCCTCATCCAGGTCATTTATAAAAATGACAAACAGCAGTGGGCCCAAAACAGATCCTTGCGGTACACCACTCGTAACTGAACTCCAGGATGAACATTTCCCATCAACCACCACCCTCTGTCTTCTTACAGCTCGCCAATTTCTGATCCAAACCGCTAAATCAGCCTCAATCCCATGCCTCTGTATCTTCTGCAATAGCTTACCTTGGGGAACCTTATCAAACGCTTTACTGAAATCCATATACACCACATCAACTGCTTTACCTTCACCCACCTCTTTGGTCACCTTCTCAAAGAACTCAAAAAGGTTTGTGAGGCACGACCTACCCTTCACAAAACCGTGTTGACTATTCCTAATCAAATTATTCCTTTCCAGATGATTAAACATCCTATCTCTTATAATCCTTTCCAAAACTTTGCCCACAACAGAAGTAAGGCTCACTGGTCTATAATTACCAGAGTTGTCTCTACTCCCCTTCTTGAACAAGGGGACAACATTTGCTATCCTCCAGTCTTCTGGCACTATTCCTGGAGACAATGACGACATAAAGATCAAAGCCAAAAGCTCTGCAATCTCCTCCTGAGCCGAGGATTAATCCCATCCAGCCCAGGGGACTTATCTATTTTCACACTTTCCAGAATTGCTAACACCTCCTCCTTATGAACCTTAATCCTGTCTAATCTAATAGCCTGTTTCTCAGTATTCTCCTTGACAACATTATCTTTTTCCTGCGTGAGTTCTGATGAAAAATATTCATTTAGCGCCTCTCCTATCTCTTCGGACTCCACGCACAACTTCCCACTACTGTCCTTGACTGGCCCTAATCTTACCCTCGTCATTCTTTTATTCCTGACATACCTATAGAAAGCTTTAGGGTTTTCCTTGATCCTATCTGCCAAAGACTTCTCATGTCCCCTCCTGGCTCTTCTTAACTCTCTCTTTAGGTCCTTCCTGGCTAACTTGTAACTCTCAAGCGCCCTAACTGAGCCTTCACGTCTCATCTTCCTTCTTCCTCTTCACAAGAAATTCAACTTCTTTAGTAAACCATGGTTCCCTCACTCGACCACTTCCTCTCTGCCTGACAGGTACATACTTATCAAGGACACGCAATAGCTGTTCCTTGATCAAGCTCCACATTTCAATTGTGCCCATCCCCTGCAGTTTCCTTCCACATCCTATGCATCCTAAATCACGCCTAATCGCATCATAATTTCCTTTCCCCCAACTATAACTCTTGCCCTGCGGTATATACCTATCCCTTTCCATCGCTAAAGTAAACGTAACCGAATTGTGGTCACTATCACTAAAGTGTTCACCTACCTCCAAATCTAACGCCTGGCCTGGTTCATTACCCAGTACCAAATCCAATGTGGCCACGCCTCTTGTTGGCCTATCTACATACTGTGTCAGGAAACCCTCCTGCACACATTGGACAAAAACTGATCCATCTAAAGTACTCAAACTATAGCTTTTCCAGTCAATATTTGTAAAGTTGAAGTCCCCCATAACAACTACCCTGTTACTTTCACCTCTATCCAGAATCATCTTTGCAATCCTTTCCTCTACATCTCTGGAACTTTTCGGAGGCCTATAAAAAACTCCCAACAGGGTGACCTCTCCTTTCCAGTTTCTAACCTCAGCCCATACTACCTCAGTAGACGAGTCCTCATCAAACGTCCTTTCGGCCACCATAATACTGTCCTTGACTAACAATGCCACACCTCCCCCTCTTTTACCACCTTCCCTGATTTACTGAAACATCTAAACCCCGGAACCTGCAACAACCATTCCTGTCCCTGCTCTATCCATGTCTCTGAAATGGCCACAACATCGAAGTCCCAGGTACCAACCCATGCTGCAAGTTCACCCACCTTATTCCGGATGCTCCTGGCGTTGAAGTATACACACTTCAAACCACCTTCCTGCCTGCCGGTACACTCCTGCAACCTTATTCATGACCTCACTTCTCTCAACCTCCTGTACACTGGAGCTACAATTCAGGTTCCCATCCCCCTGCTGAATTAGTTTAAACCCTCCCGAAGAGCATTTGCAAATTTCCCCCCCAGGATATTGGTACCCCTCTGGTTCAGGTGTAGACCATCCCATTTGTAGAGGTCCCACCTACCCCAGAATGACCCCCAATTATCCAGGTATCTGAATCCCTCCCTCCTGCACCATCCCTGTAGCCACGTGTTCAACTGCTCTCTCTCCCTATTCCTCTCCTCGCTGGCACGTGGCACGGGTAACAAACCAGAGATAACAACTCTGTTTGTTCTAGCTCTAAGCTTCCACCCTAACTCCCTGAATTTCTGCCTTACATCCCCATCCCTTTTCCTACCTATGTCTATGGTGCCTATGTGGACCACGAGTTGGGGCTGGTCCCCCTCCCCCTTAAGGATCCCGAAAACACGATCCGAGACATCTCGGACCCCGGCACCTGGGAGGCAACGCACCAGCCGCGAGTCTCTCTCGTTCTCACAGAATCTCCTATCTGTCCCCCTAACTATGGAGTCCCCAATGACGAATGCTCTACTCCTCTCCCCCCTTCCCTTCTGAGCAACAGAGACTCTGTGCCAGAGACCTGTAATCCATGGCTTACCCCTGGTAAGTCCCCCCCCCAACAGTATCCAAAACGATATACTTGTTATACAGAGGAACAGCCACAGGGGATCGCTGCACTGGCTGCTTCTTACCCCCTCTAACAGTCACCCAAGTATCTTCATTTCCAGGAGTAACTACCTCCCTGTAGCTTTTATCTATCGCTGTCTCTGCCTCCCGAATGATCTTGAGTTCATCCAGTTCCAGCTCCAGATCCCTCACACGGTCTTCAAGGAGCTGGAATTGGGTGCACTTCCTGCGGGTGTACTCAGCTGGGACACTAATGGTGTCCTTCACCTCAAACATCCCACAGGAGGAACATTGCACTGCCTGCACTGACATCCCTGCTAACTTCCCTTACTAAGAAACGAAAGAAAAAAGAAGAAAAGAAAAAAAAAGAAAAAAATAGCTTATCTGCTGTCACACCGAGTCTTTTCTTTTGGGTTAGAGGAGGGGGGAGGGTGGAGACACTGCATGTTAGTGTCTCGGGTTTCCTCACCATTCAAATTTATTGGGCAAACAAAAAACCTTCCCAAGTCTCTCTACGGCCTACTTCTGGTTCTCTATTTCCGGCTGCTCAGGAAAAACTCAGAAAAAAAAAGTAAGTTAAAAAATCAAACTCTTACCTTCCAGCTCTCCTCACAAGATTCACCTCTCTGCCTGCTCCGCTGGAACAATGAGTTGAAACATTTTTATTTGATTGCGGTACTTAGCACCTACACATGCATTTGGCCCAGCCTGCATTCCCAACCAGTTCAGATGGCCAATCAAACTTTGCAATTGCTCTGCCATTCCTTTAGATATAAAATGATCTTTCTGTGATAGTCCAGCATGATTAATCAGGATGGGAGTAACACTCTTGAAATAGGATTGCTGACTTAAAGTTAATACAGACCGACTCTGCTTAATATCTAAACCAATATTTTGCCCTAATTTATTAATAACACTTAAATTCTCCAGTACCACCTCATAAGAAATAATGCATCATGAAAATCCTTGAATGTTTCCTGTTATGGTGCCAATTAAACATTCCAATAAAATACGATGCCAATAAAAATTTGGCATGTCTGCTACGACTCTCACCAGCTTTTACAGATGCATCCTTTCTGATTGTATCACATACAAAAGATATAAAAGTCTGAGGTCACGTACCAACTGGTTCAAGAACAGTTTCTTCCCTGCTGCCATCAGACATTTGAATGGACCCACCTTGTATTAAGTTGATCTTTTTCTACACCCTAGCTATGATTGTAACATTACATTCTGCACCCCTCCTTTCCTTCTCTATGTACGGTATGCTTTGACTGTATAGCACGCAAGGAACAATACTTTTCATTGTATAGTAATACATGTGACAATAATAAATCTAATCAAATCAAAATCAAATCATTCGGGAATCTGTGTTTAAATGAACACAATTTACAGCATATTTAGTAAAACAGATATTACCAAAAAGAAATCCTGAAAATGCCATTCAGGCCATGAATGTATGATTTTGTTTCAGTCATTTCCTTTGGGCATTATCCACCTCTTTAGGAGGTGTCTGAAACACTACCTTCTGAAAACTGGCACCTTGTAGAACACAAGTCAGTGGCTGGATCATCGAATTCTCCCACAGTGGATCCTGATGGGGCCAGACAATCCTGGATGACTTTAATAACTCATACTTCCATCAATATGTAGCTGGAAGATCACTTTTCCAACTATGGAAAGGTCTACTCTAACATCTGTTTCACCTGTTGCTCTCCAAACTCCCTTGTAACAAGGCCTGTTTTAGCATTATAAGCTCCACCTGCAAGACCTCTTCATCACAAATCCACCTTTGTGACAAACCTGGTTTCCCCTTATCTTTTCCCTCAGAATACACTCCAAACTCTCTCCAGCTACCCTCATTTCTTTTAATGAAAGCAAAATACTGCAGATGCTGGAAATCTGAAATAAAAACTGAAAATGCTGGAAAAACCCACTGTGTAATCTCTTCAAACTGTTGCATCTCCTTCTCACTAAGCTCGTCTGTTAGCCTTGGATATTCTTTTTTCTAGCACAGTGTTTAATTTTTAACAATATGGTGAGCAAATTGTCTTTGTAATTTTAAGACAATTTGCTTTTATCCCTCAGATTCTTATCACTTGAATAAAGTGTCTAATTCACTGACGAGAAACATTAGGTTTTGTTAAAGGCATACAATAGTATCTTGATTGGGTAAACTGTAGATCTACTGATTTACCAAAATTAATTGCCTTATCTTGCTCCATGTCAGGTATTCCTTAGTTTTCATAGAAGACTTACTTAGCAGCATAGGTATTGTACTACAGACTGAATCAGTACTGATAAAATAGCTTACTCCAGCTATTTTACATGCCACTACAGTTTCCTTTCATGACCACAAGAAGATGTCATCACCAAATTAAAGCGAATGGTACTATCATACGCCTTAACCTTGTATCTCAGTGCTTAGTGAATCTCAAAATTCTTTTAACCAATCTGTTTGTATAATCTTGAAGTGCATGAAATGTCTAGTGCAGCACAGTTGAATGAGTCTTCACTGAACACATTCAACACAGGAGAAAACTCCTTGTGACCACCACAATTCATTATGATTCATCATTACCTTTATATTCCACCTCATAATTCTGTTTCATGTTTCATTTTCAGGATGCCACTTTTCAGCTTTGTGCAGTTCATTGCATAATGATACTTTGAGTCACACGTGAAGTCCTATTAATTGCTCCTTGAACATTACTAGAATTCATTTACCCATTATTGATATTACAGTTCTGAATTTTGCAGCAATGACCAAGTCTGCTAAAGATGCTGGTATTCACATTTTGTCTTATCTTTAATCCTTCCATTTTATTGATGCCTGCGTCCAATATCTGGGCCATTTCAAAATCTGACAATCATCGAGTCCTCTATTCTCTGCTGTCTGGAATGTACCAATTGTTCCACCAAGACTGCAGGAAATGATTGTTTTTCTAGGATATTTTTCAAAGCAGCAAACCTCTGATCCAACAGGGTCACCCCCTTTGAGAACCAAACACCTGTTAGAACCAGTAGCCTGTCCATATGCAGCACCTCAGCACAATCCAACAATTTAAATGCTGGCACTGAACCAGAAATCTCTACCTTAAATTTCCTCAATCTTCTATGCAATCTGTTAAAGAACATCACATATTCCTCGATTACTGAGCCACCTTTTTGTCAAACTCTGTCAAAGTTTGACCATGCTTAATGGGCATCTGGTAGCTCATCCTTCTTTTAAATTTCACCCAAGAAGTTTGATAGAGAATCCAAACCTTCAGTAGTAGCAGTCAGCAGGCTTTGTCCCATTGTTCAGTAAACCTGTTCTTTATCCCTCTCGAATGGAAAACACAATACATTTTCTTTAAAATGCAAATGTTGCTCCGGTTTGTGTCACATAATGTCATGCAACTGATATGATGCCATTTATCTTGTGCCTACAGGAACTTGGCAGGCTATGTGCTTCCTGAAGAAATGCAAGCCTATCTAAAATTAGGCTAGTAGATGCAAGAAAATTTGTACAGAACTTTCTCAAGACGTCAATATATGCCAAATGTCTTCACACTTCAAGTGAAGTGCCAACCTTGTAGACACGTGTAGCAGTTAAGTTGCACAATAAGTTCCTCAAAGAGTATGTGACCAGTTAAACAGGCTGAGTGTGAAATGGTCAACCAGAATACATCCACCTGAGTAAGCAGGTCTTTAGTTTATAGAAACATAGAGACAGAAGCGAGAAACAGGAGGAGGCCCTTCAGCCCTTCAAGCCTGCTTCGTCATTCATTATGATCATGGCTGAACATATTAAATATCCTGATTCCCCCCTCCCCCCCATATCCTTTAATCTCTTTAACCCCAAGAGCTATATCTAATTTAGAAACGGGCACGATGGCCATTTAAATTGACTTAATGGGCTGCATGTCCAACTTTACCAACACTCCCCCCTTTACTACCATGTTCGCCCATCTAGAATCAGCGCGAAACAGACATGCACCATAGAATTCCGATTCGGGTGCTCCAGTTAGTAAGGAGGTAGGTACCTAGAGTCCGATGGCTCTCTGCTTGAGATCGGTGGGGAGGAGGGGGAGATGGGTCCACTGCCATTCTGCTTGAGATTGGGGCGGGGGGGGGGGAAAGGGGGGTCCGCTGCCACTTGGCCGGAGATCAGTGGAGGGGAAGGTGGGTCCACTGCTACTCTGCTTGAGATCGTGAGATCGGTGGGGGGGTGGGGTGGGGGGGGAAGGGGGGTCCGCTGCCACTCTGCCTGAGATCTGTGGGGAGAAGGGGGGAGGGGCCCGC